>NC_140079.1:17489708-18165756 GCF_964194135.1 Talpa europaea
AACAAGAGCCTGTATGATCCTCGGACTTGACTTCCTCGTCTGTAAAATGAAGTAGCCAGGACCAAGGTTCCATCCATCTCCAATAACAGTGACGCTAACATTCTGTAATAAGCACATAGTCTTATTGGTAGTTTATCATTATCTACCATGCCAAGCTGTTCCATCTGTGCTTTCCACTCATGTCAAACCAAGGAAGATCAATCACAATGGATACTCAGCCAAAGCCGCCACAAGCCACTAGACTCGGCACCAAGGATTTTCCAAGAAGGTGGGTGAGACTCCAATTAGGTTGGAATCTTTAAATTTACCTCCCTTCTGGCTGAACGCAGGAATTTCAAAATCCAGCTCTGGAATCCTTGTGGTAGCAGAGTCAGTCTTCACTACTTCTCTGTTCATGTCCTGAGCAGAAATAAAACATTCAATCCAGTTTCTCTTCAGGAAATAACCAGACTGCCCCCTCCATCAGACCCCAGCCCAGGTGTTTCTTCCTCTCCCCACTCCAAGCAAGCGAAGGTGTTCCCACATAACAGTACAGGTGGTGTGAGCCACGCTGCCCAAACGGAAAGAATACCCTTCATTACAACTACTGCTCTATGTGATAACCTCTGGCAAAATGTATACAACACTCTCGCAGTCTTTTCTCAACTGAGCAGATGACCACACCAACATCATATCACAGGAGAGAAAACTTAGGCTTGGCCATAGAGGGATTTATTCCAGGTCCCACCAACTACACCAGACTGACTCCAATTTCCAAGGTTTCCCTAGGAAACTAAGGTACCTGTTCTGGGTCTCTCTCACCTCCTGGGTCTTGACGGTCAAAGAGTAGCGCACTCCCTGGTCCTGGATCCTTCCTGCCGACTGGATCTCAGTGTTGCTCCAGCCACAGTGCTCGCAGGAAAAGGAGCTCACGATTATTTCTCTGAAGAATGGGATCTTGGTGAGCAGGAGGCGCGTCATGCCCTGGGGAAGCAGAAACCAGCGAAAGGAAAGTCATGGAAACTGCAGTTCCCCGCCCTACAGATCCCCGGCGCGCCTCCCCCGCAGACCCCCAGCTGCCCGGGCCGCCCACCCCGTTCCCTTCCCGGCGAAAACCTAAATCTCCCTCCGCCCGCGGCCGCTCCCCGCCTCACGTTGCGGTAGCAGTTCATGCACAGAGACTCGATCTCGGTGGGCTGCTGCTCCTCGTCCTCGGCGCTTATGGGCCGGAACAAGGGTCCTGGGGCGGGAGCCCGGGCCGGGGCAGGAGCCCCGGCAGCGGCTGCCCCTGGGGGCCCCGGCTCCACCGCCCCGCCGGCCGACAGGGCCATCACGCGCCGCTCAGATCGCGGCTTCCGGCTTCCGCACGTCTCTGGCGCCACCTCTTTACGCCACTTCCGCCAGCTTCGGCCCGCCCTTTCTTAAAGGGGCCTCACGTTCTGGACCCTCTGGGAACAGAGGCTGATGGCGAAGATGGCATGGTCCATTGCGTGCCGGATTAAGGCTTTACTTCCACCTCGACCCAGGCGTCCTTTACCCCAGGACGTCCTCTCAGACGCTGGACAATTTTTGCTCCTTCGCAATAGCTCCATCGCTCAGAGTCCTAACTCGTGGTCCAAAAATTCCTCTAACAAGCGCCCTGACAGCAAGGGACTTGACTCGTCCCTCTGCACAGCAGGTGCACAGCAGGTGCACAGCAGGTGCACAGCAGGTGCACTGCAGCCCGGGCTTGCTTCTGTCCACTGTTGGGCAGATTCTGCTTTCCCTCTGCTATGCGCCCCCTCAGTTCTTCAGTCACTCCTTTTCTCTTCTCACTCCCTATTTTTTTTCTTTTTTTTAAAGATTTATTTATTATGCATACAAGAGCTTGGGGTTGGGGAGGGGGGCAGGCCAGAGGTTTGGGGGGTGAGAAGATTCACCAGCGACAGAGTGGGGAACAGAACAGGCAGATTGACCGAAGTACACTGCTGAGGGGAACAGCAGGTGAGACAGAGGAGAGGTCTGCTGCAGTGTGGGTTACTCCCTGGTTGGCCAGGGGAATTGAACCTGTGCTGCAGAGGCTGCAAACAGCTTCATTGGTTGCATCTTAACCCCTTGCGCCACCACTCCCAATTTTGGTCCTTATAAACAGTTGCCCAAAGACCTGCCTCAAACACACAGCCCACATTTTTACTCCCACCACATGACCCCAGCTGACTCACCCCTCCCAGCCTCCCAACAACCAAAACACTTCTTTTTGTTAAACCTTCCTTTCCAGCTCCTGCTCTCCCTGGGCATCTCTCCCAGTTATTGCTAAATCCAGGGTATCCTCGAAGAGGTCCATCCTGGGGGCATGATCAGCCCAGATTCCTGTGGGGTCTGTGCTATAAGGAAGTGGGGGTGGTGGTGGAAACCCTGAGCAGGGCACAGCCTGAGGAAAGGGTGCTGGATGGACCATTTCAACAGGGAAAGGGGTGTGTTCACCTTTTATCCCCCCCCCCATTCACCCACCTTCAACTTCAGAGTTCCCTGGGGTCATGAGGCGTGCTGGAGCCCAAGCAAATGTGTATATGAGGAATGGGGGAGGTTAAGTGTCTGGGAGTCCCAAGAAGAGAGTCCATCATAAAAGAGGCCATTCAGTGTCTGCAGTAGCAGGAACAAAGGAGACAGGTGACCTGAGGAAGTGCAGGTCCCAGAGCCACTGCTGCTCCAGTGACAGCCTGTACTTCATACATACCACCCTGTGGTAGGCAGCCCAGGGGGATAATGCATTTGTAGAGGGAGAGTAACTCAGGCTCATCTTCAGGCCTTGACAGACAGCTGTCTTCTAAGAAGGGGTGGGGATCTCCGGACTGGGAGAGGGTAGATGAGAATGAGCAGCCAGGAATTAGAGCAGATTTTGGGTGTGGTTTGGATAGACATGGTCCAAATGAGAGTCACACCAGGCAAATAAGCTTCCATCATAACATCTATTTCATTTAAGTCTATACTTCACCCTAGAAGTCAGGTGGGAAGGGGAGAGATGGGGAAGACAAAGAGTTTGCTCCCCAGGGCACTTAAGAAGCCCTCAAAGTTTGGTGTCCAGTCACTAGTTTAGATGTAGAGCTATGTAAGGAAATTCTGGCTCTGCCCCTTCCTGTCAAAACCCCCACTATTTTGTATCCACCAGCATCAGAGCCAGCGGGGATAAACACACACACACACACACACACACACACACACACGAGTTACATGTTCTCATCATATTGTACTCCTTTCTCCCTGTTCCTCCCCTGGGTGCTGTCATGTCAGCCCTGGGGAGACAAGAACTCCTCTCCGTGGACTCAGCTGTAGCAGTGACCACCACGCAGGCACAGGTGATGGGAGCCAAGCCCTGGGATGAAGTGGCACAGATTTCCAGCACCATGGCAACAGGCTTGCACAAAATTACCTGCGCCTAAGATGCCTCTCTCCCTCCCCACTCCCACCACACCAGAGCAGAGCAACTCATGAGGATTCCTAAATGAGCACTGGAAGCCGGGTTTGCAAAGCCTGGTGAGTGTAATGCATCTGGATGGGGGAATTGCAAGAGGCTGGATATGCTGGGGACAACAGCCTCTTGGGTTACCTCACTTATCCTGCACAGGGCCCTCCACCCGCTGCCCAACAGGCCACTGTCAAGGACTGAGCCATGCTAAGGGCTCAGGTCCTGGGATCCCCAGACAAGGAGCTGGGAAGTGGGCCTGGGCAAGTAGAACCCTCAGGGCTCCCTCAGATGACCCTGACCATGGTCTTGAAGGCTATAATTGATATCTTCCCACAGTTCGTCCAGACGGGCCTGCAGCTGTCTCCAGGCCTTTCCATCGTCGCCTTGAAGGAACTCTGGGGCAAAGTTGCTGTGGCTCGGCGGGGGCGGTGCCAGCTGCTGCTGGATCTCCTGGGTCTCCTGGTCGATGGCTCGGGTGAAGGCAGCGATCTGCTGGAAGGTGTCCTGGCGGAAGGCCTGGAGCCGCTGGCGCACCTCCTCGGAGAGCACCTGGGGGTCCGGACCAGCCCCTTCCTCTGCATCCAAGCCAGCTCGGGCAAAAGCACTGAGTTCGTCGCGCAGCTGGTCCAAGTTCTGCTGGATGCGCACGTGCAGGGCTTTGGCCTTGAGCGTGAGCTTGCTAGACAGCGCCTGCACGCAGCGGCTGAGGCGCGCAGGACTGGCAGAGGTGTGTGGTGCCACTCTGCGATGCAGCTCCTGCACGTGGCGCCCGATGCCGGTCACCAGGCGCTGGGCATAGGGGTGGAAGAGCGCCTTGACGCGGCCGGTGTGATGCACAACACTATTCTGCAGGCTCTGTAGCAGGCCCCGGGCCTCTTCCACTCCCCCCCGCAGCTGGGCCTTGGTGCCCTCTCTGACCACGCGCAACTGCTCCTGCAGCTCCTGCACACCCAGAGCCACCTGCTCCATCAACTCCGTGGTGTAGGGCATCAGCTGCTGCCGTAGACCCTGCAGGTTCCAGCCCACGCGCTCGTGCACCTCCGCCATGTAGGGCTCCAGGCGTGCCTTCACCTCCTCCAACTCGTCCTGCAGCTGCTGACGCATGTCCACCACGTCCTGTGGGAGCTCAGGAAGCTCCCTCATCTGCTCACCCAGCATGCCCAGATTTTCCAGGAACTTGTCCATATTGAGGTCTTGCTCAAGGCTGTCTTTCAGGCTCCTAGAGGCAGGGACATAAATCCATGTCATCAGACTGCTAGTCCCTATCCTCTCCTGTGCCCCAGAGTCACTGCCCGCTGATCCTCTGGGGAACCAAGGCTGGAGGGCCGTGTTCCCAGAGCTGGGGCCCACACACAGAAAGCACAGAGACAGGACACATGCAAATCTGGGCCAACACTACGGGAGGAAGCACGGAGGCACCTGGGCTCTCACACGCTGCTCTCACACATTTGGGGTTCTCTCCTCGGTTCCCAGGTCCCACACCAATGGACAAGGGGCCAGCCAATAGCAATCATGAAGTCAAAGCCAAGACTACCATGAGCAGAGGGTTTTGAAGACCCAGGGACCACCAGACTAGTGCCTCTCAGTGCCTCTACCCCAGTGAGGGCTGTGGAAGGTGAGGACGCAGAGGCAATGCATCATCGCATGACCCGGATGTCTCCTCCCTTGGCCCACACCGCTTGCCCTGGCCACTCACGCGGGCTCCCATGCCAACTTCTGCTGCTGGATCTGCTCCACCTTGCCTTTGTCCCTGCTGCTCTGGCTGAAGTAGTCCCAGAAGCCTTTCCGTGCCTGGGAAGTTGAAAGCACTGTGGAGAGGGATGGAACAATTAGGGACTCTGGTGGGCTTCCCAACCCACCTCTCCTTGAGGGTGGACAGCTCCTGAGTCCAGCTCCACCCACACCTCCACATTGAAGTCAGGGTCAGAGACCCACCTGCGAGAAGGGCAAGAGCCCAGGTCAGAACTGCAACCGTGCTTGCCATTATCGAGTCTGAGAAGGAAGGTGAATGGAGGCCTGGTTAGTGTGAAGAAGCACAGGGACACCTCCCACAGGACTTTCCCCTAGGGAGCTGCTGCCAGGGCCAACCTGCCCAGAATCTGTTCATCTCCCTGGAAAGTAGGGAGCACAGAGCTGTTGGGGATTAAGAGCACTGACCTAGATGAGAGATAAGGAAGGAAGGGGTGTCTTCCTCAGATATGGGGGGAGCAGCTCCATTTCCAGCTCAATCACATAATATGGATGTGGAGCTCAAACCACCCTCCCCAAATCCCAGAGCTGTTCCCTAGGCCACTTCTGCCACCACTCCTCACTTGCCTACCTCCCACCTACCTCCCCTCATCTCCTCACCCAGCATGCCCAGTTCTGCCATGGTTGGAAGAACTGAGGCATCCCAAGAAGCAACTCTGCCAAAGTGCACCCAGACAATGTCCTTGGTTCTTAGTTCCCACCCCCAGCTCTCTGCAGAGACCCCTGCAATCCTCTGCTTGAGGACTCCAACCCACATCCCTCTGCCCAGCTGCTCACCTGCTCAGTTCTGGGCACAGGGACCAGACATTCCGCTTTATACTCCGGGGGCCTGGGCCTCTGGCAACAATTGCTCTGAGTAAATACCACGTGGAGGGTCAAAGAAGGATGACCTCACCTGCCTCCCAGTGCACACCTCCTGCCCTTTCCTGGCACCCAGAGGGTTAATGGGCACCCTAATATAAAGGGGCTTCTCTAGTAGAGATGTGCTTGCTGGAAAGTTTGGTTAGGAATGGGGTTGAACTCTTCACCCAGTTCCCCTCAAGCCCCATGACCTTCAGCCTTTCCACTGACCTGCTGGCTGGCCCACCTGTAGAGACAAGCCTGTTTGTCTGCTGAGGGCCCTACTCTTACTCAACTGTCCAGAGACACTGTGCTCCAGTCAGGGACAGTATCCAGCTGCCAGCCTGAACTGAGCAGCCCTGGACAGCTCAGGCTGCCTGAGAACAGCCAACATTTATAAGGTTAAGATCCTCTCGTCCCCCACTCTTATTGGTGCTCACCAAACGCCTTATGCTTCCCCCCATTTCCCAACCTTCTTTACAATTAGTTGGGGCCATGTGATTATGCCTGGCCAATGGAACGTAAGCAGAAAAAAGTGGGTCACTTCTGGACCAGGACAAATAAGAGTAGATGTGAGTTTTCCATACTTCCTCTTTCCCTTCTCTTAGATGGAAGAAAAAAAAATTACAAGATGACACAGTTGTGGAGGAAGAGGGTCTACGTTCTGATTTGTGAGTGGAGGAACACCACCTACCAATCTGCAGGAGACTTTACATGTGAGGGAGAAATTAACTTTTGTTGTGTTGTGCCACTAAGATTCAGGGATTTGTTACCTCCATAGAGCCTAACTTATTCAGGCTGATACAGAATCTGAAAAAGGACAGTCATAGGATATGATCAGTAGAGAGAAGAACCATGGAAAGCCAAGTACAGTTTTAACACAAGTTCTGCACGCTCACGTTCAGCCAATGTAGCATGAGAAATACTATATGGTTCTTCCCTGATAGTGGGACCACCGGAAATTTTTTGTCTCCAGATATGATGCAATAAGAAGGGCCAGATATCACCCATGAAGTATTTAGGACCAAATTCTTCCCACGTGAACTTCCTTTCTCTTAACTGTTTCTCTGTTGCTTCATATTATGGTATTCACAGAGAACTGTATTCTCAGAAGACAATTAGCCACCTAGGTTATTTGGTTTTAATCCAAGAATTCATGACATCATTTAGATGTAAAGTAAAAAGAATTTCATTGTTTTAAATTTAAAAAAAGTTATCTTATTCTCTAAAAACTACTCTCCTGCTCCACAACAATAGTTTTGTTATTAACATATGAATTAGACAGTATGTGAATCTCAAATAAAAACACAATGTGCAACAAATGAGATCTTCCAGTCTTGTTACCAGTTCTTTAAAGGAACATTAGTGACTCCTCATTCTCAATAGTCAGTAGAAGTTACTGCAAATTGTTCTTCAGTTTTGTCTGCCAAGACCTCAAGTGTAAACTGTGATGTGCCAGTCTTTGCTTGGTATGATGGTAACTTCTATAATCCATATCAAAACACAGAGGGACATGGATAGAATAATAACAATTTGTTGTGGGCCTACTACATATTGTTTATACTTCTATCACCAGGACTTAAAGGAAGTACATTTAAAAAAAAAATAAAATCTGCCTCTCAGATCCTTCAAAAAGAAGTCATTTATGCTTAACATGATGATAAAATAGCCAAACAAGTAAGTAGTGGCCTGTGTAATCACTTTTTATTTGTCTTGAAAGATAATCTATTTGTATCACTTGTCAAAAAATAACACCTCTAGCCATGAAGAATATAATAATTAAAGACTTTTTTATTTGGCTACAGTTGGAGAGAGAATTCATAAACTAGAAAATAAATCTGAGAAAAATCACTCAGAAAAAATCATAGAGAAGGAAAATATGAAATTGAAGATAAGAGAGATGGAGGACAGACTGGAAAGGTTTAATATATGCCTACCTGGATTTCTACACAGAGAACAAAGAGACTACAGAAGAGGCAATATTCAAAAGATAATAGCTAAGAAATTTTGAAAACTGAGGAAAGATGTGACCTGAATCCTCAGTTGCATGAAGCATCCTGGATCTTGAGTAGAAACATGAATCTAGAAACTTCATTGTGAATCTGCAGAAAATCAACCAAAGAGAAAAGACTACTTGCCTACGTGGGAACAGACAGCTGGCTTACTAGCAATAAATCTTCAAAAGACTAAAGGTAAATTAATGGCCAACCTGATTTATAATTGGGTAAACTTTTATTTTTTATTTATTTTAACTATTTTTTAAGATTTATTTTATTTATACAAAAACCAGGGTACAGGTCAGATGTGCAGGAGGGTGAGAGGATACACCAGAGACAGAGTGGGGAACAGAACAGGCAGACTGACGAAATACACTGCTGAGGGGAGCAGCAGGCAAGGCTGGAGAGGTCTGCTCACCATGTGGGTTGCTCTGAGGCTGGCGGGGATAGAACCGGCACTGCAGAGATTGCGGACAGCTTCACAGAGCTGCGCTCAATTACCTGCGCCACCAGGGAGGCCCTGGGTAAACTTTTATTTCAGAATAAAAAGTTAATGGAACCACAAAAGACCCCAAAGAGCCAAAGCAATCTTGAGATCAAAGAACAAAACTGGAGACATCATGCTTCCTGATTTCAAACTATACTACAAAACTATAGCAATTGAAACAGTATGCAACTGGCATAAAAACAGACATATAGATGAATGGAACAGACTACAGATCCTAGATATAAACACACATATATAGAATTACTTAATTTACATCAAAGGAGCCAAGAATATACTATGGGGAAAGAAGTTTCTTCAATAAAGGATGTTGAGAAAACTGGAAGCCACATACAAAAGAATGAAACTGGACCACTGTTTCTGCTTTATAAAAAAATAAATAATTTGAACTTTTTTAAAAGACCAAGCCAGTTTTCTGGTAGAACCATGATTTTTTTTTTATTTGACACTAAAAGTAAAGGCAAGAAAAAATAAACAAGAGGGACTACATAAACTAAAGTCTTCTCCATGGCAAAGGAAACCATAACAAGATAAAAGGGAACATGCCAAATAGGAGAAAATATGTGCAAACCATTTGTCTGATAAGAGGTTAACCTCCAAAAATATAAGGAACTCCTACAACTTTGAGGTATGAAACAAATCATTCATGGGATATAATGTATGGCGTGATGACTACAGGTGATAATTGTATTGAATGTTTGAAGTTGCTAAGAAAGTACTGATCTTAAAAGTTTCCATCACAGGAAAAAAAAAAAATTATTACTACGTGTGATGACGGATGTTAACTAGACTTGTTGTGATCATTTAGCAATATATACAAATATCAAATCATTGCACACCTAAAACTATGATAATGTTGTCTGTCAATTATATTGCAATAAAAGAAAAAGTTATTAAGTTAATTTCAGAGAAGGACTGAGTTTACCACTCACAGATCCTCATTGAAAGAATTAAGGATCTAGGGCCTCCTGGGTGGCTCAGCGGGTTGAGCACAGCACTGTGAAGCTGTCCACAGCCTCTGCAGCACGGGTTCGATTCCTGGCTGGCCAGGGAGATACCCACATGGTGTGGCAGACCTCTTCTGTCACACTCGCTGCTTCCCTCAGCAGTGTACTTCGATCTGTCTGCCTGTTCTGCTCCCCACTCTGTCTCTGGTGAAACTTCTCACTCTCCTGCTCCTCTGGCCTGTACCCCAGATATTGTATAAATTTAAAAAAAAAATGTAAATCTTTAAAAAAAAAAAAAAGAAAGAAACAATTAAGGATCTAAAAAAGGAAACAGGGTCTCCCTGGTGGCACAGCGGTTGAGCGCTGGGTTGCGAACCTGCCCACAGCCTCTGCAGTGCTGGTTCGATCCCCAGCTGCTGGGGGGGGGTCCCACATGGCGCACAGACCTCTCCTGCCACCCACTGCTCCCCTCAGCAGTGTACTTTGGTCCTTCTGCCTATTCTGCTCCCTGCTCTGGCTCTGGTGAATTCTCTCACCCTCCTGTGCTTATGACTGTACCCAGTGCTTGTATAAATAAATAAACCTTAAAAAAAAAAAAGCTACACCCATTTAAAAAAAAAGGAATACTTATAAATAATAATAATAATAAAATAAAAAAGGAAACAGAAGCCAGAGACGAGAGGGATACAAATAGACATGGAAACACTGAAATTAGTAAATGTTTAAGTAAACTGAAATAATTCTTAGTGATTTTTATCTTATGTGTATATAGATATTCAAATATAAAACCATATGAGATTAGGTTTTTTAAGTAAGAACCGGCAAAATATTTGCAGTTTCATATAGTTTTACTGAAGGTGAAATATTTTAATATGTAGTTTAATCTTTCCTTATCCTCTGCTGTATTTGCAGTGCTTAGAAATGTGCCTTCTATGTGGTAGGGGATTTCAATAAATATCTATTGATAAATAACTGCTTTGAAGGAGGTTAAGAACAACAGTATAAACGAAAAGGAATGAAAATATTAGATCAAAGTAGCATGGAAGTGGGAAAGAAAGATCAAAGTTAAAGTATTCTTCAGTCTTTGCATTATTTAGGAAGAAGATAGAGATAGATATTGATTATCTCTAGACTTTGTTAGGTCATACAGCATTATTAAAATTTTAAGGATAACCCATAAAAAAGAATACAAAGAATGGATCAACTTTCAAACTAGTCTGTGGAAAAAGAGACTAAACAACGTCAACTTGACTTCTAGTAAAGGATGGTGGATTGATTGCAGGCATTAGCTTCTGCTCTTTTCTGAAATCCCAATAAAATAGCATTAAAGTGCACTTTTAAAAAATGCATAAACCCACAAAGAGAATAGAAGACTAAAGACATTTTGAAAAGCTTCCAGATGGTCAAACGTAGTAAGTAGATACATCTGAGAAGATGAACTTTGAGGAAGGAATAGAAAAACCAAGAAGCCTCCCTTTTGTACTACTGTACTTCGTGGAGCTCAGTCATTAGCAGCAACAAATTATTCTGCAAGTGTGGGTTACCGTGGAGCTAAACATGTGGCAATGGGTTGAGAATCTGAGAAGGAGGTGTCCTCTTCAGCTCTGCCCAGCTGGGTTACTGTCCTATCCCCAAAGCAGCAGGAAACCACGGGCTGATTTCCTAGAGAGGGTAAAAGAGTGGGTCTCTGATCTGGGGGAAACAGGGTTGTGTTGGGGAGCAGGCTTTTGTACTCCAAAAAGGGGAGTTTGAAACTTCCAGGAGACTGAAGCATTGACACTGAGAAAGGTTACTAAGTCAACAAAATCAACCTAAGGAAACACTTGTGGGGGTGGGGAGGGGTCTTTGTGGTAAAGATGGTACATTCTAAAGTGACCCATGGACTCAAGGCTTCATCCCAGCTTCTTTTTCTGACAAAAACTCATTAAAGGTGAAGCAGGAATTTCATGTCACATTATTTACATCACATCAGGAGACGCAACGTCCAGTTGTCTCACTATTGGGGATTCTAAGCTTCGTTACTGAGCAAGACTGGAAGTTATTGTAAGATCATTTGTTTGTAAAGATATGTTCTTTCCCTTTGTAATTAGCAAGTAACAGAATCATGAACCCTTGGCGCCCTGTGATATTTAGTAGCCTGATGAGTTTAGCATATATGCAAGATCTTTGTCTAAATTGATTTTGTTGAAAGAGTTGCTGAATGGTGATTTTCTAATTCTATTATTCCTTCCACATGTTTTAGCTGACTTATTTTTTGGGGTGTTAAAGATGTTTTATTTATTTGTTTTACTTTCCCCCACCACCACCCCTTCTATCCCCTTCTATTCTTTTCCTCCCCTCACCCCTAACCTCAGAGCCCTCATGGTGATTATTCATGCCCAAGGGTTTTTGAAAGTATTATTATTATTCAATTGTCTGCTATGTAAATATGCGGTATTTGTTTTGATTGTCTGACTTTCTTTACTAACCACAATTCTCTCAAACTTTCTCCATTTTATTGAAATGGTTGCATTTCCCCCTTTCTTATGGCTCAGTAGTATTCCCTATCTTCTCTATGCAAACATTTGCTGATGGACATTTAAGCCGCTTCCAAGTCCTAGTATTGCAAATACTGCTGCTCTGAACACTCTGGGAAATATGGGCTTTTTGTGTTGATGGTTTAATGTACTTTGGATAGATGCCCAAGAATGGTATGACCGGATCATATGGTATTTCACTTTTTAGTTGTGCTCCTTTTTCAAGTAAATCCAGACTATTTTCCATAATGGTTGCACCAGCAATGTAATTTGGCTTCTCTTGTTAGAAGTCTTTCTAATATGTGTCGTTCTCATAGGTGGGAGATGGTATTTCATTGTGGTTTTAACCTGCATCTCTTTTATTGGATAGCTGACATAATTCTGTTTAAAAAAGAGAGAGAGAGAAAGCTCTCTCTCATTAACAGAGGTTAACTAGTGTTCTTCCTGAAAAACTAGACAATTCTGTTAGCTAGCCAGGTGTTTCAATAAATCCCCCAATTATTTGAGACCTATGTTTCTCAGATATTAGATTTTCATAAGTTCTCAGGCCTATTCCTGGGATTTCCCATTGATCTAGTCCATATGCCAATATCACACTGTTTTACTTCAGGGCTTTATAGCATATCCTGTCAGCAACTCCTGACCTCCAGCACATAAACATAAACATACAGAGACAACCAAGAATCATGGCACATCTAAGAAAAGGCTCCCATGAAAAATCTGAACCAAAATAAAAATTAGAAAATAGCACTGTCAAGAAAACAAAGTTTGCGGTGGAAAGAATATTTGAAAAAGAAAAAAAATGTAAAGAAAAAGAGATGGAAGAAAAGATAATTTAACCATAAAGCAAGAATGTGAGTTTTTTTAAATGACATTATAGATGGCCGGGGGGGGGGGGGATAAAGTACTCATAGTTTTTTTTTTTTTTTAAATGATAGCAGAAATAAATCAAAACAATAAAAACTCAATAGAAAGTTAACAAGATAAAAGACAGGGTTGTAAAAGAGGAGAGAAAATTTAGAGTCTTAGAGACTTGGTTCAGCGGTCTAGCATTAGGATAATAAGTTTCAGCAAGAGGACATAAGGGTTAAGTCTCAGCACTATCACTACTACGGCCTGAGTTCATTCCCTGCCAGGGAGTTAACCCACATATGGTGCAGCAGGTCTCTCCTGTCTTGCTTGCTGCTCCCCTCAGCAGTATATTTCAGTAGATCCACCTATCTTGCTTCCCACTATGTCTCTGGTGAATCCTCTTATCCCCACACCTCTGGCCTACACCCCAGTCATTTGCTTTCTATAAGAGGCATGCCTTAAATATAATGTCAGAAGAAGTTTAAAAAACTGGAGGAAGCACTTTAAAAAGACATACCAGACCAAAAAAAAAATAATCAAAAGAAAGCAGATACAATATGCTATCAGGACACATGAGCTTTGGGACAAAGAGGATTAATAGAATAAAATTCACCAGGAAAGTAAGGCATAGGAAACTAACAACATAGCTACCAGAGATATAAACCAAAAAACTACTGAGTCACAAAGAGAGCTTGACAACTTGGTGGGGGTTTTGTTACTGTTTTCTCAAAATTGATAGAAAGGCAGAAAAGTAAGAGCACTTGATCTAGAGAGAAACATGCATACGGAAACACAGAATACTGATTATAATCCACTCCATGCGAGACCCCAAGAAAGATACAAGTGTTGCTTATCTCAGCAAAAAAAGAAAAGGAAAAGAATGTAAATGTCCATCCACAGATGGACACGTCAGTCCTGGTGTAGCTGTGGAAAGGAAGACAACATCAGTTGGCAAAAGCAAACATACTCAAAATATACGTATTAACATGAATATGTCCCCAATACATATTGTAAAAGGGGGAGAGAAAAAAGCAAGGTGCGGAAAGATCCAGCAATGGTGGTATATTATTTACATAATCTTCACAGCATACAAAGCACTGCTACTTGTCACGATGACCACATTAACTTGCCTAAAAGGAGAAAAAAAAAATAACATGGATGGAAATAAGATAAACCCACTGCAGGCTATTTATGAATAGCCTTTGGAGTGAGAAAGGAAATGGACAGGGAGAGAAGTAACGGGCGCTTTCATTCTAGCTGTCACATTTCATTTCTTAGGGAAAAAAAAATCTGAGATGGAAAAGTGAAAAAAATAATTGTTAAATGTTGGTAATGGGTACACAGATGTTCGTTACACTACCGCATGTATTTGTATGTGTACTTGAGATATTTCATTATAAAATTTAAAAAATTAAAAGGAAGAGGTTATCACTGTCCCAGGGATGGAGAGCTGGAGATAAAGGGTGAGGTATACATTGGTTTTGTACATAAAGAGAAGAGCCTAGTGGGCCTCTCCTGGTGGCACAGGCAGTTGAGTGCAACACTATGAAGCTGTCCACAGCCTCTGCAACCTGAGTTCAATCCCGGCAGGCAGGCGAGATACCCACATGGTGCAGCAGACCTCTCCTGTCTCGCCCACTGCTCCCCTCAACAGTGTATTTCATCAGTCTGCCTGTTCTGTTCCCCACTCTGTCTCTGTTGAATCCTCTCACCTTCCCACACATCTGGTCTGTACCCCGATTTTTGTATGCATTAATAAATAAATCTTAAAAAAAGAGAGCGAGAGGCCTGGTGATCTGATAGAAGCAGATGCTGGGGGGTGGGAGGGGGACAGATGTAGAGCTCAGAAAGTAGTGAACTATAGAGCAACAGAGAAGGATGGGGCCTTGAGCAGACATTTTATATAGCTGCTCTGGAGAACAGGAAGGAGACTGAGCAGGAACTCAGAGAAGGCTCACCAGATCCAGCCAAGGGCCCGCTGAATGCAGGAGCCTGGAATTTACAGAGACATATATCACAGATGTATATTTCCAACAGGGCTCCCCAGGGTGAAGATGAAAAGCAGAAACCAGATCTATCCTGAATGAGTCTTTGCCAGTGGAGTAAAAGAGAAAGACAAGGAGATGGGGGTGCGGGGAACTACAGGAGAGTCGTTGGAGGAAGGGCTGGGTGGAAAGGGCAGAGGCAGAAGCACGGGTGTGACCGAGACGATGGGAGGATGGACATGGGGCAGTGGGCACTGCACTGGGCATCTCAGAGGATGTTTGAGAACAAGGTGCGGGAGGTGGAGCTCGTTCCAGTCTCCAGAACGCATGCTTGGTTGACTGAAGCGAGAGCGGGCCAGGATGCTGATAATGACGAGGCCAAGGAGTCGAGAGTGGTGGTGCGGTCAGATTTTCCACATGGATTTTGATGCTGCAGGGAGAAAGGCAGGCTCCAGGGGGGAGAGAAGGTTGGCCAACTCAGAGCCAGACACTGAAGTCGTCAGTGAATGTGGAAGGCAGCACAGAGAGGGAGGGAGGGAGCATGGCCAGTTGGAACCAGCCTCAAAGATTTTAATGTCTGGAAATGGCGACCTTGCCTGAGAAGGCCCAGCCTCCACTAAGCAGGGCTGCAGGAGAGACCAGGGAGCAGGCCTCCTGAGCTAAGGCACTGGAGTGGAGCGAGTATTCTAGGCCAGGCTTACATGAGAGGAATTTGTTCTTTGCAGTGGGGGAGCTGGGAGGGAATAGGCCTTGGGGGTGTTGGTTAGGGAGAATAAGCAAAGAACAATGTGGGAGAGAGTGTGGGAGAGGCCACTTGCCAGAGAGCCTTAAGTTTGGGGCTACAACAGGAACCTCAGAGATGTGAGGGATCGAGGGTTTGGAAGAAAGTTCACGTTCTGTCAGATGTATCCAAAACTTCCATGAAGGCAGCAGTTGACAGTGAGGCCAACGTGGTTGGGACCTGGAGAGGGCCCCCTTTCTGTGTGTGTTGTGCCCCACGGGGTCCTGGGGAATAATAAGACTCAAACCCTAAGCTAGATGAGCCAGAACAGCCAACTAGATTTCCCTGTCAGCCCAGGGATGTTTCAAGTGTACATAGCAAAGGAAGATTCTCCAGCTGAGAAAGGGAAGAAGCAGTTGCCCAGTGTAAGCGTGTGATGGGCAGGCCGCTAAGCAATGGTGGCGAATGGGGAAGATGATGAGGACCTCCCTCCACGTGGCCGGAACCTGCAGCTGAGGTGGTAGCCTGGGCTTGCCGTCAAGTTGCTCTGCCTCTCAGACTCTGGTCATACAGGGTTGGAAAGATAGCAATAACCCCACAATTGAGCATCTATTGCATGCCCAATATTAGCTCTACTACTGGGCCCTTTATTAGCTCTAATCCGTCCTGTCAAACCAGTACTCCAAAGCTGGTATTGCTGCCCTCACTTTACTGACAGAGAAACTGAGGCTCAGAGCGATTCAGTAACTTGCTCAGGTTAATCTCAGATCCTGTCTGACTCTGCAGTCCATGCTCAACAGACCATGTCCCACTCAGTGTGAGAGAACCCTGCTTCCAGGACCAGAACTTCAGCGGCTTCTATACTCCTTACTGGGAGAAGTCAGGGGCCCACTGCAGTCAGGGGAAAGTCAGTTCTTTTCCCCTCATGCCAAGGGGTTTATGATTTGAGAGAAAGAGGGCTGTTGAAATGCAGAGAAGCCAGGGTCCATGTTTAAGTGGATCTGGGCACAGGAACAGTCACTCAGGGTCAGCCAGGGAAAAGACAGCCAAGCTCAGGGACAGTTGCCAACTCATCTTGGGGAGTGGCGCCCACCTCAACCTCCTCCCTGGCCCATCCCACACTTAACATGCTCCCTCGGCTCCTCTCCTGTCCCATCCCCTATAGGGGTCAAGCCGGCTCTAGCCAAGGCCACAGCACCAGGTCCTTAGATCCATAGCCTTGCCCCCGTGACCATCATGTCTGCGTGCCCTACAGCTAGATGTTTGTTTCAGAAAGGCCTGACAGTGGCGCAACAGCTGGTGGGACAGTGACGTGGACTCTGGTGCCATAAAATGTACCGAGCACACCCCGAGTCAACACAGAGGGGATGCCAGCAAAGATAAGGGCTGTAGCTGTTTATTTGTTTGGTGTTGCTGGCACATGCTGTTCTGCATCACGAAAGATTTGAGGCTACTGGCAAGGATATTGAGATGATCATGATGATCATGATGAAAGGGGTGAGGTGACCCTCAGGACCAGGGAAAAGGAACACCCTAGCAGTGAATCACGACCTGATGAAGAAGGAGACCCGAAGGACATCAGCGTCAGAGACAGTAAGAGATGACAAGTGGCAACAGCTTTCACTGGGCTTGGACCTCCTGGAAGCCCAGGGAGAGGGAAATTCAGCCAGTCACATCACTGTCATAGCAGAAGAAGGAAACACCCCAGACTCAGGGGGAAATAAAGCTTTTTCCAAACACTGAGATGCAAAATAAACATTTCGATGGGATTTTACATATAGGGAACCTTGAATCATACTTAGAAGTCACCAACAAATGACAAATTTTGCATAAGGTCAAGGTGAGGTAGCCCAAAGAATAAGCTGCTGGTGACATGGTCAGGTCTATGAATAGAATTAGGAATGTCTGACCTTTTTGAGGTTGACGTCCTGTCCATTAAAATATTACCTAAAGTTAGTAAATAGCTTATCACCTTGCTAATTTTTATTTTGCTAATAGTTAAAAGAGTACAATGTAGAAAATATAATGCAGATAAGAAAAAATGTATGCATAATATGCATAGTCACCCATAATGCTACCATCTGCACTCATATATTCTTCAATCCTTTTTTTTTTATTTATAGAGGCATGTTTTTTATTTATTTGTTTGTTTGTTTGTTGTTTTTTGTTTATACATGCACTGGGCACAGTCAGAAGCGCGGGAGGGTGAGAGAATTCACCAGAGCCAGAGCGGGAAGCAGAGCAGGCAGAAGGACCGAAGTACACTGCTGAGGGGAGCAGCGGGCGGCAGGAGAGGTCTGCGCGCCATGTGGGATCCTCCTCCGGTGGCCGGGGAGCAGCCGGGGATCGAACCGGCGCCGCATAGGTCGCCGGCAGCTTCGCAACCCAGCGCTCAACCGCTGCGCCACCAGGGAGGCCCATATTCTTCAATCCTTTTTTAAATCTAGGTGTATATTTACATATATTTTTACAAATTTTTTATGCCATCAAGCTGTTTAGTAAGCTGTCTTGTCATTTAAAGAGTATATCATACATATGCATGCATATTAATAAATGTTCATTCAAAATATGATTTTTAATGGAGATCAGCACAAACATACAAAAATTTAACAATCTCCTCTTGTACATTATTTTGTTTTTCACATCTTAAATGCTAAACATCACTGCAAAGAACATCTTGATAGCAAAGTACATGCATTCCATGCCTACTTCCTTAACATAAATATTAAAATGGAAAAGGATTTTCTAGACAGGTCTATTCCTATTCACAAAGCCTTTGCATTAATACTAAAAATGGCCCAAGTAGGTTGGAACTAGTGACTTAGCCACTACCAGGATGCATGCACCACAGAGCCTTCAACAACCTGCTGTGGACTACCAGTGAGCATGGAAAATTGAATTCATGTATCTAATTTTACTTTTACTTTTTTCTGAAACCTCCCTAACTCTATAAGGAAGACAATTTTTTTTTCTAGGAAAAATGTAGAGTCACAGGAACAAGAAAAATGGAAGAAAAGACCACAGCAAGATTTTCAAAGCTAGAAAGCAGACAGATCAGTTCTAATTAATATAGTAGACCTGTGAAAGCTGATGTCAGTTTGGCAATGGAGAAAGATGAGCTCTGATCTGATTTACTGTGCAGAATTCACAAAAGACTAAAGAATTGCAGTATACCTGCTGCTAACTCACGCTGCTGTATCTGTGTGTGAATTAGAACTACCTCCTCTTTCTCAAAACACTCTACTGCCATCTGCCAGAAATGTGTCATAATGAATATATAATTCCATAAGGGCCATGGTGTGCAGCTCACACAGGATTTGAGTAATAGCCCTAAACTGCAGACACCCAGTAATCACTGAGAGGTGAGTGGGGAGGTTATGTAGAATATGAAAGACTGGCTGAAACTTTTTAAAAAGCAGGTAAAACTTTAGCTTCTCTGTCTCAGCTTGGTAGAAGATTGAAGCTTTATTCTCTGAAAAGGGCAAGTCCAGACATCTGAGGAAGGAGAACACCAGGCAGAGTTAAGGCCAGGAAAACTGTACTAGAAACAGAAAGATTAAAGTATGCTCTCTGAATGCTTAGTCCCATCCTGTTTCTTCTACCTGGCCCCAAGAAGAACACTAATAAGCAGGCCTTCCCCCTCTAAGCAGGAAAATGGAAGAAACTTGCCTGCAAAACAGCACTAGCTCAAAAGGGAAGACTAATATTTGTACCTGGGGGCTCCCCAAGTAAACACTCCGATAGATCATCCTCGAATGAAGTTCTTTTCCTTTTTTTAAAGATTTATTTATTTATTATACAAGCACTGGACAGTCAGAAGCGGGGGAGGATGAGCGAATTCACCAGAGCCAGAACGGAGAGCAGAACACGCAGACTGACAAAGTACACTGCTGAGGGGAGCAGCGGGCAGCAGGAGAGGTCTGTGTGCCATGCGGGACCCTCGTCCGGTGACTGGGGATCGAACCGGTGCCGCGGAGGCTGGGGGCAGCCTCGCAACCCAGCGCTCAACCGCTGCTCCACCGGGGAGGCCCTAGAGTGAAGTTCTTAATCACCAAGATCTATTCCTGGACTGAGAGTTTCAAATCAAATGCCCCATTTTTCAATTTAAGCAAACAGGCAAAGGATACTAGTCATTTGAAGAAAGATCCTGATATGAAAGATAAAAACTGAGAAAACATCAAAAAAAATTGAGACTATGCCAAAAGAACACTTAAAAATATTTAATTTCATTGGAGATTTGAAAGACTATATTACATTGATGAAACGACCAGGATACAGTAAAGTAATAGTCACAGAGTTCAAAAAAAAAAAAAAAAAAAAACCTTGCAAATCAAAACCTGATTGCAGAAACAAACAAAAACAGAACAGAGAGTGAAGAACCCTTCCAGAAAGAAGAGCATACAGAGATGGAAGAAAAGAGACAAGAAGTTTAGAAGACCAGTCCGGGCAGGTCCTATTATTGGAAGAAATGAAGAAAAAGTGGTAAATCACATTGGAAATCAATTCAGCATTACCTGGTGAAGATGAACACACATGTGCTGTACAACTGAGCAAGGAAAAAAAGATGTGTTGCATTCATTCATTTCCTTAAGAAATATTTATTGAGAATCTATTAAATTGTAGTCATCTAGGCACCAACTATACAAAACAAACAAGACAGACAATACCTCTGCCTTCTCAGAAACCAGCTAAAATTCTTCATCCCAATGCAGCACTAAAGTATGGCACATTCTGGCTTAACTCTGTACATAAGTCTTGGGGTCCCTTGCAAGGGGTTTCTGAGTAGACTTCCTGTGGGCAGAATATATGTATAAAGGAATTGGAATTATTCTGTGGTTCAAAGAGGAATAAAAATAAGACCAAAACTGTATAGAAAAAGAGCAAGTTAAATTTTAATAACCTGCGACAGAGTTGTCCAAGGAGAAAATCGATCATTTTAGGACATAGCAAACTGGCTGTCAGTGGAGTTTTTAATAATAAGCAAGATTCATGCACTCAGCAATTGAGCAGGGACCCTGTGCCAGGCACTGTGTTAGGCTCTGTGTATTAGTTGGCTACATAACAAACCACTCCCAAGAATTCATGTGTTATGATCTCCCATAATTTCTTGGGTTTGCAACCTGATTGTGTGGTTCTGGGTCAGGACCTGCCATAAGGTTGCAGGTGGATGTTAGTGGGGGGGGGGCTGCAGTCATATGAAGTTTTCACCGAGCTTGAGGATCTGTTTCCAAGCTGGCTTACTCCCTGCCTGGTGGAGGAGGGAACTCTTCCTGCATAAGTGTCCTCACATATAGTGGATGTCCACCTTTTCTCAGAGTGAATGATCCCAGGGAAAGCAGTGTGGAAGCCGCAATGCCCTTTATGACTTAGCTGCGAGATTCCTGGCTTCCTCAATGGCTTGTTGAGCACAAAGGTCAGTCCTCTGCAATATGAGCGGATCCACAGGGTGGGAGCTAGGAACTAGGATCAGTGATGATTTCTATATACAAACAAATGGGCTGCCTGGCCTCAAAAGGCTGTTAAGTATAGTGTTGTGACCACTTGTTAGACATGATGTCAAAGATAATGGCCCGAGAGACGAGCTGGTTTCCCCCAGTCCTGGTGTCCTGTGATCTTGTGGTTCTGGGTTGTAGTTATTCAGTCATCACACCACCAATGTACTGAACAAGTGAGGGGCTTGCGGGCAAAGGCTGACAGCCGCAGAGCTGGCAGGCATGAGCTCAGCTACCGAGCTGGCAGGCATGAGCTGGCAGCCGCAAGAGAGGTGTGGGGAAAGAACAGCACTTGTAGTCGCTTCACACCTCTGCGTGACAAAAGGGGGCGATGAGGCAAAGTAGGGCAGTGGAAAAGTACCCCAAAGTAGAAAAAAGTCCCTGGGAGCTTCTGAGAGAGGTGGAGAGCCCCCAGAAGCCCTATAAAAAGGAAACTAGCACCCTAACGCTGGGCTCCTCCCTTGCACCCCTCCTGCTATCAGGAATCTCTCTTGAAATAAACCTGATAATCTTCGGTCAGGTGTGGCAGTGATGATTCCTCAATCGCTTGAACACAAGAACCCACCCAATCGGTAATACCATGGCTGCGTCCTCTATCCTAGGAGCAACAGGCATGTTCTATGATGAGGCCAGGAGCACACAGCGTCCCCTCACAGGCACTGCTTTTGACCCAGCCAGGGCAAGCCCTCAAGAGCAGCAAGGCCCTGTGGGGACAAGAGGAGAACAGGCCCCGGGGCCCTCCCTTGGTCCTGCTAGGCTTTCTCTCCCTAGGCAGGGCCCCTCCATACCAGAGCCCTCAGGGGCAGTGACCCCTCTGATGTTCTTAAATGACTTCTGACCTTCGAGCTTTGGGGACAGGCAGAGGACAAGGTTAGTGTCTCACCTTGGCCCATGCCAATGCTGCTCAAATACTCCTATGGGGGCACTAACCCATACCCACTGGGAAATCCTTATCTCCAGGTCACCTGAGTAACCAGGGGAGCTTCAGGCCTGAAACTGAGCTGGGCTCTGGGGAACTGTTGGGCAATATTGATGTGCACTGTATCGGAGTCCCGAAAATACCTTTCCCTGGTGTTCATGATGAACTCTGAGCGTGCGGCTCCCCTGGGATTAGTCTTGGCAGGTGGTATAGACTGGATTCTAGAGCAGCTCTGATGAATTTCTATTTCTTTCCAGTTTTGGAAGGTAATACTATTAGGATGGCTATTATGTTTGGGGGAAGAAACAAATTAACAAGTGTTGGAAAGGCTGTGAAGAAGCAAATCCATCTGTACTGTTAGTAGGATATAAAATGGTACAGCTGCTATAAAAATATATATGGCAGGTTTTCCAATAATTCAACTTAGAAAAGCCACATGATCCAGCAATTCCACTTCTGGGTATTTACACAGAAGAATTGAGAGCAGGGACTTGAAAATATATTTCTACACCCATATGTATAGCAATATTACTCACAGTAGGCAGAAAGTGGCAGCAACCCAGGTTCCATGGACAGATGAATAGATAAACAGAGTGTGGTATAAGGCATACAGTGGAACATTATTCAGCCTTTAAAAAGGAAGGAAATTCTAACATGCTACAACATGGATGCAACTTGAGGACACCATGCTAAGTGAAATAAGTCAGTCACAGAAGGCCAAACATTAGACAATGGTAGAAACAAATTCTTAGAGACAGAAAGTAGACTAGTGATTGCCAGAGTCTGGGAAGGGGAAAGCTGTTGTTTAATGAGTACAGAATTTAAATTTAGGGAGATGAAAGCTTTTAGGGTATTTCTGGAAATGGATAGTGGTGATAGTTGCAAAACAAGGTGAATGTACTTGATGCCACTGAGCTGTACTCTTAAAAATAGCTAAAACAGGGGCCTCCCTGGTGGTGCAAGGGGTTGAGCACAGCACTGTGAAGCTGTCCACAGCCTCTGCACCACGAGTTCAATCCCCAGCCAGCCAGGGAGGTGCCCACATGGCGCAGCAGACCTCTCCTGTCTCACTTGCCGCTCCCCTCAGCAGTGTATTTCAGTCAGTCTGCCTGTTCTGTTCCCCACTCCGTCTCTGATGAATCCTCTCACCCCCTGCACCTCTATCTTAAAATCCCAGCACTGTATAAATGTCAAATCACACCATACACCAAAATTGATTCAAAATGGATTAGACTTGAATACAAGACCTAAAACAAAAACATACCACTTGCTGGACAACGTACCTCACCTGAAATCCTTTTCCTCATCTACATCTTAGGTGTCATGGTCTGTTGTGAGGATTAGAAGGTCAATGTGGTACAAATAAAGTGTCTTTTTTACGCACCTACCCTTCATGAGCGCAGTGTGCCGACATCACTGCCATGCTGATATCTGAAACCTCTACAACTCCCTGCCACAGACATTCCTCACTGGCCAGCACTCATGTGCGTGGGAGGGGGGTTGAGAGGACACTATAACATCCTCCTCTGCTTCCCATTTTCCTGCTGTGACCACCCCTCCCCTCCCACCTGTCATTACTGCCCCAAACGCCTCTTCAGTGTCCTTCCAGCCAGTCTCAGGCCTCCTGGTCAGCAGCAGAGTCGACTGTCAATGACGATTCTCTCTCTCAGAGGAATTTTACGTCTGGCTGTTGAACTGACGCTTTCCCTCCTTGCACATTGACATGCACATGTGTGTTTCACAAAGTCCTATAATACCAGAACCCTTTTTTTTACTTTAAGTATCTTGAGCCTCTTCCCTTAAATAAAAAGTTTCCCCAAACCAAATTAGAGCATTTTGCTCAAACTCAGGACCTTATGAGAGGCCTAAGACCCACTCTCAGAACTCCTCTGAGAAGGGTGGGTAAAGCTGGCTGATCACCTTGGGTGTGCCGCCACCTTAGCTGCTAGAAACATCCCTTGGTTTGCCTGCAGGGACAGAGACTGGTCATCCAAGAGCTTAGAAAAGAGGACCACCACCTTCACTGAAAGGTGGAAGCTGCCCTAATGAGGACTAATAACTATACCTCAGACAAGCCAGCAGGACCCCGGGACAGGTCAGGGAGGGGGCACAGCATGCAAGGGCTAGAGCCAGAGGTGTGGCCACAGGAGGGAAGGAACTGGTCAACCATGTACAGAAGTCCATTCAGAAAGAAATAAGCAGAAAATGAGTTCATTCAAAGATTTCTGGAAATCTCAGGGAAAGCTGGGTACCTGGTTTGGAAAATAAACATGAATAAGGATAGTCTAAGGGAGAAATATGACCCCAGTCACTGCACAACACTAGGGCCCAGGGGCAGTGCTGTTGCCACCCCGAGCCAGGACAATCCAGGAGCCCAGCAGCCACTGCCAGCCCCAGCCTGGGCGGAGGCTTCAGCCCCTGCACCTCCCACCACTACCCTGTGTCTTTACTCCAGCTCCTTAGTCTGAGTCTGGAGCAATGGCCTCTACTCTGAGCACAGGCGCCAGGCCACACCCTAGAGGAAGGGAAGGTGGAAGGCAAGCAGCTGCTACCTTCAGTGTCTCTTGTAGGAGCCAGGCTTTGACACCTGTTAAGACTCACAAAACATTTCCAGCATAAAGCAAAGGAGGTTCAGAAACTGGGCTGCCCACCAGCTGACATCTGCCAGGTCAGGGAGCCAGGTGATTGAGGGCCAGGTGAGAAACCTTGGGGTAGGAGAGAAGGCATCCCCGTCCAGGAGCCAGGGCCCTGGAGGGAAGCATGGAGACCTGCAGGAGGGCCCTGGACACCCGCAGGGAGGCTCTCCTCATCTCATACTAGAAGCCCAGCCTTGGGAGACACTGAGGAGTCTGGAGCCCACCTCCAGGTGGCCGACCAGCCCATAGGTGGGATCCGAGTGTATCTCTGAAGTTTCCAGACCTCCCCTGTACCTCTTATGGCCTCATTGCTCTGTTTGACCCTTCCCTAAGCAAGTAAACCTACAAGCACCTGGTGCGTTGTCAAGGTGTGTTCACAGGTAAATTCCTGCCCTCCTAGTGGACTAAGTGTGCAGGTGGCAGTAGCACCTTAGCAACCCAGGGGTCAGCCCCAGGCCAGTGCTATAGCCACGTGTCACAGAGCGTGTCACTAGGGTTGGGGAGATAAGTAGTGAGTAGGGAGAGAAAATCACATTTATTGAGGACTTAGGCTGTGCAGTGACAGGATGTACAGGTAAACAGTTATCTTGCCTATACTTTGCCCAACATTATGCTAAGATACCTAACACATGCTGTTCCATTAGCCCTCCCAGGAACGTGAGCTAAGCATTGTTATCATGTCAAGCTTCCAAAGGAGGTGAAGTAATCTGCCCCCAGGCACCTCGTAGATTTCCAATCTGCCCCAATTAAGCAGACAGGATTCAGAGGGCCCAGGACCAGAACCACTGAGGCTGGGCCAGACTCTGCCTGTGGGTCCCCTGTGAGAGCACTTTGGGAGGGAGAAAGCCAGCCCAGAACATTCTGAGCCCTGCTCTCCAGGCTCCCAGGAAAACCCTATCAGGCCTGCACCCCGCTTTAGGAAGAAAAGGGTTGCTAGATGATACTGGTAGACATGGGGTCAAAGGGTAAAAGCCAGGATAGCAAGTCATTTGAGCAAAGTCTTGAACAAAGTCTTGGGCTCCTTCCTGGTGGGGCTCTGTGAGTCTCCCAGGTGGGAGAAGAGCCCACTGCAGAGGCTACAGCTGCTCACAGCTGGCTGTGCTGACAAGACAGCTCAGGGCCCAGCACCTACCCCAGAGGCTGGCAGCCTGGGCCCCCTTGCAGAGGACTCCTGGGCAGAGACTCTAGCCCTTCCCCCCCCCCCCACACACACACACACACATCCCAGGACTCATCTGCATCTCTTGGCCACACTCCTCAACACTGGAATCCATGGACTTAGCCGTCAAGAAATTTCTGAAATAAGCAGAAGTCATTTTTGTAATGGAAGTGGGGTATGGTGGGGTGGGGTAGAATAAACCAAAATTTACATAAATAAGTCAAGTTGAATGCACAGAAGAGACGCACTCGGAGAGGCAGTCTACCCTACCGTGCCGTCAGCTCTCCAAAGCTCACCATGTCCTGCTGATCCCCTGACCCCCTGAGAGTAAAGGGCAGTGTCAGACCCAAGCTCCACCAATGCTGTGCCACTCATTGTCCAGTGCCTACAACAGTGCCTGGCACATGAGGCCATTCAATAAACATGTGGCTATGAAACAGGGCTATGGGGGTGCTACAGCAACCAAGGACAGTGCCAATGGAAGTCACCGTCTGTGGGTTTCCACCCGTGTGCACAAGCACAAGACTCAAGGTGGATGTCAAGGCTCAGGGGACAACAACAAAGGGAAATTTAACAAACAGGGAAATCAAAGCATTTCTAAGGCCTCGGGTGGCGGGCTGTCTCACCCCAGATAGCGGCCAGTGTCCAAAAGTCCCAAACAAAAGGCTGCATATTCAAGATGGTGCCATCCTGCAACAGGGGCCTGGAGCACTCAGTGCGCTGGCAAGCAGATCAGGATCCAACACACCACAGCTGGAGGCGCCCACAGGCGGGCCGCTGAGGTGACACCACAGCAGCCCCAGCCACAGTCTGAAGGTCAAGATGGCCAGCACCAGGTGTTGGACCAGACAGCAAGAGGATACCCTGTGTTAACAGCTCTCAAAAGTGACCTGCGCCCAGAGTGCCAGTCACCAGTCAGCGGTGCTGCTCACCCGGTCGCCAGCAGTGGTGTTAGAAACACCAGCATTACAGCTCTCTGTGAGCTGCTGGCCCACACCACCCCCACCACCTCTCTGAAACACCGGGCCGGGGGCTCGGAGCTCCTTTCAGGCAGCCTCTCTCTTCGGAGTTTGGCTGTTGGATGCTTCTTTCTCCAGAGGCCAAGCACAAAATGGGAGTCTGGGCATCCCAAGCTGTCTCCTAGCCCTGCCTTAGAGCCTCATTCAGGGTCCCCCGACCTGGTTGACACCTGCCTGATTGGACCATTTGAGGACCATCAGCCCATCTGGCACTGAATAATTAACTAAGGAGCTGATGACCTCAATGGGTTCCTTTAGCTCGCACCTCACTGGTCCATTCTATGATCCAGGTGCCAAATCTGAAAAGGCTGACACAGGGCCAGCAAGCCCCGCCAGCCTGGAAACTCCCCCCAGGGGGTTCGTGTTCAAAGTAAGCGGGCACAAGGGAGGGCTGCCCACAGGCAGCAGCTTCTGGCACCGGGGGGAAAACCGCCAACTTTATCCAATGGCTCCCACCACTTAAGCAACGCTAGAAGAATGCCAGTCTTGACCCGCAGTCCACACCCGGCCCAGGCTTCAGTGAGGTGACTGAGCGGATTGCATCCTTGCTCCCGGAAGAGGGCGTGACATCTTTTCCCACCTCCTGCTTAGAATACTCCCCACGCCCCTACCCTCATCCCTCCTGCAGTCTCAGCTCCCCAGCCTTTGGCATCCCCTCTCCCAGTGTCCCCTGCTGCCCGCTGCTAAGCTCTGCCAAGCATTGTCCTACCCCCACCTCAAGCCCCGCAAGCCGGAGAAGTCACTCAGCAACCAGACTGAGCTAGTTTCTCAGGGATTTATTGAGTAGGGAGAGGTGCTGTCACTTTCTGCTGAACACGTATCCTCAAGGAGGTACAGGAACTGCTTGGGGACAGACAGACACACAGGGGGCAGGGCAGGACAGGTGTTGGTGGTGAGCTGTGAGCACCAGGGGCAGCTCAGCTCTCGACCAGGGCTGGGGGCTGCTCCTCCTGGGGGAGGGCCGGGGGCTGGTCCTGGCTCTCTTTCTCCTTGAGGGTGCTGAAGAAGGAGTTGACCTTGTCGCGCAGATCCTTCTCCAGGAAGCTCAAGTGGTCTTCCACCTCCCCCGCGTAGGGGCCCAGCTTCTGCCTGAGCTCCTCCACCTGCTGGACCATAACTTTGTTGAAGGTCTCGCCATAGGGCGCCACGCTCCGGCGGAAGGCCTCCACCTGCTGGTCCACCTGGCTGCTCAGCTCAGCCAGAGACTTCTGCAGCTCCTCCGTGTTGCCCCTCAGCTTACCGCGCACGTCCTCCGCCAGGGGCTCCAGCCTCTGCCGCATCTCGTCGGCGCGTGCGGAGATCTTGGTCTTCAGCTGGTCGGCGTTCTTCTTCATCTGGAAAGCCAGGCCCTCGAGCTGGTGGTTGAGCTTCTCCTGCACGTCCTTTGCAAAGGGAGCCAGGCTGCGGCGCAGCTCCTCCACATTCTGGTCGATCTTGACCTTGAGCTCATCGCCATAGGGTGTCAAGCGCCCCTTGATCTCCTCCACATTCTGGTCGAGCTTGGCCTTGAACTCCTCGGCGTAGGGAGACAGGGAGGTCTGCAGGTTGTCCACATTCTCGCGCAGCGCGGTCTCCATGCGCTGAGCGTAGGAGCTCAGCTGCTGCTTCAGCTGCTGGGTCTGCGCGTTGACCTGGGTGCGCAGCTCCTCCGTGTAGGGGCCGAAGCGCTGCTGCAGCTCGCGCACATTTTCCTCGATCTTCTGGCTCACCGCCTCCGCGTGGGGTTGCATATGGGTCCGCAGCGTTTCCAACTCTTTCTGAATCTCTTCCTTCAGCTTCGTGGAGTCCTTGGTCAGGCGTTCATGCATCTCTGTGGCAAAGGGCACCAGCTTCTTTTGCAGGTCGTCTGTGTAGGTGTTCACTTCCCCAAGTTTGTCCTGAAAGAGGGCGCTGCGGGGAGCAAAGGCACAAGGGGGCCGTGGTTACACGCGGCACTGTTTGCCCGCATCTTATCTCCTTCTCGCCACTCACGTCCTACACACCTGCCTAGGACAGGTGAGGGCTCAGGGGTGTCCCTGTGGCCATTCCCTATGGTGGTTGGTGATTTGAGAGAAGGCCTAAACCCCTGGATTTGAGGCGCAGTATCTACTATCATGTGTCCTTGATAAGGTCAACTCCTTCTTCAACACCCTCAAGGAGAAAGAGAGCCAGGACCAGCCCCTGGCCCACCCCTCAGATTTCCTCCCTCTGACCCACAGGTAAAACAGGTGGGCTTTGAGGTCCTGCGCAGCTCAGGTGTGCTGTGACATACAACCACATTTGCATGCAGAATGTCATGTGGGCCTCTTCTGGCATCTTCTAGGGACACCAGGTCCTGATTTCCTCACATATGTCCACCCTCAGAGACCTCCCAAGTATTGCCACGCCCTTCCCCTGATTTCACGCGGGCCTGTCTTTCTGGAATGTGGTGGAGCTCAGCTCCCACGATATCTCCCTCTCTCCCCTTCTTCCATGAGTCTCAATGCTAAGAAGTGGGCATTTATCCAGCTCTGGAAAGACAAGGTAAGAAGACACCTTGGGGACATTCAGTGCAGCCTCCCTGTTTGTGTATGGGATCCCTGGTTCAGAGACTTTAGCATCACCCACTGGGTCAGTGGGTATCGTCAGCTCAGGTCTCCTGCCTCGAGCTCTGCCCTTGCTGTCATTAGGTGACCTTTGAGCAGGCACGCCCTGCAAACTGTGCCCCTCTTACTTGATCTGCTGGGTCAGTTCAGACTTCTGGATGTGTTCCACAGCCTCCTTGGCATTGTTGCTCAGCTGGCTGAAGTAGTCCCACACCACAGTGGCCACCTGATCAGCATTGACCTCAGCCCGGGCACCTGGGAAGGAAACAGCACAATTCATGAGGACCGGTCTTGTTCTTTGTCGCTCTGTTCCTGCCCTGACCCACAGACTGGCTGATGGGGGAGGAAGCTCAACTCCTGAAATCCCTCTCTGTGCTTGGCTGGTAAGAAGCCACAGCGTCGTGGGAAACTGGTGCGGCACCAAAGCTGGTGACTGGCTATCTGGGAGCCAATGAGTGTTCAAAACTGTCCACACACCTTGGCCCTGGACCCTCCACGCCACTCCACTCCAGGCAGCGGTTGCATCCTGTACAAGCATCCCAGCTAGAGGTAGCTCCTACTCACCGGTGACAGCCACCAGGGCCAGGGTCAGGGCCACAGCCTTCAGGAACATCCTGGGCTCCTCTCTGGGCTGGGAGAGTCTCACTGCACTGGATCCAGGGGACCAGGGGAGCTCGCCTGGACTGCTGCTCTCTGAACTGACTGGAGTTTGAGCCAGCCAGCCATTTAAACCCGCGCCAGGCCTCTCTCCCCGCCTCCCTCCCCAGTGTGACTCCACGCTGGAAGGTGACACATTCCTAGGAGGCCTCTTGGACTTTTGTGACCCTAAGACGACGTGGAGCCAGCAGCAGACGGGGTCTGGGCAGCTGTTCTGTGCTGGCGCCACACCCAGTGTGGAAGGGAGGGGGAGGGGGAGCCACAGCTGTGGGAGAAACAAGGTCCAGGGAAGCCCCCGAGTCCAGGACGGATGCCCTAGAGGCCTGCTGGCAGCTCGGGGTCTGTGTCAGGCTTGGTGGAGGGGGCAAGGTTCACCAATCTGCTCTGAGCTTGGGGAGAAAGCCCCCACCTCCATATCTGCCATAGAGTGCTGGGCACTAGATGGGGGAGGCTGAGAACCCACAGATGGGGCAGTGAATTAAATCTAGGCTTCTGGTCTCCCAGGAAGAGGGGGCCCTTGAGAGCCCTTGGGCAGGGTGTGGGGAAGGCAGGGCCCTGTTCTCAAGGGGTTAGTTGGAAGTGCTCTTCTGTCCCTCTGCTGCCAGGCTGGGCCACCTTGGACCAGTGACTCAGCGTGACCTGGCTCTGAGTCCCAGTTTCTCCTTTGAAAAAGGGTGTGTTGGGAGCATAAGATGGGAGTGCACTTGAGAGGTGAGGAACGGAGTGCCTAGCACAGAGTAGACACTAAAAAATAGGTGCTCTGATGATTATTATTATTACACAACAGTGTTGTTTTCCTAACTTGGACCAAAACAGGGAGGGTGGCGTAGGGAGAGTGGCAGAGTTAGATCCAGTGCTCTGGGGGTCCCCAGGAGGACAGGAGGTGGCGTGACCAAGGCAGGGCCAGCCCAAGGCCTGCTTCCCGCCCCTTCCCCCCAGCCATATGCCCTGGGTAAGAGCAGACCTGGAGCCTCCCAGGGGGCCTCTCACCAAGGGAGGGGGAGGGGTGTGCCCAGAGGCCTTCTGCTTGGGCTTCTAAACTTATCTCCAAGTGAGGTAACATGCACGACCCTAGAAAGGTGGTCACCCAGAATACGTGGCAGCCTGGCCAGCTTGGACTCTCGGCTGGGCCCCCTGCCTTTTGTAAGGAGGTGAAGCTCATCTCACTCCCCTGTGTGAGCACAAGCCGGGCTGGAGGCTCCCCAGTTACCTGCCATTAGAATACATCACCGTTGTGGTGACCTGGATTGACCTCGTCTCTCCATTTTTCCACATTCACAAGTGGCTTGATGTCCCACAGAATGGAAGACAGCACAAGTGCTCCTGCTGCAGGACTGACAAGCCTGACACTGGAGGTGACCGTGGGAGGTGACCACAGGGTAGGGGGACTACACTACGGTGTCAGGGAGCTCGTCTTCCCTGGAGTGGCTGCTCGGCTCGTCAAAGTGCTTAAGGCCTTAGATTCTGGAGTCAGACTCCCTGGGCTCACAGCTGGGTTCTGTGTGACGTCGGTGTCTTAGTCTTGCTGAGTCTCGGCCATCTCGACAGAACAAGGCCCAGACCCTGCCTCTGGGGGCCTGAGGGTTCCATGAGCTGCCTGGTGTGAGGCTGGGACAGGACCTGCCTGGACTGGGCCAGCCCAGGGTGGGTCAAAGGTCAGCACTCAGTGCTCCCATCCCTTTCCCAGGTTTCGAAGAGGAGAGCCCTGGCATGAAAGACACCTCAGCTGCAGTTTGGCTTCCTGGACTGAGAGTGTGAGCAGCAGGTGACACCAGCGCGTGACGGGTCCAGAGTTCGCCTCTGTCTGGCTGTCAGGGGGTGCACACACAGGAGGAGCGTCTGTGCCCGTGGAGCACATCTGGAAGTTTCTACCAGCTGTGCACAGATTGATGTGGGTGTGCAGCTGCCCAGGATGTGCAGCCGTCCCTGGGCTCACAGCTAAGCCTGCAGCTGAGGGACTGGAGCTGGTGTGTGCACGCAGCCACAGCCTCGGGCAGGACATGCTGCCCCCTGAAAATGTGTTGTGGGTGGGGCACCGTGAATGAATGCATGTATGTCCCAACATCTGTGGGCATGTTTTGTATGAATCTGCAAAGGATTTGTGCTAGGAGTATGAGACCCTGTGCCCAGGTTAGAGGGTATGAGGTGCTGATGGAAAGACATCACTGCTGCCAGCTGAGCCTCCTGCTCTCTGGGACACAGGTTGCAGCATCTCCCATGGGGTCTGCCCTGGTGGGCACAAAGGCCCTGTAATATCTTTTTATTTCTTTTATAGTAATGGTTTGCAGCACTGTAAATGATTAAGAGAATAGGTTCACACCTCCGCAGATATGTGTCATCACCCCAAAACCACCAGCAAAGCCCCCGGATTCCTTTACCCTAGGCCAATAGGCTCTCTCCCCAGCTCACCCTCTAGTAGTTTCATTATATATATATATCTGCAGTTATGTTTCTAATATTTGTTTTGGTTTAATTTTATCTGTTCCTTTGCATAGTTTCTCTATATTCCACATATGAATAAAAACATCCAGTATCTGTCTCTCTCCTTCACACTTATTTCATTAGCATTATCCCTTCCAGTTCCTTCCATGTTGTCTCAAATGGTAAGGTTCATCTTTTTTTACACCTGAGTAGTATTCCACATCTTCTTCATCCACAACTCTGTCATGGGGCACTTGGCTCTTGTAAATAGTGCTGCAGTGAACATAGGAGAACAAATAAACATTCAAATTAGTTGTTTTTGCATCATTGGGGGCCTAGGTGATCTTGCACGTGATGCCTTCTTCTCTGAGCTTCGGGCTCCTTGTTGCTACAACAGACTTAATGGCTGGTGAGACAAAGAAGCTGAGAGTCCAGCATTAGCTACAGCCCCTATCCTGTCCACCCACAGGGGTGGAGCCAGAGATCACACCGGATGCAGAGCAGGGAGGGCTCAGGAACAGGCCTGGCCAAGGACAGGCAAGTCACATGGACACAAACCCCACATACGTTCCACACAGGCCTGCCCCCGGCAGAATGAAAGGAGACAGCTTGGGTAACAGAGAGGATCTGGCTGAGAAACTGGGAGGAACCGCCAGCATGGAGAGCATGGAAACCTGAACGTGGGCCCTGAATCAGGGCCGCCTGGTCCCGCCCAGGGCAGGGGCTTGGTCCCAGAGGCTCATGGAACAAGCTTCACTTGGAAACAAGTGGGAAAAGAGTCAGCCCAACCCTGACCAGTCAAGCCTCCTCCTCACCCCTGCACCCCTCCCCCCAGAACTGGTCTGTGGACCCAGCTTGGAGAGGTTCCCTTATTCAGGGATGGAGGGGGGCACGGAGGAGAGAAAGGAGGCGAGCAGCTGAGGGGCCCAGGCTGGAGCCGCTGGGAGGGCCACAGGCACACACAGGGCCAGTCCCTGGTTCTCTACCCAACTCAGCACCACCCTGCTGAGTCTCTCTCTGCCTGCATCTTCTGACCTCCCTGGGCCATTCAGACAAGAGGACAGACTCCCCCAGGCCTCCACACACACCCACGGAAAGGTTGCTGATAGGGATGAAGGGATCCAGCCAGCATATTCTAGCATGCCCAGGGCCAAGGCCACCGCAGTCCAACCCAGCCTGCAATCTGGATTCCCATGTGGCTCCAGCTCCAGGGTTGAGGAAGACACCAGAACAGAAGAGGAAAGTGAGCAGAGTTGACCTACTATCCCCAAATCCTTCAGTGGCCTATTCAATCACCTTCCTTCCCTCCCACCCCATCTCCAGCATGTGTGCTCAGAAGAAGACCCGGAACTGAGTTACTCTGGTGTCAGTGGCTAATAAAGCCCCAAAGGGCTTATCTCTCTCCCCACGCTGTTTGGTACTAGATGGGTATTTGTTCCCAGCTCTATTACTGATGAGCTGTGTGTGCAGCTTTGAGCCTTAGGTTCTTCACCTGTGGAGTGGAGGTTATAATATCTACTTCACAGGAATCGACTTGCATTTTGTCAGAAAACAAAACTCAGTCAAAGGAATGAATCTCCAATAGAGAAATTCAAGTCTCAACCTGAGGAAAAGGATTCTGAGGGTAGGACCAGGCCACTTTCTTAGAGGTCTGAGTTCCCATGTCGGGGTTAGTTATTTCTTCCTGAGGTGATGGCTGCCTGCCAACAGCTCTGTTTCCAGAGTGGAGGCTCCTCCTACCTTTGGCCTATGCTATCTGAGGGAAGGGGAAGGTGTTTGGGAGCAAGGGGGAGAGATTTCCCAAGCCCTCTCCATGGACCACCTGCTTTGCGGTCTCATTTACCTCTCAGTAGCTGGCACACTGGGGTTTACAAAGGGAAGAGTGGGGTCTCCCCAGTGGCGCAGTGGTTGAGCACTGGGCTGGAAGCTGCCCACAGCCTCTGCAGCGCCAGTTCGATCCCTGGCAGCTCCCTGGCTGCTCCCCGGCCACCGAAGGAGGGTCCCATATGGCGCGCAGACCTCTCCTGCCGCCCGCTGCTCCCCTCAGCAGTGTACTTCGGTCCTTCTGCCTGCTCTGCTCCCCACTTTGGCTCTGGTGAATCCTCTCACCCTCCTGCGCTTCTGACTGTACCCAGTGCTCGTATAAATAAATAAATAAATCTTTAAAAAAAAAAAAAAAAAACAAAGGGGAGAGTGGTGGCTCTGAGAGCTTAGATCTCTGGTCCCAGGTGAGATGCGCAATCGTCAAACGTGTCATTGAACCCGAGGATGTCTTTTTTTTTTTTTTGTGGGACCCTCACCGGTGACCGGGGATCGAGCCAGCGCTGCAGAGGCTGCAGGCAGCCTTGCAGGCCAGCGCTCAACCGCTGCACCACCAGGGGAGGCCCCCCCTTTTTTTTTCCGAGGATGTCTTGATGCAAAGTTTTAATCTCCAGACAACAGAGCCCCCAGATCCTGCCATCCAGGCAGCAGTGCCTGGCATGGGCCAGGGAACGGTTCATCTGAGGGCCCCGGGCCTCTCCTGGATAGGACAGGGTCCCTGCTGGGCCACCCCTGCAAGCAGCTCTGTGCCCTCTCCCTCCCAGACCTTGTCCCCTCCGGTGGCCCGCCCAGCAGGACGCCATGAGGACTGCTTTCAAGTGCACAGCCCAAGGCCCAAGGGGAGGGAATCAGACTCAGCTGCTGCAGTATAGGGGAGGGGCCCAGCGGTGAGCCCCGCTGCTCCCCATGAAATCTTATCAGTGGGTCCAGAGGGCAAGGTGAGGAGGGTGGGAGGCGGGGAGGGGCAAAGGCCTTGGGCTCAAGCAGCCTTTGCCCTTCTCCCACCAACCCCTGCCCTGGGCTCAGCTTGCCGAGGCTTCTGGGTAAGCGGCAACTGGGACTGAAGTCCAGAAATGGAGACGCCAGGGAGGGGGCTGTGTGAGCGCCGCTTTGTACCCACACACACCAACCTCTGCCCATGGTCTTCTGTGACTTCACTCTGGACCCCTTTCTAGTACACGGAGCTGTTCCCCAGTCTGAGGGAGTTCATCGCCCCCTCACCCCACCCCAGCCCCACTTCCAGGCTGTTTTCACGGTTTGGAGGCAGGGGAAGGAAAGACTTAAGAACTAAGTGTGGCGGGCTGGGGTGAGCCCAGAGGCCCCTGGCTTGGCCCCAAGCTCTTCTCCCATCTCAGCAGCTTCTCCCTGGAATGCCAGGTTCCTTGGGAGGAAAGGGCTCTCCCAGACTCCAGACACCCCCAGCTCCTGAGCCCATCTACATGGCAGGGGTGGCAGAAGAGCAGAGTGGGCACCCACAGCCCCTTAGGGATTTCTCAACTCTCCCAGCAGGCCTGGCTGCATCTGGCCACCCTGCCTCAGACCCTGGTCTAGACTGGTCAGCAGGTGACCTTTGGCCGGCTCACCGGGCCCTCAGTGCCCGCTGCCCTGGGGACGATATAAAACAGGTCAGAACCCTCTTGTCTGTCTATTCAGTTCATCCCAAGAGGCAGCTGCTCCAGGTAATGCCCCTGGGGAGGGCAGAGGGAGGGAGACGGGGGAAGGAAGCAGGATGGAGGGGGTCAGAGGGGGTCTCTGCTGGGCCCAGCCACGAAGCCGGGCGGGAGAGCTTGCCTCAGGGGTGTTTGTCACCCCCTTCCAATGCAGACTGGAGTAAACCAAGCCCAAAGCTACACAGTGTGGAGGCAGAACTGGGGGGACTGGCTCCATATCCACCCTCATGCTGCATGTTCCGGGCCAGAAGCGGCTTTATATGGCCTGGTCCTTCCCCAGGCAGAAAAACTGAGGCTGACAAAGGGGCAGGGATAGAACCCAAGGTGCTCAGCATGTTAGTGGCAGAAATCAGGCCCAAACCTTTGATTCCTGGTCTGAAGGGGTTTCTGCTCCATCCTACCCATTCCCTCTCTCTTGCCTGGGTCACCCCGAATTTCCTGGCTGAAAGCTCTTCCTCTCCCCAGATTAGCCTGGGAGCGGGTTACCTCTTCTCCCGGCTTCACCCAACTCAGGGGCAACCTTAAAGGCCACACCACTTCTCCAGGAAGGAGCTCAGAGGCAGGGCTTGTGGGGGGGACTTGGGGGTACCACTCACCGGACACTTCCTGGCAGGAACAGACGTGCCATGCAGCCCCGGGTCCTCCTCGTTGCTGCCTTCCTGGTGCTCCTGGCCTCTGCCCGTAAGCAGCTTGGGGCTGGGCTGGGGGCAAGGTGGGGGAGGCAAGCTTGGGAGGTGGCTTGGGGACGCCAGGCCCTGGGGGGTGCTGGGCAGGGTTCCCTGGGGCTGATCACCCCACTCAGTCCTGCTCTGCCCACAGGAGCTTTGGAGGAAGAAGATGCCTCCCTCCTGGGCTTTATGCAGGGCTACATGGAGCAAGCCACCAAGAAGGCCCAGGATGCTCTGAGCAGCATGCAGAGCTCCCAGGTGGCCCAGCAGGCCAGGTATGCATCACAGTCACTTCCCTGTCCTAGGCGTCAGCTCACTCAGCTCCCACCTGCCCCCAACTTGGCAAGCACCTGGCAGTAGACCAGGCAGGACCACGTTCTCATCTATAACCTGGGGTTCCTCGCGGGGCTTCCTTAGGCTCCTGTGAGGGAGAGGACAGAGGCTGGACTCCATCCCCCCTGCAGCCTCCAGGCCACCCTCTCCTTCATTGTCCCTCCACCTCCCACTCCTCTAGCACGGGCTACCTTTCCTCAGCAGAGGCGTTCACACTCAGTATTTGGTTTCCCATTTTGCCAATGAGAACATCAAGACTCAGAGAGGTTAAGTGACCTGCTCCAGACCACACAGCTAATCAATCCTCTGATGTTTTTTCCAACTGAGAGAGACTGTCTCCCCTGCCCAACCCTGTCATTGGGTTGGCAACACTAGGGGGTGCCCTTCACCCAGGACAGCACAGCCCTGAGCTTACCATCTCCCCACTCAGCCACTCCTCTCCAGCTTGCTTCTGGCCCTGACAATACAAAGTTTCACCCCAGCCTGGAGAAATGTGGGCTGGACTGGTGCTGGGGTCCCATCACCACCTCGGCAGCTCTCTGTCTGGGGTGACAACTGTAGGGGATCCCTGCTGGAGGTCTCAAGGGTGTGGCTGGGTGAGGTTGAGCAGATGGAGGGAGATGCCATGTGGATGTGAGGGGGCATGGTTGTGCAGCCTACAGACAAGCTCTCACCCCCACTTCTGTTGCTGTTCCTTCCTGATTTAACCCCCAGGGGCTGGATGACAGGTCGCTTCACCTCCCTGAAAGACTACTGGAGCACGTTTACGGACACGTTCTCCGATTTCTGGGTTCCTGCCCCTGAGGCCACACCAGTTGTACCCTCTGAAGATGTCTGAGACCTCAACACCCCAAGTCTGCCTGCCCATCCATCCTGCCAGCTCCTTGGGTCCCATGACCTGCAGGGCTGACCATAAATCACTGGAAGGGACAGCGTTCTCAGTGCCCCCCACCTCCCCCAGCCCCAGCCCACCCCCAGGCGAGCTATCCTCCTAATAAAGCTGGACAAGAAGCTGCCGTCTGCAGGGTGTGCCATGTATGTGTGGGCATGAGACTGGGTTGGGGCTATGTGGTGGGCAGGCCTGGGCCTTACCTACCTCTTTCTAGCTGGGTGGCATCCAGGCGAGTTTCTTCACCTATAAGATAGGAATGACCCTACCTACCCGGGCAGGAGCAAACCAGCTAATCATTTTGAAAATGCTCTGATAAACTGTCAAATGCTGTGCAACATGGCTGGAGTGTGTGCTTTGTGCTAGCCATGGTCCTGGCATTTTTATGTCATCCTTGGAGTTGAGATGGGCATGTTCACCAGAATTATGGAGCTGACTCATACCACCCTGGCTGCCTGGCCTTCCCAAGCACATTTGAGGAAGGGGGTCAGATGGGGTAGTGGTTGGAGTAAGGGCCGATACAAGTCTCGGCCCTGTCACTCTACAGCAGCCTTACTTTCTGTTACTTTCTGATCTGTCAAGAGAACGGAGTCTGGTAAAGGACTGCCATTGTCGCTAATGACTGAGCTGATTGTCTTCTGGGAACCAGGATTGCCTTTGGGGTAGGTGGTCAGTGTCCTGTAAGCCAAGGAAGAATACAAGTTCACCCCAGCAGAGACTGGTCCCTGTGTCCCCCACATCCAATAGATGTTCATGCTAGAGAGTTCCAGAATCAGAGTACTTGACCAGCCGCTCCCCCACTCCCACCCCACTCCTGTGATGAAAAAGCCAGGGTTCAGCAAAGTGAAGGCACCGGCCCAAGGTCACAGCATCCCAGGCCGCAAGCTCAGGTCAGCTGCACATATGCTTTCTGCTCAGATGACACAGAAAGAAGTTTGGTTACTCTTACGGCAGGTGTCAGAGGGCACAGGACACATCTTGGCTTCATATATCTAGCCCCAACTCAAGACATCTGTTCTCTCTCTCTGGAAATCTACTGGGATTTTTCTTCTGGCCCAAATGGGTCCTGGATCCCAGCACCCACACCTAGAAAATGTTTTCACCCAAATCTGAGCTGACACTTGCTGCTGGTGCTCTGGATGGTTAGAAATGAAAAAGGCCACTGCTCTGGCCAACAGGTTATTGAGATAGACTGGAAACGGACAGAGGAAAGGCAGATTATCCAGCATCCTGCACCAGGGGGCAAAAGGCCTGCAGGGGAGAGGGCAGGGAAGGTTCCATGAAGATGCTTCTTAGCCATGTACATGCACATGGGGGTGTACACACCTGAGTGTGAAGGAGGAGCCAGCTGTGGACAGGAAGCTATGTGAAAATGTGTGTGTATGGGGGGGGGGTGTATACTCATCCCAACTTGAGTGCCTGGCCCCATGCTTTTAGTTTTTTTAATAATCTGAATGCCCAGTGGGCAAATGGGTCTAAAAAGGGCAACCCAGTACTTCAGCCTTGGCAAGAGACTTCACATCTTCATTTTTGGCCTCCTCATGCACACCACGGATTTAGCGGCACCTACCCAGGGCTCAGGGAAGAATTCAGGGAGATGACAGATACAACAGCATCTTGGAAACAAAACATGCTAATTACCTGTAAGAGGTGGTGGTGATTCTTTTTTTTAAAATTTATTTATTTATTTATATAAGAACTGGGGTACAGGCCAGATGCACAGGAGAACAAGAGGGTTCACCAGAGCCAGAGCGGGGAGAACAGGCAGACTGACCGAAATACACTGCTGAGGGGAGCAGCAGGCAAGACAGGAGAGGTCTGCCGCGCCATGTGGGACCCTTCCCGATGGGCCGGCTCGGAACTGGCGCCGCAGAGGCTGCGGACAGCTTCACAGCACTGCGCTCAACCGCCTGCGCCACCAGGGGAGGCCCGGTGGTGATTCCTTTTTCTTACTCAAGTCAGAGCTGGCAGAAAGAGGGGGTGGCAGGGCTTGGAGCCCCTGAGTGGGATGGCTGGCTTGCACAGCTGTCCCCAGGAAACAGTGCAGGGTAGAAGTGCTTTTGTGCCAAAAAGAGAAACGTTGATGGAAGCATTTTTTTGAATTCACAGAGGAAGGAGCAAGCTCCAAGCTCTTCATCTGAACCTGCTGGGACCCTTCCCATCCCAAAGCGCTCTGTGAGCCAGTCCAGGGCCACTGTGCACAGAGACACCCCCTCCCCAACAAAGCCACACCTGTCTCCGGAGCCCCTCAGACAGGACTTACTCCACTTCTTGTTTGGGCTCTTTCAGGGTGCTGACCTTGGCTTATCTGTCGCTTTGCCCATTCCTCTGTGATGTCCTGTCTGTGCGGGCTCTCTGAGGAGAGGGGTCCGAAGCAGCCAGGGCCTGGCAGACCCGCCCTCCCTGAGGGGCCCGCGTTGATGCGCCGGAGAATCAATCAACACAGGGCCTCCCCGGTGGCGCAGCGGTTGAGCGCTGGGTTGTGAAGCTGCCCGCAGCCTCTGCGGCGCTGGTTCAATCCCCGGCTGCTCCCCGGCCACCGGAGGAGGGTCCCACATGGCGCGCAGACCTCTCCTGCTGCCCGCTGCTCCCCTCAGCAGTGTACTTCGGTCCTTCTGCCTGCTCTGCTCCCCGCTCTGGCTCTGGTGAATTCTCTCTCCCTCCCGCGCTTCTGGCTGCACGAGTGCTTGAATGAATGAATGAATGAATGAATGAATAAATAAATAAATAAAAATCTTAAAAAAAAAAAAGAATCCATCAACACAGGCAGCCCCATGCGTGGACCAAGGCCCAGGCCACTCCCAGAGCATCCCCTGCAGCGGTCGGCCCCCTGGCCCCCAACCTCCCCAAAGAAAGAAGCCACGTCCCACTTTGGAAATGTTTATTCTAAGAAACAGAAAGATGGAAACAGGAACCCCAAGGAGTCCCTCCCCCCAGCTGGGGTTCCAGGCCTAGAGGAGTCGCAGGGGCGTCAGGCTTCTCACGCGGCGCTCAGCTGCTTCTGGGCGTCTTCGACGGCGGTCAGGAAGGCGGCCTTCAGGGTCTCAAACAAGGGCTGTAGGTCCTGGCGGACGTTTTCCAGCGTGGGCTTGGCCCTCTCGCCGAACGCCTTCAGATGCTCAGCGGCCTTGGCGGGGTACTCGCCCAGGCCCTCCTTCTTGAGCTCCTCCAGGCGGCTGGCCAGCATCTGGCGCGCCTCCTCGCTGTAGGGGGCCACGCTGGCTCGCAGCGCGTCCACATGGGTGCGCACGCCCTCGCGCAGCTTCTCGTTGAAGGGAGCCAGCTTCTCCTGCAGCTCCTGCAGCTTCTGGCGCGCCTTCTCCCGGTACTCCTCGGTCAGCGGCGCCACCTTCTGGCGGTAGAGGTCCAGCTCCTCCTGCACCCTGCTTTGGAAGTCGTCCAGGTAGGGCTGCACCTTCTGCCTCACCAACTCCACGTCCTTGTCCAACGCCTGCTTCAGCCCCGCTGCGTCCTTTTCGAGTTTATCAAATAGGTCCTTGGTGGCTGGGCCTATCTGTTCGCGCAGCTTGGAGAGGGTGGTGCTCAGAGTGTCCCAGTGGTCGGCGAGATGCAGGCTGAAGGGGGATGGAGAGGGAGGGAGTGGCTCAGGAGTGGCCTCCCCGCAGCTGCAGGCCCAGAGCCTCAGCTGCCCCGCGGGGAGGTCTGGGCAACACCTGCCCTGAGTGTGCAGTGGAGGTAGGCCACGCCTGGGCTGAGCTTCTCCTGTGTTTTCTCATCCAGTGCCCCCTCCCCGCAGTTGTACTGACATACTGAGGCTCTCCGGAAACAGCCGTGTTTGGTGCCCAGTCTTGTCTGCCCCAGAGCTGGGCTTTTTAAGAACCTCATCTTTATGTTCCCAGTCCACTCTCTTCCCTGAAGACAGCCAGCCCCGTGGCTGGGCAGGAGCAGGGGAGGTAGTAAGGGATGGCAAGGGGCTTATGGCACGTGCACGTGAAGCCTGGAGCTGTGAGGATAGGCGGCAGCACAGGCCTGTGCTCACTGGGGGGCTGTGGCATTCCAACATTCCTGTTACTCCATCCAGGCCTTCTGTGGGGCCATCAAATAGCAGGAAGGGATTTGGCCATCTAGCTACTACACCTTCCTCCCTTTTCTAGGCCTCTTTATTCCCCAGGGCCTGTCACCCCTGCCCCCACTCCCCACACCCCAGCTGCATCCTTACTTGAGCTGTTTTCCCACACCGGAGGCGTCAAACTCGGCCATACGGTCTCTGCCACTGTCCTTGGCTGAGTCCACAAGCATAGCGATCGTGTCCTTCACTTGCTCCCAAGAGTACTGGGGTACATCTTGCTGCATGAAATGCCGAGCCTGGCTCCCTGGGGGCAAAGGGGAAGACCTAGATCAGGCCAGTCCTGGGCTGACATCTGAGCTGAAATGCCAGGCTTGGTGACAGGGTAGATGGAAGACTGAGTAATGCTCCCCCCTGTGCCGGGAGGGTGGACCAAAGGGGCTTAGGGGAAAAGCCACTCACCCCCTCACACCCCCCGGCACTGCATAGTTGGCTCCCTAGGTTGGAGGGCACCTACCCGTGAGGAAGAGCACGGCCAAGGTCAGCACTACGGCTTTCATCCTGATGGATGTGAGCGACCTGCAGGAGAAGAACCTGGCTGAGTGGACAGGCCTCTAGCAGGGAGAAGCCACATGTTCCTCCACTCACTGCAGCTAGGGCAACCTCAGGCATCCTGAGCCCCAGCCTGGGGCAGAGTCTGGAATTGGGTTCCAGAGCCCAAGTCTCAAACACCAGAGCAGGGGGGCTCAGAGAATAAGGGGGAGCAGCAGCAGCACTTACCTCCAGTGTCCAGCGGCCTCTGAGCGCCAGCTCTCCCAGGCCCTATTTATGTCTCCAGGCAGGGGCTGGGCTGCAAGGCTGATAAGGCCAGCCCTGTCCCTGCTGCAGCTCACTGGTCCTGGCCATGTGGAACTTAGAGTTCAAGGATCAGCACTGTCCCCGGGGCCAGGCAAATAGAGTGGGCAAACAGGAAGCTGCGGGGGCTGCATGGCCAGGGATCAAGGGTTCAGTGGGGGTGGGAGGCGTTGTTGCGGGTGTGCTGGTCCCCAGCATTGGGGTCACCTGCCCCATCCCCTTCTCTTCCACAGCGGATGTGTGCTGTCATTGTTCATGGCACCAGCGTAGCAGGGGAGGGGAGAGAGGGAAGAGACACGTGCTGGCCCGGGCCGGCTCCTCCTCTCAGGAGAGTCCTCCCTGCATCCCACAGAGATTATTTCACACCCACCCTGGCCCCTCCACCACCCAAGAAGCAGGCAGTCCTCGCACCAGCAGTTCTTTCCATTTCTTCTCCTAACAGGTCCTCACAGCCTCCCCCAAGCCCTTGCAGACCTTCCGGACCTGTAATCTGAGGGAAGCTGTGTGTGCCAGGCAGCTGCCCAGGAGAGTGGGGGTGCCCAATGGCTCCCAGACTTTGAGATTTCAGAACAAAATTCTGACCTTTCAGAACAAATTCTAGCAACCAATGCAAAGTTTATCTTGTCACCTAAAAATTACCCACTGGCCGCCCCCAGCCCCGACCATCTAAGTGACCAGCACTTCACAACAGGAAAGATTTTTAACACCAAAAAAGGCATCATGGCAGAATAAAGGGGAGTCACTTAAATGGAAAAATGTGTCTGTTCATATGCATGTTGGGCCGTACACAGGTGAGCATCCAGGGGTCCTGTGGGAGAGAGAGACCGATGGAAACCGGAACCTGGTTTCTCATTTCATTTTGTCTCCAACTTGCAAAATCCTGGAGGAGGATCATGAGTTATATCGCCTCCCTCTGTCTTGTCAGTAAAATGGAGATGAGAATGGCCAGGGCTGTTGGGGACCAGGTAAGCTCCTGTCAGCGTGAAGTGCTGAGTGCCTGCTGTGCTCACAGCACAGCTTGATAAGGCTTCTTGTGGAAGACCCAGGACCTCCAGCCCAGGTCACTGATGAGCTGAGTCACAGAACCGGTGAGTGTCCAAGCGGAGGACACTCTAGAACAGCTGCTCCAGCTTCTCCACGCCACCATCTTCCCAATGAGGAACCTGAAGAGAGCTGAGGAATTTACCCAGTGTCTGGTCTCCCAGGGAGTTAGAGGCAGGCCTGGATTTAGAAACCAGGTCTCTGGACTTAGGACTCAGGACAGAAATGTGTCTTGAGCCATCCACCCGGGAAACTCCGTGGGGCTGCTGACGGCCAGGTCCTGGAATGGCTGGGCCCTGGGCCTATCCCCTCAGAGAAGAAAGCTTTTGAATCTTGACTGTCTTAGGTTTGAATCCCAGCTCTGCCCGCTATTAGCCGTGTGGCCTTGGGCAAGTTCCTTAATCTCCCCACACCTCACTTTCTTATCTGTTAGTAGAATAGGCTCTCTCCTCAGTAACAGTTGACAGGCAAAATCTCCTTTTCCCCCACTCCCCAGACGGTCATGTCCAGATCCCTGGAAGCCGTGGCTGTTCCCTTACATGGCCAGCGGCACTGTGCAGATGGGAGTATGAGAACCTGGAGATGGGGTGTTAAGCTAAGACCTTGAAGTCCAGAGCTAGGACCTTGGCTTCTGGCAGCAGCAATGGGGGAAGGCAGGGAATTGCCTTTTATCTGCTTGGCCCTGACTTGCAGAGGCTCAGGCAGCGAGGCACCTCTGTGGGACCCTGCATAGAGGGAGGAGCCTCTGTGGGCGGGCCGCCTGGGCTGCCACTTGGCCAGCCCTGGCTGTGAGGAGGGGGGACTGGTCATCTTCTGGGGCCGCTCTTGGTGTCTCAGCCCAAGAGAGGTCCCTTTCTTTTTGGAGGTAGAGCTTGTCCCAGTCAGTTGTAAAGGGATCTTGGAAGCCTACCGGCTAGGTACCAAGATACTTGCCACTGTTTAATTCCTTAGTTTCTTATGGAAATGATAAGTATGGCTAAACTTAATATCCAGAGTCTTTTTTTTTTTTTAATAGAGGCATGTTTGTTTATTTATTTATTTGTTTGTTTGTTTTGTTTATACAAGCACTGGGTACAGTCAGAAGCGCGGGAGGGTGAGAGAATTCACCAGAGCCAGAGCGGGGAGCAGAGCAGGCAGAAGGACCGAAGGACACTGCTGAGGGGAGCAGCGGGCGGCAGGAGAGGTCTGTGCACCATGCAGGACCCTCCTGCAGTGGCCGGGGAGCAGCCGGGGATCGAACCAGTGCCTCAGAGGCAGCTTCGCAACCCAGCGCTCAACCGCTGCGCCACCAGGGAGGCCCAATATCCAGAGTCTTAATGGCCAAAGCATGCTCATGTCAGTCCCGCAGGCCAGATATTTTTCATGTTATCTCGGCTGTGAGAAGGGTGCAGCTAAGCGCTCTCCAGAGTCCTTCAGTCATTAGGATTTGGTGTTGGTAGAACTGGGGATCAGGAGGCCTTCTAGATCTTTGATGGTTGCCTGTTGGCAGCTCACACCCCATCGCCTTGCCCCCATTCCCACAGCCGCTGTGCTCTGCCCAGAGACCTCAGCTTTCTGGTTCTGGGTTCAAGGCATTGGGCCAGGGAGTGCTGTTTGACAGCTTCTTGCCCTGCAGGAGCGCCTCTTTCTATATTCTGACTCACTAGTGTGTCTACTCCATCTCACCTAAGAGATCTGACTTAAATTAGCCCAAATTCCTTATTGCTAACACTTTTGGAAAGGAAATCTTTCTGGACAGAGGCCTGTGGAAAAGCCACCAGCAGGAACAATCTGAGGGCATCTCAGAATCAGCCTCAAGGGGCAGCTAGCCATGGTTTGAGGCATCAAATGGGCCAGCTATTTAGTGGGTGCAAAGTCCACCAGGTAGGCCTTAGTTCCACCACCCTCTTTCCCTGATTTTAGGAGTCTCCAGAGTAAGCATTTAGGGAGTGGGAAGTGGGTGGCCAGCTCCGGGTCCCCTGACTACAGCTAGGGCCCCTGACCACAGGAGTGGATTTTGCTCAGAATGATTAGCAACTCATTTCACAATTTGTCCCAATGCCGTACTCAGTTGTCTGCTCCGGAAGGACTCTGTCCCCTGTTAGGCCTGGCACATACCAGACACTCAACAAATATTTGCTCAATGAGTGGCACTGGCACACTGAAGGGTCACCAGGATGGTACAGGGTCATCTGAAGGAGGGGGCCTTGGCAGGAGATTCAAGATGCTCGAGCACTGGCCCTGTATTCTCGACCCTGCTCAGAACATTTCATGAAGAGCATGTGGTGCAGGTCAGGATGAGAGACTTGGGGTTGGGAAGGTTCCCAATGAGTAGGGAAGAAAAGGAGGGTGCCCCACCATATTTTCTATTTTGAAGCAGCTCCTGGTGACAATTGAGGCCCAAGGGCAGGGCATTGTAACCAATCAAGTGCAAGGTTCTCATCTGACCTCCTGCATGCAGACTAAGGTCTAGACAATGGCCTGGTTCTTTGGGAGGCATGCCAGTGTCTGAAATCTTGATCTATGCAGTTGGAGTGGGGTGGGGCTAGCACAGGTCAGAAAGACCACATTGGGATGTTACTCTGGCTTCTATTTTTCTGAACTCAGATCTCCAGGCTGATAACCAAGAGGCAGCGTGGTTTCCTCGAAGCTCATCCTACTTCTGGTCAAAAATGACCTGGCTGCCTTCAGGAGGGAGTGGCACCTATTGCAAAGGTTGTACAAGTTGCTGGAAGGCATCTGAGTCTATCCGTTTAGTTTTGAGACACACAGACTTCCATGCAAGTGGGTATAGACTCAATTTCTAGAAAGCTCTTCTTGAGAAAACTTGCTCCATTCTAAACAGTCTCACAGCAACTTTCTCATCCACCTTGGACTTTTGCAATTCCCCTCCTCTCCCTCTTTTTTCTCTAAGCTCACTATTTCCAGCTTCAGTAATCTTCCTTCACAGAAGGCTTTCAGTTAGCTGCCCCTTAGTCATGCCTGGGATCTTGCTGGAAATTCTACCTTGCCCTTTGGAGTCCAGGTGTGGAAAAAGGGGAAAGTTGTGGGAAAAGTCCTGTATTTATCCTACCACTTTCTTGATGATCCTATCACCAGGATGATCGGGGATCTATAAAGGTCTTGGCCTGTGCTGACTCTTTGAGGATCTCTTCCACACCTTCAAAAATACCTTCTCAAGGATCTGCTTTCCATCTGACTCAGCAAATGCAAATGCAGCCTTCGGAGGGGCCAGAGTCCAAGCTGGGTGCCAGAGGACACTGGTAGAGCTGAGTTCAGGCTGCCGGAAAATGCTAGTTTTATAAGGTAGAGTGAGATCATGGATTGCTCAAAGTCCCACCCCGAGCTTGGTAGACTTCTTCAGTCTCCAGCATTCTGGTTTCCACCCACTTGGATGCTTCTTTCATCCAGGTAGATACTGCGAACCACTAGGCAAATATATATCAACATCGGCTCATGATCAAGTTTTTATTTTCACAACCCCCTACTGTCCATCTAAGTTTTAAGCCATAGGTACCCACAAAAAAAGACTAAATAAGGGTCTTATGGCACCTTGGGTCTGAAGATATTTTTAATCCTTTTTTAGTTCAACATAAATGAGAAAGAAAAAATACTTCTGACATTTTCAAAGAACAGAAATAGGAAAGTATATTCATATACATTCAACATATACTGCGCATATTGGTTACTACAATACAAAGCAATGATCTTTTAAAAGTGTAGTTCGCAAGATGGCACGGTTAATAGGCTCACTGGCTTTCATCTGGGTGGTTGCTGCTCTTCCATAAATACAGTACCATGTAAACAGAACAGGCTGAGCGCGCGGGGAGTGGGGGCAGTCAGGGGGCTTGGAGTTGGAACAAGCCCAGAGGAGTCAAACGGTAGCTGTTGGGGCTTTCTTGGAGCCTCCTTCCGGTGAGTAGTTGGTGGCCTCACCCTGTGGAGTGGAGACTGGGGAGCGTGGAAACACGGGACTGATCCCAAGAAAGGCTTTTGCACTGCAGAAATCCACTCGAGGGCTACTGGGTCCAGGAGCTGAGCTGCCGATGTCAGTGAGAAGGACAAGCCACACAGGGATCCTGTCAGCAACATCAGGATGGCCATGCTGGGCACCCGCTTTCTTGTGTGCAAATTCAGGATGAAAGATGAGGAGGAGGCCGGGGACCTGGGATTCTCCTCTGCCAGAAAAAAGGATCGAGAGTCTGAATAGGTCACATCTCTTTCTTGTTTTGAGATCATAAGGAGATAACCCAGGTCCTCTGTCAGCCCCCAGCCAGCAGAGAAGACTTTGGTTTCTAACAGTGAAGAAAAGTAAAGATAATGACACAAACGGTAGCTATTGCGTCTGCACTACGTCAGCTGGGGAAAGGCGAGCACTACATCCGTCACTGGCACGAGGAAGAACTGTTCACAATTACAATGTCTAAATAAAATCCTTGGAACAAAAGGTGCAAGTCACAATTCAAATAGAACAGAATCTGGTTAAACATTTCTCTTTTCAACAAAAATCCTTGTGTTTTTATTTATTAATAATAATAACAATAATATCAACATTTACCAAAAACAATTCCTACATGATCAAGAAGTAAAATAGGGGCTGAGGAGGCCCAGAGAGGAGGAAAAGGTCAGGAGAAAGGAGACCCATGACAACCTCCTATTCTTGCTGTGGTGACGAGGCTGAGAGGGAGAAGGAGATATATATACGTGTGTCTGCACACACACACACACACACACGTGTATATATATATACGGAGAAATAATCCTTTTCATAGCACAATATAAAATGAGAATGAAAGGTGACATGAAAAGCCTAGTGTACACTGTTGGGTGTTGAGTCCACGGGGAGAAGCAGCAGGAACCTTTCCAGGTCACAGGAGGGGAGCTGAGCATTACAGCAGAGAGAGGGCACCCGGAGCCTTTCTACCCGGCCGCCTCCGCGCCAGGCCGCTCTCGGTCTCCATGCTCAAGCTCTGATACGCTCTGGGCTGGGCCCAACACATTTCTCAGCGGGTCTCAGCAGTGAAGACCCGCCCAGGCGCCAGGCGTGGGGGTTCTGTGTTTGCTCTCCACGGGCCAGAGCTGGCCCCCTCTCCTCTCCCTTTTCCCAGCCTCTAAGTGCCTGGAGGATGTCAGCCTTTGGTTTTTGCTCCCAGGGAAGAGCCATGCAGAGGACTGAGGGGTGCTCTGTGAATGGAGGCGGGGGGTGAGGGGCAGGTGGGGAACTCTGGGTTCCCTGGCCTCTGTAGGCTAACTGCTTTGCTCTTCTTCTGTCTCAAAAAAAGGAAAGGAAAAAAGAAAAAAAGGAAAGGGAAACAAGGGAAGGAAAGTCACCTCCGAACAAAAACATACCAAGGAAGAAAAGTCAAACAACACAACCAAAATCAAACCAAAGCCAACCACCAACTCAAATACACCAGATACACTGTCACAAAAGGTGGCAAACATGGAGTTCCTGTTTATTTCCTTGGTGACTTGGTCATACAAGCAAACGTGGCGAAACCCCCTCAGAACCCAAAAGAACAGCACACTGGTGAACCGAGAGTGAGGAAGGAGCCAGGACATTCTGGGTGGAGAGAAACAACAGCAATTTGGCGCGATGCTGCTAGATACTGTGGGTGTAGAGTCGACCGTTTCTTTCCCGAGCTGTACACAAACCTGCAAGAGAGCAGACACGGGGGAGAGGTTATCTGAAAAGAGACTCACATATTCAATTACAATTTTAAAAAAAGCACCTCAACCGGTTCACCTCACTTCAGGAGTTTTAGGAGGTCTGCCTTAATGAGGTGCTTACATGGATGTGCCGGATGGTTTAACTTTCATCAAGTGTTTTCTGTCAAAGAGTTTTCCAAGACAGAACCAAGGCTACCTTCTATGTATCTTTTAAGGCATTACTCCAGCCGAACTGGCCAATTTACCCATTTTCTACCACTGGCTTCTGCTCACATATTTCCCTTCTCTGGAATATTCTGTCACGTACAACACAGTCTTAAAAATATGGCCGGACATGTTTTCTTGCTGGGTTTCATCCTTCAGGATTGAGTTGAAGGGTTATCTCTGTCCTGTGAAACTGCCACTCACTCACTGTGTCTATACTGAACACCCATGTGGGTGTTCGAGCTGCCACACTTGGAAGGAATGTCCTGCAAGCTGGCAGTCGGCCAAGGCTGGTGTGGCCCTGGCCAGGGTGATACTCACTATTTCCTGTTACACGCCTGCTTGCTCCATGCTGAAGGAGACCTCAGGATGCTTGTAGCTGAGCAGAATGTCTGTAATACACGTTGATGGATAACAAGAGGAGTTTAAATGCTGGCTGCCCTCAGTCAGGTCAGGGTGCTCGTGGCCTCCTAGACTTTCCCCGCATTCTGCAAGACCAGAAAACCAGGTGAGATTCTGCAGGAAACTGGGAGGTAGGTGGGAAGGAGGAGAGAAAGGACAAGTCTGCACACCTTGCACACCAGGTACTGGCCCCCAGTCCTGGATTCTAGCTCAGAGCAGGCCCTCGATGGGCTGGGGCCAGGGTCCTTCGGTATTCTCTAAGTGTCCACCTCCCCCTCACCCTTTAATGTCTCCCGCCATCAAGTACTGCAGCTGGGAGAAGGCAGAGCACTGCTCCTTCAGAGAGACTGGCTTCTTTAGCGAAAAGCGTGATTTTTCTGCTCGTAGCTATGTTAGTGGGTATGCTGGTGAGGCACTGTGCTAATAAGCAAGGAAACTCACTAAGCTTGTAACCCTAGTGCAGAGTCTCAGGGACAAGCTGTGTTGTTCTTGCTACTTTATAGAGGGGGATCTCGGGTATCAAAAAGGTTAAGCACCTTGCCTGCAGGGCCTTCAAAGGGCAGAGAGTGAGGGTTTACTGCAGACCTGCCCATTCAAGGCCTATATCTGCTTTATATTTATTTTGAACCCTCCCTTTTCTGGTCCTAAAGAGATAAACATTCCATTAAGGACAACACCTCTTCAGGCTTACTCCCCCCCCCACCTCCCGCCCCGGCTATGTAAAGTACAGTGTTGGTATTTATGAATAGTAAGATCTGGTAGGTTATTTTTTTGGGTCTGGTAATACTCAATTTTTGTCCATATAAATTAATGGTAATCATGTTCCCAGATCTAAAAACCAACCTCCTAAGACCATACCATATAGGAACATTCTACTTTCAGATAGTGGGGAAACCTGTAGTCAGAGAAAAATGATTAAAGGAGTTAGCTATTAAGTTAAAGGACTATCTGAGCAAAGCATCACAAACATCAACCTGACACCCTGCACTCAGTCAGACGTGCTGCTTCATGTGCTCACGACTGGGGGAGGGCCTTGTGTCTGGAGCCCGTGGGGGTACTGTGGCACCATCCTCCACGAGCTCTTTACCCACAAGAGGGGAGCAGCCACTGGTGAAAGAGGGGGAGCACTGCAGAAACTTCTCCAGGGCACCTTATGAATAAGACCCCTTACCCTCAGTTTCCCCATCCTGAAACTGCTGGCTCCCCATCAGCGAGGACTGACTGAGAACAGCATCTGACATCCGGGCTGAACTAAGTGCTTTCCCAGCCACGAGACTCATTCCTGACAAGTTATCCAGCTGTACCTGCAGAAAACAATTAGAAAAAGAAGTCAGGCTAGCAGAGGCCGGGCCTCTCGGTGACCCTCAGAGACAGCTGGTTGCTCTGAAAGGGTCCAGGCACAGAGCAGCCTCCCAAGTAGTGCCACCCAGGCTCCTGCCCTCTCAGTGCCACCCAAAGGGGGAGGCTGCGATGGTGACAGGGTGGGCCACCTCAGTCTCCTTTCACAGGGCAGGCAGGGCGGGGAGGGTGCATCTCAACTGGTGGTCGAATGCCCTTGACACTACATGACCTTCCAGAGCCAGGTTTCTGACCTATCCCCTCACCGCCAGCATCACCCCCTCACTGAAGACGGGAATGTTCTTTATCTGCCCTGTCCACGATGCAGCTACTAGTCACAAATGGCTAATGAGCACTTGAAGTCTGTCTAGTGTAACTGAGTAACTAAAGTTCTTATTTTCTTTCCCTTAAATTATATTTGAATTTGAACAGCTACCCGTGGCTAGTTGCTACTGTATCGACAGTGCTATCGCAGGAGTTCGCCCTAGGAAAAAACGCTTTGCTAAGCCTGGTTAGCTCCCTTTACCTAAATAAGTCCAACACAGCTGGCAGAAAGCTCACTAGGAGCCTAAGGGCTCACTTGCTGGGGCTTGAGTTTCTACTGTTTGGGAAGAAGCTGAATAACGAAGGCCACGCTTGCTTCTTCAATCTAAAATTTGGAATTTGGAGAAAAGATTCCACTGGAGCTAGGGGCTGGTCTGTTAGGGTGACTCAAAGACATGCTCTCACAGTTCCCAGCAGTGCTGGACTTGGATGAGGAGCGGGGAGGGGCAGAGGCTGCCCCACACGACTGAATCTATTTTCACGGATGGGGCTGGCAGATCCATCTGAGAGGTAGGACGGGACCAACAACATACGTAAGCATCGTCGCTGTTCTGGATTGTGTGGTGTCTCTGGAGGGTCCGGGGCCTGTGGTGCTCGCTGACTGAGGGGTGCGCTGGGTACCCGAGCCCATTGTGATCTGGCAGCTCCATTACTTGACTTGGAGAACTTCTATCCATGCAATTCCCTATGACAGACTCTGAGGAGAGAGCAAAAGAGGGTTAGCAGTCTGTCAACTTCCATCAGAGAATGTCTTGTAAGGGACAGTGAACAAATGTCCACTAACTGCTGGTCCTCAGCCAGCGGCGCCTGGGCCACCCTGCCAGCCCTGCCACCCCAGCAAACGGGAGTCGCTTGAAGAAGGGACCAGACACTCAGAAGAAAAATCCCACAGAGCGGTGGTTGGCTGGATCACACTGAACCTTTTCTCTTTACTTCTTTGTTGACTCGGCAGTGCTATATTCCCAAATCCACATGCTCACAGAATCGTTGTGGAGCTTCCAGGCATCTCTCGCCCTGGAGAATGGCCTCCATTTTATGGATGCCTTCTCTGCCCTTCCCTGGCCCTCAGCATATCACTTGGTCCTCTCCTCTTTCTATTTCTCGAACTGCTCCTCCCAACGCCTTCCATGATGCCTCTACTCCTATAAGCAAACACTCTTTACATGTCTGTCCTTGACCTTCTCTCTCCCCCCCACACTTAACTTTGGTATTATCTATTTTCATGGTTTCAATTATATTGATTCTATTATATTGATTTCAATTACACTGATTCAAAGAATTACTGAAATGCTCTTCCAGATCCGTAATCCCACATTTCCCTGAATAACTAACCAATATCTAACACTTAACATGTCCAAACACACCAGCTTCCCCCACAACTAGCTCCATTTTCCAGACAGCCTGGTTTTGATGATTAATTTTCCTAATCTTCTAGATGTGAGCTCCTAGGGTCCATGCTGATTCCTCACCCTTAGCCCCATATCACCTTGAAGTCTAAGGAATCTACTGCTGCAATGCTGGGGACTTTGGTTCCTTTTCTTTCCAGCCTCAGGCTTCTAGCGAAGTCTTAGTACCTCTTGCTTGGATTACCACAATAGCCTCCTAACCATCCCTTTATCACTACCCTACAATCTCTCTAAAAGGTTACTCAAACACTTTCCAACCCTGTCCCAGTCTGTCTTCCACACTCTGCTCTGCTACATTCTAAGGCCTAGTCCAATGGAACCAATTAACTTTTTCCCACCCATTCACAATTCTATGCCTTTGCTCCCTGTTCTCACCACCAGGAAATGCTTGGTTCTTCTGTGAATCCATGCCTGCTAATCCAAATCAACTCACCCTTCCAGGCCTATCTCAAATGTTACCCTTTTTATGAAATGTTCCCTTTCATGCAGAAATAGATCTTGTCTTATTCATTCACATTGGATGCTAAGTTCTTTGAGGACAAGAATATATCTTACACATTTCTGAGAGCATTCACTGTTCCAGAACACTGCCTATACCCAGAAGTATTTCATAATTATCTCTTTAATAGATGTAAACAAATGCTCTCGATACGGGGAGCATACTATCTGTCATGCGACCCTGTGGGCTGGATTTTGGAGTGGAGGAAGAGTTCAAGAGGAATGAATCACCGGGGCCACACCTAAGCTGCTGGGATCCTCTTGGTTGCACTTCTGTATCTGGTCCCTTCGGAGTCTGGGTCTTGAATATGTTTTGTCTGTCTGGTTTTGAGAGTTGGGCCTATCTCCTGAGGAACTGTACCTTGGTGAGACCATGTTTTCCAAAAGGTCTTAATAAGAGACACAGCCCCAATGTTAGCTGTACCATTCTTTCATTATTTGAACATTGCAAGTAAACTGTACTGCTTGGGTGTTGGGTAAAGGGCTTCAGGTCTCTGTATTCAAATGGTCTCCTCTAATGGCCATAGAAAGGCCAGGGGCTAAGGTGGCACGGGAAGGGAGGGAACCCATTGGCATGCATGTTGCTGTAATACACAACATTCTGGAGAAAACTGCGAGGTGGAGGAGCTTCCCAATCTCCAAAGATGAAGGCAAGTGGGAAATCTTTTTAAAGTTCTCTGAGCAAAGAGGTCTAGGGAATTACCAGAAGCCCACGCTCCTGCTCCTGAAAGCTAAATACCAACAGAGAGAGAAGACAGAAGAAAGCTACAGCAGGGCTCATTCTGTGGGATTAGCTTACCCATCCTACCATGTAGCCAATTCCCCTCCGTGGGCACAGCTCACAGGCTGGCCCCATGTCTAAACAAAAACCACTGGCAGGAAGTGGTGCAACACCGGCTCTGGGGAGGGAGAACGTCTCTGGTCTGCTTTGCCAAGGAGTAAGACAAATAGCTGCTTCGTTTTTGAAGTTCCTTTTCTAATGCTTATATTCCCTTCTTTGGTAGCTAACCCCACCCACTCAATTCCCTGGACTTCTTTTTTCTGGATTACACAGTTAGATGCAAATCTCATTGGTCATACCTCCTTGCCCCTCCCAGAGACAGCTTTCCTGCTTAAAGGTTTTTAAAGGCTCATTATCAACACAAAGAAACAGCAAAGCTAGTAAAATGTATGTGGTCCTGATTCATGACATACAGTTCCTTCATACCTCTTCCAGAGGCCTCAGAGTGTGTTTTTGTTTGCTTGATATGTTGAGTGTCCTCTCTCTCTGTCCTTTTCTTTTTCAGATTTCTTTTTATTTCTGAGAATGGCATTTCTTTAAACCAAAACATCCACTTTCCTTTTGGCTCTGCTTTTGCGAACGTTACCTGGATCCTGTCCTCCACTCTGCCCTCTTTCTACTCTTCAGGTTTGGTGCCAACAGGCCTGAAAGTGCCGCCAAGACAGAGCATGTGATTGCCTGACAAATGCTGACCCCCAGCCTAGAGCTCCTAAGTACGAGTTCTGGGATCAGAAGGGGGGGCTTGAAGTCCACTTTCCCTAGAATTCCCAGGGAGTAGCAGCTTGGACAAGTCACCTGTCTTCACAGAAGAGTCTCGGTCTCTTTACCTGTAAAACAGGACTTACAAATATGGAAGACTGTACCAGAGCTTGGTCTACTGTCAGAGCTTAGAAAAAACTGGTATTACTTATACTCATTTCAGAGATGTTACTTCTGAGCAGATAAGACATACCGAGCTCAGCAGCTGACCAAGACAACAAGGAAACTGATTTTCTCAAAGACCCTGAGTTCCAGAATTTGGAAGACAATTTGCCCATAGGTTAAGTGAGCAGCTAAGTTCCTGAAACTTTTGTTTCCGGAGAAGATACCTCTGGTTCAGGAGAGACAAATGTGAGTAAAAGGTGAGATGAGAAAGAAGCGTATTACAGGGCCACAAACCTGGAAGGGTTAGCATCTTCTGCTTGGCAGCTATGCTTGGAGGGTGTGGAGTGAGAAGCAAGGAGGCATAAAGGAAAGACTATCAGACCAGGGAATCAGAAAACATGAAGACAGAATCCAGCTCCACCTTCAACTGACTCTATGATGGCAGGTGAGTCATTAGCTTTCTCCGAACCTCAGTTTCCCTATCTGAAAAGTGGGGGTTGCTTGGGTGCTCAAAAGCTAGCACACGCAAAAGGGCCTTTAATACACTGTAAAGGACTATACAAGTTCTTTTTAGTAAGAATGCTGACTCCTGAGTCTAGAGGCCCCGTGCCTCAGTAGATGAAACTACCAGGTCGGGGGAGGAGATGGGGACTGTACTAACCACTGATCAAGGGACATGAATTTTAAATTTAAACCTTGGCCTCCTTTCTGTCAATTCAGCAGCTAGAGGAACTGTCAAGTATACATATCAAAGGATATAATACATAGTAGGGGAAAGAGAACTTCTGAGAGCAGCACTCATGGGTATTTACCACAGAACAGCTGAGAGAGCACAGAGGAGAGGGCAATCATCTGATCACGCAAGGGCAAAAAATACACAAGGGACACTGCCCACTTGCCTAGGGGCCTCTGGGGCAGCTTGCACAATGCTCTATTGAATGTGTCAATGTTGACAAAAGATGTCAGTCCTTCCAGATCTTTGACCAATGGATTATATCAAAACTTAAGCAGGCAGAGCAGTAATTTGCTACTTTCTCGTGTAGCTTTTTACTCACATTTGTCTCTCCTGTGTGAGAAATATCTTCTCTGGAAAGTTAACATTCCAGGAAATTATCTGCTCACTTACCGATGGGTAAATTGTTTTCCAAATTCTGGAACTCAGGGTCTTTGATAAAATCAGTTTCCTTGTTGTTTTTGTCAGCTGGCTTAGTGTGTCCTTATCTACTTCTTACTCATTTACTGGGTTGTAAGAGAAAATGAGAGCAATGACATGTATGCCTATCCCTCTTAAAGGTCCTGAGGTGTAAAACCTCCCAGTTTGTCATCACATCACCCTCCTAGGAGGACTGAAGCCCACTGATACTGCTGAAGCTGACTAGGTTCACAGAAAAGGAGGTGGGCTTTTTCCTCAGTTCAAGTTGCCAATTGCACTATATAAACTGGTTGCACTGTTGTACTTATTTGATTTACAAAACAAAATCACGTGGATATGACAGTATGGGAAGAAGATAAATCATATTTCTACTTCCAGAGCAGCAGGCAGGGAGACTAAGGCAGCATGCGGCACGTATAGCCCTGAACCTTCTCCATATTTGAAACAAACCCTCATTATGCTGCCTGCTCAGTGTCCAGCAGTGCCTGGCCCCACACTGGCTGGTGGCAAACAGCCATAGAGGAAATAGGTGACCAGGACCACTGAGAGGATGACAGCGGATTTTCTCTGACTGACACAAGTGACCCTTGCTCATTAGACTGTTGGAACCACACACTAGCTCTCCGCTTTACAACGGTACCTCTCCTAGCACTCATCACACGGCACTTATTAAGGCTGTCTGTGAACTTAGCTTCCTTCTCCAGTAGAGTATAAGCTCTCTGAGGGCAGGTTCTCCTTCTCTTCCTTGATGCATTTCTCACAGCCTCTACAATAGTTGTGCGCTGCCTAGTTATTCAATAAACCTTGTTGAATTTGCTCATTGTGAAAGTTAACAGACAAGTGTTCTGAGACACAGGGACGGGGGCATTATGAAAGGAAAGAGTAGCATTCCTCCCTGTTCAAAGAAATAACCCAGTGTGAGCTTCCTCCATTTACCTGCCAATGGTAGGACATAGCATTATAATCCCTTCTCGGAAAACTCACAGCAAATTATCTCATGGTTCTCTGGTAATAGAAAACTGTGAGTGCTGAAGTTTCTAACACAACAGAATCATGTCAAGTTCAAGTTCATAGCCACCGTTCCTATTATAAAAGGGATCATAACATAAACATCCCAGAGTAGTTGTGAAAAAGAAATGAGTGACTGAGTTGAAAGTACCAAGCACAGAGCAGACATACTACAAACAACAATTCTCTTCCTCTTAGGGGACACTTAGTTTAGCAGCCTCATTCCAGATGAAGCAAAGGAGGGGAAGTTATAGGCTAGGTTCACGGTCAGAGACAATGCTCTCAATGTTCACAGCAAGGACAAATGGGGGTGCCTCAGAATAAAAAGCTATTTAAAAACACATATGTACCCCTCTGAAGGAATTTTTACTCATGGACTTCCCTGGTCCTTCATTTCCCTATTGTATTATTTCACCATATGGGATTATTAATTCACATGTTGATAAACCTGTGACTTTGTTCCTTAAAAGTGTGATGATTATAAGAGATACGTGATTCCAAAAGTCACAAATTCGGAGTGGATGTTAAAAGGAAGGTAGGTGAATCGTATTCCAGCAAAAAACAGCATACTCCGTAGCTCTCAGATAAAGAGAAAGCTTAAAGTGGGCTGAAAGAAGGAAGAATAATCTCTACAATACACTGGCAAGCAGGACAGGAGCTAAGATTGTAACTTCTAGGAAGGCTTATATGAATGGTCAGGAGAAGAGTATTGAAGAAAAAAAGAGACGGGGGGTTTGGAGCTAAACCGTTAGGGATATGTTTATGACTTGATTGGTCCAGAAATCAATTTGTCCTCTTCGGAGGACAGAATGGTGGCCATGGCAGTGGAGGTAAGAAGGGAGAGAGGAGGGGGCAGAGAAGTATGCTATTTCAGTGAGCAGAAGTAGGAGAGCTGTACCAAGAAGTCAGAAGCATGGCCTGAACTGAAGATCTTAGACTTAAAAGGAAGGGTATGACACGGAGTGATGGTCGGACAGTGTATGCACCTAAATCTGCCAGAACTGGGGGGGAACAGCAGGGTGGAGCACTGCAGTTGGGAGAGCCCCACTGGATCTTAGACAGTCTTTGCCTCAGCTTCTACTATTTCCTACACTTCAAATGAACCAACCCGCTCACTTTTCCCCCACACATCCCCGAGACTTTCTCACTTGCTGGTCATTCTTCAAGCAGCGCCCCCTAAATTCAAATGGTAAAACCTTTTACACTGAGACCCAACTCAAGCACTACTTCATGTTGGAAACCTCCCCATGCCTCTGGTTTAGAACAAATCTGTCCCTCTGCTGCACCCAGAGCACAGGTTCCAACTACATCCTGGCTGACTTTAGACAAGAAATAGGCCAGCAAGGCTGCCAAAAAGGAGTTCTGCCGCTAATTATGGGACACGGGTAGATTCCCGCCCTCCAGTCTCTGTACACAGGAGTCTCCCGGGAGGGGAAAATGAGGAGAAATTAGGGAAAGAATTTTTGAATTTCTGAAAGATACAAGATTCTTCTCGTATCTGCTTTCGAGACAAAGTTGGACTTACTAATCTGATGCCTTTTGGGAAAAAGACTACACACTGAAGTATTCAAAGGGATTTTATTATATAACCATCAACAGATTCTTTCACCTAAATTGTGAAAGATTTTTGAAAGAAAGCTCAGAATATGGCAACCCAGGGAAGGCAGAGGAGGGCGTGTGCTCCAGCTCATCCCCAGTGACCTCATTCCCCAGACGAGCTCAGCAGGCACCCACTGCAGTGGACAGAGGCACTCTTGGGTTCCGATGCTACTTACTAGTAGCGGACCTTGGTGGGTAATTCATCTCAATGGTAAAACGGGGATAAAGGCTATGTGAGGATTAAAGGTGAATTATAAGCGAACAGCATTGGGCGTCTGGCAATGAAAGGCACTGCAGAAATATTAGCTATTCTCCTTCAACAGCATGTTAATCTGGTGAAAGCTCTCATTCACACAGGAACTTTTCCACAGCATACTTGATAGGATCAACTGCATTTGCTAACACATTTACAAGAACAGGAAGCTCTTAGGCTATTGGGGCATCCTATTCTGGAAAATTCTTATACAGGTCTTCCATAGGGAGTTGAAATTTGCTGCCACTTCTCGTGTGATCTTGATTCTGCCCCATAATATGAACCCAGAAAAGTCTAATCCTTTCTTCCATCTGACAGGTATGATGTCTTGTCTTAGTTTCCTCTCACAAAGCCTGAACATCCCAGGGTCTGCCAGTCATGCCCACATGACCTCATTTGAATCTTTCCACCAGTCTGTGTCAAAGAGCACAACCTTTGCACATCCACTGCTTTCAAGCAAGGGCCTCTATCTTGCTCTGTGCCACAAAGAGTTGAGTTTTGTGTGTTGACATTAGTGAGTGGGGCAGCAGATACAAGTAGTTCCAAGGAAAGGATATAAGACAAATTCTCCGCTCAAAGATTTATGTTTTATGGGTGAATTTGTTTTTCAAAATCTATGTGATCAAGTATCAGTTGGATTTTGTCAAGGGTGAGTCCTATGATGCCAATGGGGCTACATTTTCCAAGTATAGCTTACCGATAATAACTCTAAAAATCTCCTGCAGGGTGACAATGAATGTATTCATTAATTATAAAATCATACAAAGTGTAATGTCGAGGGGCCCCTGCTAATGCTAGAATGGTCCCTATTTAGCTCATTCATGAAATGATCAGTAATAATACCTCACGTCGACACCCTACATTCAGATCAAATGCTCCCCCCTCCCCCCACACATATGATGTGTAAGCGCACACACACATAGGCATGTTTTATCTTTACAAATACTCTGCAAAGGACCATTATTCCTCCTGCCCCTTTCTGACAGATGTGGGGTTTACATGCCAGGATTAAGGCATTCGTGGTGGAGGCAAGTATAGAACCGAGGTGCTCTGACTCATGCCCCATCACTATTTACCCCAAATCACATTTCCTTAGTACTGGCTGGCGTGTTTCTATTGCAGAAAGTAAAGGTAGCTATTGTGATAACAGTCCAGAAAGACGTTACTGGACTCCCAAGACACGATGAACAGGGCAGACACCATGGATCTCCCTGACTGTCCTAAGTGTTAATTTCCTATCACTATCTTTTTATCTTGCAAACAGACCCTTTACGCACCTATACCTGCTTTCTACATGCTTCTCTCCCAAAAGGACCTAGAGGTCTTCTTGGGAATTCTTTTTCTTTCAGGAACCCAGAGTACTTGCTGAAACAGATAAATCACAGCGTTTATGGAATTGGGGCAGACTGGCCCAGAACTCCTACTTTGTAGGGACTCTTACCTCGACTGGACACCTTATTTCTACTGAATGCAGCAATTGGCTGGTGTCGGTAAGGGTGTATCCCCAATTCCTGTGCATGACTCACAGTTCCTAGTAAAGATTCAGGGTCCCCAGGTCCGCCAGTACTCAAGAGCAGGGGGCTGTCGTGGCAGCCTTTGGTCAACGCAGTGGAACTCTTCCTGTCTGGAAAGCCGTCCTTGGTGCCCTCGCAGGAGCACTCCTCTTCCATGCTCTCCGAATGCAGGAGTGCAGGCTGCTGAGCATACCCGTGGGTCGGGGTGGGAGAGGAAACCTGGGAGATACATTCTTGCGCTCTGATCTGTAGAAGGTGCTGGGGACTGGTGTGGTGGGGGTGATAGGAGTCAGCATTCTGATATGATAAAGCCTGACGCTCTGTCATACTCTGTCCCCCGAGATTGGGAGTCAGACTCCCAGCATCCCCCTGGTTCATATGCCTGAACAATTCTTGGTACTCTTGCTGCTGCTGTTGCTGCTGCTGCTGCTGCTGTCGCTGCTGCTGCTGCTGCCTTTTAATGAGCTGTGCAAACTCTGCTGGGGGCAGTCGAATGTCCGAGTGGCCGGTGAGCGAATGTCGGGGAGAGAGCAGTCCTTGAAGGATGTGGGGTACCTGCTGGTGTCGGGTGTAGTCTGGCGGCGTTGGGGAGAGCAGGGCTTGCTGTAGTGCTGATGTGGTATAGTGTGGTGGCTGCTGATGTGCACTGGGAGGGAAGGTGGGGAATTGGTCAAGTGGAGGGACTTTCAGGGCTTGGGTTGGAGAGAACCCCACTCCTGCTGAAGGGCTGTAGCTGCTGGGGGAACCCCGGGACTGGTCCGAAAACAGCTGGGGGTGTAAATGCGCCTGGTCGTAGTTAGCTGGGGAGAACCGATTCACGTTCAAGCTGCAGACACAAAAGGAAGTAAGTACCAGGCATCCAGGTCCCAAGTCCACTAGACTCCCCGGGAAGTGCTCTTCCTGCCCTTATTCCTCTTCCTCCTCATCCTCTTAGTAGGGAACCCCAAACAGGTGAAGAGAACGGTGGGTGACAGGGGAAGTGGGGATGTCTGTATCATCTCTGCTCATCCCCTTTAGTTTTTCCATGAACTTCCAACGAGCTCAGGGCAATGCATGTATAAGAGACCTGGCTCTAGCTCAAAGCAAGCAGCAAGGCCTCTCTTACCTATCTCTAAGAAGTACCAACCTCTCAGGACGCGCGTGACAGACAGGAAGAGAATGCTAAGAAGTTATCGAGGGAACTGGCATTTTTAGAAGCTCCTCCAATAGCTCATTTTCTATTTTGCAGATCAACAGCAAACAGCTTTTACCTTTCCTCCTCTGTACCATGAGCATTTTGATCCTGGATCAATAAACAGATTTCAAGTTCACCCTAAATCCACCACTCTGATTTTGGAAAGGGTGAAATGAGCACAGCCCTGTCAGCCTCTCTCCTTGCTGCCTCCTCTCCCGCCCTGCTGAGGTGCTGCCTGCCCCTGGATCGCCGGGACAGAAGGCTGGGTGACTCTGCAGTCTTACCTGTGGGCCTCTGCACTGTCAGCACTCAGCTGCTTGGACAAGGGTCGATGCCCGTAGCTGAAAGTAGCCATCAGGTTGGTCCGGTGCTGCATCTGAATCTGACTGGCACTGGGGCTAATGGACATGCCCCGGCTAGCGGAGCCTGCAGCTGTCCCTGTCATGTTGCCGAGCATGTCAACAGGCTCCTGAACTTGGATGGTCACCTGCTGTGACTGGGTAGGCTGCTGGATGCCCAAGCAGGTTAGTGCCACGCTGGGAGGAGGGGAACAGTTCTCAGGCTGCTGCTGAAAGATTGCACTATGGGAGGGTAAGCCTTGAAACTGGGAGGAAGATGGAGCACCTGCAGAGAAAGAACCTCAGAGTGACTGAATGTCCAGGTTACCTGCCTCCTGGAAGTAATGGGAGCAATGAGACCACTCAAACTGGATACCAGTTACAGCAGTGCTCCCCCAATTGCAGACTCATCTGGAGAACTTGTTAAAACACAGATTCCTGGGCCCTACCTACAGAATTATGATTCAGTGGACTATGGTGGGGACCCCAAAATTTGTATTTCTAACAAGCTGCCCTGAAAGCTGGCCAGTAGATTATTCCCTGAGCAGCTCTGATGTAGAGCAGTACTTTTCAAATTCTCACATGCATACCAATGGCCTGGGGATCTTGCTAGAACAAAGATTCCATTAGGTCTGGGATGGAATCAGAGATTCCACTTTTTCCTACTGATGCTGTTGACCCAGGGATCTCACTTTGAGTAGGAAGGATCTAGGGATGACTTCAGGTTCTTCATGGGCAATCTAGCTTGTGTGCATTACTTAAGAAATTCCGGCTTTTAGAACACTAAATCTTCAGAGCCCTGGTCTCTGAAGACCCATACCCATGAGGATAGACTCATCTTCACCTCCACCTATACACCCACACGGATCCTACAAGCACAATGGAAAACCAGACAGGGGCATGACAATAAGGAAGATTCTGCTAGTCACTCTTCATGTGGTAGGGTTGGAGGGAGTTTTATTTAAAATATTAATAATAGTTAACCTTTACTGAGAACTATTTTGTACCAGGGACTGTTCCAAGTGCTTGACGTATATTCATTCATTAAATACTATTATTATCCCTATTTTACACCTGAGAAAGCTGAGGTACAAAGAGTTTAAGCAACTTACCTAAGGTTTTACAGTTAAGAAGTTGGTAGAACTAGGTCTCAAACTGAGGCACTCTGGCTCAAGAGTCTACTCCTTAAATATTTTGCCACTTTTGCTTTTTAAATCAATGGCTCATGGCGCTTGAGTCTCAGGCTCATTTTGTCCATGCGGCATGCCACGGCCTGTTCTAAACCGCTCCACTCACCATGAGGCTGGATCACGGCACTGTTCATGGGGGGAGGACTATTACTGGGCTGTCTGAAGAGATGGTTGTTGGGGTGGTTGGGGGGTGGGCTTGAAGGCTGAATCCTTAACCTTAAAAAACAACAAAACCAGATAAATAAATTTCCTGAGGTGACAGTATAATAACCTTGAAGTTATTTTCAGCCATACAATCTACACAGCCAGAAACTATTCTGCTCCTCCAGGCTACAAAAGCATACATAAGCCACCCACCACTGTCTACTTAACACTAGCCACATGCTATTTTACAAGCCTTCCCAAAGAGGCAGAGGTCATTGTGAGCCTGTAACCGCCTTGTGAGGAAGAGGTCAGATTACTTTATTCATGGGGCTAAGAAAATGAAGTGGCACCAGAAGTCAGGATTTTAGGGAGGCTGCTCAGATTTACATTGATTCCTCTGCTTTTCAAATAGGTCCTTCCAAGATGAATGCTAAAGTCAGTCAATATCTCCCATATGAGTCAGGCCAAGTCACACAGACAATGGCTTAGGCACGAAACAAAATGATTCATTACCTCTGGAGCTGGTGGGTGAGGAGGGCCGGCTGGTTTTCACATGCAGCCTGAAGAGGTGGAGAAGGCTGAGGAGGACAGATAGAATCCTAAGACATATGGGGGGAAAGGAAAAAAAATAAAACCAATTGTGAGCTTAATGATTAGTCAGAGCTAGTCTCAGGAAGGGAGAAACAGAAAGTACTATCTGTGACTGCGATTATGCTCTCCTTCTTCAAAAGGTTTGATTACCTTTATTGAAACATGTCAGCCATAAACATAACTCCACTTTGCCCAGTGGGATCACCTCCAAAACTCACAGGCAAGTCAGCCTGAAAGCAAACTCCAAACCAGTTGGAGAAAGCAAAGAGTGAAGGCCTACTTGAATTTGTTGCTGGAGAATTTGATGGTGCTGCTCCTGCTGGTATAACATATGTTGCTGCTGGGTCTTCTCCAGGGTTCTCTCATCAATCTGCCCCCCGTACATCTTCTGCAGCTGCTCGCACTCCTGAAGGGAAAGCAGTTCATACAGATGGGGTGCAGCTCCATGACGCCCCATGCAGTGATGTCAGCAGATGCAGATCTGCCCCCAGGTCTCATGGGCAGAAAGAGCCACAAGAGAAGAACAGTGTCCTTGAGGAGGGACTAACCCGTTTATATAGGTATTTGTGTACTAAGTGCTGTTTTGTGTGAACGGCTGGAAAACACCGAGGAAGTGGCCAGTGCGAAATCTGTGTATAAACATGCCAACTGCAGCTTGGTCATAAGGCAGGCAAGAGGAAACAGGCCTGTTACAGAAGTCTGGAAGTACGACTTCCTTCCCCTGGGACCACCATTCCACACCAACTGGAGACTAGGCCAGGTAGGAACAATTGTAGGGCAAGCTCCAACAAGACCCAGCATCCATAAACTAAGAGCAGGATGCCAGAATTACTTAAAGCATCTTCCCCAATGTTTCCCACTGAAACCCAAGCTCAGAAACTGCTCTCTAATGAACTGTAGAGACAGATGGAAGATTTAGTCCTGCCAGGGGTAAGCAAGTCTGATCCGGGGGAGGGGGGGGTGCTGGACATCACAAGAAGAAAGCAAAGAGTGTTAGAAAGTTGGACCTATAGAAAGTGAATCTAAAAACCTGCAGTGCTGCTGACATGAGTGGGTTCAAGTTTAACACTCCTGCAAAACTGGTCTGGGTTACCCATGCTTCTCCATAGATGTCTGCCATCTCTTTCATTACCTGCTGCAACTGTTTGATGCTGCTGTTGTTGCCCATTTTTTCCAGGTGAGCTTTGAAGGCCTGGATGCTTGCAGCCCCATCTGAGAACCGGCGCACAGGGGAGAAACGCTCCGTAGGGAGGTGCAGGGTGTTGGAGTCCTTGTAGGTAGAGCTGAATACATGGGAAGAGAAGGTTAGGGACTAGGACTCAGGGGTTCTGACCAAATCACCCAGGGACTGCAGTTCCAGATGAACACACAGATGGCTGGCTGCACGTGGGAGCCTGCATGATAGGCCATTTCCATGCCATCTCCAGAGGAGGGTCACTGCCCTAGCCTGCTCCCCTTCAGAGGGCTCCAGGTGCACATTTTCCATTTCCACTTACCTTCAAGTTGGCTTGATTTCCAAGCCCGGTAAAGTCCTGGGGTCAAATACAGAGAGTGCTTACAAATATACTAGTCAGAGAGAAGAGCTTCTTAATATCCCTTAGGCCCGAGCTGTACAGGAGCTCTGGCTTTCACAATCATGCCCCTATCTAGTGACTTTAGATACCTCAAATTCACATACCAAGTTTTCCCTGAGAGGTAATCTCCGTACAACTAGAGGGAACCTACAGCGTGCTTTGTGGTCAGAGGTCCGGGCCCAGAGCACATAGGTGCTGTGCTAGAAAATGGAGCGTGCAATTGTAAATGGGGGGAAAAGGGTATTTCTGATCCCAAGATGGAGACAGCACGTTCTTAAGGAAGGTGAGCCTCCAGATCCTGCACATACCTGGTCAACACAAAATACCTACTGTGAAGATTAACTTCTCAGAGCAGCCGCACCCACCCAGCCTCCTAATGAAAGAGAAATCATGTGGATTGCTTTCAAAATCCCCGTGGCTCAATGAGAACACAGCCAGTATCTTACAGAAAGAGAGAACAAGCTCTTGATAAGGAATGCCTAAGACAGCATCGGGGCTAGAAGCTAACACCTATACTTGTTACCTAATCAGAAAGAGATGTTGATGGTTGAGGTAAGCAGATAAAAGACTGCCAAGGCAGCATTCCAGCAGCTGATGGAAAGGATCAGGGTTTCATGTCCAGGCAGAGATGACATTACACTTAACTATGGGTGAAATGATGAACCACCTTGCCAGTTACTTATTCTAGACTGAAGCAGAACCGAGGCTAAGGAAGCAGGTTAACAAGCGAGTTCAAATACCCTGCAGACAGGGAGGGCTGAGGAGGGCTGATGATGGTGCAGGGTGGCAAGAATTCGGGCAGCAGAAGGAGGCCCTTTCCCCTTTGTTTTCATCTGAGGACATCTGCTCACTCTACCTGAAGCTTGACATGGCAGGGAGTGGGCTAATGGAATGAGCATGAACACAGACTGGTTTGAACAGCACAAAAGACAAATGATTTTGGCAGACACTCTCCAGAAACAGTGATCAGAAGAGCTGCTCTTGAGAGCATTTCCTCCATCCTTTTTAGCTTTGTTTCTACTTCAGGTGTTTGAGTTAAAGTAAGAAAATATATTTCCTCCTGAAATTTGATTCTTACACATTTGAGTGTTTTCTCATAATGGACACATTTCTGATTGACTCGGCCGTGTTCTTCAGACAGTTCATACAGTCTACCTGTGCAACACCCATTCTCACCCATCAGAGTAATACTCCCAGGTCCAGGTATTTCACGAGTTTTCCAGAAGCTCAGGATGTGAACAGACTGACACCCAGGTCAGTCCAGCACCATAACTTCAGAGGAACAGTTCTGATGTAGCTGCTTATTTCTGGAAGCACTGATATTGTCAATTATGTTTTATTTTTTTTTAGCAATCACATTCAAACTCAGCACAGCCTCCTGTTAGGCCAATATTCCCACTATGTCTTCAAACGGATTTGGTTCCCCGCTTAGATAAAACTCATCTTATGTTAGGTTTTTTTTTTTTTTTTTGTAAATTACACTTTTAAAAAACAAATTTAACTTAAATTACACAGTTCCAGGATTGAAAAGGAGATCAAACCCCTTGTGTTTCCATGTTGGGCTTCCTCTATTATACCCAAAAAGAATATTTTTACATATTTATATATACACACACACATACACACACACACACTATTTCTGAATCATTTCCTTAAAAATGGAAAGAAATTCAATAATCTATTCAGGCCACCCATTTTCAGTCTTTTATGGTCCTGGAAAATGTTTCTTTTCCCCTGAAGACTAACTTCAGTCTCTATGTTGCCATATTTTTACAGTAATCCAATCAACATCAAAACATGCTGAGTTTGCATAAATGCCCCACCAATCCCAACCTGCCACTCAATAAGCACTCATTCCAATCCAAACTGGCTTGACCACAGAAAACCTTTAAACACTCTACAAAGAGTGTTCACATGAAAACAGACAGCAGACAGATTTCCAGCAGGCAAGGCCTTGACGATGACTGCAGGCAGGGTAGAAACCACACAAACAGAGCCGTGGGCCAATGTGGTCTTCCCTTAGTGACAAATGTAAACAGGATGCAGGGTCTGTGATAAAGGCTGGCTGTGGAGATGTGCTGATCTTCAAGTTACCCTGACAAGCATCTCCCAGGGAACACTTCAAATCATACAGGGACACCAAAAGACTTCAGCTAAGCAGCAAACCCTGACAAGGGCTGAAAAATTAAATGTCATACTATGGAGAAGGGGCAGATAGAAACAAGGAGAAATTAAGTAATAGAGGGTCTATTAGGTAACAGTGGAGTACTCAGAGTTATTGAGAAATCAAAGAAAGTTTATGGGGGTTAAAGCTAGCTCTCCAATCATGACTCAAAGTACCCTCTGATGTAGCACCCTAACAGTGGAGGTAGGTCCTGAGAGATTTTCCTTAGAAAAACATTGTCTTCCTGTGCCATCTGAGTCTCATAGGAGACTTTTGCTCCTCTTAGCAGATCGTTTTTACTAGGTTATTCACAGCCATTTATAAAAGCTTATCTGCCTTCTTTGAGAGTTCCAACGTGGCATTAATTATGTCTCATTCTGCTCAGAGTTCACCTGTCTCTGCTGATTACACTGATGCCCAGTGGGTAACTAACCACAATAAAAACAGTGTCAAGCTTGCCAGAGTGAGTTGGTTGAGAGAGTTAATAACAACACATTTATAAACTTAAATGTCCTTGGAATTCAACTGGTTTTGTTCTTCCAAGTAGGGCTGCTTTGCATCATGTTCCCAAAGAGATTGAAATAAAATAAGCTCTAACAATTGGTGGTGGCTTTGAAAGTGTGCCCCGTGAGCTGGGGGAGAGCTTCAGAATGGACATTGCTAAGATTTTTAGTCATCAAGGAAAGCACAGAAGATAACCATCTACTTAACCTAGCAAAGTGTCACTGCCCTCTACTTTCAGGCTTACATGGACTCAATTCTGTGAAATTTTCTTGGCTCGGAAGGCTAAGCTTGTTTTTATGTCTTCAAGAGAATGGATTACGAATGTAACAGAGACCCAGTAAAAGATTTGCTATCAGAATATTGCAAGAAGGACTTCTTAAGCACAGCATTCAAGAGGATGCAGCATCCCTGCTCTACCACTCTCAAAGGGATGTCTTCCTCCATATCCAAGTTCACTGGCGCACGGTGACATGATAAGAAATGCTCATTCTTTTGAAGGCGATGTGTTATTAAAGGTTATTAAAGGTCAAGTCTATTGATAAGGCCTTCTGAGAACTTTACCTCCTTTCAGGTTTCAAGTTCAACTTCATCCATGAGTCAACATCTAGAATAATGAGAATCAACTGCAGACAGCAAACATGTCTACAGGGTAGTGGGAATGAAGAATCTCTTACTGTGCACTGTTCAGTGCAAGGAGCTGAGAAGACGTAAGCTCAGGATGCTATTTAAAGCCTCAATGCTGGTCACCATCACTGGAAGACTAGCCAGAAAGGTGCCTGTCCGATGAGCCTCAAGGAGCTCACACAGCTCACGTGGCTACTCACCGATGCTGATCAGGTACCAGGTGAGGGGGCCAGACCCGGGAACGGAAAGGCTGCTGTCCTAGCTGCCGCTGTAGGTCCGGTGGGATCTCAGCTGTAGGGTTGGTCATGGCCAGTGTATGCCTTTTGGACCTATTTGCCAAGTACCTGCAACAAGCAGGAGCACATTTCATAGTAAAAAAGACAGACAGGAATATTCCTCAGCAAGAAGCACAGAAGTTAATCCAAAGCACTCTGAATGAAATAGTGCCAGAGCTCAAAAGGGACTCGATGGCAAACAGATCCCTGACTGGATGAAAGTGAAATATATCCAGCTGGCCAACAGAAGTTGGCTTACCATTGAGGTGGCTGACTTTTGGATCTAAGAGTAGCCATTGAAGAAAAGAGAGAAAGCAGAAGTAGCTCACAAAGAGGATCGATTTTCCTTACATTTCCTTCAACAGAGGAATTTACAGCCTACTTGATTTTATTCCTCTTTTCCCTTCTATTTTCTAAAATACAAGTCAGAGGAAATGAACCTGCAGGATTATCCCCAGAGATGAACCCTGGGAGATACTCAGAAGGGCTCCACATACATCTCTTGATCCCATTTGTGCCGCCATGTTTTGAGACTGTCCTCACTATAAGTCACATTAAACAGATCCTTCCATTTGGGGATAAGCGAGTTCCAAAAACACCCCCCAACCCCCTCTGTGCCCCAAGATTATAACCAATCATCAGAAGAAAAATAAATGTTGTCCCCAAGGAACCAACATTCATTAGAAGATGAAGAAATGAAACCACATGAAATGTCTAGAATTTCTTTCAGGTGGAAAGAAGGCAAGACAAGAAAACAAGTTTCAAAGGCTGAAGAGTTTGCAGGGTGATGATTTTGATTCTGAAGGTCTTTCAGATCTATCAGAGTCGACACTGTGAACAAGATATGGGTCCCCTTCCTCTGGGTGATGACTCCCTCTCCACAGCAGTTCTTCGTGGCCGTGAATAAAAGCAGCAGTGTTCCTTTTCATTACATCAAAATGGATGGTCCTTTTACCCTTCAAATGCGGGTGGAAGGAAGAAAGAAGGTAGAGCGGGAGGAAGAGTCCAAGACAATGAACATGATACCCTGCTGTCTAACTGAGGTAAGAAGACAGAGGTTTCCTCATTTCTCTTTTCTCCACAACACCAGCAGGGTGCATTTGCAACTTTATAAGACTCCGTTGTCAGCAAACTACGGACACAGCATCAAGAGGAAACAAAAAGTTACCCCGATTTTCTTCTGCTGGCTGTGCTGTGGAGGGGCCCACCCGCCTGCTAACACCCCTGTCTCTTTAATATGGGACCAGCTTCCTTTTGAACAGCAGCTCCCATAGAGAGCTGCCAGGGTAGGGACAAATGCTCTTGTTTCGTTCTTAACTACTTTGCCCATGGAAGCTAAACACATTTAATAGACTGTAATTAGCGGTATGTGAATTTGCCAAAAAGTAAGCCATTAGTGGTTTAATAGCCATTTGATAAAGACACCCAGTTTCCCCAAGAGCCCATGAAAACCATTTTATTTCAACTTCCCTCAAGGGAAAAACATATAATCTTGAAGAACACCTGTATTTCTGGGAAAATACATGCTGGATTCTGGTCAAACCCCCCACCCCAGAAAAAAAGAAAGACAACTCCCGAAGGGGGCATGCAGGAGCTGAGGACCACGGCTACCGGGACTGAGGTAAAGAGGACAGTACAGCATGCCTGCTGGCACGGGCGCATCCTGTGAGTGAGGCATCGCTCAACAAGGTTCTGCAAACAATGGATATTTGCATCTGTCCCTGGCCCGAATCCCATATTTCTTTTTCAATATCTCTTTGTTGGTACAAGGGGATGGAAGAAGCACACAGCAAACAGTACAAGAGGTATTCCTTCTCCTGGAAAGGAAGCGTCCATGCCAGAGGTCCATGGCCAGACTAGCTAGGATCACTGTCATCCCAAATCGCCAATTCCTTTTCAGTAAACAGTTCTTGGCAGGTAGGAGCAGGCTTTGTGCCTGGTGAACACTATCAGAGTTGCAATATGAAGGCAGGGGGCAAGGAAGGAAGGAGGGAGGAGAGAAAAAGTTCTTATGGTTATTGCTGTCACTTAGGGGACTTCCAATGGCGCTTACAGAAATGACATTTTCTGGGTAGTCTTCTGTTACTTCCATGTGGGGAGGAACATGCCATCTGGCTTGAGCAAAGAGACCACACAAATGTTGAAGCTGCACTGTACCACCTCCTTGGGCAGAGGTGACCTTTCGCTGGTTGCAGGGGGAGCCTGCCCAAGGACGTTCTGCAAGCACGGCCAGATGCCACATTACCTCTGCACAGCTTCCTGATCTGGCTCCCCATCCGAGCTCTCCTCGTCCACAGGGGTAACTGCTGGCACTGCCTGCAGAGAGACAGGAAGGAAAAGCTCAAGGTGGTGCTGCTTTTGTAATAACTCTAATTCCAGAAGCTAGACTTGGAGCAGAACTTGCTGTTCATTTTCCTATTTACAAAACTTGTCCAAGACCCCTTGGTTACACAGAACTTTATGTACTTTCTATTTTCATTTTCACCTTGTTCAGGATATTTTAATTTGGATTTCTTGCTCTGATTCATCTTTATTCAGTCATGCAGACATCCAACAAAGAGCTGAATGCCTACTATGTTCCAGGGTTAAATGTGACTTAACAGAGCTCTTGCCCTCATTTTGCAATCTAATAGAGGATACAGATAAGTAAACAGACAATTGCAGATAGCCAAGTCCTCTAACAGGAATGCCTGCGAGTTGAGGAAGGCATCCCAGAAGAGGTGATACCTAGCATGACACCTGAAGGATGAATAGGAGCTAATCAAGCAAAGAGGGAGAGGGATCATCACAAGCCCCTAGGATTTCAAGGCTAAGAGAAAAGAGAAGGCTGGCAGTTGTTGCAGGATCTGAAGAAATAGTAGCAGCTTATTTGCCTGGAATGTCTAGGAATTGACCTACTGCTCCATGTTAATGTTGTTTCCAGAGTTTAGAAGTCTTCGATTCCAAAAGAACACAATGGTTTTTATTAAGTACATTTCAGTACATGTAACTGTTATTGCGGTTCATTGCTTCAACACAGCTGCTACCCACCAATACACGTGAGCGAATGAGAATCGCCACAAGGCATCACTGTGACTCTCAAGAAAGGAGCGCGTGTGGCCCTGACAGTCACTTGCCTCCCGATGGCTCACAGAACTCTCACCCTGCCTCAGGCACCAGAGTAAAAACCGTACTTCAATTTTCACAAAAGGGCATTTTCTTCAAAGGATGATAATTATAAACAAAGAAAACTTTTGAACTAATGCCACCGTTTCACTGCTTCTCGGGCTTCCAGCTCTCTTGCTGCAGTTCTACGAGGCTGGACTGAACAGGGTCAGGCAGGAAGTGGCTATCGGTGAGGAGCAGAGGAACACTGTGGCCAGTCAGAAAGGCCTGAATACCACAGTAAGAAGTTTATTTTGGGGAAGGGCAGTGGTGAATCACTAAAGGATTTTAAGCAGGGACAAGATGTTACAAGATTCATATTTTAGAAAGCCAGCTTGTTTTAGTTGCAGTGTGAAAATGGCTGGTGGTGGAGATGAGGAGACAAGACAGGAAGCCAGTGAGGAGGCTGGCATTAATCTAGGCAAAGGGTGAGTGAAGGAAAGGGTGGTAGCGGTGGGGAGAAGTAAGGTATTTACTTCACAAGCACTGGATAATTGATTTGGTATGTGGGCTACGGGGGTGGGAAGAGTTAAAGACAAAATTCACAAGCCTAGCTTGTGTCACCCGGAGAATGACAGTGCCATTCACTGTCACCTGGGGGTGAAACAGCCTTCTTAATCAGGAGAAGTTCATTTTGGGACATGGTAAATTTAAATTGTGAGCACTAACTTTGCAGTAGGCACCCAGAAGTGGATAACTCAGAAGAGCAATCTGGGCAGGAGAATCAGATGGGAACTGAAATTTTGGGAGTGGACTAGATCATTCAAAGCATGTAAAACGGTATGGAAACAGGGCCCAAGATAAAACACTCGGTTTTACCAATTTCAAGAAACAAGCAGAAGGGGAATCTGAAAAGGAGAGGCAGGAGGAAAACAAGGAGAATGTGGGCTCACAGAAGCCAAAAGGAGACAATATTTCAAGCAGAAAAAATAGTCAACAGTGACTATACAGTTGTAAGGTTCAAAAAGATAAAGATTAAAAATGTTCACTGGATTCATCAACAAAAGCTTGTTAATGACCTTGGCAAAAGCAGTTACAGGACACAAAACAAGTCACTCCACCTTCCCTAGAAATACTCCCGATCCTTTATGGCTGACATCGATCTTGCCCTGAAAGCCTCCTCTGCCATCACAGTATTCACGCTGACACTTAACCACAAATGTTTTTTATTAGTCCACCTTTACGTCTGTTGATCTTGTCTCCCCATACCATAACCTCAGTGAGGCCAAGAACTATGAATATAATTCTTTCCTTTTCTCGACAGCATTGCAACTGAAAGCGTGGCCCCAGGGACCCATGCCAGTGCAGACTTTTGTTACCATTCTGTGACAAGTTAAATATAGAAACGGCAAATGAGCTTTCGTAGCAAGTTGACAATTTTGTCTGTTAAGTCAAATAAAAATTTAGTCTTGTATTTTGTATGTTTAAAATTTTCCACTTCTCTACTAATTCACTTTGACTTTATTGTGCAAAGGCATTAATCCTCGATAGACTGACGAGTGAAAGAAAGGTCCTCGGCTAGAGATATTATGAGCAGCACTACTCTAAACACCCAGTAAGTTCATGGATATAACCAGTACCCAACCTTATGGTACGATGAGACTGACTGAATGAATGAATGAAAATACCTATGACGGGAAATAAACAGACCCCTGGGGAAGAAAAGAATCTCTGACTATGACCAGGTGACTAGGTTAGAGCTTGTGAAAGCCAAATAACCAAGGGATCCAGGTTGTATCCAAATGTGGATAATGCTGATCAAAGGAAAGAGGATTAGGGAGAAGGCAATTTTGGAAACCAGTCTGACATAGCTATTAGTTACAGAGAAAGCTATCAGATTCCATGCCCTCTGTCAGGAGAAGGCAGTGAGCTAGGCCCTGCCGCCTGAGTCCAGGCTAGCTGGACTGCAGCTGTACCTAACTGGGGCATCTAAACTGGCCCCCGAAGAGGAGGCTGTCCAAGAGCAGGCTGCAGTGTAGAAATAATTTGGTTAAGTAAAGAGGGTAGCCAAAAATGAAGTCTGGAAAATTCTACAACCTTTAAGAAAATGGGAAACATTGAGCATCGTAAATTTAGACAAAGGAAATTCAGATGTTTACGTTGGAGGCCCTGGAGCCCCTAGGCCCACAACCTCCTTAGCCAAAGCTACTTACTGGTGTCATGGTGACAAGTGGGGAGGGTCCCCGTGGGCGCTTCAACAGCTGTTGGGCATGTAGCTGGATGTTGGCTCCTCCATCTGATGCCCTCCGGCCGAGGGGGCCCATTCCATTCAGCAGCTGTAGGGTGGGCGGCTGTAATAGGGACTGCTCCTATTGGGCGTGGAGTGGGAAAGAGAGAGGTGAGATGGGTGGGTGGGAGAAGGAGCAGAGAAAACAGCAGTTTTCTACTAGTCTGCTGAAATGAAGGAATCCTTTGATTACGACATAGACTAGAGAAATCTTCCCTCCTCCCAAGCTGCTTTGTAAGAGAAATCAAGAAAAGGAGACCCTAAAATCCTGCGGAAGGTCACCCAAAGTCCATCAAAGGAAAGGAAGCTCAAATGTGTTTTCTGGGACAAGCCCTCTCCCATATGCAGGTACCTTGTACTCAAGCTGCCCAGTTGGCTGCAAATTTTGCATGGGCAACAGGTTGTGCATGAAGTTCATATTCGGGGCAACCTGCAGGAATGGAGCCTGTGGGTTGACGCCAGGAAAGCCAGGTAGGAGCTTCTGCAGGTCTTCCATAACTTCCGTGCTGACAGAAAACAGGGTAACAGAGAAGTTTGGTTAGTAGTCTCACTCAAAAGTGCTTATAAGTCCAAATTGACAAAACTGTTAAATTCAGTACAATTTTTTATTTTATCTTTTACTTTCCTCCTCAGTTTGTAATTCTAAGATGGGAAGGCAATTAGAAACCTAGTGTGTGGAATCTGGCTCTCTGCCATATTACTCGTCATGCCTGGGCATTGCTGTTTTGCACTGACCACTCATGAAAAACCAAGAGCTCTGGGACAAGAGGAAATATTGGCTCCAGGCCAGTTCAGGTTTTCAAAGCCTGGAGGTAAACAGCAAGCTTCTGGAGGACACAGGCCATCCAGTAAAACAATGGTTGCCCAAAGTAGCAACTGATTCACCAGGGAAAGAATGCAATTACTCCTGTCAGTGCTAAGGGGACAGATAAGTGTGGATGCACAGGGCTGTCAAGCCCTGACAGCAGGATTCACAGCATACTTTAAAATAAGAGATCCTTCCACTAACAGAGAGACATAGGACTCCACCCCTTTGCAGCTGACACAATCTTTGGAGCCAGAATGTTCTCTAGTGCCTGTTTGATCATAGGCTGAGAGCAAGAAATATAAAGCAAGCAAATCAGCAGGCATGGGAGGTTTTTTTGGAGATCACTCAGAAAAAGGAGGTATTTATAAGAAACTATTTGCCCCTAATTGAACTCTCAGGAGAACTCTTGCCACAAACTTTTCTTCCCTACTCAGCAAATATCTAGAAAAGAGGCAAGGCTATTTTTAATGTTGAGAGTCTTCAAATGTAGAACAAAAATGGGGAGAGCTGGCTTTCAGCACATTTCCCCAGTGTGAGGTCACTATACTGACAACTGGTGAAACTGGTACTTATTTGGTGTGTTTTTTGACTCTTGTTCACTTAATTTTTAACATATATAAATTATACCATATTTATCCTCACTTCTTAGATGAGTCTTGTTCTAGAACATGCAGCAAACAATATCCCTAAAAGCTGACAAAAATCAATGAATTTTAGAGATGCTCGTCTGTGACTCTGAACAGAACACCTTCATCTTTGTAGACAAAGATGCTAGCATATTCTCCAGCAAAGTATTATGATGAATTGGCAGGTGATGGCTCTCAATCCACTAACCATGAGGCATAATTTTATAGTTCTTTAGTCAAATGGAGTCTGATCTACCAGGGACCCTTAATGAGGTTAAAAGCATGTCTCAGTCACTGGAATAGATATCTTCTGGGGGATCCAATGCAGAAGGAAAGATGCACCATGGCAGGAACTCAGTCGGGGAATTCTTTGCCCTGCTGTTGATCAGGGCGGCAGGCAAATACTCACCGTGGGTCAGCCACACCCACTGTGTGCCTCCTCATTGACAAATAGCGGACCAGTGCTTCAGGGGAAGGTTCTTCACCCTCATCACTGTCCAAGTTCACGGTCCCATCCGGCTGAGGTGGAGGGAAACAACAAAATTGGAAATAAGAAGTAGAAAAAAGAAAGAACGAATGAAAGAAATAAGTAGAAATCTTGTAAGGAAAGGCAGCATGGCCATGGGGAAGGAAGTGGTTTCGGCTGAGGACTACCAGAGGGTGGCCACTTACCTCCACAATTTGGTTCTCCGGGTTGATCAGCTGCACCTGGGGAACGCTGATGTTCATGGTGGCACCAGCCTGCTCCGCCTGGAAAGGAACACATGCATATACATCATGGAAGGAAATAATGACAGGCTTTCAAAGCAGTCTTGATTACTAGAGTCTACATATCTATGTCTACAGAGTCTTTCTCAATGACTATCTATTTCTTAAGAGAAAACAAAAAGCAAGCAACTATTGTTGCCCATCCCGAGTAGGAAGACCCTTCCATATTTTCTGTCCAAGAACAGTTCAGATCTTTGCTTGACCTCTGACAAGGGAGAGATGGTGGGAAGGGGAGAGGTGAGGAAAAGCAGGGAACTCTCATATAGGAAGCGATGGGTCTCCTTCCTGCCCTGCCCCCCCCCCCCCCGTTACTTATCCTGAATCAGGTCACTGCCCACCTGGATATTAACCGGTGCTTGAAAGGCCATGGTTCGGGGCATGCTAGGAGGTACTCCGACGCGCAGGGTTTTATGTCTCTTGTGTCGATCACACAGCAGGCTGTAGATTGCACTATAGTGATCATAGGCATCTGATCTTAATGACTACCAAGAGAGAAGGAAAAAGAATAAAAAAGGGTTGAGCAGCATGTCCAGGACCAAAACCCTGTCAACAGTAACATCAGCAGACCAACACCTTCTTTCCAAGGCCCACAGAGGACAGAAGAACAGGAGGAAAACAAAAAGACCAAGTTCCCAGGAAGGCAAAAAGGTGGAGAAAGTAGAACAAGGGAGACTGTGCCATCTCACTTTGCTCTCCACGCCTCTGGAGATACCTGTAGTGTCCGCTCTTTGTCCAATCCCATGTCCTCCATGGCCAAGAGGACATCCTCATTCAGGGGGTCCATCTGCCTTTCTTCCTTGCGTTGCTGGCATTCAGCTATTAACTGTAACATTAAAATGGCAAATTATCAACCCCGCAGTTAACCACGTCCTGTTCATGGCACATGTGCCATGATCAAGCTTGTCTATGCCCTCTAGCTTTGGATATTTTTGGCTTCAGACAAAGTCTAAACAAGACAGTCCTGGGTGCTCAGCTGTGAGTAAGCAAGATTCCCATTTTCCTGAGATCCTGGGGTACCTGGGATGGCCATAATGGCTTAAATAAAAGCATGCTATAGCAGCACTTGAGCTGAGAACACTGAGATGACAGGAAGGAGACATTCCCAAGGCGGGTGAGCTGCAGACCTGTGAACCAGACTCTCTCAAAAGTCAGGAAGGGACATCGATTTGGGGACAAGTATAGGAAACTGGTGTCACTTTTCTCTAACAACTCAGCTGGTTGTAAATTCCTTCTTGTTCGCTTCACTTGCTGTGTTAGTATTATACAAGTTTGCTCCTAGTGTCTGCCTTCTCAGGCTATGGCCTGATTACAATCTCATGCCAAGGAGAGTGCAGCAACTCTAAGAAGAGTTCCCTGAGGCACATGGTGCCTAGCTCACCCTGTCAAAGTTGGGATCAGTGTCCCCGAGCTTCATCCACTTGTGCTTGCAGATCTGTTCCATAGACAGGCGCTTATTCGGGTCTAACACCAGCATGTGGCGGATCAAGTGCTCACATTCTGCAAAAGACAAAGAGCCTGCCTTTAGTCTAGGAGCGGTGGGCACCAGCAAGGCTGAGCCACTGTGGGTAGGGCAAACAGGCTGATTTTTAAGCTCCGTGCTTCTAACGCTGTCTCTCTTGCTCTTTGATCCTAACCTGTGTCACTGCTTACTCTAAAGGGACTGGGCAAAGGCAGACAGAGGTAGAGAAAGGAGAAATTCAAATGTGGTGGTCTGATTAGTACTTTTACTAAATGTGACCAGAAAAATTCAGGGAATAACCCATGAATTTCATTTACTTATACTCTTATGCCTGTATATAATATTACATACACACTAACACGTGCAGATTAGGTGTCTAAAAGCAACCCTGCAAAACTCAGGGAATTTAAATTCCTGGTGTTCCAAGGTGAGGGCAAGAGAGGCACAGGAGGTCTCCCTATCACTCACTGGACTTTGCTAGGCTTCTTCATGATTTTCTCAATGCTGTTTGGATAGTCACACGTGCACACAAACTCAGTTCTGAGCTACAGAGAATCGATCAAGAGATGTTTTTTTCAGAGGGGTCATCCTATATATTGTATTGCAGAAAGAACAATGGATTCAAATTCAAGAAACCAATATTCTGATTTCACAAACACTCTAAGTCATCTCATTCGTAAATTGGGGGTGCTGATGATGACATGGGAGCAATACTTGTGAGGAAGGTGGTGATGACAATGATGATAAAAACAGCAGCAGTATGCACAAATACTCTTCAGATACCATTATCAGTCCCATTTATTAAAGAAGAAATAAATTCAAGAGCATTCTCAACATCACAAAGTAACAGCAGAGCCGGGCCTTGAGGCCTATGCTCCTGACAACCCTTTATAAAGGTCTCATTAAGTTCTGTTTGATCTGTTTTTCAAAATGAATTCAACCCTGCAATCTTATCATTTCTGCACCAAATGGCGAATGCCATTCTATACTACTGTCTTGAAAGAAATACTAAGAGTAATTAAGACAAATTACTCTTAATTTTTAAGAGTAATTTAAATAAATTTATTCTAAATTTAAAAGAAAATACAACCAAGTTCCACTGTTATTTTAGCAGGTACCACTTTGTTATTGCTTTATGATTAAAAATACTTAAATGTGGTGTGGATCCTGAAGCCCAACGTTCGACATCCCTATAAAATACTATAAATGCCATGTATAACATTAAATTTTAATTAAAATTATATTTCCGGAGTAGCAAGGCTAGACCCCACACAAGTATACCATTTGTATAGATTATAAACATTATCAACACATACCTATAGGGTCTATAATTGCTTAAGCGAAGAAACCATTTCTCAGTTTACAAAGTTACTAAAGCTAAGACTCCCCTTTAGCGAGAAGGCCTAGGTCTGAATACAAAATGGTGAAATCGCTGTAAAGACCTCTAGATGGCACTCTTCTGTTTTCTTTTGGTTTCCACACAACATTTAGGGCATAAAAGTCCTCTATCAGCTGACCAAGGCCAAATGACATTCAGTCACAGGCATGCTTTAAAACAGGGATTTTAAAAGACATTTTCCTTAAAAACAACAACAAAGTCAGTCCTGCCTTGATAAATCCTGATTAGAAGACATCGAGTTTAATTTCAGGATCTTGAAATCTTAGTTCAGTCATCCTTAACCATCCCTTGGTCTCAGATGTCTTGAAAAACCTCCAGAAAAATGTGAATAAGAACTTATACACAAAAAATTGTATATAATTTTAGAATCTTCTCTAAGAGTCCAAAAAGCATGCCACAGATTCCCTAGACTGTCTACAGGCCCCAGGTTAAAAACTTCTGGGTGCAGTGGCAAAGCCTAAAGACAAGAGCTTTCATCATCTTGGATGCCCTGTACAACATCCAGCATGCCAAGGAAGGGAAATTTAACACCTTTCATATGTTGCACAGATGGTAAAATATGACAAAATGCAGAAAGCCTGAGTATTATCAACTCTTAACTTCCTAAGTGTCACAGGGCGTGTGAAATCATGTTCTAGATTTGAAAGCACCAGTCTACATAAAATATGGGAAGAGGGAGAAAGCAAGGAAATAAATGGTCTCAAGCCTGTAAGATAATCAAGCACTGGACAGTCAATTAAAATGAGCGCAAAGATGGGACCTCAGATAAAGGGGTACAAACTCCGACTTTTCCAGACGGCAAAACTTAATTTTTAGACATTCCATGTGAATCTCTAACCATGTGACCCCCTCGCTTGTTCCCTCCCAAAGGCAGAGCCTTTGATACGGAACGCAACGGAGGCACTGTGGGCCGTGCAGGAATATGCTGCTCTGCTTGTGTGTGCCAGAGCAGCAGCTCCCCTTCAGAGGCTCCTTTCATCTGCTCAGAGCAAGACGCCAAGAGGTCTCTGCAGTGAAATCACTTGGGCCGATGAAACCTGATACGCCAACAGAATGTTAAATAGAGGATGCACAGCTAAGGCCCTGCCCGCACTGACAGGCATTTGGATGACTGTGGAGGGAGCTGCTGTATGGGCAGGGTCCTAAAACAGGAATTAAGTTGAGACTGCAAGTGGGACTCCATCTAAAAAGGCCAGGTCTTTAACATCTTTTTTTGACTTCAATAACAGTGTTTGCAAGGAGGCTGGAAGTATTTAAATCAGGGAAGAGGAACTGGGGGTGGGGAGAGAAATAAAGGATGGGTTAGGGAAGTGAAAAATCAACTTCAAATTCTCCAAAGTTCATAGAAGCTCTGGTTCTGGTTTCCCAGAGAGAAGAAAAAATAGTTTCCTGACTAAAACTTTGAAGATATGCCACCTGAAGGCAGGTTAGCGGCAATGAGGCCTATTTATATTGGAGAAGAGACAGTGTAGGTAGGAAGGGCATGCTGGGTGTCCTTCAAGCATAGAAGTGTTTATATTAAGAAGGCAAAATGGATTTATCCTGTGCTGCTCCAGGGGGCTGAACTGGGTTGTTGGAAAAGTCATGATTTCTTTTTTCTGTTTTTCAAGCAAAAACACATCATGACTTTTCTGACAACCAACAAAATAATCAAGAAATGAAGAGTACAGTTTTCTAAATAATTATTAGAGCTGATTCATATTACTGCCTCGGGGCCCAAGGGATCTGAGGAGGGTCCCCCTCAGGAAGAGAGAGGGGACAGTCAGTCAGCAGGGCCACACTTGGAGCACAGCCAACTTTATCCATTTTATAGATGTGTGTGTTTAGGCTAAAATTTCACTTGAAAAAATTAAGTCCAGAAACAACTGGAAAGGATGATCCCGATGGTCCCCTTCAACTCTAAGGCCATGTAACTGGGAAGGGACTGGTTTGTCCTGTGCAATAGTGCACTTATTGTCACTAGAATGCTTCATCATAGGCCAGTACTTGAAATGTCACCAGGTGCGAGGACGATTGGGGGGGTCTGTGGGGGACAGAGACTATCTCCCTGAATCATGCAGCCCCAATACCTGTCCTCACATGGAAAAGGCCCTCAAGAATGCCAGCTGAGGGGCTCCCCTGGTGGTGCAGCAGTTGAGCGCTGGGCTGCAAAGCTGCCCTCAGCCACCAGCGAGGGTCCCACATGGTGCGACAGACCTCTCTGCCGCGCCTGCTGCTCCCCTTAGCAGTGTACTTCGTCAGTCTGCCTGTTCTGTACCCCACTCTGGCTCTGGTGAATTCTCTCACCCTCCCATGCTTCTGACTGTACCCAGTGCTTATACAAATAGAATGCCAGCTTCCAGAAAACACTGGATAGATGAGGGCTACAACCCATCCATCAACTTGGATAATTTGATTCTAAGAATCTACAGTAGAATAAGATCCTCTATGTTCCAGGTTTTAGAACTATCATTTTCTCTTTTCTTTGAAACAAATCTTTTATTTATTTATTTATACATACATACATACATACATATATACAAGCACTGGGTACAGTCAGAAGTGCAGGGGGGTGAGAGAATTCACCAGAGCGGGGAGCAGAGCAGGCAGAAGGACCGAGGTACACTGCTGAGGGGAACAGCAGGTGGCAGGAGAGGTCTGCGCGCCATGTGGGACCCTCCTCCAGTGGCCCGGTTGCAGCCTGGGATGGAACCGGTGCTGCAGAGGCTGCGGGCAGCTTTGCAACCCAGCGCTCAACTGCTGCGCCACTGGGGAGGCCCTGGAACTATCATTTTCATGAGGTACTATTTGGAGCAAAAGTCTGATCAAAAGATTTCCAAGGCTTCCCCATGCTTTACAGCTCTTGGTCTCAAACAGGAGTACTTACTGGATGATCATTTCTGAGGCTATACAGAATAAATTGTCAATCAGGCCACCACTTGAGGAGACATCTGTATGTGGGCATAGTCATAGCATCAAGGTAATGATACAACAAATGAAAACAATTCTTGGCAGATAAGTCCGCTCCACAGACCCTGTGCATTTGACTGCAAGTGTAAAAAGTAAATCTTTAGCATGTTGAAGGTGAGCATGAAAGAAGACACAGAGGAAAAAAAAACAAAACACACAACATAAGTCACAGGGAACAGGGGACTGTAAGATTGATAGAGCGATTCATTAAAAATATTATTTCATAGTCCACACTAACAATTATTGAGCACTTATATGCTAGGCAGAGTGGGAAACTCTTCACATTAATTTAAGCATTTTATTCATACACCAAGCCCTATTATTGCCATTTTACAGATAAAGAAATTAAAAATCAGAGAAGTTAAGAAAACTGATGAGATGATAAAAGGCAAAGCCAGCACACAAATCCTGGTCAATCTTCTTCCAACGGCAGAGATCTGAACCTATACAGTACCAAGTACTAAATTATTAGTGCTTTAAGCTAATAGCCAGGATATCTTTATAAAAACAAATCAAATCAATTTTACTACCCCTTCTGACAGAGCAAATATCATGTTTCATCAGGCTGGAGTCACCCATAAGCCAAGTGAACAAAGAATGGACTAGATAAATTCATGGTCGGAAGGTTATGAACCCACTGAAAATGTTTTGGGGGAGTGATAAATTGGATTAAGATGAACTGCAAAGGTAAGGACACACTAGTGAGATTTAAGTGCGTTACCGAAGAGGGAGCTGAGTCTATGTATTCTGTTAGCTGGGTAGTAAAGAAGACTGAATGGAGGGCTAGGAAAAAACAGGCTTCCCCAAACAAGGAATCACAGACAAGAAAAAGGGATAGGCAGAAATTTAGGGAACAGGAATATCAAAATCTTCAGGTTGATCCTATGACGGAGGGAATGACAACTGTCCCTTAAATCATTCACGTGATGCCAAAGTAGGGGACGTGGCAAAGCAATCGCTTGCAGCTCTGTGGGCAGAGGACTGGTCTGAAAGAAATTGAGTCACAGATTCTTTCTGACCACATAAAACTGCTTTGAGAGCTGGTGGAAACAGAAGACATCTGTGTGCCAGGAGGCATGGGAAGAATGCAAGGAAGCAGCAATAAACCAGGAAATAAATGCTGCTTTTAGGTGCTTGAAGAAGGGTTCCCATGAGTCTTCCCAGTCAATACTAAGTATGTTCAAAGGTAATTTCAAAGCACTGGGCCCAAGCGTTCTTTACTTTCAATAATTTAAACTAACTTCTTAGTAACATCAAATTCTCCAGAGGAATTCAAATTTCACTGAGGGCTCTATTTTTCTTAAATCTCAAAATCCAGATAGGGAGCAAAAATAAATTGGCTAATAAATCTGAGACATGTTTCCCTGAAAAATACCTTTATACATTTTTAAAAGTTAAATGATAATAAAGTCTCAGCTTTTCAGAACAAGGATACCACGTGTTATATGACCTGCTTCTGCTATCCAAGTATCAGTCTGGGAGAGAACTGAAACTATTGTTAAAAACAGAAAAAACAGACCCAAAATGGAGCTTATTTTGGGTCCCCATCCAGACTGCATACTTTACCTAATTGCAATTACAACCTCTCCCAAAAGTGTAATCTTAAATCTATCAATCTGGAGTCTCCTAATCAGCCCAGTGAGGTCATCTGCATGATAAGATCCGCCCACCTTCTGCCAGAGGGAAAGCGGAACTACCTGGAACAATCTTTTCTTTTGCTAATAACCCTTGTCTTATCCTCTATTTAAAAAAAAAGAAAAAGAAAAAAAAAACTTTTTTCTGTAAACCCTTGCTTGCAGCACTTTTCTACTTGCTAGATAGGATGCTATCCTATTCATGGATTGCTTAATAAAGCCAATTAGATCTCTAAATTTGTGAATTCTTAAACACTTTATTAGAGCAGACAAATTGTAAGACGGAGGAAGAGTTTGCAATGATGGATTCTGGATGGAGAAACATGGTTTTAAGAGCATGCCCTTACTTCCTATGGTGTGGACTTAGAAATGTTTGTGACTTAGAACAGTCTGCCTTTATCATAAAGAAAAACCATGCATAAGACATGCTAGTTTTCTTTTGCTGTTGTTATTTTGAAAAATTTAAAGCTATAATTAACATTTCACATATTGCTTCAGGTATACATGTTGTTTTTCTTAATGAGAAGAAAATAAAGTCCATCAGGACATCCTGTCACCATCAGGCTAGAATAAAGTGACCATCTTGCAATGTCAAGACCCCAAAGAAATCATATGAGCTTTTTTGACAAGACACCTTCTTTTGACAGGAAGCTGGCCCTTGCTCTCCTGTAAACAAAGCCCTAGAAATAACTAGGGTTGTTCTAAGGTGCCCATGGAAACCCTGTTATAGTAGGCTAAGGTCAAATCTATCTTACATAGTCACAAGTTAAAATGTAAACAAAGTATACAAATTATCTTGAAATAAGAGTTTGGATGTGTTAAGTAACATTCACACCGGACACGCTATCCAATAGATGCATTCAGAAATCGAATACATGATAAATGCAATAATACAAAGAAGTATTTTATTGCTGCTGCAGTGATATTTGGTTATACTTGATAATCTAGAACACTGGTGTCAGAGATTGGGAGACTTAATCTACAAATAAAATTTTGATATGTTACTGTCACAATAAACATTTCTAAATTGCAAGTTAAGCGACTTTATTTAAAGTAACAGTCAAAATCTCAGTTTCATACAACCAAAGAAAATATACAACTTTGGAATTAACTGTAATAGTGTTAGGGGGAAGTGATGTCCTGAGTTAATCCCATACAGGCTTTGTGGACTCCACCCCCACTCCAGACTAAAGCCATCAGGACTCTGGGAAAGACAAATCCCATCACCACCAAGGGAGGGTGGCTGGGACCTGAGGGTGGAGTTGGGCAGCCAGGTTGGATATAAAAAACCAAACACGTGGGCCTTGGGCTCTCTGGCTCGCAATCGCTCCCCTCCCGGCTTCACCGCTCCTGGCTGGCGGCCAGCTCTCAGAGCGCCATTTTGGGATTCCTGATCAGCGGATTGGGTAGGACGCATTTAAAACTTTGTCTCCCGCTTTTCTCCCAGAGCTGTACATTTCCTCATTTCCCCTTCCCTTGTAAATAAACCTTTTATTAACCTTTCACGTGTGCCTGCAGTAGAGCATTGATAAGTCCTTTTAAGCATGCGGGTGAGGACCCACAGTCAGGCACCCCGTTTTGTATCGGGGTTGCTCTACAACAATAGAATTTAATCTATAACACTATTGATTAAGATTTGGCTGATATAAACACTGAAAACAGTTCCTCTAACACAATGATGCGGAAGCAAAAAAAATGTTTTAGAATTTTTTTTTACCTTCTTTTGGAGGGAAGCAAAATGGGATCCCCAGCACTTAAATATTAATATTCCTAGGAGGATATCCCAACATCCAGAGCAGAGAAAAAGTGATGAATTCTTGTGTAAATACATATCCCAATATCATTGTTCCTTCAAAATATCAGAATATTTTGGAACAGACATAAAGTTTCTTATAACTAAATCCTATGAGATACTTTCGGTGACTACTTTCATACTAAATCCCATGAGATACTTTCAGTGACTGACTACGCTGGCCAAAGGGAGTGGCTCAGCACAATAAAGATGGAGCCAGTAAAAAAAGTTTCTATTAGGAATCAGTAAACTTAGGCTGAGATGCTGTTCTCTTGGGCTTTACCAGATCATCAACCTGAAATAGACTGAGGAGAAAACCTGTGTTTTCAAACAAATGCTTGACCCATATATCCTCATTTATTAGAAAAATAACACCTATTTCTTGAACTTTTTTTATTTTCAACAGCTTTTTAGGTGATTATGATACTACCAGAATTGAGATTCAGAAATTAGGGGATGCTTTCCTAAAACTGGGGGTGCCAAAATTTACCTCTAGCTCCAGCGTGGAAAGGACCCCAGCTTGCTACACTATTGTGCTAGAGACAGAACAATCTGCACTTCACACTCATTAAAAATTGTTGCTTAGGGCCTCCCCGGTGGCGCAGCAGTTGAGCGCTGGGCTGCAAAGCTGCCCGCAGCCTCTGCAGCGCCAGTTCAATCCCGGGACACCGGTGAGGGTCCCTCATGGCACGCAGACCTCTCCTGCTGCACCCGCTGCTCCCCTCAGCAGTGTACTTCGGTCCTTCTGTCTGTTCTGCTCCCCGCTCTGGTGAATTCTCTCATCCTCCCATGCTTCTGACTGTACCCAGTGCTTGTATAAATAAATAATCTTTAAAAAAAAAAATTGTTGCTTATACAATCACATCATTACTCAAATATTTTAAAATCCTAATATCATCACAGCAGAACAAAATTCTGGCCCAGTTTTACTCCAGAGTCCAAGTACTTGTTACTAATACTTTTTTGAATAAATAATCCAGATGTAAATGGACAAAGATCTCTATTCCAGGACTCTCTTGATACTTGGAATAACTTAGCCGCTATGCATAATTGAGAATTAAAATAAAATCAAAGACAGGAAAATGATTTCTGAAGCCAGACTGTCAAGGTTCAAATCTCGTCTCTGCAACTGACTAGCTTTGTGATTCGGGATATGTTCCTTAACCTTACCATGTCTCAATCTTCTTGTCTATCAAGTGACAATAGCAGCCTACTTTACAGGGTTGTTCTGAACATTAAATAAGTTAATGCATCAATGTCTGGTATGTAGAAAGCATTCAATGAATGGTAGCTATTAGCTAAATCTCTGGAGTCTTTCCACTTAGAACTTACATCCATTTCTCTATTTTCCTAGTTTGCTAAAAGGGTAATAATAAGTAGGGCAGTACCAATATTTACCCACGGGTTTTCTATTATGTTCAGTGAAGTCATGGAGATGATCAGGGGAGGTCTGCTGAACAATTAAGTAGATCTACCCTCTTTCCTGACACCACGTGTGATGTCTGCATTCGCTAACATGAAAGCACTACACAATTTTTCTCCCCAGAGGTAGAGTTTGTCTCAAAAAGAACTGCTTTGAGGCTCCTGCGCTCCATGGTCTTGGGAGACTGATGGACGAGCTACTTTAATCTCCTGTTCCGTTCTCTCTAATCAAAGTGCTTTTAGCCAAGCAAGACTTGTGTGGTTCTTGATGAGTACACCAATCAGGCAGAGTTGTCTGCATTTAAGGAAAAGCTTTTTGGCAGTGGCTGCAAGGTGCAGTCTCCATCAAAAACATTACACAAGCCTGGGTCTTGCCTCCCCAGTGATAAAATGCTTCTACAATATTACAATTAATTAAGTTACGATGAAGTCCAATCAATAAGGACTCAAAAATATTGTCCACAAGAGATCTCCACACACTTGCTGTCACAGCAGTTTTCCTACTGCACGTTAGTTTTCCTTTGGTTAAATAAACGAATGCTCTCACCATATTCACTAGTGCTGGTCTAATTGGTGACTAAGACAAGCTAGGCTTTATGAAGTAGTTTTTGATTTTTTTTTTTAGAAAACATATCGGTAGTAAATGACTTTGGTGCCGAAAAAATCTAAGTGGTTGGCTTCTCTCTGTGGGAGGGGGAGTGCGAAAAAGTATGTGGTCAGGCTAGGTATCTTTCTTCTTCAGCAACAACACTCAAAACACCCAGCAAGTTTCAACCTTTAATCCTCGATAATTTAGGTTCAAACTTTAGCCTAATTGCTCTCTGAGACATTTAATCCAAAAACATCAGTCTGGACCAAACTTCTTTTCCTTGAAACATAAAAAGTCAATTCCATAATAGATCAAAACCTTTTAAAAACCATAAGTCACTTGACTTGGTCGCCTACATATTAATCTATGTAATAAGGTTTATAAAACAAATTCATAATCCAAATCAATAATGTGTTCCCTATCAATATAACAACAAAACACAAGAGTCTGGTATAAGAGTTTATACGTAGGGCCTCCCCGGTGGCGCAGCGGTTGAGCGCTGGGTTGAGAGCTGCCCGCAGCCTCTGCAGCGCCGGTTCGATCCCCGGCTGCTCCCCGGCCACAGGAGGAGGGTCCCACATGGCGCACAGACCTCTCCTGCCACCCGCTGCTCCCCTCAGCAGTGTACCTCGGTCCTTCTGCCTGCTCTGCTCCCCGCTCTGGCTCTGGTGAATTCTCTTGCCCTCCCACACTTCTGACTGTACCCAGTGCTTGTCTAAATAAATAAATAAATAAATAAATAAATCTTAAAAAAAAAAAAGTTTATAGGTAAATGGTGATGATTATTAAAAAATAATTACTGAGAGGACCTCTCTGGTGGCACGGGGTTTAAGTCTCAGTGCTATTAAGCTATCACCTGCTGCTCCCCTCAGCAGTGTTATTTCAGTAGATCCGCTTGTTCTGCTCTCCACTCTGTCTCTGGTGAATCTCCTCTCACATACACTCCCACATCTCAGGCCTATACCCCAGTTTTTGTATGCATAAATAAAAATAAATCTTTAAAAAAATAAAATAAAAAATAATTACTGAATGTTTCTACTACACCAGATACCGTTAGGTACAACAGAAGATGATGATGTGCAAAACACAATTCTGGTATCAAGGGAAGCAAGATAGGTACATAATTATAAAACTAGGTGGCATAAAATCCATTCATACTCAAGCAATGCAACTCCAAAGTGTGTCTTTACTACATCGCAGAATACCCATAAAGGGAAGCTTGTATCAAACAAATAAAACTAGGAATAGAAATATCCACTAATTGTGAGGACACTTCATTCCACACATACTGACAATAAAGAGACACTTAGAATTCTTGAACTATATCCATTTGTACAGCACTGCCTCCCACACAGCTGTAGATACTCTGGAATTCAACTTGGCTAGAAGAAGCTAGACCATAGGCCTTCCCCACTTTTCCCAAGTGCTAATTTAGAAAACTCTACCAGCTTTGCTGGAATTTTTAGATCCTTTTGGGGAAAAAAGGTGGACAAACTAAGCTCAAGTCTATGTCACTAGCCTAAGAAAAGAAAGGATCTTGTTCTTAGGGACTTTCTTCAACCACACCATCTTCTGTAGTAGAGTAGCAATAACTTGACAGGCTAGAAAGTAGCTGTTCCAGCCTCCACACAAAGAATTAATGCCAGGTCTAGTGAGGCATAATCCTGCCCAGAAACTAAGAGGTGTAAGCAGAAAATGGACTCAGGAACAGAACTTGAAACTTTATGGTGCTTGAAGAATGTCTAAGTTAAGAGCAGATTATACAACCGAATGAATCCATTTCCCCCGTGCTTTCTCTTTTTGACAGCATTCTCTGATGGACATTGGGACTGAGGCCTAGGACATCAGGTAAGGACAAGTGTGGTATGTCCCTGAGGGCAGGAGAGATGGACCCGGTACTCATTTGCTAGACTGGGTTATTTTTCACTCTCTGCACTTAACTTTATTCCTACAGAGGCAATTCCTTGTTTTGAATTAAAAGGTGACCCTATTTAGGGCAATTATATTGGTAATCTCTGAACTTTATAAACGTTCATGTTATTTGTATACCATGTTACACATATTAGTTCTTTCTAAGCAGTTAAAATATTATATTATTTCCAAGAAGTAATAGACAATGTGGTTGACTGCGTGGTTAGCTATTTTACCTGACACAGCTCTGGTGAGGCTTGAGTGAAAATTGTTTGCTGTGATGCAAGGGGATGGGGGCGGAGGGAGAGGATGGAGGGTACAGGGGATCCAAGTAGCTCACAGGAAATTCTGTGGACACTGGAAAAGCAGAGGAAGTGGTTTGTTTATCTTGCCTTTCTTTGCAACAGAGTGGTGTAGCAGAACAAACACTGAATTTGAGCACTTAGTCATTTATAACCTGTACTGCTTTAGGCAAGTCAACAAATTTCTTTTAACTTCAGCTTCTTAAATTTCATCAACAAAAGGATAAAATAATTTGTGGCATTACCAATTTCAGACTATCGTTACACAACACAAATTAGATCAAGTATAGGAAATATTTTATAAACTTGAAAGCCCTAAGAAATGTAAATTTCTTTTTTTTTTTTTTTAAAGATTTATTTATTTATTTATACAAGCACTGGGTACAGTCAGAAGCACAGCAGGGTGAGAGAATTCACCAGAGCCAGAGCGGGGAGCAGAGCAGGCAGAAGGACCAAAGTACACTGCTGAGGGGAGCAGCGGGCAGCAGGAGAAGTCTGCGCACCATGTGGGACCCTCCTCCAGTGGACGGGGAGCAGTCTGGGATCGAACCGGCGCTGCAGAGGCTGAGGGCAGCTTTGCAACCTATCATTCAACAGCTGCACCACCAGGGAGGTCCAAAAGAAATGTAAATTTCTTGACGTTAATGATATTATTTAAATACAATGAATATACTTGGTAGGGGTTTTGGTAGTTAGCATTTTAACAAACCTATGCAGGCACTCCTTCATTTAACAACTATTTAATGAGTGCCTACCAAGTCCAAGGCTCTGCTTTAAAAACAAAATCCAATTCTAGTGGAGAGGTAGTGGGGAGGGGGTGGGGAACACAAATGTGAAGTAATGGTAAGGCCTATGGAAAAACTGAAGCCAACTGCCATATGTACAACACAGAGGGACCGTGAGGATGTTACACTAAGTGAAATAAGTCAGCTAAGTCAGTGTGATTCCACTCACACATGACAAATAAAGAAACACAGCAAACGAACAAACAAAACAAACTCTGGTGACCACAGGGCAATAGGGTAACTAATTTACAGTAGGACATGGGGGCTGCTGAGATAGGCAGGAGGCAGTCATAAATGTATTTCTATGCTACTATTTTTCAAACAGCAGTTATGAGATCAATTTAGGAGGTTATAATCAGCATTTTTTATGTGATAGAATAAAATATACTGCCATAGGCAAGTTTTGCTTTTTAAAAAAATATATATATATGTCTATGTCCATGTTCTAGGTCACAGTATAAAGTATATTTTTTACTAGAGTCATGGTCAAAAATGTTTGCGAGTCAGTGCTCTAGTCAAATTAAGGAGTGAAATTTAGCCTAGAGGCAATGGCAAATCATTGAAAAGTTTTAAGCTAGAAAATAATTATGATCATATATGTGTGTTTTGTTTGTTTTTATATTTGTATCTTGGAGAGATGATACTCATGAAGTAGTGTGGAGAATGGGTAAACAAGGGTAAAGACAGGAGCCGGGAATCCATTTAGCTGGCTATGATGTAATCTAGGCAAGAGCCACTACAAACGCGGGCTTAGGAATGGAGGGTGGAATCGCCAGGATTTGGTAATTTATTGGATGTGGCTATAGTGAGAAGCAGAATCAAGGCTAGTTTCTACCTTGGTCAGATGGTGATGCCATTCACTAAAACAAGGAACAAAGAATAGAACAAATTTAGGTTGGGTGGAATTAAACTCAGTTTTGGAAATGTTTCCATTGATGTCAAGTCGTGCCATGGAAGTGAAGCTGATTGGCAGCCTTCCTCCCAAAAGCAAGGTGTAGGCCAGAAAGCGCACCAGGGACTGAGCTTCACAAGCTCACTGAAGCCAGGGTAGTAAATAAGATGGCTCAGAAAGGCAATGCAAAGAAGATTTAAAGAAACAACACAGAGGATTTTTAGGACGGCGAAACTCTTGTTTATGATGCTACAATGGAAGGTACATGCCATTTAATATATTTGACCAAACCCACAGAATGTACCATACCAAAAGTGAGTCCTAATGTAAACAAAATCAACATAGGTTCATCATTTGTAACAACTGTTCTATTCTGGTGAAGGATATTGATAATGGGGAGAAGTTGTGCATGTGGAGGGACAGGAGATAGATGGAATTCTCTCCACTTTGTTTAATTTTGTTGTGAATCTAAAACTACTCTGAAAAATAAAGTTTATTTGAAAAAAAAAAAAGTAGCGGTGGTGAATGTTAAACACCACTGGGCAGTCATTAAGATAAAGGCCAAGGCATCCAGTCAATTATGTGACAACTGGTCAGAGCAATCCACTAAACCACCTCTTGTGTCTTCTTGTGTTCACGTCCCTTCTCCACTTTCCTCCCATTCTTTTTCTGTTGTATCACATGAAATCAGACTTTTGCTCCTGTCCCTCCACTTCAAGATCCTCAATGACAGTCACATTTCTAAATCCAGTACTCAGTTCCCAGTCATCTCATTTCCCCATCAGCAGCACTCCTTGCCACTCCTCACTCCTTCCTCTTTGAAACATTTTCTTGTTTTCTAACATAGACAGCTCTATGGTTTACCTTAGTAGACCATTCCTATCTTCTTGATTTCTGAATGTGAGTGTAATCGACAGCTTAATGCTGGGACCCCTCCTCTTCTCTACAATTACTGCCTAAGAAGCTTTCTCATCTCAGCTTCATACACTGATGATCTCCAAATGCACATCCTTAGTTCACAACTCTCAAATAAGTTATAGTAGCCTATATTCAACTGTCTACAGAATATCTCAATTTAGATGTCTAATGGGCATATCAAACTAATACACTCCAAAAAATCACCAAAATGTAAGTATTCTTCCCCAGTCGGTCCCATCTCAACTAGCAGTAAATACATCCTTCCGCTTGCTCAGTTCCCAAACCCTGGAGTTACCTTTAATTACTCTCTTCCTGCCATGCTAAATCCAACATAAATGTTGTTGGAGACAGACTGCCAAAGTTCAAGTTCTAGTTTAGCCACTTAGTAGCTGTGTTACCTTGGGAAAACTGTTAAATGTCTCCTGGCTTCAGTTTTATCACCTGTAAAATAGGGGTGATAGTCTTAGGTATCTCGTATAGGGTTGTTATAATAATTAAATGAGCTAATGCATGTAAAATGCTTTGAACTATGCCTGCCACACAATCTGCAGTATCTTTTGATCTCACCACTTCGTACCATCTCCACCGCTACAGCTGTGTCTGGGAACTAGCCACCAATGTCTCTCATGTGGATTTTGCAAAAGCCTCCCACTAACTTTCCTTCCTTCAGCCCTTGAATCTTTCGACCAACAAAGTGGCCAAAGTGATTTTTTTTTTCAAATAAAAGTCATTATAAAATTCCTTCAACTTCCTGTATGTTTGAAAACTTTCACAATTAAAAAAAAAAAAAGTGACATGGTGTTACTCCTCTGTCAAAACCCTCTGATCCCTTGCATTTCACTTCGAGTAAATTACAACTCTCTGCATTACTGACTGGACCCTAAAAGTAAGCTCTTGCCTCATTGACTTGGTCTCTCTCATCCTCATCACTCATTCCTTCAGAGCACACAGTCCTCCATCCTGTTCCTTAAACACTCAAGGTGTTCCCTCCCTGGGGCCTTTGCACAAGTGTTCCTTCTGCCTGAAAACTCTTTCCCAGAGAGCACGGCTCCCTCCCTCACCTGCCTGAAGTTTTCGCTGAACGCTGCCTTTCCCGGGAAGGGGTTTCATACATTTTAAATTAATCTTCTACGAACCACACCTAAACTCCCCTCCTCTGTTTTATTTTTCTCACAGCACTTACTAGTATCTGACATCCTATCAAGTCATTAATTCCAAGGAGACTTAAATCTAGTACATGCTTCCTATTTATCCTATTTTTTCCCTATTTATTCTAAATGCAATTTCCATGTGCTTATGCTTTGTTACCAAGCCATATAATCTGTATGTTCTTTCTTAAAACGAACACATGACTAAGCAAAATTAAACAGACTGCTTTCTGCAGTGTCTCTAAAATATTCTCTTCTTATGTGCATGTAAGTGGTGGTAAAACACTGTTGGTTCTGGGTATCTGGTAACTGTTTTCAGTTTTACATTTTTCCAAGAGCTATTTACCCTAATGGCCACTCACTTAAAAATTACTTTAGTACAGGGGATAATTATCACAGAAGTAGGAAACCTACTAGTGGCAAGAGTAAGATGCAAAGCCTGCTTTATCCTGGGCATTTCTTACCACCTTTCACTGGGGTCCCAGTAAATGGAAATATCACCCTGAAAAAGGAAGGGCACACTGGCAAAGGACAGAGGTAAAACAAGAGTACCTGTAATCTTGCTACTATGTGATAGGCCTACTGACTCTCTGATACATTATTTAATTTAATCCTCAGAGTATTAGCCCTCATAAAAACTGATGGCCACATAGAAGGCGGAAAATAAAGCTCACACAGACTTAGCAATCCACTAGTAGTAATGTGGAGAGCCCCGAGCCAAACTCAGGCAAACCCAGGCTAGGCTGCAAGGTGTCAAAGGCAGTGTCCTCTGCTCCTATGGAACCCTGCCTCCACAGTGCCAAGTCAGCACACTGGAGCTAAGAAGGCTGTTATTATACTCCACCACTCAATTCCTGGGATGACTTAATGTCCAAATTTCCATGAGTCCAGTCATAGCTGTGTGCTGGGGGCCGGCCCCTTACCTGTGGACATGAAAAACGGGATGCGGAACTTTCCACTCAGCACTCGGGCCCGCAGATTCTGCAGTGTGCTCCCATCAAAGGGCAGGGCACCACACACGAGCACATAGAGGACAACTCCAAGGCTCTGCACACAAACAGAGAGTATTCTCAATTAACCGCATCAGAGGAAACAAAAGAAACCATTAGAGTATGTGTACGAAGATGATGGTGAGCCACACATGAGATAACAGAATGAACTTTTTCTTCCTTTTTTACAAAAAAATGTGAGACATTGTCAAGGTCAATCATCCTTAGAGTAGTCAGCAATCTTCACTGCTTCCAAACATTCGTTCTGAGTAACATATCTAGAATCTCTCTTAGGACCCATCCTTAAGGATGACAAGTAGCAACAACAGAAAAAAATCTCTGTTCTTGGCAAGGGAACCCTCCTAAGCTTGCTCTTGGTGGGAGGCTTTGCAGATGCCATAGGCAGTGCAAAAATCTCTGGCTCAGTCCAGAAGACAAGTGCTTGTGGAAAGACTGCACAAAGAATTGGGAATGCAAAGACCTCAATTCACCGCAGCATGGGGCCACCTGTTATCAATAGAGGGTTACTAATGCTACAGGGTATCAGACAATGCGCTCACATACCCAGATGTCGACTTTGGGCCCATCATATTCCTTTCCTTCGAAGAGTTCAGGTGCAGCATAGGGAGGGCTGCCACACCAGGTCTTCAACAGCTGCCCAGGAGTGAAGAGGTTACTGAAGCCAAAATCTAGAAAGGCAAGCAGATGTAACTCATGTTATCTTAACCCAGCAAACACTAGTTTCTAGTCACTAGAATGAATGTTCTGGATGGCTAAGTTTGAAAAAACAAAGGTGGAAAGATGATGTTTTGAAATTTTGTAAGCAGCCACCTAAACTTAAAGTAATAGTGCAAGAGACAGACGAGCCGGAGTGCATGGCTGCCCAGTCAACTCTAACTATACATGACTGGCGTAAGTAGCAAAACCAGCACTGCCCCCGCGTAAACCTAGACTGAGTCAGGATATTCTTGCTCCTTTAAGAATGAAAATGAGGGCCTCTCTGGTGGCCTAGGGGTTAAGTCTCAGCACTATCATCTCTATGGCCTGAGTTCCACCCCTGGCCAGGATGCCAACCCACGTGGCACAGCAGACCTTGCCTGTCTCACCTGCTGCTCCCCTCAGCAATGTGTTTCAGTCAGTCTGCCTGTTCTGCTCCCCACTCTGTCTCTGGTGAATCCTCTCACCTCCTGCACCACTGGCTTACACCTCAGTTCTTCTATGCATAAATAAATAAATTTAAGAAAAAGAATAAAATGAAATGGGTAATGAGTGACGTTAAGAATCAGTATATACATGCAAGCCAGCTTACTAGAGCCAGAATTTTCATATTATTTTTGTTTTTATGAGAAATACATTTATGACCACCAGAGACACAATGAGTTAACAATTACACAAAGTGGCATTATTATCATTAAGATGGCTTATTCAGAATAATGGACATGCAATTTACTTACACTTTAAGTTACAAAATAAGAACCAAGAACATTCACAATTTAACTTTAGTTCCCTTTATACTCAACATCCCTCTCCATTTCCCCCCACCCCCACCCCACCACTGTTTTAAGATGGGAGGCGGGAGGGCTGAGGTTTAGGGAGGAAAACTAAGAAAATGAGCAACAATGGCAAGCCAAAGGATAGGGAGCTGCTGACTTATAAATACTTTCACATATATAAACATTTCTATGAGCAACTCGTATGTGGGACAGGCCAGAACTCCCTCCAGCCCCAGTGCCAACTGCAATCCCTGCGGTCCAGCATCTAAAACTGAGCTGCTATCTACTCTGAAAATCTTTCTAGTTTTATTCTCATCAACAATTTGGTCTCCCTTTGATATTTGCTTTTCTCCTTTGTACTGCTGACAGCAGTTTTCTAGCATGGCAAACTGATTTTGCTTCTCTCCTTGCTCTGTATTTGTTTGGGGCTAACTCTTCTGGTGCCACAACTTCCACCATTATCTGTCTAGTCAGAATCCTTTAAATTTACATCTTGACCCTTGCACCACTCTTAAGTTCCTGACATGAATTTCCAATACTTGTCTGGGAAGAAACACCTCAAACTCACCATTTCCCATATTCAAATAGGCTCTTCCACTGATGTTGCCATATTTATTAACAGTGTTACCCCAGTCAGTAGGAGCACTGGAGTCATCTTTCTTTTCTGCCTCTCACTTCCCATTTCAAACTGGTAATGAAGTGTGTACTGCTTCTACCCTGCAGGTGTGGCCATACAGTCCCGTCAATTTCCATTCCTACCATGTCAGTTGACACTCTATCGCTGATATAGACTGATGCTAATTACTACCGTAACCTATTTCATTCCCCTCTAAATCATCCACTCACAGCACAGTGAATGTTGCACAAATCACAGCATATTACTACTTGCTCAAAAACATCTGGTGGATTGCTTCTGTTTACGAAATAGTCTAAATCTCTTGGCATTGTCATTTAAAGGCTCTATCCTACTGTTTCAAGTAATCCCTGGTCATTCTCGCAATACTACACTGTTCACATCCTGTGTTTACAAGTCTTGCTTAGGCTGTTTCCTCTCCGTGCCAGGCCTTTTCCTTTCCTTTCCACATTTGAAATATCACTCATTTTCAAGGCCCCATCAAATATTACTTCCTCTATGGAGCCTTAACTGATTTCTTCAGCAAAATACCTTGTCAATGGCTTCCTCCTCCATGCTTCCAGAGTCCTTTGTTTATACCTCAACATCCCAACTGAACTCTGCCTTACGTTATACTCAGTTGCATTATGTGTTTATAACCTTCACAAGTCAGTAAATGGGAGGAATATTGTTTTATTTATTCAAGTCTCCACATAGTGTTTTTATACATAGCAGGGACTCAAGAAAAGGCCACTAAATTTAACTGCAATAAAACCACTGGGTCAAGTCTTCTCACCTCCTCCTGGCTATTGGAGTCTTCTCATACCGCAATGGAAGTTGGCCAGCTCCCAGAACCTCTATCTCCTAGCTATGCCTCCTAAGGTTAAAAATTAGTGATCAAAGGAGGCTCAGAGGTCAAGGCCAACATTAAATTATTTGTTGTGAGAAATAGAAAACTCTTATCATGAATGGGAATAAATACCTCTTCTGTCAAGTCTTCCTGGATCACCTATAAAAATGTCCTCTGCTAGCTTTCTGGTGTCCCCTACTACTTTGTCTATCTCCTTTTATTTTGAAGAGCTACACACACACACACACACATACATGCATGCATACATATATGTGTGTAAATACATACACACAATATATATTCTCCTATGTTCTTAAAAACACCTCATCTCAAGTAGAGATTTACTTACCCCCCTCTCATTCCTTACTTTTTCAAACCATAACTTCTATAATTAGTAACATTTCAACCCTTTCATTCTGCTGGGGCAGAGAAAGATTGCTTATTGTGTCTACCAAACAGGACATCTTGACAAAGGAAACAATATCAAAGGGAGTCATCTTCAGCAAGAGCTACAGGCTTAAATTGCTGGGAATTGCTAAGACAAATGAGTATAGAGAATGATATGAATGATATGAGATGAGGGACATGATTAAGGTCTGACAACTAGAGATGGCTACATCTGAGGAAACACCTGCTTCCACAGCATGTTCCAGATAAACAGCTAACTAACCTCAATATATAAACCCAATGACTAATAGCAAGATTACACTAAGATTCAATATCAAAACCCCTACCTATTATATAAGAAGCAAGTCATATAACCTTATCTCCTGTAATCATTCCAAGTATTATTCTATTTTTTTCAAAGATTTATTTATTTATACAAGTACTGGGTACCGTCAGAAGCGCGGGAGGGTGAGAGAATTCACCAGAGCCAGAGCGGGGAACAGAACAGGCAGAACGACGACGAAGTACACTGCTGAGGGGAGCAGCGGGTGCAGCAGGAGAGGTCTGCGCACCATGTGGGACCCTCGCCGGTGGCCGGGGATCAAACTGGCGCTGCAGAGGCTGCGGGCAGCTTCGCAGGCCAGCACTCAACCGCTGCGCCACCGGGGAGGCCCCCAAGTAATATTCTTATTCCTAAATCTAAGGTGTTGCTCCTTTAAGCAAAATTTGCTTTTCCCCCAGCTGCTATGCCATCCCCCCCCCCCCCCATTAAAGACAGTTTCTTCCAGAGAAGGATCCTGGGGCAGCCCAGTTCATGCTTTAACGTACTAAATCTAACAGGTACTGATCTACCCTCTTTCTTCAATGTAGATATTACTCTAAGTCAAGTCTCACTGGAAGCATACTACTGTCTTATCTTCCTACCGGTGCTTCTTCACAAGTATTTTACATCAATCTTCAATATTGCTGTGCAGCTTTGAAGTTAAATTCTGGAGAGTTCACTGTCCATTCAGCTATAATGATTTTTTTGAACATTTAAATCAGCGATGTGGGAGAAACCTGAAATTATTAACATATGCTAAATCTGGAACTCACTTTGAAAGTTCAGTTCCTTCTAATCAACACTTCAGGGACAGAATAAGTGGGATGGGAAGAATAACTCCTATTTATTCTCTCAGTTGCTACACATTTTTAGGAAAACTGGAAGGAAGAAAATAAAAGTCGTCAAAATTCAAGCCAGTCTATTTTGGGTTTTGTTGTTAGTTTAAGGAAGTGCCAGGAGAGTGCTGCTGGGATATGTGGTAGGCAGAGCAGGTGGGGTGGGGGAGTTGGGAAACAGCTACAATACAGAAGAGAATTACTCAGATTTGTGTTGGGTTTTCATTATCTACACATAAAGACAACTGCAAGATGACCCAACTTGAAAGAGAAAATTCTAACACCAAAATGTAAAGCCATGAGAAAGAAAGAATAAGAATTCTTGCTGGCTTGGGCAGAAATGCCAAGGAAGGAGGTAAAGAAAAGTTTTCAGAATGTAAGTTCGATTAGGTACCTTGAACCTAGAAAATCATATTTCCATAATGAAATTGTTCATCGTATTTTGGCTCTGAAGCTGCTCTTACTCATATTTCATTATTTCTAAATACTAAAGCTTCTTAATCTGAATGTCTCCTAAATAAGTCCCCCTGTTTCCTTCACTCACATATTTAACATACAATTATGGAACTCTTTCAAAGGGTAAAGCAATGTTTTGGTTCCAAAAATCAAAGGCAGAAAAGCCATATTCCCAAGGAAGAACTAAAAAAAACAAGGAGAATTAAATGAATGGGTAAAACCTGGAGAAAGAGAGGGGTGAGGTTTGTGGAAAGGGTTTTCTGGGTGGTAATTGGGGAAGAGACCAGCAAAGGTAGATCACTTGGAACTAGCACGCCAAGTTCAAGTAACAATATTGTCCAAGGAATGGTGTTGGGTTTATAAAAGTATGTGGCAAGACAGGAGATTATACAGCAGCACACAAAGCACAGGAGCAGATAAAATACAGCTTTAAATGAAAGAACAGGACTTAGACATCATCCTTTGGAACTTTGCTTTTCTTTTATATATATATATTTTTTTTTACATCATTGTTTGTTTTAAGCAATGTTTGCTACCCCCGCCCCCAGGTGTAGTCCCTATAGAATTTCCTTCACCAATGCACCTGTGCACCACCACCTCAGTCCCCTGTGCTTCTCCCTTCCTCCAATCTCTCTCCCCCCTCCTCCCCTGCAGGATGTCTCTGGTTTATAATTGTCTGTTAGTTTTTCTTGTGTTGTGTTGTGTTTTGTATTGTTATTATTTTTTTCCCCTGATGTCTTATTTGCTTCTCCTATATTCCTCCTCAAAACCACAATGAGACCACTTACACCAGTAAGAATGGCAGATATCAAAAAAACTAGCAACAACAAATGTTGGTGAGGATATACTCAAAAAGGAACTCCCCTACATTGCTGGTGGGAGTGTAAACTGGTCTGATCACTATGGAAAGCTGTCTAGAAGTTCCTCAGTCTACTAAAAATGGAGCTACCATATGACCCGGCAATTCCACTCCTAAGGATCTACCCAATGGATCTTTGCTTTTCTTCTTTGCTCCCAAATTTAAACATTTTATCAGACTTCAGATACAAAGAATTTAATTATAAATTAATTATAATCTTTGGTACATGACACACTCACCATTGCTCTCCTCATGGCCTTTTTTCCTTCAGATGTTTTTCTACAGACTGAGATCTATTTCACATCCCTTAAAATTTACTCACTTAAAATTGCACTGCTCGGTGGGTGGGTTTTCATGTGTTCAGAGAGTTATACAATCACGATCTCAGTCAATTTTAGAGCATTTTCATCACCCCCAAACAAACTGTACCAATTACAAGATACGTCCCCCCTTCAATTCTCCCACTAAGAACCCAGTCCTAGGCAATCACTGATCAATGCTCTGTCTCTACAAATTTATCTATTCTGGACCTTTCATATAAAAGGAATCATATGTGGTCTTGAACGACTGGCTTCTTTCACTCAGCACAATGTGTTCAAGGCTCACCCATGTTGCAGCATATAGTTCATTCTTTCTTGCTGCTGAATATTATTCCATGAAACAGGTATACAGCTTTTACTTATCCACTTAAAAGCTGACATTTAGGTTGTTTCCACTTTTTGGAATTAAACATAATGTTGTTATCAGTTTTTTTGTGCATGTTTGTGTGTGTGTGTGTGTGTGTGTGTGTGTGATTTACTTTGGGTATGTACCTGGGAGTGAAAATGCTGGGTCATATGGGATGGTAACACCATGTTAAACCCTTTACATTCCCACCAACAATGTATGGTTCCAATTTCTCTACACCCTTGTCAACACTTACTACTGTTTTTCCCTTTTTTAATTACAATTAAACTAATGTGGTAACATGTTTTACTATGGTTTAAACTTGCATTTCCCTAGTGGCAAATGACGTTAAGCATCACTTCATATGCTTATTGGCCATTTGTATATCTTCTTTGAACAAATGTCTATTAAAATGTTTGCCTATTTTTAAATTAAGGTTTAATATTGAATCATGCGGGTTTCTGTGTATTTTGAATACAAATCCATTGATATAATTTGCAAATATTTTCTCCTATTCTGTGAATTATCTTTTCACATTCTAGATGGTGTCCTTTCATATACATAAGCTTTAAATTATTATGAAGTCCTATTTATCTAGATTTTCTTTTGCCACTTTTACTTTTGCTGGTGAAAGGTCATGAAAGTCATGAAGACTCACCACTACAGTTTCCAGAAGTGTTGTTTATTTTCAGTAATGCCATGAGCACCCCTGAACAAACTACCACCTAAATAAAAAACTACTGTTTTGATAATTATTTCTATCTAATCATCTGCACAACCCATCCCTTCTCATTCTCTCCCAACCATTGATTGTCGGCTGTTTATACATCAGAAATACCAGTACAGTTTAGAATGTAGTGTGATCCATAAACCTTACTATAAGACCTAATGGGGGCCTCCCCGGTGGCGCAGCGGTTGAGCGCTGGGTTGCGAAGCTGCCCGCGGCCTCTGCGGTGCCGGTTCGATCCCCGGCTGCTCCCCCGCCACCGGAGGAGGGTCCCGCATGGCGCGCAGACCTCTCCTGCCGCCGGCTGCTCCCCTCAGCACTGTACTTCGGTCCTTCTGCCTGCTCTGCTCCCCGCTCTGGCTCTGGTGAATTCTCTCACCCTCCCGCGCTTCTGGCTGTACCCAGTGCATGTATAAACCAAACAAACAAACAAACAAACAAATAATAAATAAATAAATAAATAAATAAATAAATAAATAAATAAATAAATAAGACATGCCTCTAGAAAATTAAAAAAAAAGACCTAATGGATCTCCTGATGCCTGAGTTCACTGGATGCAGGGATAGGAAAGAGGATGTAGCAAAAAGGAGAGAGAAAAGGTGATTTTTACAAATAACAAAGAAACTCAGAGAGGAGAAAAGCATTTCAAAGAAGGTCAAGGTGGTCTGCTGTAACTATATAATGTCATCCAAGTAAGCCTTCTGGGGTCGGGGGGGAGGTGGGCAGGAGAAGCTATGATGACATAATTAGTCTAAATTGGAAATGGCATAATTTCCTCCAAGAATTTTGTTCATTTTAAAGAAATGCTAAGTCATAGGAATGGACTACAAGCATAATCCAGATTCATTCTAAATCATTTAGAATGTCACAATGTGAATAAAATAAGGTATTTCTTACTAAGTTCTATGACAACCAATAAATCATAACCCTGAGCTATTAGTAAATTCACTCAGAATTCTTAGAAATGAGCAACTGAGCCAAGTAGCTGAGAGACAAAAACCCTGAAGGGAGTTGGGTGTCTTGGGAAGACTTAGAACTGGAAGCACTTTAAATTATATGGAATAAAATAGACATTTTAAAGGGCACTCTGTCATGTACTGTATTATGATATCATTATATAATTCTCACTGAAATGACCATTATTTTTGTTATATGTCTGGGACACCGAGGTTTAATGAGTAACAAAAGTTGAAAAAAAATGACTAAGACCAGCCTATAATGTCAACCCTCAAAGCCCACACCCACACTGTACTGAGCTTTCAACATCATGCACATTTATGTTGAGGTAAATGTATATCCCCTAACTACTTTTATACAATTTCCAACTTTCCTAGTTATAGCATGCTATTTTTCATTTTATTCTTGATCATCAGCCCCTTGCTCAGCTTATGTAATTCCCAAAGGCATGCAGTGCTTGAGGAATACTGCATGTTTACAAGTTTCTTTTAAAACACTGCATTGCAAAGAATGGTAGGCAGTGTATATCACTGGGAAAAGGATGAATTTTTCAATAAATGGCATAGAAAAAACCAACTTCTCATAATGGAAAGAAATTGAATAGGACAACTTCCTTATACTATATCCAAAAATCATTTCCAGGTGGATCATAAACTTAATATAAAAACAATAAAACTGAAATGTTTTCATAATAAAGGCAAATATCTTTATAGCCTGACTGGATGGAATTTTTCCTTAAAAAGAAACAAAAAGCACTAATCATAAAGCAAAAATGGTAAATTTTGGTTACATTAAAACTATACTGAAATGTTTATACACTGAAAGACATTTTAAAGAGAGAAAAATGAGAAATCACAAAGTAAGAGAAGATATCCATAACACACAAAAGACTCCCGCCATTGCTACAGTAACAAAAGCTCCCATAAAGCAACAAGAAAGAAAACCCAGTAGAAAAATGGGAAAAAGACATTTAAGTAGACACATCACCATAAAAGACCAACGGACATTTAAAGGAGAGTCCAGCTCATCATTAGAAAGAAAAATTAAAAAACTAAAACCACAGTAATAAAACCATTACACACTCACTGGTTGATGTACGTGACAAAGTCTAATAATACCCAGCACTATTGGCGACATGGAGCATAGGACACACACTCCCACCGGAGGCTAACTGGCATTATCAAATAAAAGCTGAAAACAGACATACTGTATGATCCAGCAAGCCTACTTCTAGGTTTGCACACCGAAGTGTTTAAGAATGCACATTAATGTCAAAGAGTGTACCAAGATGGATGTTTAAGAATGTTCATTGCCGCTGTCACTGAGTGCTCCAAACTAAAAGCAACCCAAGTATTCGTCAACAGATTTAATGGGAAAATAACATGTAGTGTATTTATATCATGGAATACTATATGGAAATAAAAGTGAACAAACCATAGCATTACTGTTGTGAGAAACAATGTATTTGCTATGATTCCATTCATAGATCCTTAGCGAGGCACAGGATAGCCCTGGTGCCCAGCACATTCACTGTGGATGGTGACCCTTGGAACAGTACGTCTAAAGGGTGTACTACACAGGTGGGCAACTATTAAAAAAATAAACAGCTATTAGGCAAAGCAAGTAAGTGATTAACACAAAAATCAAGACAGTGATTACTTGTTGATGGGAAGGTTAAGGTGGTGATAGAGGGTGCATCTGGGCTGATGAAATCATGATCTAAGCTATCATTGCACAGGTGTTTGCTTTATAGCAACTCATTTAAGTATACAAATACGGTTGAAGCACATTTCTGTGTATATACATACTATTTCAAAATAAGCAAAGGGAAAAAGAAAATAGGATCCTTTTTCTCCTCCACTTCTATTTCTGGCCACTTGGGGCCATTTCATTGGGGTCTCAGCTCCCCCATCATCAGGGTTCAGAAAGCTGGTATCAAGGTATTTCCTCACCAATCATTTCCTAGAGCCCAGAACACGGCCTGGCAAAGGAGAAATCATTCAGTCAGTAACTTACAAATTATTCGCTGATTAAGAACAGAGAGAAGGAAAAAGAGTGATCAGTATAAAAAAGGACATAAGCCTATGAGAACTCAGAGCAGCTATGAGTGAATACCTAAAAGGGTAGTAACTAGGATCACTTAAGTTTTTGTTGAAAACAGCAATAACCCTATGTAAAGAACAAAAAACTTTATATACAATGATAGAGTTTGTAGCTGTAGTTAAATACAATTTAAAGTACATATTTTAATATACACATAGCTGTTGTAATTAAGTATAAATAGCTAGCATCTTTAAAGGATTGGTATCATTCTTTTTTTTTTTTTTAAAGATATATTTATTTATACAAGCACTGGGTACAGTCAGAAGCGCGGGAGGGTGAGAGCCAGAGTGGAGAACAGAACAGGCAGAAAGACAAAATACACTGCTGAGGGGAGCAGTGGGCGAGACAGGAGAGGTCTGTGTGCCATGTGGGACCCTCGTTGGCGGCCCGGGATTGAACGGGTGCTGAAGAGGCAGCTGGCAGCTTCGCAGCCCAGCGCTCAACCGCTGCGCCACCAGGGGAGGCCTGAATTGGTATCATTCTTATACTAACAAAATAACAATTTCTCAACAACTCACATTAAAATACAAAAACAGGGCCTCCCTGGTGGCGCAAGGGGTAAAGATGCAGCAACCTATGAAGCTGTCCATAGCCACTGCAGCACGAGTTTGATCCCCAGCCAGGGAGCTACACACATGGCGCAGCAGACCTCTCCTATCTCACCCACTGCTCCCCTCAGCAGTGTATTTCAGTCAGTCTGCCTGTTTTGTTCCCCACTCTGTCTCTGGTGAGTCCTCTCCCCCCACACATACCTCTGGCCTGTACCCCAGCTCTTGTATGCAGAAGTAAATAAATCTTTTTAAAAAAAAGACAAAAACAGTATACATCATGCTATGGCCTGAAATGCTTGTGTCTCCCCTAAATTCTCATGTTGAAACTTCAATGCCAAATGTGATGGTATTAGAAGGGGCTTTAGGAAGGCAACTGGGTCATGAGGGTGGAGCCCTCCTGACTGGAATCTGTGCCTTTTAATAAAAGAGGCAGCAGAGAGATCTCTAGCCTCTTCCATCACAGGAGGACACAGTAAATGGTGCTGGCTGTGAATCAGGAAAAAGGTCCTTCCCACAAAGCAGCAGTGTTCATGCCTTGACTTCTAACTTCCAGAAATGTCAGCAATAAATTTCTGTTGTTGACAAGCTCTCCCATCCTGTGGAATTTTGTTATAGCAGCTTGAATGGACTAAGACAAATTACTTATACATTTCTGTCTATACAGAAATTACTTATACATTTCTATCAAATTACTTATGCATTCTGCTTTCCCTATCTGAAAAAAAGCTGCTCATAGAATAACAACACTAACGAGATTAGATTTCCCTTATTCTTCAATATTGCCAACATAAGTAAACATGCTTGATAAACTAGCAAATCAAAAACATAGATGACCAAAATAAAGAGGAGGAAAAAAATTCTTAAATTCAGATTAAAAATAAACAGGATAACTCAGGGTTGGCAGAACTGGGGCAAATCTTTCAGATAATCTTTTTCATTTTTTCTTTGACATTTATTAATATGATTGGCTGTGGGTAATAAATTGACACTTTCTTTGTTGTACATGGAAACATGCATGATAATCAATTCCAGAAAACTATTTTGTTTAGGTAGAGGGCTCTGCATGATTTGAAATCATTATTTGTATAAAATTATGGGCTACTACCCCAGAATAATAATTTTAATTACTACCAGAATAATAATTTTAATTCTCCACCAATTTTTTGGTACTTCCCCCCTCCCCTGATTATAACCTCAGTTATTCAAATCCCACAGGTAACAAGCCAGTGAACGGAATGAGCCTGATCATTTCTTTACAACCACAGGCACTTTGGTTTTATGCTTTGTTTTGTTTGTTTTTTAATTTACTTTTTATTGTATTTCATATATACTTTACATCATTCTTCATTTTTGTACAATGTATGCCTTCTCCTCTCAGGTGTAGTCCTCATAAAACTCCCACCACCAATTCACCCGTGCACCATCACCATAGTCCCTTGTGCTCTTCACGCCCCTGTTTTGATCCCTGTGCCTCCTCCTCCCCTGCAGAATGTCTGATTTATAGTTGCCTGTTGATTTTGATTTTTAATTTATTATGACTATCTTTTCTTCCTGATATCTTATTTGGTTCCTTTACATTCTTCCTACAAGTGAAACCATCCGACATTTTTCTTTTTCTTTCTGGCTTATTGCACTGAGCATAATCCCTTCCAGCTCCGTCCATGTTGCTGCAAATGGCATGAATTTATCTTTTTGGACTGCTGAGTAATATTCCATTTTGTATATATACCACATCTTCTTGATCCAGCCATCTATTTTTGGGCATTTGGGTTGTTTTCATAGTTTAGCTGCAATAGACATAGAGGTGCAGACATCCTTTTGAATTAATGTTTTTGTGTCCTTTGGGTAGATTCCTAGGAGAGGAATTGCTGGATTATATGGTAGTTCCATTTTTAGTGGTGTGAGGAAACTCCATACAGTTTTCCATAGTGGTTGGACCAATATGCACTCCCACCAGCAGTGCAGGAGAGTTTTTTTCACTACATCCTCGCCAACATTTGTTGTTGCTAGTTTTTTCATTATGTGCCATTCCCACTGGTGTAAGGTGATATCTCATTGTGGTTTTGATTTGCCTTTCCCTGATTACAAGTGATGTTGAACATTTTTCATATGCCCGTTGGGCATTTGCATTTCCTCTTTGGAGAAGTGTCTTTTTAGCTCTCTTGCCCATTTTTTGACTGGATAGTTTCCTTTGTTTTGGTTGAGTTGTGTGCGTTCTTTGTAGATCTTTGTGATCAGTCCATTATCAGTTGTATGGAATACAAAGATTTTTTCCCAATCAGTAGGGTATCTCTCTGTTTTGGTTAATGTCTCTTTTTCTGTACAGAAGCTTTTAAGTTTGCTGTAATCCCCGCTGTTCATCTTTTCCTTCACTTTCTTTGCTTTGGGGGATGAGTCGTTAAAGAAATTACTAAGATGTTTTGTCATGTAGTGTTTTACCTGTATTTTCTTCTATATATTTTATGGTTTTAGGTCTTATGTCCAATTCTTTAATCCATTTTGAGCTGGTTTTTGTGCATGGTAATAGTCTAGCTTCATTTTTTTGCATGCAGTAGTCCAGTTTTCCCAGCACCATTTATTGAACATGTCATTGTTCATTGCATAATCTTTGCTTCTTTGTCAAAGATTAGTTGCCCATTAATATATGGATTTATTTCTGGGTTTTCTAATTGACTGCATTGCTCTGTATGTTCGTTTTTGTTCCAGTACCATACAGCTCTAATTATTAGAAAGCCATAATTATTATGGCTTTGTAGTATAGTTTGAAGTCTGGGAGTGTGATACCTCCATTCCCCTTCTTTTTAGTCAGGAGAGCTTTGGCTATTCAAGGTTTTGGGGTTTTTGTGTGTGTGTGTGTGTGTGTGTGTGGTTCCATATGAATTTCATCGATATTTGTTCTATTTCTTTGAAGAGTGTCACTGAAATTTTTATTGGAATAGCACTGAATCTGTAAATTGCTTTTGGTAGGATGGCCATTTTGATAATGTTAATTCTAATCCATGAGCAGGGGATGTCTTTCCATTTCTTTGTGTCTTCCTCTATTTCTTTTAACAATGTTTTATAATTTTCTTTTTATAGGTCCTTTACTTCTTCTGTTAGGTTTATTCCCAAGTATTTGATTTGTTTTTTGTTTCAATTCTAAAAGGGATGGTATTCTTGATTTCTTCTTCAGATTGATTGTTTGCATATAGGAAGGCTACTGATTTTTGTGAGTTGATTTTGTATCCTACTACTTTACTGAACTGGTTGATTGTTTTGATTAGTTTTTCTGTGTAGATTTTGGGGTTCTCCATGTATATTATCATATTGTCTGCAAATAGTGATAGTTTTACTTCTTCTTTCCCTACTTGGATTCCTTGTATGTCTTTCTCTTGTCTGGTTGCTCCGGCTAGGATTTCCAGTATTATATTGAAAAGCAGTGGTGAGAGTGGACATCCTTGTTTTGTTCCAGATCTTAAGGGAAAGATTTTTAGCTTTTCACCATTGAGAATGATATTGACTATGGGTTAGTCATATATGGCCTTTATTATGTTAAGGTATGTTCCTTCTATCCCAAGAATTTCGAAGGCCTTCATCATAAATAGATGTTGAACTTTGTCGAATGCTTTCTCAGCATCTATAGATATAATCACATGGTTTTTATTTTTCTTTTTGATGTGTTGGATTATATTAATCAATTTTCAGATGTTAAACCATACTTATGTACCTGGAATAAACCCCACCTGGTCATGGTGAACTATCTTTTGATGCATTGTTGGATTCTGCTGGCTAGGATTTTATTGAGGATTTTTGCATCAGTGTTCATTAGAGAGATTGGCCTGTAATTTTCCTTTTTTGTTTTGTCCTTCTTCAATTTGGGCATTAGTGTAGTGTTGGCTTCATAAAACGTATTCAGTAGTATTCCTTACTTCTCAATTTTTTGAAAGAGTTTGTGTAGGATAGGCATTAGTTTGTTTCTGAACGTTTGGTAGAATTCATCTGTAAAGCAGTCTGGTCATGGGCTTTTGTTTTGGGGGAGGGTTTTGATTACTGTTTCAATTTCACTGCTTGTAATTGGTCTGTTTAGGTGTTCTATTTCTTCTTTATCTAGCTTTGGGTGATTGTAAAGTTGTAGGAATTTGTTCATCTCTTCTAGATTGTTGAACTTGTTTGCATTTAACTGTTCATGGTAATCTCTGATTATTCTTTTGATTTCTGCTGTGTCTGTTGTAATTTCTCCTCTTTCATTTATGATCCTATTTATTTGTGCTTTCTTCCATTTTTCCTTTGTGAGCTTGGCTAGAGGTTTGTCTATTTTTTCAAAGAACCAACTTTTGGTTTCACTGATCTTTTGGATTGTTTTCTTAACTTCTATTTCATTTATTTCTGCTTTGATTTTTATTATTTCCATTCTTCTAGTGGCTTTGGGGTTTTTGTTGTTGTTGTTGTTCTTTGTCCAGCTCTTTAAGGTAGGAAATTAGGGCCTCCCCGGTGGCGCAGCGGCTGAGCGCTGGGTTGCGAAGCTGCCCGCGGCCTCTGCGGCTCCGGTTCGATCCCCAGCTGCTCCCCGGCCACTGGAGGAGGGTCCCAAATGTTGCGCAGACCTCTCCTGCGGCCCGCTGCTCCCCTCAGCAGTGTACTTCGGTCCTTCTGCCTGCTCTGCTCCCCGCTCTGGCTCTGGTGAATTCTCTCACCCTCCCGCGCTTCTGACTATACCCAGTGCTTGTATAAATAAATAAATAACATTTAAAAAAAAAAAAAAGGTAGGAAATTAGATTGTTTCTTTGAGTTCTTTCTTGTTTCTTGATATGGGCCTATATTGCTATATATTTTCCTCTTATAACTGCTTTTGCTGCGTCCCCATTCTGGAGAGTTGTGTCCTTACTGTCATTTGTCTCAAGGTATTTTTTTTAATTCTTCTTTGATCTCCTCATTGATCCAATGATCTTCCAGTAGTGCAGGTTTCAATCTCCATGACACAGGAGCATTCTTTGCTTTCTTTTCAAGGTTTATTTCTAGTTTGGTGCCTTTATGGTCAGAGAAGATAGTTGGTATGATTTTGATCTTAGTGTTTCTGTTGATGTTTGTCTTGTGTCCCAGTATGTAATCAGTACTGAAGAATGAGCCATGTGCATTTGAGAAAAATGTGTCCTCAGATTTTTTTCAGTGCAGTGTCCTATAGATAGCTGTTAAGCCCATGAGGTCTAGGTCCTTGTTTAGAGCTCTAGTGTCCTTGCTTATTTTTTGTCTTATTGATCTATCCATTGGTGAAAGTGGTGTGCTGAAGTCTCCCACTACATATGTATTTTCTCTAATGTCTGTTTTCAAAGATGATAATAATTGTCTGATATATTTTGGAGCTCCTTCATTTGGTGAATATATGCTGATAAGTGTTATGTCTTCCTAAAGTATTGTCCCCTTAATCATAATGTAGTGACCGCCTAGGTCTCTTTTTACCTTTTTTAGTTTTAAGTCTGTTTTATCTATATGAGTATAGCTGTTCCTGCCTTCTTTTTTGGTCCATTTGCTTGTTGGATTGTTCTCCATCCTTTTACTTTCAATCTATGTTTATCTTTTGTGGTTAAATGTGTTTCCTGTAGACAGGAAAAAGTTGGGTTCTGTTTTTTAATCCTGCCTGCTACTCTTTCTTTTTATTTTTTGAAGTGGGGGTTTAGTAATAATGAATTTCTGGAGATTTTGTTTGTTCAAGAAGGTTTTTACTTCCCTTCGTAGAAGAGAGCTTTGCAGGGTAGAGTATTCTTGGTTGACATTTTTTGACTTGGAGTTTGTTAAATATGTCCCTCCATTCACTTCTTGCCCATAGTGTTTCTTCGGAGAAATCTGATTTCAGCCTGATTGGTTTTCCTTTGTAGGTTATCTGTTTCTTTGCCCTCATCAATTTCATTATTTTTAACTTGTCTTGGACATCTGGAAACTTTACTATTATGTGTCTTGATGTAGTAGTTTTCTTTTCATTGTGGTAATTTGGAGTTCTTCTAGCTTCCCCTATGTCTATTTTCATTTCCTTCTTTATGTTTGGGAAATTCTCTTCAATTATCTCCTTGAATAGTTTCTCAGTTCCTTTGTCTCTCTCTTCACCTCCTGGGATTCCTTTGACTCTTATATTTCCTTTCCTCAAGGTGTCAGATAGTTTTCCAAGTGTTTCTTCATTCTTTTTCCTTTGTACTTCTCTTCCCTTTTCTTTTTTTGGTTCTTTTTATATTTTTATCTTCGAGAATACTGATTTTTTTCTTCCTTTTCTTCTATTTTCATGGCTTTTCCCAGGATTCTTGAGCTCCTCCACTATTCTCTGGATATCCTCTAGTTCCTTCACTTTCTTCCTCAGTTCATTAATTATATATTTTATCTCTTTCTGCATTTTCTCATAACCCTTCAATTGTTTTCATTATGGCTTTTTTGAATTCTTTGTTAGGTGGAGATATTCTTCTGTGTCCATATTATTGGGTTCTGGAATTTGACTTTCTTTCTGTGGTGTATTGTTCCCACCACTGCCTGCTTGATCATTTGTATTTTTCTTTCTTCCCATTTTTTCTAAAGATTTATTTATTTATTTATTTATACAAGCACTGGGTTATAGTCAGAAGCGCGGGAGGGAGAGAGAATTCACCAGAGCCAGAGCGGGGAGCAGAGCAGGCAGAAGGACTGAAGTACACTGCTGAGGGGAGCAGCGGGCGCAGCAGGAGAGGTCTGCGCGCCATATGGGACCCTCCTCCGGTGGCCGGGGAGCAGCCAGGGATCGAACCGTCACTGCAGAGGCTGCAGGCAGCTTCACAACTCAGGGCTCAACTGCTGCGCCACCCACCAGGGAGGCCCCCTCTTCCCATTGTTAACCTTTGACTTTGCTGTTTGTAATGCTGCTGTACTGCTGGTACTGGTGGGCATGACTTCTGATTTCTCTTGCTGAGGTGAACCACAGAATCTTTGTATTCAGTAACTATCTCCTTCAGCTTTCCAAAACTAACCTCACTCCAAAGAATTGACTAGATATCTGTAGTACTCCAACTCTTATCAGTCCGGGATCATTCTAATTAGGGGACATAAGTAAAATGAATACACTACGATAAGCTCATGAAAAAGAGCACTATTAAGCGAGACACTGATGCAAAGTAAAGGAAAAAAAGGGGACAGAGAGAAGTTCAATATAAGTAAGAAGCAGGAAAAAAAGACCCTCAGGAACTTAAGAAAAAAACAGAATAGATTCAGCATATGTTCAAAAAGTTAAGCACACATGCTTTGTAGTTTTGAAATACACTAAAAACCTGTCAAAGAAATGAGAGGCTAGTGCTAATACCAAAGCCCATTCAAGATTTGTGTGCTCATTAAAATATGGGCTATAATAAGTAAATGATGGCATATCTGTATTTGATATGCAATCATTAAAAATTATTCTATGGCGCAACATGGGGGAAATATTTGATAAAATAGAAAGATTTAAAAGCTGCATATAAAGTTGCTAAACACTGAATATAATTATGAAAAATATGCAGAGGGGAAAAAAAGAAAAGAAACATTTAAGATGGTAACCATTTTGGAGGTGGGTTTCCAGTTTGATATTAAAAATCTTTTCCTGCTATGTAGATTTCCTATAGTATACTTACATTATCCAATAAATTTTTTATTTTATATGTTCAAATTTTTAAATGTCATCTTGAATAAAAAGAACTGAAACACTGATCAATTATTTCAGAAAATTCTCAGGTATAAAGGTGCAACAGGAAAAATTTATGACCTACAAATTCAACACTAAAATGATGAATATATTCTAAAGAGTTACAGAAGAAAGGGGAGAAAGAACAGAAAAAAGTGGTGAAGATGGATACTCACACCTACACAACAGAAGCCACACGGGTGAAGCTGTTCTCTTCTTATGGCCTATGGTCATTTATTTCTTCACTCATAAGTGGTTCCTAATGTTAATTTGTTAAGTCTCTTTTCCAACCCCCAACAGCCTGGTTGGTTAGCATTTGTCCACAGGCTGAAATGTATCTTATATCCCTTTCTTTCACTACACAGCACACGACTTTAACTTGAACCATATGTCTTTTTTCTAGGGATGGTTTAAATACTAGAGTTTTCCTATCAATTTTAAGACTTGAAATGCTTTGTTCTAGGCAGGATCAGGAGCCCAGAGCTATACAGGGTAGTGATATTGTATCCCGAAAACTAAATACATCATCAACTGACATGTGTATATGGTAAGAGGGAGGAGGGAAGAATGGTGGCACTAACTTAAAAATCAGAACAACCCAACAGGAAATGTCCTTATTTGGTCTACCACACCAAAGCCATACCCTTGACTGACCAAGGGGCAAGCCAAAGCAGATGGAAATGGATTAGGCACAGCCTGCAGCCATTTCTAGTGTTCACTGTGCCTATGCAGGTGGTAAAACGACAGCCAGTCCCTCTAAGAGTAACTTGTACTTCATGTCCTTGCTATTCTAAGTGAACAGCTTGGAAGAAGGGGGGCAGAGGGAAAAATAAAGTGGGAAAATACTTATTTATCCTAAATAAACAATCTAACCAGAAAACACTTTTACAAGATACTTCATGGTTTAAAGTCTGAAAGCTTCTTGGGACTTACACTGTGATACTGCACTTGGGATTAGAGACAGAGACCAAAAACGGAAATAATTTTGACCCTTAATTAATTTCTCAGAGGACTGAGTGGGGGTAAGGTGGTGGAGACAAGGTGTTCTTGCTAGAAATTACTCAAAGAACCAAAGATCAACACCTATGTAAGAATACCATATAAATAGGGTTTACACTGTTTAATGGATGGTTTAAATGGAACATGACACAGATGAGGAACTGACCTTGCTTTTCCTACACAATATTATTATAGCCTAGAAATCATGTGACCAAAAGGCTTTATTTGGAATTGAACAAAACAAGAGTAAACTGTGTGAATGTCAAAATTACGCTAATGCTGAAGGATGATTTCAAAGTTCCCAGGACTCACAATACTAGTTAACTCTTAAAAATGGGTCTTGGGAAGTGCTCAGTGTTAAGCAACCACGTCAACCCCTGCCTGAACTTCCTGTCTAGGAGCTATAGAGAAGTAAAGCCAAAAACTACTGACGCACAGCCTGAGCATTTATACACAAGAGAAAATTCCCTCATGGGAAAAAAAAAAAAAAATCAAGCAATCAGTTTATCTTGGGATAGGGTGTTTGGTTTAGTTTAAGAAAACCAAGAATATCAGAATTGGAGGAGGGACAGAATAATACCCATGAGATTGAAAGAATATATCGACCTTTTTGGAAAGTTGTTTGGAGAAGTATTCTAGCACATTTTGGTTGTAGCTACCACTGTTACACTATATATGGGGCTGCCCCACCTTCTCATTTAATCTTAGCAATTGCCTCACCCACTCGAGCTTCCTAGCATTATACAGCCACATAGCGTGATCACTGTGAAAAAGTAAGGTTTACAAACAAAAATGCTGCACCAGCATTATACTGGAATTTTCAGTGAATGATTTATATATTTTCCCCAAGATATTAAAATACCTTAGGAGTTAGGATATTTGAACTCAGCTACTTTTAAATGGATTAATCAACCAATTCTCTCCACTACTATAGATAGCAACCCCAACCCTTCTCAGAGAAAACAAAACATTCTCCCCAACATAGGATTTTCTCTTCAAATTTGGTACTGAGTAGATATATAAAGAAAGGGGTTGTAATAAAATACTTTCTATAAGATCTACAAAAAATCTTCAGTGGAAGTCATGAAAACATTAATGCATACTATTTCTTCTTTTGCCTAAGTCATGATTTGCCTAGTCGTGATTCTAAATCACATCACTCAGAACACTAGAAGTCTAATCATTCAATCATACTAATATTGATAGAATTAATACTATACAAAATTTTAGTGTGACTTTTATAGACTATGATGAATCAAGTCCTCTTAAGTTTTCAACAGAAACTAAAGATACCCAAATGGAAGTGCAGAATATGTCTATTTTAAAAAATTAAAAATTAAGGCATATGACCTATAAGCAGAAGCCTACTTTTGGAGAAAAGAAATTATGACTATCATATTAGATTTTCTAAGATATCACCTAGAAATTAAGCACAGGAAAGAACATATCCTTCCTTAGGTATTATGTTAAAGCTAACAGAATAAACCAACTAAAATGAAAGCAAACATCCAAAGGTAATGTGTAAATCTTATGAAAAAAGAAGAGTATATTCCACAGGTTCACTAATGCATTCTCAGAACAAGACATACCTAAGAAAGAAATTTTGTTTTTGCATGATTCATGATAAACCACATAGCAGAATGTTTTTGAAAAACTAGATGAAATGTTCCTCTGGATCTTATAGCCCCTCTTGTTTTGAATCTATACCTACCACTTGCTGAGTTTCTATCTAATCTGTATTTTATCAGATATAAATACTGTACTCATTCTTTTACAACTTTAAGATAATGGAGAAAAGCATGTCAAAGGATTTATAAAAATAAGAACCAGATTCTAGACTAACTAGGATTCTTATTAATATTCTGTCACCCAGATAGTCCTAAGAAATCAGTCTCACTCTTGTTGACATCTCCTTCATTTTAATAGTTTCTATTACACAGCACAATAAAGACTTCTCCAGAGTCTGAGTGAAAGGAAACTCTGGATAAATTAGCCCTTCCCCACCATCAACTTGCAGTTGGAGATTAGGGTCCTGTGAGAAAAACAGAGTTGGGGAAACATGATCTTTGGACAACTAATGAAAAATTCTTAGAGTTTCTACATTTACTAACGAAATTAAAACAACACTCTAAATAAATAGATTATCAAGTTTCTTTTAAAACATATCAAATTGGGGTCTCCCTGGTGGCGCAGCAGGTTGAGCACCGCGCTGTGAAGCTGTCCGCAGCCTCTGCAGTGTGGGTTTGATCCCAGCCGGCAGTGAGAATCCCACAAGGCGCAGCAGACCTCTCCTGTCGCACCCACTGGTCCACTCAGTAGTTATTTCTGCCATCTGCCTGTTCTGCTCCCTGCTCTGCCTCTGGTGAATCCTCTCACCCTCCCGCGCCTCTGGCCTATACCCCAACTCTTGTATAAAAATAAATAAATATTTAAAAAAAAAATAAAACAAAACATCTCAAATTAAAAACTACAGGTAAGAGTATACATAGCTTCCTTCAACCATCCCTGACTTGCTAGACGGGCTTTCAAATCTGATTTCTTGCAGTGACAATAAGACATTGATATGTCAATTTTTCTCTGCTCCAATGTATAAATTAACACGTGACTCTTGTTTTTAATCATCACTTATCCACATTATTTAAAATGCTGTGTACAACAAAGTCCCAGAGAAAAGAAAAATTTGAACTTTGACATGCTTAGTAGGTCTGAGACATGTGCCGACCAAGCTGAAGGGCTTTTCTGCTCACAGATGGAGGGGACAACCTCTGAGGCTCCGGTTACTTTCCTCCAGTTTTTCTTCTTTTGCCTAAGGCCTCAAAGCAAAAGTTTCCATTTCTTTTCTGCCTTCTGCTTCCCTCCCTTTTTCTATTCTCAACCTCCAATTCCTCTTTCTCTAATTATCCTCCAAATAAATGACTTTCAGTTTACAGAGGCTGGCAAAGAAATCTATGAGGTTGAAAGTTAACGTGCACAAACTAGAAGTCTGTGTGAGAGGCACTGAGGGTGGGGAAGAAGTTCTTTATTCTTGGTTTCTCCTACTGGCTATGTTTATATATCCTCAGGCATAATGCTGCCATGTGCCAAGGGTCATGTGAAACTACAGGCTGAATAAAGTACATCTCCCTGGAACATCAATTTTTCAATGTTAAATAAAGTTGAATAGTTTAAATATTAACACAAATGAAGACATGACATTGAGAAGAACACGAAATATACATGGATGCTTAAAGATAAAGCATCAATTAAAAGTGTAATCAAACCCCTACTTGCTTCCCAAATGGTGTGAGTTCATCTTCCTCTGTGTTAGGGAAACTACAGTGAGAAAAGCTGAGAAGTAACGGCTTCTGTTTTGGCAACATAACTCTGTTGAGTGGGATGCTATAAATAGAAATTTGTTCTTGATCTAGAACAAGGTGCAAACACTTCTCAATATCAATATGAGCTCACTAATAACCTAGAACATCATGATTGACAAAAATCTGCTCATTTGAATTTTAATTGTAGAATTTGTGCAAACAAAATAAACCAACTATGTATGCCTAAAATGCCTTTTGAATGAGAGTATGTAAATTTTTCATTTGCAAAGCTCCAGTCTTAGGAATAGTATTCAGAAGAGATAAATTTCAAACTTTATCTGCTCAGGGTCAACATACATTAAGTTGTTTAGCACCTTCTAGTTGAGGATCTGTAAATACACGATTTCGGGGTGAGATCACAGGAGGTATTAAGTTTCCAAGGTTCCATTATGACCTAAATTCCATAAAGACAAAAGGTCTTTCTGGATCTCAATTTACTGACCTATCCACCAAGGGTACTGAATGGTTACCTAAAACAAGGTGTTAGGATTTGACATAAAATTTGTGATTGAAATGAATAATGCATACCTACTTTATGAGACCAGTGAGGGACATCCTAGACATTCCAAGTTCCAGCACTTCATAATGGTATTTCAGTATATGAACTTGGAGGAGGGGGAGGCCAATGAACTTATGTTTCTTTCAGTTTCTTACTCTGAAAGATGAAATAGTCTAGATCTCACTTCATAAAGGTCAAGATTTTCCATAGCACCTAAAATGCATGCACTCTGGAAAATCTTTCCAAAATAATGGCTTTGCTGTAGTTGTGCCTCAGATTTTTGCTGCTTGTTGATTGCCAACTAAAACAAGAACACCGAAGTGGAAACTATCTCATGGAGACCATTCTAGGAGTCAACACTTAAAAAGAAAAGTTTCCGACTTCCTTAGGTTAAAAAAAATTTCCTCAATTTTCAAAACATTCTCATACTGTCTGACTATTTGAAAGAACTTTTTCTCAGGGAGTGAGCCAGTTTTTTCTGAGGCAATCTTTTTGAAATCCAGCAAGTTTCTCTCCTGAATCTTTCAAAACAAAAATTAAAATTATTTTCAAATAACAGTTCATCAACCATTAAAAATAAGGCAAAGCCATTTTTCTTTGATAGCTTAAGATAATCCATCAATAAGACAATCTGGTTTTTCTGTTTCTAAAAATATCTTTGACTACAAGTTCTAGTCCAGATATCTGACTGCCTTTCTAGTCCTAGAAATTCTTCCCTTGCTCTTTCTATTATATTTGTTGTTCTTTTCTTCCTTCCCATGTCTACTGCTACCACCTTTCTGTAGGACTTTATTACTGCACAGCCTTTAAAGTGATCTTCCTATTGTTCTGTTGTCTCCTTCCCCAACCCCAACTTTTTTTCTTATTCAACCTGAATCTGATTTATTAAGCCTTGTATTCTATTAATTTCACACTGTAGCAGAAACACCTACCTCTATGGCCTTCTCAGGTATAACTCCCCTACTGAGTTTTCCCTCCAGCCAAGCATTCAAACAGCTGCTTCACCTTTTATGCAAACCTGACAAGTGTATTCTGTTGCTGCCCAGCCTTCTCCAACTCAGCTTTCTATTGCTACCAAAATAAAATCCCAAATCCTCAGCATCTGCAGGAGACCCTTCATGAACTGGTCCATGCCCTCTCTCACTCCATCTCACTGCACTGCCTCCTTTGTTATGTGGAGACTTTCCCCTCAGATAGTTAAAACCACCTCTCTCAAAAAGTAAAAGCTGGGCCTCCCCAGTGGTGCAGCAGTTGAGTGCTGGGCTGCGAAGCTGCCCGCAGCCTCTGCAGCGCCTGTTCAATCCCCGGCCATGGGCAAGGGTTCCACATGGCACGGCAGACCTCTCCTGCCTTGCCCGCTGCTCCCCTCAGCAGTGTATTTTGTCAGTCTGCCTGTTCTATTCCCCACTCTGGCTCTGGTGAATTCTCTCACCCTCCTGTGCTTCTGACTGTACCCAGTGCTTGCATAAATAAATAAATAAATCTTAAAAAAAAAAAAAAAGGCAAAAGCCATACACATTTCCCTTAACTGAGTTAAAATGGTTCTAAATTCAAATGCAAGAATCAAAGAAGTATAAAAAAATGTTTTTAAACTTTAATCAGTAGAGGCAGAATAAAACTACTGTCCTCCCTTCTGCTTGGAAGGCTGGCTATCTCGTTAAAAGCAGAACCTCTACCACATGTCATTCTATTACTCTACTTTATCATCTTCGTGGCACACATCAACTGAGTTGATGTGTTTATTGTTTTTCTCTTCCCTCTCACCACAGAATGTTAATTCCAAGGGACTATCTTATCTTCTGCTGTCTCCCCAGTGCCTGGGTCAGTGTCTACACACAGCAGGTGCTGACTGAGTAATCCTCCAGGCATTCTCTCCCTATACCTATGCCTTAAAGGATCCTACTTGTCCTTTCAGACTCACCTCAAATGTTGCGTCCTCAGTAGGAAGTTAGTGTTCTCATCACCATTGCCTAAGGTTCAGGTCAACAAAGTTTCCAAGCACTTCCGTGGAACAAGTATGTGCTAGACAGTGGGGTCAAGCAACCTACAGGACAGTTACAGTCCCTGTGCATTTACAATCAAATGGACATATACAAACTAAAGGGGTCTGTTCGTGTTTTTGAACTGCTATGGTAATTAGACTGTAAATTAATGTGATAATGAATCATGATGTGCCTTGTAACATCTCTCCTATTGTATCAAAGTATAATTTGGTAGCTGTCACCCAGGGATGCTGGCTCCAAGCTGAGTGTGCTAGGCTGTGCCTGCCCCCTCGGTCAGCCTTTACCTGCTCTTCTGTGGCTCCTCCACATGTAAGGCATGGAAAGTGAAAGGTTACAGGCCAAGAATTCTATCCTTTTCCCACTGTTCTCTACATGAAAGAAATTTACATGGGGGCTCCTTCTAAGAAATTCAAAGTTTGGGAAAGTTAAAGGTGTTTTGGAGAGTCTAATGTCTTTAAATAAGCTGTAGTTGTATGCCCAATGATTAAATTAAATGAGGAAAACTGCTTTGCAAAGTACTTTATACATATGTATAGCATAATTTCTGTGTTATTTAATTTTTTTGAAGGTCTAAGCACTTGCTACCAGATGAGAACATAAATTCTGAGGGAGGATAAAAAAGAGAATATAAATTTTTGAGGGTAGGAATCAAGTTTTACATTTCTTTTTTTTCTCTGATGATGCCTGATCAAAGAGTTTTTGTTAACAGATAAGATTTCGGAGAACCACTACAGATGCTTAGTTCTAGACTTGTAACTCTGCCTTTTGGAAATAAAATTCCTTATTCTGAAAATGATCAATACTTGCTCTGGATTTTTAATGACAGAAAAACTTTTAAGTAATTCTATGGAAGACAGGTTTTTTACTGCCATTAAAAAGAAGACTGTTTTTATTCTAAAACCAGAAAGAAAACAAAGCCATGCACCTAAGTTTTATTCTCTAGAAATAGAGCTAAAGCAGAAATTCATAGATTAAAAATTTAAGCACAACAAGCATGGAATGATATTAAATCTTGTAATTCCTGTAACTAAAGTTTATCTCTTATGTCCAGGGAATACATATTCTCTTGAAAAGAGCATAATAAGGGCTTTCCTAATAGCTAGATTTTACAGCATTAAATATTAAATGTAAATTGCCACATTACTTTATTCACAAAGAAAAATAAATTAATGTAAAAACAACACCCCAGAACAACTTAATTGTCATCTACATCTGAACAGGACACATAATCTTTTCATCAAAACCACTTAGGTAAATGTTGGCTTCATGAAAACATGAATTCCTTAAATTTCCTAATCTGAAGTTTCATTAATTCCATGTTAATTTGCTACTGGGATTTGCACAAACATATGATTTTAAAGATAAGTAACTTAAGACCAATCATTTTATTTAAAAACTCTTCCCCCCTCATTTTTTCACACATTAATAGTTTTTCTTTATTGATATTAATAATAAGTCATCAAAAAAGACCACTGAAAAGATCAGGGATTCGAAGGTTACCTTTAGCTTTTAGAATAAAAAATGGATGTCATTACTTCTCTGACCTTATCCTGTTAGAGGCATCCAACCTACCTCTCCCGATGAGTCATACTCTAGACCTGGAAGCACTGCCTCTATGTTAAAAGAAGACCTGGCAGGTGAGAATGGGAATCGTACCTCATTATGTGTGAGAAGGGAAGCTCAGGCAGTGATTGAAGAACTGAGTAATGATGTAGGGAAAAATGCATGAACAAAGACCATAGATAACATAGCAGGGCACAAAACTAGAGGCGCTCATTTATCCTTTGCTTTGCTCTGAAAATAAATAATGAAAATGCAGGCTTTGGGTTAATGGGCTTAAAAATCTTGCCAAAGTATATATGTTAACACACAAGAGTGCCCAAGGCTGGCTGCCTGTACCCCAACAAGTCTGTAATTATACACCAGCAGGCAGAGATTCTTATTATGACTACATGGATTTGTTTTAACTATTATCAAAGAAAAGTGTTTTCAAATTTCCCAATCCAAGTATGTCAGTAGGGTTTCTAATTTTAACCATCACTGACCACTGCTTTTTACACATGGCTTCTTAATGCAAAAAAGGTAAAAGCCATTTAGATGTTTCTTAAACTAAATCAAAATGGTCCTAAATTCTAAATCAAGAGCCAAGGCAGCCTACGGGGGAAAAAAAAATTAACCTTTGGTAAGAATAAAATTCAAACAAAAAGAGGGTCTTCTTTTATCTGCCCTGATCAATTATCCAAAGAGCCCTACAATGACATTTGTGGTAGGTTGAATAATAGCTCCCAATGACATCCATGTCCTAATCCACTGAGTTTGTGAAAGTTACCTTTCTGGTAAAAGGAACTTTTGTGGACATGATTAAGTTAAGGATCTTGAGATGGGGAAATCATCCAGGATGACCCAGGAGGGCCCAATGAAACCACAAGGGTCCTTATAAAAGAAAGGAGGAGGATCAGATGAAGAGTAGGAGCTGCGACAAGGGAAGCCAAGAGGTGAGGTGATGTGAGAGAGACCTGAGCGAAGGAATGGGGAAGGAGGGTCTAGAAGCTGAAAAAGACAAGGAAATTGATTCTTCAGAGGCTCTAGGAGGAAACAGTCCTGCCAAAACCTTAACTTTGGTCCTATAAGACTCATTTTTAATTTCTGACCTCCAGAGCTAGGTAAGAGAAGAAATTTATGTTGTTTCAATTCACTAATTTGTTACAGCAACAAAGGAAATTAACACAACATTGTCTTATAATTTTAAGGACTGTAAAGCTTAAGAGGTGGGATTACCATGAATTTAAGTGAGGCTCCAACAAATAATTATAAAAGAGCTTGATAATGCCATGCCTTTCCATGGAACCCACTGCTGTGAGACCTGCCAGTGCCTAGAGAGCTTGGGAGCATATAAAACAGATGCAGGACAATGGAAAAACAGGATTTTATGTAAGATAAAGCACCTAATTCAAGTCCACTAGAAATTAAGCAAGAGCAGGACTTGGAGCTTACAACTGCAAAAAAATCTAAACAAGAGTATGCAGCTATCAGGCTAATTTAGATAGAAAAAAAAGGCAGATGATGTTCCAAGGATGTAAAAGCAGAACCCAGAAAGTGAGCAGACTTATCGGCACAAAAGAATCACCTACCTCTAATGATACATATAGGAACCCACACCCAGAATATGGTGCAAAACTGCACTCTCAACTCCTGCCTGATTCAGGAGGGAAACTTTAGACTTGTCTTTCACCTCGGCTTTCCAAGGCAACTGTATTCTAGCTGCTGTATCTCCTTTTCTACATGAGACTCTCTCTGCTTCTCTTTATCTGGGAGATGGGCCCACAGGCAATACTGAAAACTGTCAGAAAACAAAACGGTTTATTTTCAAATCTATAAAGACTGCAGTCACTTTCTTCCATCAATAGGTGGTGAGCTTGTGTTGGCTAGGCAAATGCTATCGTTCAGTAAATATGAGGCAGTAAAAAGTGTTTTAGGCACAGTCAGGTGAGCAGAGGAGCAAAATCTGAGACAAAGAGATGGATTCCCTGTAACCCCTGAAAGAGCTGCTCCTCCTAATTATCAAACTGGAATCTACAGCATAAGCATGTTTTGTGTCAACAGGGTCATAAATAAAACTTTAGCGAAGCTGAGAGTGTACACACAAGTTTAGCAATTTCTTTACTATTTTTTCTACATTTTATTTCTTATGATTTAAAAGGAACCTGTCAACCAAAATAACAGAATTCAAAACATCAGCTTTTCCTTCTTCCCCCATAGCCTAGTTCCATCTCACACTACATGAACATAAATGCATTTCGAAGGTTTAGCAATTTTCTTTTTTTTTTTTTAGATTGATTGATTGATTGATTGATATAAGCACTGGGTACAGTCAGAAGTGCGGGAGGGCGAGAGAATTCACCACAGACAGAGCAGGGAACAGAACAGGCAGACTGACGAAACACACTGCTGAGGGGAGCAGCGGGCGTGGCAGGAGAGGTCTGCGTGTCCCGGGATTGAACTGGCACTGCAGAGGCTGCAGGCAGCTTCGCAGCCCCGCGCTCAACTGCTCTGCCACCAGGGGAGGCCCAGGTTTAGCAATTTTCAAGCCACATACTCAAAATTCTTTACTTCCCTCTGAATAGATGGAAACAATTTAAGAACCTGAAGGAGAAGCTACTTTGTTCCTATTTCACATCCTCAACATGCTTCTCACCTGCTATTTTGATATTCAGATTGGCATCCAGAAGCAAATTTTCAGCTTTTAGATCACGATGAACAATGTTCCGACAGTGACAAAAATAGACAGCTGTGACGATCTGTTTAAACTTCCGACGGGCATCCTTCTCTGCCATCCTACCATGAGCCACCAGGTGGTCTGTGTGAAGAGGAATACAGTCAGTTGTCATTTTAGATACTGGTATAATTTCAAAGGGTAGATTTAAGAAGGGATGGAAGGGACCCTCCCAATGAATGAGTTAACTGAATCAAAAAGAAGGAAAGCAATACATGTACAGTCCAGGCTTATATCTATAAAAATGTATTAGTAACCACTCCCCAAACTATTTTAAGTATAAATCCTGTTACACATCAATATGCATAGAATACACTGTCCTTCTATAAGAGTTCTGAAGAATGTAGATATTTTCCCCAGATCATAATACTCAGCACCTTTCTTTTCATATCCCCATTGCAAAAGATTATACACACAGCAAGTATACACATGAAGATAAGTATCAGCAATAGTTCCTGCGCTAAAGGGTAAGACCAAAAAGCAGAATTACAATAATCGATCATTTTAGGAAAGAGACAGAAATTAGTCATTGCTAAAGGGGGAAAAACAGACTCTGTTTAGGCTAGTATCTCTTCTGCTTTCTCAAAGTTTTACAATTTTACACAAAAATGTACTTATTTGGTGACCATTCTCTGGAATGCATAATAACATGCCTGCATCTTTACATCTGCATCTATTGTGTTTAACAAATATTTTTTTACATTGTTACTCCTTTTTATAGATAACATCAATAGAAAACCAACTAAAGTTTCTACCACTTCAAATGAAACAGTTTCATGGGCTAAGTTGCTAACTAAAGTATAGCAAAAGAATTCACATGTGATAAATTTTGTAATACTATAAATCAGGCTGTTTTGTACATTTAAAATTGGCTGACCCCTAACCAATACTATCAGAACTTTAAGTACTTTTTCTACACTCAACCAATGGCATGTCTATCCTTAATCTAGTTCTTTATCTAACCAACAACACAGACAAGTCATGACAGCAGACAGCATGAGAAATGGTAGCTATGATACACTTTGCTCTACTTAAGCAAATTTCAATCATCTTATCAACACAATCCTTTATTAAACCAATGGATTCAACTGGAGAAAGGACATATTTGGCATCAAAAGCTTCCAGAGAGTGAGAAAGTAAAACATTAATGATATAAATAAACGGTACTGTTGTTGTTAAGCCACAGCAGTTTCAGCAACACCAGTAGTTTGGGCGCCACCTCACTCACTCATGGGAACAGTCAAGCGTATCTTTTCTTCATCATAAAGAGGAAGTTTGGAATAAAACATATGCACTCACAATGACTACCAAGATAGAGAGCTTAGAACAAGAAGTGTGGGGTGGAGGGAGCTAAATGACTATCTACATAGCAGGTTTTCAAATAATTCAAATTAACATTCTCACCACAAAGAACATCAAATTACTATGGTAATTTTCAAGACAGGATCTTCTAAGTAGATCATTTAAAGGCCCCTCACAGAAATTGTTATAACTGTTAGGGTTATCAATGATCCACACACAAGATCTTGGAAGCATTTCCCTCAAAACTGGTCAAGAATATCCATTTAGTAGGCAAAAAGAAAAATTAAGAAGTCTTCAGCTTAGAAGTTAAAAGGACTCAGAAACAACTTCCTACAGGAGCTAGAGGAGTGATAAATGAGATCACACTCTGGTGTGTTGAGGCATCTGGTGTGATCTGTCACATGAACTTTAAACAACACAAAGTCCCTAAACTTGGGGTAGTAACTTAATATAAGCTGCGACAGAGCTGGACAGCCATCAGCTGCAGAACGCTATGTTTTATTTCAAGGGGGCATTCTCTAACAGGACCTGCTCCTTTGACCCCCTATGTCTCTTAACCCAAGGTCTAATTATTCTAATAATATGTTTTAGCTGCTAAACTTTGTCTAATTAAAAAGCTTTGAAGAGCTAGCTATTCTTGAGAAACATAAAAATAAACCCTCATGAAGGTTTACCATCAGAAGCTCATTTGGCCAAGTCACCCATTAATTAAAATGCTCAAGAGACATTCGTCTGGCAGTAAATACTAATTAGCAGAACACATCAAAGAACTTCTTAAATACAATAGAATGATTAATTTTGTGATTTCCAAAATAAGTGATTTTCTTTTATTAAAAAAAAGCTCTATATTTTCTAAGTACTTTGTTTTCCTAAAATGATTGGAAAGTTCTCAAAATTGTTGCACAAATCGGGAGCTGGTGGAATGCGACTTAGTTCTGCTTTATCTCTATAACGACATGTTGGATGTCCTTAGACAAATCATTTATACTGCCAGTATCCCCACCTCTTGGTCTGCTAACTAGAAATCAACTGCTGCATGCTCTAGCCAAACAAAGGTTAGCATATTTGGTAATAAACTTGTTCTCTGATCAAGAGTTATCATATATGGCATAACTTTAACTTTCAAACACATTAAAAGCTATTTTTAAAAGGTCCGTTCAACTCTATATACTGATAATTTAAGCATTTGATTATTAATAGACAAGTTCTTCAGGATTCCACAGTACTTGAAGGTGATTATTATATATCTCAATTGTCACTGTTACCTGGTTCTGCTTAAAAGGTATCTGAATTGTCTAGCGATGTCTACGGTATCCCTACAGTTGAGAATATAAAGATATGCAAATCATGCCTTCAAAAACAGTGTAAATACAAGCATCAAATGTTTTCACCTAGCCACTGTGTTTCACACTCAAGTATTCTTGAACATTTCCACATACCGGATCATTTTGATGACTTAATGTCATTCGGACTTTAGCTTCTGCTTTTTTGGGGTTTTGTGTGTGTGTGTTTTTGTTTGTTTTTTTTTTTTTTTTTTGCCCATCTTATTACCACCCTCACCCCCACCCTCCAAACTCCTCTCCCGTTGGTTTGCTTTCAGTGTAAACCTCTGGGGTCTAGTGGGTGTGCCAGGAAGCCAGCAGCCTACAGCGGTTTCCAGACCTTGCTGAAATTGCCTTTCCTCTGCCTGCTGACAAACGGCTGCTTTATGTTGCTGTGTACTCTATAGGCAGGCAGCAAAAATTCCTCAAGTTCAAATGTGATATTTAACTTTGGGCTAAGAAACCCCGAGCATTTGCCATGCCTGGACTTAAAAACAAAGTTGCAACTTTTGAATAAATACTGGTCTACTTTTAGAAGGAAAATGAAACAAAATGGCTCCTGGACCACATTCAAAGTAAAATATATTCCCAATCTTGCCAGATAAACCTCAGTTGCAAAGAACTCTATGGTTGTTCTGCTTCTTCCAGGAAATGCAACAAGCTTGCTCTCCCAAACACTGGGTGAAATACACCCACATCTGCAGTCCCAGTCACCCCACCTGCAGCCAAGACCCCCTGGAGCCTGAGCAATCTTCAATCACACCCTTGTTGCATGAACTCCATCACCGTAAGTCCTTACTCACCATCAGTGAACTACTTCCCCATTTAGTTACCACAATAGGTCAAGGGGAAATTTAAAGTTTTTCTCTATTACAACTTCACTCAAACTATTTCAACACAGACAAGGGTTAGGTGATTCTCAGTTAAAAGGAGCAAATGGTTCTCCTGTTTCAAACTCTTATCAAAGTAATAAGGAGTCTAAGGGCTCTTTCTCACTTTCTAATCGCAGTAAGTCACTTGGCACTGAATTTCTTTCATCTTTTTTATCTGCTCTTCCTCACAAAATAAAATGAGTGAGGTAGAGGGAACAAATTCTCAAGTTACAGAAGTATTGGAGCACTGGCATGTATAATTTGCTTCAGATTCACTTTTTGTAATGTTCCAATCTGACTCAGGGAGAAATATTTTGTGGTACATTTAGGTTCTAACCTTTCAAAGCACAAAAATACACGCAAGGTCTTAACTTCCCTCAACCAGCCTGACTGGAGTGTCAGAGGCATGCCACTAATGGGATAGTGGTGGGGAGCCAACATTTCTTAAAATAAGAAATTTTCCCACTATAAACAGATAGTGTCTCCATTTGTCTGCTAAGTCTACGACTCATAACCGATCCAGAACACTAGCTCAAACTGAACATACCCTGACAGCAGGTCAAGCAACAGGGCAGAAACTTTTTGTTCTTCGTGATGAAGAAACTGGCCAGTCTAGAATGAGGAAAAGGCAGCGAGTGTGCTAATCTTAGGGAGCTACCTGAAAAATTTTCTGCCAATTCCAAGCTAACCACAGTTAGCAGTTGTTTTGCTTCGCCACTCAGATCTATCATTTCTTCTTCACGCCCATGGAAACAACTTCCTGTTTATCAAACAAACGCTTCCTTCCAAAAGAGCCAGGGCAAAGCCAAGATAACTCAGCTGCCCTGGAGCAGGGTGACACAGGTCCACGTGCATGCACTTGAATATCACACTGTCCCTGAGCCCACAGCTCCCAAGCTGCCCCGGGTGAGAGGAAGAGGCTTTGCTATTTGGTTTTCCTTGCCAAGAATCCAACCTCACCGAAGGTTTCTTTACTTGTTGCTGCTTCTTGTCAATAACACTTTTCTTCATTCTTTTAGTTGTCCTGGCCAAAAGCCCTCGGGTCATCTTTTGATTCTCTCTCTCGCACCCCATCAATAATCCATAGGCAAATTTTATTAATTCTACCTTCCAAATATATCTAGAATTCAGTTATTCCTCCCCCCTACCTCTACCCTACCCTAGATCCACCAACCTAGTCCAACAGCCATTATCTCCCTCCTGGATTATCATAATAGTCTCCTAATATTACTCCAAACTACTATCCCTGGTTCTGTCCATGGCCCTCTGCAATCTGTTCTCAGCACCCGAAGTAAGTCCTTATTTTTCAACTTTATATTTTGAAAGATAAGATGCACAGGATAAATGCACAGAAAGTTGCAAAGACAGTAAAGAGAGACTCCATGTACCCTTTACCCAGTTTCCCCCAAAGATTAAATTTTATGATTATAAAAGAATATCAGAGTCTAGAATTTGACATGGTATCATGTGTATACAGATCTATGTCATTTTATTACATGTGTAGATTTGTGGAATGACCATGGCAATCAAGATAAAGAACTAATTGTAGTTACTCATTTCTAAATATTCCCACAGATATAAAAACAGAAACCACACTATTTTCTTCTACCTATACCAAATAAATTAAACTTTTCTTTCAGGGTTTTGAGAAAATACAATTTCCTTGTGAAATACTTATAGTCACAAGATATGCTTTAATTCTGAAAGGCCTGAACTAGAATTAATGCTATTTTTGCCTTTGCCTCTTTACTACATACAAAGTATGCTCTGCATATGATGGATGATGAATAATTACAGATTAGCTCAAGTAATACCACTCAGAGAAAAGACTATGAACTTTTACAAAAACATATTTTTTACTCTTTATTTTGCCACTAAACAAAGTTTGTAAATTAAGCCTATTTACTTCCTTCCTTCCTTCCTTCCTTCCTTCCTTCCTTCCTTCCTTCCTTCCTTCCTTCCTTCCTTCCTTCCTTCCTTTCTTTCTTTCTTTCTCAGACAATTAGTTATTTAATATGTATGTCTTCCCTTCTAGAATAGGAATTCTTGACCCATGGATGGGTTGTGATGCATGATAGTAACGTATAGCAAAATGTACAGAGTGTGCTTCTGTTTGTGCAGGAAGGAAGAAGAAATACAAATTGCATGTGTGTACATGTGTGTTTGTTTATATTTTCCAAAAGAATAATGTTAAGTGAGAAACTTTTTAAAGCACCTGGGGTTAGAAATGAGGTAGATATTAGATTTTTCTGATGCACCCTGTTTTATAGCTTTTAATCCTGGATACAAGTAATGTCTTAAATAACTAAAACCATTCAAAATTGAACCAAACAGAAAAAAATTTAAAAACTGAAACTGAAAAAGTTGTACCTAAATATACGTTGTCATGACATAACCAACCTGAGAATCATTAATTTAAGTGTCAGTGAAACACAGTATTTTGCCTATGCCTCCTTAATGGGACACACTCGAGACAAAGAGAGTCTGTCTTTTTATATTTGTAATAATATTGGTATGGTCTGAATTGTTCAAATTGTCCTCACTCTCACGTATCAATACACAATTATGTTTAAATCACTTGGAACCACGAATTGTAGATTAAGAGTAGAGATATGAATATACAATATTCAAGAACTAAAAATGCCAAAATCTTAAATTTCAATTAGAATGATAGTACAAACTCATGTTTTACTTATCTCTGCGAAAAAAACATATATTTCCCACTTCAACCCTGAAAAGGTCTCTAAGCAGTAACAACCATCTAAGCAATAAATAACAACCATCTAAGCAATAATAAGCATCTCCAGGGCCCAGATTCTGGTTTCTAAATGATGTTTTCCACTTGAAGGAACTAGACTTCCTAGAGAAAATGTTTGATTCAGGGACAAGAAATGTTAAAAATAAATGTGGGAATCTTCCTCGAAGCAATGAAGCTATCAAAGACTCTAGGGATTGAGTCAAACAAAAGACACAGGGAGAGACTCCCATTCACTAAGTGAAATAATTTGAGCATCAGAATAGTAACTCAATAGCCCAAAATACATTAAATATATTCAAGTCCATAAGTTCATCTCCTATACTGCTGGTGGGAAGGCAAACTGGTCCAACCACTATGGAAAGCTGTGCAGAGGTTCCTCAAACTACTAAAAATGGAACTACCATATGACCCAGCAATTCTATTCCACTAAGGACACAAAAACATTAATTCAAAAGGATACCTGCACCCCTATGTTTATTGCAGCACTATTTACAATAGGTAAGATATGGAAACAACCCAAATGCCCAAAACAGATGACTGGATCAAGAAAATGCGGTATATATACACACAATGGAATACTATTCAGCAATCAAAAAAGATAAACTTATGTCATTTGCAGCAATGTGGATGGAGCAAGAAGAGATTATGCTCAGTGAAATAAGGCAGAAGGAAAAAGAAAAATATTGGATGGTTCCCTTATAGGAGGAATATAGGGAAACAAATAAGGGATCAGGAAAAAAGTAAATAACAATAATAACATATTAAAAAATAGCAGGTAACCATAAATCAGAGACATTCTGCAGGGGATGGGGAGGATGAGGGGTCAAAACAGGGGAGAGAAGAGCACAAGGGAATATGGTGATGGTTCACAGGTGAATAGGTGGTAGGAATTTTATGGGGAACACACCTAAAAGGAGAAAGCATACAAGCACACATTGTACAAAAATGAACAATGTACATACATACAAAAAACAAAAAATATAAAGTCCATTAGTTCATAATAATATTGTAAAATAAATAAAATAAATGAACTTCATTGGTCACAACTGGAGATTCCTAGAGACCAATTCATGATTCTGAAATTTAATACATAAAGGAGAAAAATCAGCATTTTATTTTGCCTTTGCTATAGTTTCTGAATAGTTTATAGGCAGGGTTCTTTACAGAAGAAATACAAGTGCTTCAGTGGAAGGTGAATGAATCATGTGTATATGTTGAGGTGTTAAGTTATACTCCCCAAATTGGAAAGGTTGTAAAAGAATGCCAAATCGGGCCTCCCTGGTGGCGCAAGGGGTTAAGCACCGCACTATGAAGCAAACTGCAGCCTCTGCAGCACAAGTTCGATCCCCGGCCAGCCAGGGAGCAACCTACATGGCGCAGCAGACTTCTCCTATCTCTCCCACTGCTCCCCTCAGCAGTGTGTTTTAGTAGGTCCGCCTGTTCTGCTCCTCACTCTGTCTCTGGTGAATCCTCTCACCCCCTACATCTCTGGCCTGTGCCCTAAGCTCTTGTATGCATAAATAAATAAATCTTAAAAAAAAAAAAAGAATGCCAAATCAATAAAACTTGATTAGGAAAAAAAAACACATTTCTGATTACACTATAGTCACTTAGAGCCACCAATTTCTGAAGCCAATATGCTATTAAATTTTCTTGTACATAAGCAAAGAAATTCCCTTTTTTTGCTTAAAAACTGTAGCTAATAAATGTACAAAGAATTAGAATCACCATTTTGTAACTTCTAAGGAAATAATGTAATTTAGGAAGCCAATAAGAAAGACTAAAATAACAGAACAAAGGTTAATGGGAAACATTATCCCTCTTTCATCACTATAAAAGGGGAAAGCAAACCTTATACAACTCCTGAAATGATGCACTAGAAAGATTATGAAGTATTCTTGCCCCTGCTCCCCACCCACCTCCACCCCCAAATGAACTGCATTTAATCATACCACTTTATAAGAAATAGTGATCAAGAAGAACATGCTGAATGACACAATGAGGATGATGGATGATCCAGAATGTGGGAAATTTTACAGGATGATCCAGTTTCTTCTACAAGAAAACAAGAGACTAAGGTGGATGGTTCATGTGGGTGACTTGGTGGTTGGGAATTTTATGGGGACTACACCTGAGAGGAGAAAGCAAAACATACAAAAATGAGTAAAGATGCAAAATATATATATAGGGATAAAAAGAAAACAAAGTGTGTTTTTGTGGGGCAGAATGGAGCTGTTAAAAGATTTTTTAAAAAAAAATTAAGCTAATTATCAACTAAATGGATGCATCAACTTTGTTGATCATGATTTGAATAAACAAAATGGGAAAAAGCTAAATATATCTGGCTATTATTAAGAGATTGTTAATTTTGTTGAATGTAAGAATGACATTGTAGACTTTAGTTTTGATTATGAAAGAACTGCTGACAATGGATTCATTCTTCCCACTTTAGCTATAAAAGTTGGATTGTTTGCAGATATTGAATAACAACTAACAAAAGGCTGTACTTCTTCAGAGCAAGAAAGCACAAGAGGTAAGTCCTATATTCACCCCATTCCGCCCTCTAGGGAAACTTTCCCCTCTAGGGAAAAGTTTTCAGAGGTGCACCACGCTCAGGAAATGCTGAAGTTCAGGTTTAGCTTAACAGGAGAAATGTTAGTGAAGACTCCAGGTACTCAGCTGAGACCCCATAAGACAACATCCTAAGAGTTAGGACTTAATTAAAGGAATAAGGGCAAAACTAAAATAGAATCATCCTTGCAGCCTAAAAATTAAGCTTCAACAGGGCCAAGTTGATCCATCTGTTTTACTGAACTGCCTGCCAGGACAAACTCAACTTAATATCCAAAATATGATTAAAAATTACTAGACACAGAGAAAAGAAAAAAAAAGTGACCAATAATCAAGAGCTTCAAGGCAATAGAAAGCAGAACCAGAGATAACTCTGATATTACAGTTAGTAGGCAAGGACTTCAAAATGGCTATGACAGATGTGTTAAAGAAACAGGAAAAGATGTACAAAAATTATGAAAAGACTGACTATATAGACTATCAGAATCTCTAAAATAGATTTAATCCATAAATTTAATCTATAAATCTAAAAAGGATGAGAAATATCTGAAATAAGGAATTCACTGGCTAGATTTAAGTTGATATAGCAAAAGACAGTGACATTAAGACAGTTAGTATGTTTTTTAAAAATCCTTATATATAGGAGAGTATACTAAGTATTCAAGAGTGATGACACAATGTCCTAGGTTTGCTTTAAAATACTTTTACCAGAAAAGTTGGAGAAGGATGAAACAAAAACAGCAAAATGTTGATAATTGTCAAAACTAGGTGCTCAGTACAACAATATTATATACTATTCTATATATACATACACATACAAACATATAGTTGAAACTCTATAAAATGGAATTTCATTTGTACACCTTTGTGCATACCAGCATTGTGCTCAATAGCCAAAAGGTGGGAACAACACATTTCTCCATCTATAGATGACCTGATAAACAAAATGTGGTATATACAAGCAAGAAAATATATTCAGCCTTCAAAGGGATGGAAATCCCAACATATGACATAACACAGATGAGGACATTAAGTCAAATGAAATAAGCCAGAAACAAAAGGACAAATAGTCTATGGTCCCATTTATATGAAATACCTGGAACAGTCAAATTCAGAAAGACAGAAAGTAGAACGGTAGTTGCCATGGACTGGAAGAAAAGGAAACCGGGGAGTTACTGCTTAATGGGCATTGTTTCAGTTTTGCATGATGAAAAGAGCTCTGTAGATGGACAGTGGTTTCAACATTCCGAATACTCCTGAACTGTGTATTTTAAAATGGTTAAGTGATAAATTTTATGTGTATTTTACCATAATTTAAAAAATTATCTCTTCTTTCTCTGTCTCTCTCTCTTTCTCTCTCTCTCACACACAAACCTAATTCAAAATATGAGATAAAAAGCTCTTTATGGAAGTCAAATATTTCAAGTCACATGATAAAAACCACTGCATTTTTCTATTAGCTTTACTTTGTAGAGAAATTATAGTTTCTAAAGGGGATTAAAACATCAGGAAACTCAAGAAAAATATTAATATAGGAGTCAGGCAAAAATATTTCATTGGGACTTATATATATATATATAACTATATGCAGCAAAAGTATTTTGCTCATTCTCTGGGACAGTTATTTTTATATCATGGTAGAATTGGCACAATGATCAGACAACTATGGATGTATGTTTTCCATAATGTGAGATCATCAAACTGAAAGTTATTGAGCACGAAGCACAGTTGCTTCCACATCCATCTTAGGCCAGTTACAAAAATAAATGCCAAAGTGATGTTGACATTAAGAAAAAAATGGAGAATAATGAATGGAAAATTAATTGGGGAAATATATGGAAACTGTTTTGATTCAGAGTAAAAGTTCAGTAATATGGTTATTTGCTTCTGTCAATAAAGTCTGAGAAAACCGCTAGTTTTTGTTTTTTTTTTTAAGATTTATTTATTTATGCATACAAGAGCTGGGGCACAGGCCAGAGATGCAGGGTCGGGCGGGGAAGGCGAGAGGATTCACCAGAGACAGAGCAGGGAACAGAACGGGCAGACTGACTGAAATACACTGCTGTGGGGAGCAGCGGGCAAGACAGGAGCCATCTGCCTCGCTATGTGGGTTGCTCCCGGGCCGGCTGGGGATTGAACTCAGGGATCAAACTCGTGCTGCAGAGGCTGTGGATTGCTTCATAGTGCAGTGATTAACCCCTTGTGCCACCAGGGAGGCACAAATAACTGCTAGTTTTTATAGCCAAAGGGTGTAATTTAGTGGGAAAGTAATATTTTAGTTGTAAAGATGTAGAGAATTTCATGAGAGTTAAATAAGATAAACACATTATTTTAAAAAAAAAGTTAACTAAGTACAAAGTAGTGTGTCCAAATAAACACATGTGGTGGTGTTCTCAAACATCTAGGAGGTTGCAAGATAAAACAACAAACATGAAATACTCAACACAACATCTGGTACACAATGGCTATGCAGCTCAGCCTTGTCCATTCTCTGCCCTATTAGCCTCTGAGGCTCCCATGGCCTAAATAAAGGGCTTTGTGAGAAGTTCTGACCTCCACACATATTGGCACTATTAAGAAATGTTATTTTTAAGGCACTGAGAATGTCCACAATAAATCATATATACTTCAACCAACTACTATTAAGTTAGTAATTTATTTTAAATGCCCATGAGTTCTGCCTGGTATTCAGGAAACTCTAGATAAAGTGCTGGATTTATGACTTCATGGTCTCAGATAGGAAGTTTGGGGATATATATCTAAAGAAATCATACTGTGGAAGTTTTAAATTATGACTTTAGTGTTTTCAGAACTAGCCGGTTTCTCAAGTCAGTTTGTAAAATTAAACAAGTCCATGCTGTCACGGTTGCCCCTTTATAATCTAGTGCTGGATAATAAGCAATAATCATCACCATAAATCATGAATAAGTAATAGATGTTCACTCACTAACCACTTATTGAAGCCTATTACATTGCTTTGAATTCAGAATCTTCAATATGCCTTTCTCTGCAAAGTTATTCAAAAAACAAAAAGGTGTTGATGTTTCATCCTTACCCCACGTTGGAAACTCATTTAACCAAAATGTGTTAAGGACTGACATGAAAATTACATGTTTGACTTGGCTATGTTGTGACACAATAAAATATATTTACTGAGGGTTACTATATGTTAGACACTGCATTAAACAATGAAGACAGAGATAAGTAAGGTTCAAATGCTACAAAAGCAACCTAGTGGCTAGTTCGATCATTTCATTCTGCTGAGCAATACGTATTTACTGACCATGTGTTTTCTGCAGGCACTAATCTAAGTATAAGAGATAAAGCAAGGTTGAAAAAAAGACAAAGTCTCATGATGATTACATTTTAGTAGGTTGAGACAGTAAGTAAATAAATAAAGGAAAATAAAGCAAGGAAGGAGATAAGAGTAGCCAGCAGGAAGAGTAAGATTTTAGACAGCATAGCTAGCAAAGACCTCACTAATCAAGTAACGTGAGAAGAAACCTGAAAGAAATGAAGAGTCAGATTATCAAAAAAAGAGTATTTCAGAAAAAAGAAAGGGATATATAAAAGGCTTACAGTAGGAACATACTGGAAGGTTTCATGGGCAAGAAAGAAAGTGCAATATGAGAAGGTAGAGGATACTAAGAGCTGAGGTCAGAGAACTAGTTAGTTCTACTTCTCTCCACCTCTATCCCCTGGTAACCACAAATCTACTTTCTGTCTCTACAGATATGTTATTTCTGAACATTTCACATAAATGGAATCATACAGTAAGTGGTCTTCTGGGTCTGGCTTCTTTCACATGACAGTGTTTTCTGGTTCATCCACAATGTGGCATGAATCAGTACTGCATCCCTCTTTTACCACAGAATGACATTCCACTGCATGGATATAGTGCATTTTGGTTATCTATTCATCAGTTGACAGAGAGTCGAACTTTTTCAACTTTTTAGCTATTATGAATAATACTGCTATGAACAAACTATTTTTGCACAGATTAAGCCATTTATAAACACACAGTCCTCACAACAACTCTTTCAGATAAGTGACAACATCATCACCACCACCACCACCATCATCATTATCACTATTCTTATTATCTTCATTTAAAGATGAGGTACCAAAGGCAGTAAGTATGGTTTAAAAATTTGCCTGAGGTCACAAAAGCAGTAAGTGGGGGAGTCAGGATTTGAATCACAACAGGACTTTATCTGTGTTCTTAACCTATAATAATGCTGCCTCATTTAACTAAATCTATAATCCATTTTCTCCATCCCTGGCACCATTACTTATCAGAATCTCCTTAGTTCTCACCTGCTTTATTGAGATAACTGCTTAAATACTCTCCCAGTCCCTACTCTCATCTTTCTCAAATATATCCCTTGATATGTAGTGCCACCAAAATAAACTTTTTAAAATATCAGTCAGACTGGCTTAAAGCCAGTCTGGCCCTGGCTTAAAGCGCATCTATGGTTCACTACCAAGTAACTTGGTCACAGACTAACTTATTTAAATGAAATCTTATGTGGAAATCCAATAGGCATGTTATATATAAAAGCAGGGATAGTCTTATTGAAGATGACGGGAAAATGGGTATCGGTTGAATGCATGACATCTTAGTCCTATCTCGTATACCTAACTCCTCAGAAAAGATATCTCGGATATTTCCAAAGAACTCTTAGAACTTTTGAAGTAATTTGAGAAATCATCAGCCCATCCTCTAAGAAACAAGTTCTATTTTCCTAAATATACCAAATTGTTTCATTCCTTACAGTTTCTACAAATGCTACCTCCCTGTAAAGCTGACTTCCATTCAGCAAACCTTTCTCACATCAAACACTGTTCAACCATTACTTTCTTCATGAAGCTTTCTCTAACCCACTCCTTACTCCAACAATTGCAAATACTGCTCACCATGTTTATCACCTTCCTTTTGTTGATATCCCTTTTACAATATAATACTCAAAGCTGAAGAAAAGATTTCAGATAAGATGTAACTGCCACAAAGGTTAACACTGTAACTCTTTCAGCAACTCAGAAACTAAGTTTGGAATGGAGTAGCCAACTACTACCAAAAGTAGCTTGTATCTTAATCTGCCAGCAACACTGGGATAAAGTTCCCAGCTAAAAACCTTTACATCTAGAGCAGAAACTTCCAAGCACCATGATTCATCACTTCAAGCAACATTACAAAACTCTGGATCAAACCAACCACCTATGTTCTTCACTCTTAATCCCAAACTCCCAAGCACTGCTAATAAACAAACCATAAAACTAAACCACAAAAAGCCACCAAGTTAAGATCTGCAGGTGGTAGCCTATCCAAGCTGCCTCTTATTCCTTCAGCTTATTCCCTATCAGCTGATTTTTCATTTCTTTTGCTATCAAGATCTAATCTCCACATACAAAATTAGTACTTGGTAGTAAGACTCACAACTTCAAGCCTCCGTAAATCCCACTTCAACTCCATACACATACGTGTGCAAAGTTATTAGTCTTCAACTCTACCGCTATCTTTTTCCTTTCTATCTTACCCAAGACTAATCCCTCCACCTATCCTCTAAAATGTATCCCTTTTTATCTACTGGCAGAATATTCCATTAAATCTCACTGTCTTCCTTAAGTCTACATTTCCTCCGGTTCTACTCAACATAAATGATAGATTTAAGTCAAATATGTAGTAAAAAGACAACAAATATTCAATGAATACCCTTGCTAGGGCCTCCCTGGTGGCCTATGGGTTAAGCTTTAGCATTATCACCTCTATGGCCAGAATTTGATCCCTGGCCAGGGAGCTAACCCAGATAAGGCACAGCAGACATCTTCTGTCTCACCTACTGCTCCCCTCAGCAGTGTATTTCAGAAGATCCATCTGTTCTGGTCCCCATTCTGTCTCTGGTGAATCCTCTCACCCCTGCACTTCTGGCCTACACACCCCAGTTGTTCTACACACACACACATACACACACACCACACACAAAACAATATAAAAAACCTTTCTAGTTACAAATTCCCTCATTTCTTCCCACTGGGGCCATGTATCTCAAGAGTCATTTACACCACTGGCCTTCAAAGTAGGATGCTGATTTCTACCTTAGCAGCTGCTTTAGGGATAATAATATGCACCTTAGTTTATCACAGTCAGATACAAATGAATACTCACTTGATTCTAGTAAAATAGATCAGCTTATTCCAATATAATTTCATTTTTCTCAACCTCCTTTATATTAATATGTTAGAAATTCAGGATGAAGTGTTATAATTATCTCTTTATTTTTTATGTATTTTAAAGAAATTAAGAAAAGGGGGAGGAAGTATGTTTATTTATTTATATTTCTTATATATTCATCTTTCCTAATTTTCTCCCCTTCTTTCTGTGGATATGAGTTACTATTTGGTGACATCGCCTTTCAGAGAACACTTCCTTTAGAATATTCCCTGTAACAGATCTGCTTACAAGAAATTCTCTCTTTGTTTATTTGGGAATGTCTTTATCTCCATTGGAAAAGGCAGTTTTGCTACATATAGAATTTAGGGTTTACAGGGTTTTTTTTACTTTGGCATTTTAAATATGTTAATCCAGTCTGACCTCCATTTTTTATGATGAAAACTCAGCTATAAATCATCCTTGTACAGGATGTGTCACTTCTCTTGCTGTTGTCAAGATTCTCTCTTTGCTTTTGTCTTTAGCAGATTGACAATGATATGTCTGGATGTAGATCTCTTTGAGATTCTGAATCTCACTGTGAAATTCATTAAGCTTCCTGAAATCATAGATTAATGTTTTATGATATACTTGTAAGTTCCTGGACATTATCTCAAGTATTGTTTCTATCCCTTGCATTGCATCTTCTCCTGATGGAATTCCACATGTATTTGGCATGCTTGATCTTGTCCTACAGGTTTCTGAGACTGATTATTTTTCTTCATTTATTTAGACATGGGTTTTCCTACCTATTTGAATATATTTATAATATTTATAAGTAACCTTCATTACTTTATTGTTATTTTCCTAAAAAGTAACACCTCACTCAAAGTTTCTATTTACTGTTGTTCTTCCTGAGTAAGGGTCAAATGTTCCGGGATTTTCTTTCTTTAAACATCTTTTCTTTATTTAACATCCTTTTTTTTTTAAACTGGGTATTGTAGATAGCATATTTCATTAATCCTAGATTATGATCTCCCCCACACCGAGGATTGTTATTGCTATTTTTTGTTTTGTTTTGGTCTGTTTTTCAATAGTCCTCTTGGAAATAATTGAAGAATGTCTTCACTGTGGTATGTAGCCATTGATTTCTCTACTAAATTTCTGTTTTAATTCTTATTTTAATGTTTTAGCTTGGTTTCCTTAAGACCTTCCCTATGTTTACACAGATTACTGATCAGTCAGAAGACCTTTTATTCTATGCTAACAACTCTATTGGTGGCTGTGGCATACATTCAAAGTTCAGAGAGTTTCCATCAGTCTCTAAGCTTTTCCTTTTTGTTGGGCTCTCTCCCCCAGGACTTCCAGGTGGATGTCAGTCCCCAAGTAAGTAATGCAAAACTCACCTTACCCTGTCACGGTTCTCTCATTAACAGGATCTCCCTAGTAAATTTCTGCCTACTTAATGATTCTGCTCACCCTAAACAAGAATGTAACCCCTAGTTAGCAAAGCTATGAGCCTTCCACATTCATTTCCTACCAAGCTTGCTATTTTTACTGACAACATGACTGAGCATGGGTTCTTTGTTTTCCTTTCCAAATCAAGTCAGCTGCTTCTGACAGCAAAGCTGATGATTTTAAGTCCAGCCCAACTTTGATTACATTTTGCTTCCCCTTCGCTTGGTATAGGGTATCAATAGGACCAAGCTATATTTGAAAGCTCCAGGGGAATAGTTTCTATGTGTTTACTAGTTTCTGGTAACCGTCAGTTTTCTTTAATTTATGGCTGAATCACTTCAGTCTACTTTGGTGTTTTGTTTTCTAAAAACTGTTTTGGTTAGTCTGGGTCCCTTACAATGCTGTGTGAATTTTAGACACACAATGTCTATTTCCACAAAAACATCAACTTAGATTCTGAAGAGGACTGGGTTGAATCCACACATCAGTTTGAATGGTACTACAATATTAACAATAATAATTCTTATATGCACATAGGAGTCTTTTCCAATTATTTAGATCTAAATGTTTTTCAACATTTTCTTCTACTTTTTTGTACTTATAAGAATACAGGATATGTGCTTGTTTTGTTAAATTAATTCCTAAATACTTTGTTTTTATTGATAATGTTGTTTGCTGAATTGATTTATATCTTTCATTTTCAGATTGTTCAAGAGAACAGAAATCATGATTTGCATGTATTGCTCTGCTAACCTGCAACTTTCCTTAACTCATATAGCTCTCATAGATTTTTAGTGGATTTGTTGGGATTTTCTATACACAAAATCATGTCATTTGTGAATAGAGTTAGCTCTACTTCTTTCTTTCTAATCTATGTGCCTTTTATCCTTTTATATCTTTCTTATCTAAATGGTGTAACTAAATCCTCCAATACAATGCTTAAGCAGAAGTGGAAAGAGATGAAACCTTAGTCTCATTCCTAATCTGAAGAAGAAAACATCTAGTCCTTCACCATTAAGTATGAAGCCACTTACAGGTTTTTCAGAGATCCTCTCTCAGGTTAAAGAAATGCCCTTTTATTTCAAATTTGTTAAATGTTTTTATCATAGCAGGGTGCTGGGTTCTATCAAATGCTTTTTCTCCAGCCTTTGAGATGATCATGCCCCATTTTGCTTTTTCTTTTATTGATCTGAAGTTACTGTATTAATGGGTTTTTATATTGTAAACCAACATTGCATTCCTGACATAAATTCCATGTGGTCATAGTGTATAATTCCTATTTAATCCTGAATTTCATTTTAACTATTTTACTGAGGATTTCTGCATCCACAGTTATAAGAGATATTAGTCTGAAGTTTTCTTGTGAGGTCTTTGTCAAGTACTGTTACAGGGTAACACTGACCTCATAAAATGAGATGAGGCATAGACCTTCCTCTTCCATTTTTCAGAAATGTTTGTTAGGAATTACTATTAATTCTTCTTTAAATGTCTGGTAGAATTCAAGAGTGATGTCATCTGTGTCTGTGCTTTATTAATGGGAGGTTTTTTCTTATTTTTTTCTTATCTTATTGCTTTAATTTCTTCACTTAATATAGGTCTTTTCAGATTACCTAATTATTCTTGAGTCAATTTCAATATTTTTTGTCTTTCTAAGAATTTGTCCATTTTATCTATATTAAACACTTTTTTGGTATATAATTGTTCATGTATTCCTTCATAGTAATTTTTACTTCTATATGGTCTACAGTGACATACCCTCTTTCTTTTCTGATTCTAATAACTTAAGTCTTTTCTTTCAGGGTCAATCTAGCTAAAGATTAGTCAATTTTAATGATATTTTTGAAGAACCAGCTTTTGGTTTCACTGATTTTATCTACTGTTTTTCCATTTGTTTCATTGATTTCTGCTATAATCCTTATTATTTCCTTTCTTCAGCTACCTTTAGTTTCATTTGCTTTTCCTTTTCCAGTGTCTTAAGGTAGAAGATTATTAATTTCAGATTAATTAATATATATCTAATATATATATTACATATCTTATAATACCTTACTATAGGCATTTTACAGATATAAGCTTTTCCTCTGAGCAATATTTCAGTTGCATCCCATAGCTTTGGGTATGTGTCATTATTTTCATTCACCTGAAGTATTTTCTGGATTTGCTTCTTCTTCTTTGACCCATTGCTTATTTTAAAATGTATGATTGAATTTTCACCTATTTCATCATCTTTAATGGTTTTTAACACTACAATTGTTTTACTTCTCTTTTCTAAGTGATCGCCATCAGGTTTACCTTGTGTTTTCTCTTATCCAAATGAAATTCTGATGCATAGTGGCTTAATTCCAGCAATTTCATAGGACTTTACAAGCTTATTTCTTTTACTCTTTTCGTAATGTTTTAATATACATTGTATCAATTGATACAATCCCAGCAATACATTGCTATAATTATTTCTTTACCATCTGTATAATTATATCTGTACCATTTTCCTAACCCAATACAGTTTTTCTCACACACTATCATTGTGTTTTTGTGGGCAAATATATTAAACATATACTACATTACAGAACTAACAATGCATTACATACTTATTATTTCATAAAATTGCTTTTTAAATGTTAAGAGAAGAGAGGAGAAAATATGCATCTCCTCTTTTATAATTACCTATTTTGATATTCTTGTTCTTTTTGTTTGTTTGTTTGGACTCAACTACCATCTGAGATCACCTGTTTTCACCCTGAAGAATTTCCTTTAGTAACTCTTATAAGGTGGACCTGTCAGCAACAAATTCTCTCAATTTTTGACTATTTGGGAGAGTCTTTATTTCATTTTAATTTTTGAATGATAGCTTTACTGGATCTAGATTTTGAGTTAATAGTTTCTGTACTGTTTTGAAATGTTTGAAAATGTTCTCCCATTGCCTTCTGGCCTCAATTCTTTCTGCTGAAAAGCTCTCTGCTTACCTTCTGGGGTTCCCTTTATTTGACATGTCATTTTTCTCTTGCTGCTTAGGTATTTTCTGCTTGCCTTTAAATTCACTACTCTTACTAAGATGTAACTATTTATGGATCTCTTCTAGTTATTCTATCTGGACTATTAAGCATCCTGGATATGTAGGCTATTGTTTTTTCCAATATATTTGTTAAGTTCACAGTAATTGTTTCCTTTCATATTTTTTCTGTTCCTTTCCTTCTCTCTTCTCCTGGCAATGCCATTATGCATATATTAGTAAACCTGATATAGTATCCCAAGAACTGTCTCTGAAGCTCTGTCCACAGGTCTTAATTTACTTTTTTCGTTGTTACTCAACTTGCATAATTTCTAATCTATCTCCAAATTCACTTTTTCTTTCTTCTCACAGTTCAAATTTACAGTTAAGTCTCTCTACTTAAATTTTTATTTCAGTTATTCTACTTTGCAATTTCATAATTTCCACTTGGATCAATTTTTAAAATTTTCTCTATTGATAGTCTCTATTCGGTGTAATACAGTCGTCATATCTTCCTTTAATATTTTAACTGTGCATTCCTTCATTACTGTAAATGTGTCTATAATGGTTACTTTACAATCTTTGTCTGACAAATCTGACATCTGGTGTCTCTGATAGGCAGTTTCTGTGACCTGCTGTTTTTCCTAGTATATGGGTCATACTTTCCTATTGATTTGCATGACTCATAGTTTTTTTGTTGTTGTTGGAAACGAGACATTTTAGATAATATACTGCAGCACCTTTGGGCACTGATACACCTCCCCCTTCTGAAGCATATTATTCTTCTTTGCCTGTTTGTTTACTGACTAGTTGGGTTTTTTCGGTGACATTTATTCCTGTTATATACAGTGTTTAGCCTCTGATGTTGTTTCCTAGGTACCACTCTGATAGATCCACAGTTAGCCTCAGATGACTGGATCGCCAGGGTCTGGGTAGGGCTCACCACACCCAGCTTTTAAACTCCAATAACTGAGGGCTGGTTGCTCTACTGTTTCAGCAATGCCCTGGGGTATAAATTGTTCTATAAACAATCCAACCAAATTCTGTTTCCTTTGAAGGAAGTTTCTGACATCAGTGTTTGATTTTTGTTCTGACTTCAGGAAGGTTTTTATGGTATTTTATTCCCTGGTTCTTTCCAGCAAACTAGCTGGCCTTAAGTTTATCCTGTATCCTGAATCTCCTCTCAAATGCCTTTCACCACAATCTCCATGAGTGCCTTTAGGCTGGAACTTCTTCATTTTCTATCGCAATGAAGTCAGTTCCTTTGGGAAGAACTTAGGAGCTACTTGTTTTACAGCTTCTTTCTCCTCTCTGTGGGCAAATCTCTGAGCCAGGTCTCCCAAGCTAGATATGAGGACAATGGCAAAGCTCTGAGTGACAGTTCTACTTTAATGCTGGAAACTCAGCGGAGGGAGACTGAGGATGCAGTCTAGGATCTTCTCAATTTGCCACTCTTGGGATGAAACCACCAACCTAAAACCTCAGGCAAGAGTGGCGCAGGTCCCAGAATTGTCAGCATATAATACCCAAATTCCACACATTGGGGATGGGCAGAAGGAAGTTCCCATTCCTTAAATGCACTCGCCCAGAACTTAGCAGGCACAGGCAGCAGGGACCAAGATGAGAAGTGCTGACATCCTGGGGCCTCTCTGGTGCCACAGGGGTTAAAGTCTCAGTGCTAGCAAGCTATCACCCAGCCACTGCGGCATCAGATAGATCCCTGGCCAGGGAGCTGACCAACATGGCACTGCAGACCACTCCTGTCTCGACCGCTGCTCCCCTCAGCAGTGTATTTCAGTCAATTCACCTGCTCTGCTCCCCACTCTGTCTCTGGTGAATCCATTCACACACATACACACACACCCCATACCTCTGGCCTACACCTCAGTTCTTGTATGCATAAATAAACTAAATCTTTAAAAAAAGAAAAAAAAGAAATGCTGACATCCTGTTCCTCTAGAAAGAAAGCCACTAATCTAGGATAAGGGAGTATGAATGGGGGTTTTGAGGGGCCCCATGATCTTGGCTGTAGTCTTGAGTGGAATCTCTACCTCACTGAGCTGTCAAAAGGTAAGGAGGGAGAAATACTGGCTAAAAACCACAGATTCCCATTTCTCACAACTTTTCTTATATGGTCTTGAATAAATGTCTCACCAATTGCTATTTACTCTCCATACCATTTCCAGAGACTTTAAATGGACAGGTTTTGGGGATTTTTTAAATCATTTTTACCAGATTCCCTGAGGAGTTGCAGACAGTCTCATACTATCTTGCCAGACTTCCATCTCCCATTTACTCTATAACGTAGAGGTAAAGGAAGCAAAATACTAGGGCTCATTTAATATGCTATTTCATTTTATCTTCACAAACTGTGAGGCAGATATTACAGATTTATTTTTACAGATCATGAAACTGAATCATTTAATAACTTGATTTATTAAATGAGTCCCTGAATCATTTAATAACTTGCTCCAAGTAAAACAGCAAATAGGTGGCAAAGTTCTTATTCAAAGCCAGGTCCAACTGCCTCCAAAACGTATGTTCTTGATTAAGCCTGTGCTTTCATCTTACACAGACACTTCTAAACAGCAGAGCCCATGAGAAGTTATAGCCCTATGTAGTCACAATGATTCCTTCAGGTAATGCATCATTTTCTTCCAATTCTGGAGCTTTTATAATAACACCATGAAAACTAAGTACTGTTCTGTTCCGTCATACCCTGAGCTACAATCCCACAAAGTATGACCAGGAGATCCTTATCTTTTCCCCACTTCTAAAATCTGTTTTCCTGAAGAGCAAGGTGTATCTGATATGTAGTATGTTTTGTTTTTTGGTTATTGGGAACATTAAGGTCCCTGTTCTATCTAGATGACCATTCTGCATAGACACATATTCAAAGTCAATTAAAAATGTTAAGAAATGATGCTACTTCCTTTTTAAAAAGATTCATACTTATCCTAAAGATTATTAGACATAAAATCATAAGATATCTGGGAAAAGTTTAACACACACAAAAAAAAAATGCACACATTCACAAGTGACCAGGCATTATAAGAAGATTCTATTTTAAAGTGATTTTATGCTTTTAAGTATATTTTAAAGTAGTAAGTGCCAATATTTAAAAAATAAAACAAAAATTTTTTATCCAAATTTAAATCAACCAAAACCCCCAAATAAAGAAAGTAGATAAACCTAAAAGTATACATAAAGAAGGAAACTTTCTGTGTAGTGACCTGTCACAGGGGGGAAAACCACACATCAATCTAGATTTAAAAGCCTACCCTGTACCTCTACTTGGCCTCATTTATCACTGTTATAAAAAAAAAAAAATACCAACTCAAAATCAGATTTTTCTAGTAACAAATCTGTCTGCTTAATTCTGATGTTGTGTTAAACTAAGAAAAAAATAGCTACTGAAGACAAAACTTCCAAAATTATAAGACTCATCAAGGGAACTGTGAACACATGGTAGGGAATATAGTTACATGTTATATTTAAACAAAGTTTAAGAATGCTTTGGATGAGATTGTTTGCTCCAAGTGGTTCTTTATCACACAACAGAGGCCCACACACTTGTGGGAACTCTGTCACACTCAGTAACCCCAGTTACTGGCAACAGGAAAGACCCTCAGAACCTGTTGACCAGGGGTATTTGTTTTGGGAGCACTTTAATCCCCACTTTCAACACCTAATTGAAATACACAAAACGCCTTTACAGTGGAAACCGAGATGGTGAAAGGATCGAAATAGGTGAATCAAAAGAATTAAAATTACTTCGTTGATAGAAAAATCACAGCACTGAAGGACAGCATCAAGTGACAGCTGCTCAAATGACTGGACAGCTATTTTAGGTTTGCCATAGAGTGCTCAATAGCTGTTTAAAGAATGCAATAAATGTACTTACCAAATATTTCCCCTCCACTAGCATATTCTGTCACCAGATAAATCATCCGTTCTGTCTCCATAACCTGGTGCAAAGGCAGGAAAGTGACAGACAGTGACACAAATGACAGGATGATATCACAGGAAGAGAAACTAAAGACTCCTCTTTTGTCATTTGAAATACTAATAACCATTACTGCTTAAAGGAAATGTAAAACATTTGGGGCAGGAAGGCCAGGAACAGATATGAATATTATTAAGAAGAAAAGAGAAAAATAGGTATTCTTCCAAATTCTTCACAATAGGAAATATTTAGTACTTGATTCAGCTTTTGGTCCATAATCTCTTAAGTGCCATAAAACAGAGAAAAGAGGCTGCCAAGACCCTAGAGTTCATGATCAACATTGATCACTTGAAGTTCAAACATGTTCCCCCAAAACCCAACCAAACACAAAAGCCTTAGGGAAGACAATGGGGCTCACTAATGAGCAGCACAGAAATCATATTATGGCTGTGCCTTTTTGTATTTTTTTCATAGAAATGACAACTTTCCTTTCTACTATCCATTTATTCAAAACTGGAAACAGCAATGTAAATAATGTAATACTTGATATAACACATATGACTTATTTTCTCTTGGTCTCTATTTTACCATTTTTTCTTACTAATTGTAGTCTGTTCATTCTTCCTTTTATCTTTCTCATTAAATGTTTTTTAAAAGTAATCTATGAGCATATATGCTCATTATAAACATTTTAAATATAAGGATATAAACAAAAGACTGAAGGTTTTCCTCTTTCCAACCTCCTCCATTTTATACCCCAGAGAAAACATTCTATATCATCTTAGAGAAGAGTACTTCGATGGAAATAAAATTCCATCCTCATATAAAATTTTAACTTTTCTAGTAACCACATGAAAAAAGTAAAAGGCAGATGAAATTAATTCTAATAATATATTTTATTTAACCCCAACATGTCCAAAATCATGTTTTAAAAACCGTAAACTGTTTCAGTTTTTAATTAGTTAAAATTAAAATTAAAAATTCAGTTTCTCGTTCACTTTAGCCACATTTTAATATTCAATAGCCATGTGTCACTAGGAGATATCATATTGGGCAATACAGTTCTAGTTTTTAAATATACTTCAAAACTAGTTATGTTCTTAAAGTATTTTCTAGTACTTCATCTTTTACATCGTATACATCAATAGCATACAACAGTATTATGTATTGTATGATATTATAATAATAAATCTATCCCTTCTTTTCACTGGTTTCATGGTACACCATTGGATGAGTGGATGCTAATTTATTTTTTCATTCTAGTAACTGTCATTCCTTTTTTTCTAATTAATTTTTTAAAAATTCTATATCCTGGTGAGAGCAGCCCCCTGTTTATTACATGTATTGTTTTCAAGGTCTTTTTATACTGTTGATTTATATAACAAAAACTAAGTGTCTTAAGTATATGCAGGTGTTTAGAAATATAAAAATAAAACATAAACATCATGTTGTATATCTCCTTTTGTAACCCCAGGCCTTGTATTGGCAGCAAAGCAAATATTCTCAAATTATTAAACTTTTGAAGAGTTTAACAACTTTCCTATATAACTGGCTATATTTGGCTAGCTCACTCTCTAAACCCGAGGAAAAAAAGCTTTTGCAAGCAGACTGAAAACTACCTTGATACTAAATGAAGACAATTTGACAGCCATTCACCTTGGCAGCTCAGAATCTCCCACTAACATACTAGCTGCCAGAGTGCACAATTAAAGCTTAAAAGAGGGCATTGTTTAAAACCAGGACTGGAAGTATGGAAATTCTTAAAGGCTAATGAAATCTTGGATAAGGAAGGTAAAGTTACAGAATTCAGTTATAAGGTTAATACCAACAAGTCAACCTCTTAAGAACGGTCAGCTGAAAAGCCCTACAGTTATTTAAAGACGATGTATTTTAAAGAGTGAGGTCAAGAAGTTAACTCAGTCTGTCAGGTTAGGAAGGAAGCCGAGGTTAGACACCTCTGAGTTTGCAGATATAGGTCTTCAGACAGCACCAGGAAACTTGTGCAGGTTTGCTTCTGGGGCACAATATAGGTGTGGTTGAACATAATTTAGTCTGATAAACTTCAACAAGTCTGCTCCTGCTGATCCAATTAATTTCATTATGTGAGCAGCTGATGGCAGAAAAAAGCCCTAAAGCTGTAGCCTTAGCCACACACACTAACATCACAACATGCTTTCTTTTCCATAAAATTAACAGATGATGAAAGTTTGCCCACTGTGCCTCGGTGGCACTTTCTCTACACTTGCACATGGCCCCATGTCTGGGCCAGTAACCATTTACTGCAGACTAACAGCAGCAAATGAACTGAGTGGGTGGCCACTTCCTGCAGAATAGGCGATGGGTGTTCTGGTAGAAGGCAGTGAGCAGGGCCCAGTGCAGAGGCAGAGCTTGTGGCTGCCAACACATTGCAATTTGAGAAACACCTCAAAGCCCCACCTCTCCCAAAATATCTCTTCCACCAGCCTGCTAAGGCAAGGCCCTCTCCTCCTATCTGGCTTGAAATTCCAGCCGTTAGATTTGCTGCTTTTGTACTGGCTAAGGAAATATTTTTTATGCATATTTCTTGGGAAGGTGAGAAAACTACTTTAGAAATCTCTTCCATTACATAGAATCAAAATAATCAAATGATCTAGGTTATCAAAATAATCAAATGTTACCTTGGAAAACTAGCCCAGAACCTTACTAGGCTAAAAGGCTTGAGTTGATATAAGAAGAACTTAATCTTCTGCCATTGTAATTCATAACATGATCACAAAAATTAGTATTCAAATTATGTTCTTTTCAAAGTGTTACATTCATCTCTAGTTTTCTGTCTCAAAAGTCTCTGTTCCTTTTGAGTTTCCCATTCTGTTTTAGTATTCTGAACTAGATAGAAGAACTAAGTTCTCATCATCTTCTAAATAATCTTTTTTATTAATTCTTGCTAAGAACAACGTCAGGAAAATTGTAGGATGTACATATAAACACAGAAGCAAAAAGTCACAGATTTTCACCCACCCACTTTTTCCTTCAAAGTTAGCTGTGAATACCATCCTCGGCTCTGTTACTACCCACTATACCCCTTGATCCTACCTGGTAAAGCCTGATGATATGGGGGTGACAAAGCATCTTCATAATTTGAACTTCCCGGAAAATCTTCTTCAAGTTTTCTTCATCCAGCTGGGTCTTATCTATGATCTTGATGGCAACCTGAAAAAGAAGGAAGAAAATTTACTCTGATGCATTATTAAAAGCAGTTTACTAAGGAAAATTAAATCCACTTTAAGACATTATATTCCACAAAAGACAAGCTGCCAGTATTTTGTTTACAGAATGTCAATGACGAAAATGAATTTACTCTTTTAAAAAGACAGGAAATGGATTCCTAGCAAGTTGGTCTCAAAGGAACAGACTCCAAAAGCTAATGGGTCTTCTGCCATTTCTTAAATTGCTCCTATAGTAAAACCCCATGATAAAACACTTCATTACTCCATAGATGTGGTTACTCTCTGGGTAAATCATGCTTTGGTGCAGAGAACAGAATGTAGGGCCTCTCATTAAGACTAAGAAGCTTGTATTGTAAGTACACGATGATTTAGTGAGGTTCGACCAGAAATTCCACAGGTATACTCCACCTCTCCCTGGTGCTTGGGTAACTCCATAATGATGGTGATTGCAGCAGCACTTATCACATGCTGAACACTTAGTATGTGCAGACATAATTTTTAGTGCTTTGAAAATACTAGCTCATTATACATCACCAAATATTATTATTACCCTTGTCTTATAATAATGGAAACAGACACAGAGATTAAGTAATTTACCTGAGATCAAGTAATTTACAGGTATTGTGTGACAGATCCAAGGTTAAAGAACAGGAAGCTTGGCTTTAGTTTAAATGCTGAACAATAATTCTATAAAAATCTGAAGCTCATTCCATACTCTGTACACTGTTTCAGCATAAAATATACCTTTCTATTCTGGTCATTATTGTTAAGATACCCAGCAGCACACACATTTTAAAACAGAATAAAAGATATATTTTGAAAATCTACTAAATCTAAACTTTATTACATTTTAGTGGAATATTCAAAAAATATTTGTGTTGTCCAAAAATACCTGTATCTCTCAATTGCAAATTATTCGATCAGTATGTAATCAGTGAATATTAGTTGGATGAAGAGGATGGACTATGAAAATTTTAGTTTCTTTCAATTCTTAAAATTCTATACACTGTGAGCCTCCCTGGTGGCGCAGCGTTTGAGCACTGGGTTGCGAAGCTGCCCGCAGCCTCTGCGGCGCTGGTTCGATCCCCGGCTGCTCCCCGGCCACTGGAGGAGGGTCCCACATGGCGCGCAGACCTCTCCTGCCGCCCGCTGCTCCCCTCAGCAGTGTACTTCGGTCCTTCTGCCTGCTCTGCTCCCCACTCTGGCTCTGGTGAATTCTCTCACCCTCCCGCGCTTCTGACTGTACCCAGTGCTTGTATAAATAAATAAAAATAAATCTTAAACAAAAATTAAAAAAAAAAAAGGGCCTCCCCGGTGGCGCAGCGGTTGAGCGCTGGGTTGCGAAGCTGCCCGCAGCCTCTGCAGCGCCGGTTCGATTCCCGGCTGCTCCCTGGCCACCATAGGAGGGTCCCACATGGCACGCAGACCTCTCCTGCCGCCCGCTGCTCCCCTCAGCAGTGTACTTCGGTCCTTCTGCCTGCTCTGCTCCCCGCTCTGGCTCTGGTGAATTCTCTCACCCTCCCGCGCTTCTGACTGTACCCAGTGCATGTATAAACGAAACAAACGAACAAACAAACAAATAAATAAAAACATGCCTCTATAAAAAAAGAAAAAAAAATTAAAAAAAAAATTAAAAAAAAAATTCTATACACTGTGAGAGGAAACGAAAAAAAAAAAACAGGGAAACAAAATTTCAACACTAATAATGTTTTAACCCAGAGAAACAGGCTATATCAACCTATACAGAGATTAATTACATGTACAAATGACTAGCAAAAAAAGTGACTCTGTAGTTGTTTCACCACTCAGAATGAGAACTGGTGGGAGAAAGGCACAGGGGGAATATATTTCAGCCCAATTCCAAGAGCACTTAAGCTCTGCTTATTGATGGAAAATGAGCTATTATGTAGCTTGAACTACAAAGATTAATCAAACATGGCCTTAATTTCCAGAAGCTCACAATCTACTAGGGAATGAGAAGTTTAAAGCAGACAACAGTGTTTGAAGTACAATTAATAAAACTTTAATTTACTAAAATTAACAATATCATATAGATGTCATTTTACATTTCATACCCAGTGTATCTGATTTCATATAAAGGGAATGTGGTCCTACATATTGAAATGTACTCACCTTTTCAGTGAGAATTACATTAAGTACAATTTGTTCTTAGAAGGTGGATAGAAGTTTTAATAGATTAAAACATCAGATTTCTGTCTACTTTTCAGTGAGATTCAAGATTCACCAAGACAGAACTTTTGCTTACCAGTTGAATATGTTATCAAAAGGAAGGACTTGGGTGTCAAGTCCTTGGGTTCAAAATATTGAAATTGTCCCTTCATGTATAACCTTGAACGAGTTAGTAACTTTTTCTATCGCACCTTTCCAATAAAATGTGGGCAAGAATGAGCCTACTTTAATCACCTTTAAAGATAACAGATGCAGCCTGTTTAGAATAATGTCCAACACGTGGTAAACACACAACATGCATTCATTACAGGTACTGCTTTTATTATTTTTTTTATTTAATCAAGCCTTAAATGTTAGGCAATTCTTGGCAAGAATTAAATTACGCTTCACTAAGCAACATAATCTTGGATCTGAAACACATCAATTCCTTGCTCAAGGGGCACGTTGCAGGACCAAGAAGCAAAATAGCTAACAATCTGTGGGAAGCATTCAGAACCAACAAGGTAATTCAAGCTAATGTGGGAAGAACATGGAAGGAATGGAGCTGGGAAAAAGTGCATTCTGTTCAGGAAAGTCACACTGGGCAACAGGAAGGAACCCACAGCAAGAGCTAACCCTGAGCCAGAGAAAGAAAGTATCTGCTTGTTTCAACAGGCCAGATTCCCCCTTTTATCCCTACTAAAACACAAACACCTGAGAGGTGGATGTGCACATAGCAGAAACATGAAGGGCCACTTAAGGAAGAAGGTGACTTGCTAAAGTTCAGCTCTCACCTTGGTTTCAAACTGGAAAGAAAGGTTTTCTAAAAAGCAGAAAAGTGCTAATGAAACAGAGAAAATAACAAGTCAAGGAGCAGGTAGTTTACAAACAGTATAAATATTTTGAGAATACCTGAAGAGATCAACAATCATGAATCTTCACTGCTATATATTACTGGAAGAGATAGTAAAGGTTTCAGCTAAACTACACACCCATTGCTTGAAAAATTAAAGGTGTCCACAGCGAGGGTTAAGTCCAAAAGCAAAGGGTAGAAACAGAAGATAAACTGGCAAACAATGTTTTTGATTACTACTAAAAATGTATGGATCACATACTTGTACTTTCATATGAAAATCATCACAAGCAGGAAACTTCTAATACATTACCAAGAGACCATATATTTGCCTCTTCAATACAGAATTCTTTTATCTTTCTAAGAGCAGGACTTATATGAATTAGCACTAATTAATTTTGCATGGCACTGTAGCAAATATACTGCTGAATAGATACAGGTTTTAGCACTCCTTAAGAAATTCCCTACCCAAGATATTTCCATTCAACAGATTCTTCTTTTCTAATTGGCATATGGTGTGAAAAAAATTAAACTCAGGATGTGCCAAATGTAAAGTCATAGTTCTTTACTATTCATTCCAGAAGGGAAAAAAATAGCCATTTTCCCCATTTAGTTCTCACTTCTAAACTACAGTTCTTCAACTCTTACCTCATTTTTGCAAGCATGGTAATGCTCGCAGGGAATGAAAAACAGTGGTTTCTTCACAACAGGCAGTATTTCACTTGCATATCCCTACACCACATTCAGAGTCAAGATAGGGTGACAACAGGATCCAAGGAGCCAAGGAAAGGTGAAGTATTACAATCAAAACAAACCACCTTCCTCCCCACCCAGCAGAAAAAAGTAGGGCTCGTCCCTTAGAGATGTGCTATGATGAATCGGCACTTAAAAAGAAATACAAAGACCACGAGTGCAAAAATTCCTCCACAGAGAGCGCACACTCCCTTAGACTAGTACGCAGATGTATGCATAATAATTTCACAGGATACACTAAACAGACTGAATGTCTTAAAGAAAGGAAAACATTATGACAGTGTGGAGAAAAGTTTATTTTTTCCAATATTTTTAAGGAAAGAAGCTCTACTTTTCACTAAAATATCTTAAAATGTAGACAGATATCGAACATGTCAATGTGAATTATTTTCTTTAGGGTTATGTTTTTTTAATTAACTTCTCTAGCTACATTTCTTCCCCCTTATTTCTAGATCATTCTCAGCTCAGATCAAGAATCATTTTACATGCCAGGCCTGTCAATCCAATACAGTGGGCTCCCATCATGTGTGACTGAGCACTTGAAATGTGACTGACCCAATGTGAGGTGCTATACATCAAGAGGGTATGCCTGGGGCTCACTTTGGCAGCATATATATTAAAATTGGAACAACAGAGGAGACTGGCATGGCCCTGTACAAGGATGACACACGAAAATTCATGACACACTCCATTTTTTTAAAAAAAGTTACACCAGATTTCAAAATTTCAATATTAAAAAAACAATGCAAACTATTTCATTGATTTTATATCAATTATGTCTAGAAATATCTCAGATATACTATAATAAATTGTAAGATATATTATTAAAACTAATTTCAATAAAAATTTCTCCCTATGGAATGGGAGAAAATATTGATCAATCACATATCTGATAAGGAGTTAACATCCAAAAGATACAAGGAACTCATACAACCCAATAGCAAGAAAAACCCAAATAACCCAATTTAAAATTGGGCAAAGGAAGTAAATAGTCATTTTTCTAAAGATATACAAGTGGCCAGGAGATACATGAAAAAGTACTCAACATCACTCATCATCAGGGAAATAGATATACATGAAAACACAACGGGATATGAATTCACACATTAGAATGTCTGTGATCAAAAAGATAAGAGACACAAATGCGAGCGAGGGTGTGGCGAAAAGGGAACCCTTGCAGACTGTTGCTGGGAATGTAAACTGCAGTCACTAGAAAAAAGTACTGAGATTCCTCAAGAAATTAAAAATAAAACTACCATATGATCCAGCAATCCCACTTCAGGGTATATGTATATATCCAAAGGAAACAAAATCATCTCAAAAAGATATTTGTATTCCCATGTTCACAGCAGCATTATTCACAATAGCCAAGTATGAAAATATCCATCAACAGATGAATGGATAAAAAAAATTCTCTCTCTCTCTCTCTCTCTCTCTCTCTCTCTCTCTCTCTCTCTCTCTCTCTCTCTCTCTCTCCTTATACACACACAAGGAGAGAGAGAAAGAGAGAAAGAAAGGAATATTATTCAGCCTGAAAATAAATAGGAAATCCTGTTATTTGTGACAACATAGATGTATTCGGGGGGCATTATGCTAAGTGAAATAAGGCAGAGGCAAATACTACATGGTATCACTTATATTTGAAATCCTAAAAAAAAATAATAAAGACCAAACTTATTTTTTTATTTTGAAATTTTTTATTTATTTTTATTTTTTTATTAATTTTTTTTTATTTTTATATTCCCCAAACAATTGCAACCCCAAACTTACAAAAAAGAAAGTAGAAAAGTAGTCTACCAGGGGCCAGATAGTGGGGGAAATAGACCTGGGGGAGCGGGGGGCAAGGGGAATGGTAAAGTGTAAGAACTTTCAGCTGTAAGATAAGGTCTGAGTATCTAATGTAAAACATAGTAACTCTAGTTGACAACAGTGCATCATATTATTAAAATTTGCTAAGACAGAGGGAGGAAGGAAGGAAGAAGGAAAAAAGAAAAGACAAATAAGTGAAGTGGTGGAAGTGTTAATTCAATTGGTGATCCTGTAATAATGTATATGTATATCAAAGCCTCACGCTACACTTTAAATAGCTTACAATTTTGTCAATTATACCTCAGTATAGCTGGAAAAAAGCCATTTCACCTAATTCCTTCCACTTGTTAAAATACGGCTACTAGAAAATTTTAAATTATATATGTGGACCGCAGTTCATTGGACAGCACTGGTTTGATGATGCAACAGAGTAGTATTAAAAAAAAAAAAAAATAATAATGAGGGCCTCCCCCGGTGGGGCAGGCGGTTGAGTGCAGCGCTGTGAAGCTGTCCGCAGCCTCTGCAGCGCCAGTTCGATCCCGCCCGGCCAGCGAGGGTCCCACAGACCTCTCCTATCTCGCCCGCTGCTCCCCTCAGCAGTGTATTTCGTCAGTCTGCCTGTTCTGCTCCCCACTCTGTCTCGGGGAATCCTGGTGAATCCTCTCACCCTCCCGCACATCTGGCTTGTACCCTGGTTCTTGTTTAAATAAATAGATCTGAAAAAAAAAATGAAATTGACGTCAAACTCCTTGACGCGCTATTGAGATCTGCCAGTTAGACCTATCCTGAAGAAACTTGGCAGGTTTCAAGCAGTCGATGCTCAAATACTGCCTTGGGAGAGGATGTTTATTAAATAAGGCCTCAAAAACTGCATTCCAGGAACTCAATTTAATTCCATTAAAAAAATGTTTATTGAACAACTGATTGGCTTTAGGCAATGAATGCCCTTGTGCAGTTCCTAGCAGTTACTCTCAACAGGATTTCTAGGAGAATTAAATGTTACAATGTTAAGACAGCAGTTGTCAAAATTTTTGGTTTCAGGACTCCTCTTAAAATTGAGAACCTTTCAAAGAAGAATGGTTTATATGGATAATAGTTACCAATATTTACTTAGAAATTTGATTGAAATTAAAATATAAGAATACACAAGTATACATTTCATCAGAGTAATTATATCATCATACATAATAGTCTCTCAAAATCTCCACCACTATTCAGTTGTGAGAATGAGAGTGGAAAATGGACCTTACAGTTTGAATATTTATGAACAGTTTTTATCTCAGGGACTCGCTAAAAGAATTTTTGAAGAATTTGGGGCCCCTTGATCAAACTTTGAATACAAAAATGCCCCAAATATTGCATGTAATGAATTCACTTCTCTTCCGAAATCCTAGACTATACTACCTTTTGGAAAACTGTAAAAACAGTCACTCCGATTTTTTTTCTGTATAATTTAATTTTTTCTATGGGGCTTAATTCAAACCCAGTTGAGAATGGCTTCTAGAAAAAAAAATTAAATGCCTTTGCAATCAGCCTTGATGAGAAAAAAAAAACTTGTTTTCTTTTTAACTTACTAGAAAATAGAACTATCACCAGAAAGCAGGTTTAAAGAAATTCCAAACCACCACAAGCTAGACTACAAGGCTGAAAACTTCCAGGCATGTGATGAATGACATGCCACATCGCCAGTCAGGATGTAGGCTGGTCATATACTTGGAAAGATCCTGACCTTTGTACTGGAAGCAATCAAGGAGTCTCTATTTTAGTTTTAACAGTCAAATTAAGTACTAAGGAGCACAGCAAAGATGCATCTTTGGAAGGAACCAACTATTCTGTTCATTTTAAACATTGATCACAACTGTCTCTGGGAAAATATGCAGCTGTCAAGCCTAAGGAATGACTGAGATGTTAGGACTCGAGCCAACTCCAGACAAGAGGACATAATGTGGCCACCACAGATAAGGGTCCATGAGCACTCAATGAACCCCAAAGGAAATAGTTTAAAATATCTAGATGGTCTTTAGGTGACTTTTCTTTTTCTATCCTCTGTTTATGCTGCACCAAATGGTAAATCCAATAATTCAGGAATTCACAAGATCTGGGAGAGAGAGAGAACTGAGAATTTAGTAAGATGACAAACTATACCAGGAAGTATGCATTATTCTTGGAAGCAATTCCAAGGTAGAACATGGTATATTGTGCATAATTAATAAATGGTGTTTGAAACAAAGGAAATTTTCTAGTGATTATCTAGAACAAAAGGGAAATTTTTAAGACAAGAAAATGATTTCTGAGTTTCAGTAATTCCCATGTGGTTAACATGTACCCTCTCAGCAAACAGAAGTCCTAGAAGTGACTGTAACATAATGGGCAACACTCTCAGCCAAACTGACATTACTGTTGCTATTTTAACAGAAACAGTGCTTTTACAGAACATTAAACCAACTCCTGGCCTGTAGGTTTACTACTTAAATGAAATGGACAAAAGATTTTTTTTTTAAGGACGTGAAGGATGGAGATGACTATGAAAATAAAGGTTATTATCATGATTATCACTGTGATAATTAAAGTTAGTTATTTATAATGCATTTTCAGGTGTTCATTTTAGATTGACCAAATCTCTGATGATTGAGAGAGAGATATAGAAGAGGGTCAATGGCTTAATTCCCAGGTTAATTAAAAGGTTATTAAATTCTAAACCACTTATAGCTTTGCCCCAGAAGTCTTAAAGGAGGACAGGAGAGGGAAAAATGAGGAAGAGGGAGAAGGCCCAAAAAGAAAAATGGGGGACATAGAAGATATTTTATGTAGAAAAGAGGGATTGGCAGATGAGCACTACCAAGATGGGGTAGAGGGGGCCTCCCTGGTAGCGCAAGGAGTTAAGTCGAAGCACTATGAAGCTACCTGCAGCCACTGCAGCACGAGTTCAATCCCTGGCCAGGGAGCTACCCACATGGTGCAGCAGACCTCTCCTGTCTCGCCCGCTGCTCCCCTCATCAGTGTATTTCAGTCAATCTTGCCTGTTCTGTTCCCCCCTTTGTCTCTGGTGACTCCTCTCACCCTCCACACCTTCTTGTATGCATAAATAAAAATCTTTTTTAAAAATGGGGAGAACTGAAATTGTATGGGGAATATAACAATAAAATTTATTTTTAAAAAAATAAATAAATAAAAATGGGGAGAAAAGGCTAAGTGTTAAATGGTCTAACAAGGAATATAAGTTTTAAAGGCCACTTACTATTAAATACCAATATTTAAGAAAATAGAAAAATGAAAAAATCACATTATGGAAATGTTTTGAAACAAAAGAAAAACAGAGAGAAGTAGTTAGTCCAAGGAAAAATAGAAAGCTATGAAAGAAGACATTTTTGACCCAAGAAGGGTTTGAAAACTGAGGGTAAAAATATTCAGTAATGGCCTGAATTGTGAGATTAAAAGGAGATACAAAGTTGAATGAATTTCAAGATGAATTTTCTTAATGAAGTGCACGCTCTTTCCTGGAGTGCCAGCTCATAGGTAAAAATAACAGACTCACAGAAGGACTGTGCTCTTCCCAAGAATGGCATTTGTCAAGGAGCCTGCTAAGCACATTCAGATGGAGCACCTAGAACACTCCAAGCTTTTTAAAGCACCAGCTGGAAAGAGAGTTAAAGTCAACTAGCACAGCATAACTTTCTTAAACTTCCCCAATGGAGATTTATTACATTGAGCATCTTGCTAACCATACAATGGCAGTGTTGTTAACAAAGTCAGCAACAGCCGGTATTTTAAATTGTTTTAGATTATATTAATATGCACTGAGCCCTAACAACCTAGTCCCCAAATAGCAAGAAACTGAGTGAGCTAGGGAAACACATTCACAGTTGAAAACTATCCTAAATTCTTCTTCTCCATATCTCCCAGTTATCTGATAATGAAGACTAAGGGAAAATAGGAAGCATCTTACCCTCTTGATTTCTGAAGCTAGCATGCATGCTTAGATGCCAGTACTGTGAGTTAACTGTCAAGACATACATCTCTTTCAAACCAAGCATTGCAAGTCTTAGTGGCAATGACACTGGGCTGTGTTCCCAGTGGCAGCCCAGATTAAAGAGCCAGCTGGCCCATGCCCATCAGGAACACGGCACCAAGTACCTTCTGAGGGGCTTTCCACATCTCAACTGCAGACCTCAGTGCTGGCAGGAAAATACCCCTCTGAGATTCCATCAAAATGGGAAATTTTGTGCCATGGCTTTCTGCATTAACTCTGATTTCAATGAGTGCCTTATATTCAGAAGTCATCACCTTTTCAAATTAAACAGACTTTACTCCCATAATGAATATGTGTGTTTCATGTACTAAAGAATGAAGTTTAAGTAACTTAAGTCACTCCCTTGGAAAGTCCAATGGTAAACATTAACTATTTCTCAAATTTCTGATATTTATTTTAAAGGCAGGAGGGGGGCTATTGACTTTTACAACACTGCCATAGAAAATAATGAAAAACTGTTCCAATAAAATGTAACTCATTATTATAATGGCTATTGTGATATGGATCATATGTTAATATTATTATACCCACATTAAATACAAAAAACAAAACTACACAAGTATATGCTTAACATTTTAGTAAGATTGTCCATCCTTCCCTTAGCAGGATTATCAGCATCCTAAATTCTAACTGTCTATGATAGTCCTAAATTGTCATTAGCAGTGAGACTTTATTCAAGCTGCTAAAGTAGCATCAAAGATCTTACTCAGTTATTAAAATTGTGTATTAATTGACTAAGATACTGAGTATAGTTAATGACACTGAGATTTTTTTAAGTCATTAAAAGCATCCACAAATTAAACAAAGACCAACCTATACTACTGGGCCCACTGTTGATATTATGACAATACCCTTTTTAAGCAAATTGATATAAATCACTGCCAAAGAGACCCAAAAGACTCTCCAGCCATGAGAAATAGCTTCCCTAAAGATAGACATCTTTGCATAAATACATGAGTTTTTTATATCCTGAGAAACACCATCTAGAATTTTTGTCTTTTTATTATTCAGTTGTAAGCGTTATTTCTATATTCTTAATACAAATCCCTTATCAGATATATGATATGCACGTTTCTTCTCCCATTCTGTGGGTTACCTTTTACTTTTTTGAATGTATTGTTTGTAGCACAAAAGTTTTTAATTTTGATACAGTCCAACTCATCAACTTTCTCCCTTTGTATTTTTTATGTGAAGTTAGGATTACTTAACTCCAAATTAAAAACATTTATACCTATGATTTCTTCCAAAAGCTTTATAATTTTAGCCCTATGCTTATGTATACAAGCCAGTTTGAGTGACTTTAGCTGTATGCGTAAAGCAGATCGGATTCAACTTCACTCATCTGCATGTGGATATCCATTTGTCCCAGCGCCGTTTGTTAAGCCCTGAAACAGGACGGAAGACCCAGATCCCTTTGCCATTGAGCAACCACAGATGAACCAAACCAAAATGATGTTAGCTTGTGGCTTCAGGGGAACTGTTTTATTATTAAAGAGAGTCAATGGATAAAGCAAATATTAAAAAATCATCTACCAACATAGCAAAATAACAGAGAAACAGAACTGTAATAATACACAATGCAAACTATCAGTCCAAATGATCCACTCATCAATATGAGGCTGCATGTTTAGGTTCTAGCAACATCTTTAAAAAAAAAAAAAGGTGTCCATTAAAACAAGTACATAAAATAAGAAAAATTAAAAATAAAAACAAATAAAGGCACTCTTTCAACCTTGCTTTCTCAAAGCCATGGTGCCCTAGACAACGCGCAGGCATTCGTAGCAGACACACCAAGGGAGCCATCAGCATCAGGTCCTTTAGTCTAGGAGCAGTGCTCACAGAGAAACTCCTAGTGACAAGACAAGGATAAACTGTGCTAAACTCTTCATAGAATTATAGGAAATTCTGGCTCCTACCTCCCCCAAATGTCTGCTTTTTAACCAAAAAAGGATGAAGAAAGCTAGGGTTTTCTTTGTCCTCTGGTCCTCCAAAGTAGGTCAGGTCTGTGCATGATTATTGGGTTTCACATTCCTTTAGAAAAGGAAGAGATGGAAAAGCATGGAGTTTTGTTTTAACAAACTGCAGACTCAGGCGAGGGGTGGAAACTAAAGAGAACTCCTGCTGCTGACCGGGAAAAACGAACTGAGAAAAGGACTGTCTTTGGCAAAAGTAAACCAAGTTTATGACAGGGAGAAGAGGTCTAACTTCCCATTCTAAAGCTACAACATCAGACTGGAACATGGGTGTGAGCCTCCTCGCCCCAGGCTCCTCCCAGCCAGGCCCCTAAGTAGCAAGGTGGATGTAAATAAACTCATTAGTATTTGAATTACCAAAAATCCCTTTCTTAGAAGAATCGCTGCAGTTTCTTTCAACATGATCAGATAAATTTTCATTGTGAAATATGTCAAAGACAAACCTTAGTTCTTTCTGTGCTTTTCCATTTCACCTCCTACTCCAAGATAACGACTCACTTAAAGTTCATTTTCATTCCTTTGCTTTTCTATACAATTTTATCATATATGTATCCCCAAACAATATTATTTACATTTGCCTATTTTTAAATTTTAAATACATAGAATCATTATTGTAACTGCTTTTTTGATCCTTATTACATATGTATCCTTATATATATCCTTAAATGCATATATTTGATGTATGTCTGTCATATACTATTCCTCCATGAAGATGCATTTAGTAGTACCTAATTCACCTTATGAATGTACCAACTTGATTGTTTACAGTTGCTAGACATTTGAACTGTTTACATTTTTGACTATTATAAACAGTACTTTAAATATTCCTGAATAAGTCTACTGGATCATGAGCATAAGAGTTTCACTAGCATATAAACCTAGGGGTTACTAGAGAAAGTCAAATTGCTTAATTTTTCCCAGTCTGGTAGGGGCTAGAGGACAAATAGTTCTTTACTCTTTTAATTAATAGCATCTTTTTGATTACTAAAAAGTTTGAGGATCTTTTCATATGTTCGTGGACCATTTCTTTCTGTTTCTGTGAAACAGACTTATTCATAAATTTCCTGTTTCTGGTGGTTCTTTTTACCTTTTAATTTGAGGGATTCTTTAGAAGTCTGCATAGCAAATTGTGATTCTTCACTCCCTTTATCTTTTTCTTAAAGTAAAATTGTTATTGAACTATAACGCATATACAAAAATGTAACCAAAATAGAAGTGCAACCTACACACACAGAAGCAATTTGGGACTCTCAATAATTTTTAAGATTGTAAAGGGTCCTAAGATAAAAAAAGTTGTAAGATCACTAAATCAGACATATGTGGCATCTTCTTACCTTCTATGTGACTTAGCCGCCTATGCTCCATTTTTCTCTGTACTAAATTCTAGAGTTTTCTTAAGAGGTATTTATCTTCCAGTTTACCCTTCTACTCTATCCAATCTGTATCATCTTTCCATTGTGTTTCTCATTTATGTTTCTTATTTCTAAAAGTTCTGAGACAACTTTCACATCTTCCTCATCAATTTTTATTTTCATCATATCTTTAATCCTTTTATTGCTTTAAACACTTCTAGTTTTCATAGGACTGATAGTTACTGCTGATTTAGTTACCTATCACTGTGTAACAAATCACCCCAAAACTTAGTGGGCAGAAATAAAAACAATTATTTATTTGGCTCACAAATTTGTAATTGTTCAGGGCTCAAAAAGGACAGGCTGTCTCTGCTCCACATGGCATCACCAAGGGCAGCTTGACAAGAGGCTAAAGGATCCCTTTTTAAGATGGCTTACTTATAAGATTGGCAAGTCAGAATACCTGACAGCTGGGAGCTTAGCTGGTGCTCAGGCACTGAGGTTTCAGTTCCTCTCCACGTAGGCTCTGTGGGCTGCAGAGGCTTCTTCAGAGCATAGTGATGGGTATGAAGAACATATATTACAAGAGGATAAGAAAGAAATGTGTGGTATTTTTATGCCTTACACTTAGAAATCACATATCACTTTATTTTATTTTTTTTGGCCAAAGCAGTTACAAGGCCAGGCCAGGTTCAATGGAATGAGAGATTCTAGTCTTCTTTTTTTTTTTTTAAATAAATTTTGGAGCTAACATTGGATAACATAAGTGTCAGGTAGATGGCATTATAATTTGACATCTGTACGACATTATGAGCACCTTGTCTCCATCTATCACCATACAACTGAATCCTTTTACATGTTTCACCCCGCTTCCAACTGTCTTCACCTTTGGTAAACACCAATCTGTTCTCTGTATCTAAGAATTACTTTTTATTTTGCTTATTTACTTGCATTGTTTATTTTCCACACAGGGGTGAAGTTATACACTGTTCATCTTTCTCCAACTGACTTATTTCACTGAGCATAATACTCATAAGGTCCATCTGTGTTGTCACAAATTGCAAGAGTCCATCTTTTTTTCATAGCTGAGTAATATTCTGTTTTATACATATACCACATCTTTATTATTCTTCTGCTGATGGACATTTAGTTTGTTTCTGTATCTTGACTATTGCAAATAATGCTGCAGTGAACATATGGGTACATGTGTCTTTTTGGATTATGCTTTTGTATTTAGGGGGGATACTCAGAAGTGTAATGGCTGATAATATGGTATTTCTATTCATTTTTTAAGGAAGCTTCATACTTTGGAGGAAATTCCATTTTTTCCAGTGGTTATATCAATTTAAATTTCCACTAACAATGTACAAGGGTTCCCTTTCATCCCTGTCCTTGTCAATACTTATTTTTTTGTCATTTGATAACAGCCATTTATAGGTGTGGAGTGATATCTCATTGTGGGTTTGATTTGCATTTCCATAACAATAAACAATGATGAACACAGGTTCATGTGCCTGTTGGCTATCCATATGTCTTCTTTAGAGAAATAACTATTCAGTTCTTTTGCCTATTTTCAAATCAAGTTGTTTATTTGTTGTTGAGTTGCATGAGTTCTTTATATATTTTGGATATTAACCTCTTGTCAGATGTATGATTTGCAAATACCATCTCCCATTCAGTAGATGCCTTTCATTTTGATGATGGCTTCTTTTTCTACGCAGAGGTTTTTCAGTTTTATGTAGTCCAGTTTATTTATTTTTGTTCTGTTTTCCTTGCTATTAGCGTCAAATCCACAAAGACACACAAGGCCGATGCCACGGTGCTTATCACCTATACTTTCTTCTATGTACTCTATGGTCTTGAATATTCCAGGTCTTGAATATCCAACTCTTTAATCCATTCTAAATTTGTTTCATGTGTGGCATAAGATAGTGGTCTAGTTTCATTCTTTTGCATGTGGCTGTGCAGATTTCCTAACACCAGTCTTAGTGAAGATTTTCCTTTCTCCATTGTTTGTTCTTAGCTCATGTATCATAAATCAGCTGTCCATATATGTGTAGGTTTACACCTGGAATCTCAATTCTTTTGCATTTATCATTGTGAATGTTTTTATTCCAATACCATGCTGTTTTGATTGCTATAGTTTTGCAATATAGTTTTCAGGATAATTTGAAGTTAAGGAGAATGGGGTTTCTTGATGGTTGCAAATCCATGTGAGTATGGGATTCTGCTTAGGCAATTTCATAGGAGACTTCCCTCCCCTTCCATACAGATCAAAAACAATAACAAGCAAGTTTCTGTATGCAAGGCACCTCTATCCTACCAATCCACTGCAGAAGTCACCTTTCTGGGGGTCTTAGTTTTATATAAGGCAGTCTCCCTCTTCCCAGTCTTCCAAGATACTATTCTTTTTCTCTTGACACTATTTTGCACTAATCCTATAAGAAATTCTCGGCATAAACACCACCTTCATTACTTTACTCTACCTTACAAAATCACATTTTCTAGAAATTTAAGGTCTTCAATTGCTTTTCTTATGTGAGCGCCAGCATTTTACATATGTTCACAGATTTTCCCTCTAGTCTGTGTCATTAAAAAAATGTTCTGATAGAAGGAACTCCTGTGTACATCTATCTATCATGTAACTGACAAAGAAATTACCAATCTTCCATTTTAAGGGTTTCATATATTAAAATTGATAATTTCAGGAATACAGCTATATATTTTAAAGACAACTATATAAAATACCATATACCACTTGAATGGAAATGCTTTGGAAATGTTCTTAATGAATGTATTTCCCATAAAGCAGATTTGGTGGAAATTATTACACTATTTTAGATACACTAACTTCTGCGCCAGGATCTTCTATCACTTAAACCCTATTAAGACCTGTGCCCCTAGCTTCCAATAGATTGCAACTGTAAGCAAAAGCTTAGTGTTAAAAACCTGGTCTTCCTTGGTCAACAGATTTAAAATATCTGATGTAAAACATGCAATAGGAGAATTCAGGGATATGAAATTTCTCTGAATAGCAAATATATATCACATGAATTATTATTTTTGTACCATTTGTACTTTCATAATGAAAATCAATTCATTTTATATCTCAAATTATTATTTTGTAAGTTGAAGAATAAGCAACTGTTTTCATTATGGAATTTTCCCAATAAGCCAGGTATTCTTAAAAATTAAAAAAAATTAAAAAAAACAAAAAACAAAAAACCTGTGCCCCTGTACATATTTTTAGCACGGTTCAGAATTGCATCACAACCCAGGTAAATGAAATTTTTATTGATTTAAAGGGATAAAACCCAAACTATTTATAGGGCCAATGTCCTAAGGTCAAACAACAAAATAGATGAGATTATTATCATCTAAGAAGAGATAAGTTTCAAATTCTCTTTGGCAAGATGAAAATTAAGTGGACTTAGTGTTCACATGCACTTTTTTCGAAATACATATATTCTTACTGTAATTTAAAAAATTATTCCATTGTAAGAGCAAAGGCTCAAAACCAGCAGCAGCAGTTCATTAAAAAAAGAGCTATTTAGTCACTGTTATAAGAACCTTTAAATGTTAGATCTTCCCATAATGCTGAAAGCAATGGCTACAAATTACCATATTCCCAAGTAGATGGCAGCCAAACTCTCATGTCCCAGAGGAGGAATGGCTACTACAACTATTAGTCGGCACTGGCAGGAGGTTTAGAAGCAAGTCACTGAACAGACCATTTATTGTTCTTCATTTTGGGCAATATGACCTTTCCAGCTCAGTCTGCAAAACATCACAGTAGTCCATGAGGAGAAATTCCACATGGAAGCAAATTCCAAAATGCAATCTACCCTATAGGCAGCATGTTTTTCCAGATTCTTCATCCCACTTTGCTCTACTCCCCTCTGGGTCATAATAGAATTTGGCAGATGTTAGAATTTGCTATGTATAAACCCTGGAGTCCAGACTAGAAAATTCTGCAAAGCATGCAATCTAGCACTTGTAAAAATGGTTTCTTTGTGCACTGATTTGGATATGCTAACTTAGGATATCTACATGTTCAAAAATGTGTCTAAGGCTGCTGAAGTAAAAAAAAAAAGGGGGGGGGGGGAAGCACATGTCATACACATCCCAACACAGCTTACAAGTCTTCTGAGATCATCCTCTCCATACCAACAAAATGCCGAAGTCATTACACAATCTGTGGTTTCTTCTCACAATTGAAGAAATGAATAGCTTTTAATACAAAAGTTAGATAGGTTTACCCTGAAATATTCTGACAGCCTTGGAATTTTATATATTGAATCAGAAAGTACCAGTTACCAGACTTCCAAGCAAGGGTCTACAAAAGATTCTTTTCATTCACTGTAATCTTTCTTCATAGCAAAACTCCAAAAAAATGTATTTTGGAAGTTTTCTACTTAGGAAGAGAAACGGCAACAAATCTCTATTGTATAGTAATTTTTGTTTACCAAGCTGATAGAATTAATCTGTGTTGATATAATTAATTATATTTCATCACATATCTTATTGATAGTTCTTTTCCTAATATTAAAACAAAGAGTTTGGCATTTTAAAATCAAAGAGTTTGGCAAATCAAAGAATGGAAAGTACACAGGGCATATTTGGCATGAGATAGGACCCAGCTTAAAAGAGTTCAGCCGGAAGGGTAAATGCTCATTCAGCCTGAATTACAAATAATCTGACAAAGGCATATTTGGGGGACTAGATTATATTTTATAGTTTTAGCCAATGTATAAGTAATCTATAGTAAGGTAGCAAAATTTCCTAGCTAAGAAGAGTATTTGTATAAATTAATTACAGCCTAGAGATTAATAAATTAATTGCTCTTATTGTTTCAGTTTACCCCTGTAAATTAGCAGGAGCTTGCTTGTACATGTGGACATTAAAATGCTAACTAGTATAGGAGTTCAGTATAACTAAATCTGTTTTGGTCTGCTTTACATCAAACTCTTCTGGGCCTCTATTTGTTCACATATCTCTTTGGAAAATACAAATATGTTAAACTAAAACAAGAAGAAACTTAAGCTTGAGCTTATGATTCTAAACGTGTTATTTTCTTTTGTACTTGCAATATAGTTTCTTAGTTTTAAAAAAGGGTGGGAATAAAGCCAACACCTGTTCAATAAATAAAATGATTACAACTAAAAAGGTCCTTATTTCCCCCTGCAAAAATCTGAAAAAACTTACTACCTCAATCAAGTACTTCAGACACAGAGGTTTTAGGGAAACATTTAAAATTTTAGATGTCTCTGTTAAGTCCCAACACTGGGTGTAAGTCTGGTAGGGCTGTGGTCTCACTTCATTTAGAGAAGCAATCTATTGCGATCATCAATCACTCTACTAAGGAAAAAGCAACAGGTTATATTTTATATATGTTTTTCAGTCCACTCTTCCTCCTTTCTCTGAAGGATAATTTTTGTAACTACACTCTAAACTTCTGACTTTCAATGTCAAGTGGACATTGTCATTATCAATGAAGAAAGAAAAGAATGCTTGGGGCAAGAGAATGAAATTGAAACATGAACTCTACCACTTAGTTTCTTATCTGTATGACACTAGTTTAATTTAATAAGGCTGCTATAAAGGTTAAAGGGTAATTCATCTCCAAGCTGTGTGGAGATTTCTTGACCTACTAAACATAGAGCTTCCATATGATCCAGCAATTCCATTACTAGGTATTTACCCAAAAGGCACAGAAATATCAATTCCAAAGAGCACCTGCACCCCTATGTTTATAGCAGCACTGTTTACAATAGCTAAGCTTTGGAAACAACCCAAATGCCCAAAAATAGATGACTGGATCAAGAAGATGTGGTCCATATACACCATGGAATATTACTCAGCATTCAAAAAAGATAAACACATGCAATTTGCAGCAACATGGATGGCACTGGAAGGGATCATGCTCAGCGAAATAAGCCAGAAAGAAAAAGAAAAATACCGGATGGTCTCACTCATAGCAGGAATCTAGCAAACTTAAATAAGGGACCAGGAAAAAGAGTAACTATAAGAAAGTAAAAATCAAAATCAACAAACAGCTATGAACCAGAGACACTCTATGGAGGGTGGGGGGCAGGGAGGGGAGGGATTGGGGTCAAAATAAGGGGGTCGCAATTGTATGGGGAATATAAAAATAAAATTTATAATAAAAAAAAGGGTAATTCATCTCCAAAAGCAGCTAGTGAACAGATAGCTAATTGATATTTGCTAATTATTGTTATTATTATCATTACAACTGTTATTCTAATCACCCCTCATCAGGTCCCTATCCTGATTCCTGGCAATACCAAATTTGTCACTTTTCTCAAGCTCTTAAACCAATCTAAGACCAGTAACTTTCAACAAATGGCCTAGCATTGTGCTTCACAGGGAAAACAGACATAAAGAATTCCACTATGGAGAGCTGTGTGGAGATTTCTTGACCTACTAAACATAGAGCTTCCATAGGATCCAGCAATTCCACTCCTAGGTATTTACCCAAAGGACACAGAAACATCAATTCCAAAGAGCACCTGCACCCCTATGTTTATAGCAGCACTGTTTACAATAGCTAAGCTTTGGAAACAGCCCAAATGCCCAAAAATAGATGACTGGATCAAGAAGATGTGGTACATATATACCATGGAATATTACTCAGCATTCAAAAAAGATAAACACATGCAATTTGCAGCAACATGGATGGCACTGGAAGGGATCATGCTCAGCGAAATAAGCCAGAAAGAAAAAGAAAAATACCGGATGGTCTCACTCATAGCAGGAATCTAGAAAACTTAAATAAGGGACCAGGAAAATGAATAACTATAAGAAAGTGAAAATCAAAATCAACAAAAAACTATGAACCAGAGACACTTTTTGGGGGGTGGGGGGCGGGAGGGGAGGGATTGGGGTCAGAATGGGGGGGTTGCAATTGTATGGGGAATATAAAAATAAAATTTATTATAAAAAAAAAAAGACAAGTATAGAAGTATACACAGCAATGCCTCAACTGCTAGGAACTCTACTCTGGCAGGCTCATTTGAGGCTGTTAATGTCTCCTTTTTGTTGTTGAAATATTGTGGTTGTCTTTTGTTTTGGTTGAAATGTGATTTATTAAGGACCTAAATGTCTTGCTAATTTAGCTATTTCTCTATAAAGATTAGACATAAAATATCTTTAATGAGCTCGCCAAATTTTAATGGCAGGGATACCAGGGCCAGTTGCATTATGCTGGTTTGTGGAAGACTGTGTAGTCTCTGTAAAATATTCTCAGGTGATTATGTAGGATTTCTAGTACTTTAAATGTTTATGCCACCATGGAATTGTCTCCATTCTCTGTGATTAAAAGTCACAAAAAAAAAAAAAAAAAGAATTCCTTCCATTTCCTTTTCTATGCATCTTCCTGCCTTATCTCCTTCATCCCAGAAGGAGATTTCTCCTCCACCCTCAGTCAGATAACAAGTGACATTGTCAGTCAACAGCTTCCATCAACATCACCACCACCACCACCACCATCACCATCACTACCACCATCATCACCATCATCAACACCATCACCATAACAACCACCACCACCATCACCATCATCATCATCATCATCATCATCACCACCACCATCATATCATACTCAAATAAAAAGAATAGCAATTTCCAAGTCCACATTAAAGAAGACGACTGACTGATATTCCAATTTCAGAACTGGCAACTACCAACACTCATGTGACTATGGAGAATGGCTACTGGTTTTACTGGCTTACTTTCCTCTTCATTCTCAAAATCAACTTAGCTGGAGAAAGAAGTCAAGTTCTCAAAAAATAAGTACTAGTTCAAACTCACAGATAAAGAAAGAACAGTGGTCATCAGGGATTATGGAAGGTAAAATGAGGAGCTTTTTTGGTAAATAAAATGTTTCAGAGTTGCATGATGAAAGAGTTCTGAAAATTGGCTATTCCACAAAAAGTTAATATACTTTACACGGCTGACCTACACCATTAAGAATGGTTAAGATGGTTTTGCTATATGCATTTCCTCAAAACTTAAGTCATACATACGTAAGTGCACACATATATACACATAAATATAGCTTTTAAATCAGTGCCACACAATAAGAACCTCTAACCAACCTCTGCCCCAAATTCATATTCTGAAACCTTATTTAAAATGGGTTAAAATTTTAGTTTCCTTAAGCAAACCCCTCATCAGTAATTTGGTAGAAAATGATATAATCTAGTCTTATAAAAGATATAAAGGACAGCCTGTTATCAAAGCACACTTGAATATAGTCTCAGAGATAACAAGTACAGCATCTACTTCCCTCCACTAAGCAGAAATAAATATAAAAAGAATTTTTCAAAAATACTTTTTTAGCACTCCCAATGGAATCTTCTGACATCTGCACACAGGATCTTTGGGACAGAGGTATGGAAGAGAATAAATATGTGGTAGAAAGCCCTTTTAATACAACCTGCTCTAAAGAAATCCATGAAATAAAATCCATGTTGTTGGAAAATTCTGACTTGAGATGCAAATATTTATAAAGACTATGGTTTAAAGACCATCTATTTTTAGGAGGGAAAATATTCAGTAAAACTAACACAGCAACAAACTAAAATGCAGGGTGAGAAGATAATAGTAAATCATTTCCACCAGAATAAGAAACTGTACTTTTGAGGGTTATTTTTAAAATGCAAAGCATTCATTTTTTTATTCAAGATGTTAAAGAATCATTATGCAGAGAAAAAAGTGTTTGGTAAAACACAAGCAAATATATATGAACAAGGCTGTTTGGCTGTATTCACATGACATATCTATAGTTTGGGTGGCACAGCCTCCATTCACTTTAAGTCAATACAGAACCAGGTAAAGTTAAGCCTAGAAATATCTTATTCTAACCAACCCCTTTGTCTCATCCATGATGAAGGTGAAGCATCTGAGGGTGTAAGTAAAACCTGACTGCATTATAATTATAAAAACAAAATGAATTATAAAATGCAAAATGAATTATAAAACCCAGCACATAAAAATTCAGGCATGTTCCAATATACTACATTAATTTGTAAGATATGATGATGATAATTAAATTTGAAAGAGGGTCTAGGGGGTAGGTCCCTGTGCTATCACCACTACAGCCTGGGTTCGATCCCTGGTCAGGGAACTGACCCACATATGGCACAGCAAACCTCTCCTGTTTTACCAACTGTTCCCCTTGGCAGTGTATTTCAGTAAAATCAGCCTGCACTGCTCCCCATTCTGTCTCTGATGAATCCTCTTGACATCCACCCCCGCCCGCACCTCTGGCCTATACCCCAGTTCTTCTATGCACACACACACAAAATAAAAAGGAATTTTTTTTTTAATTTTTGAAAGAATATATTCACAGTAGCCACAAGCTATCAGAAGTCTTGGGGGAAAAAATCTCAGCCCAAAAAAGACTGAGAATGTTATGGAGAAAACTATAAAATGTAAGTGAAGGATCTAAAAGAAGACATCCTCCAAATCCACAAATGAAACATCCTAATGTTGAAAAGACCTTAAGACCCCCTGCCCTAAATAATCCCCACTCTAGCATGTCATCCAAATAAGACCTTAATAAATGAAACAATAATATTCTTGTATGTTGTGAGTGATAATGGCAAAGAGACAAGGAGGAAATAAAGTGAGATAAACCAGAAAATGGAGCCTTCTTACCCAAGTAATTTAAACTTTAAAAGCAAGTTTCTAACCTGTACTCCTATGTTTATTGCAGCACCATTTACAATAGCCAAAATATGGAAATAACATAAAATGTCCCAAAACAGATGAATGGATTGAGAAGATGTGGTATGTGTACACAATGGAGTACTACTCAGCAATCAAAAGGAATCAATAAACTCATGTCATTCACAGCAACATGGAATGAGCTAGAAGGGATTATGTGAAGCAAAATATGAAGGAAAAAGATAAATATCTGTTTTCACATATATGTAGAATATGGAGAAACCAAACAAAGGGCTGGGAAGAAGACAAAACTTGCAACCTGTCCTTAGAGGCACATAGGAGAAGGGTCAAAACAGGGGAAGAAAGAACACAAGGGACTGTAGAGACAGATCATGGGGGTTATGGTGGTGGAAGAACTACAGGGGCTACACCTGAGGGGAGAAAATCAAATACTGTCCAAAAATTAACAATGATGTAAGAAAAAAATAAAATTCTTAAAAAAGAACCATTGAAACTCCCTCAACTAATAATAATAATAATAAATGAATGTTTCTAGTCTTCTATGCCCAGCCAGCACCTTTCCTTCTACATTCATTATTTTCACAAGTTCATATGTCCCTCAGATGATTTGTGTTTAGGTGCATTTCTCTATTTTTGCTTTTAAAATCATTAAGAGATTTTAAACTACAAAGTGAACTTTGGAAACAAAGTGGGCAGGCCAGAAACTAATTTAACTTTATAATTTTACAGCTAGCCAAACACTTGTATAAAGTCTGCACAAACTTGCAACTCAGTCTTCTGCCACAAAATCAAGTTAAGATGTTGCTGGTTTAACATCAATACAAACTATCCTTCTAAGTCCTGAATGATCAAGAACAAGGTCAGACCTCCAGGAGACCAGAAAGATACTGTGTCATAACATCCTAATGAAAGTTATAAATCAGAATTAAAGTCAAGCCAAATTAGTATCTTAGAGGTAAAGAAGGGACTGGACTGGGCAAATGAAAATGAAAAATGAGACCTGACCCTGTAATATTAACTTCCTATTAGTGGGTCTCCAAGTTAAAATGCCATGAGTAAATTTCAACACGTGAAGTAGGATAAGGCAGAATAATTAACAAAAGTAAATATTTAACCAAAGCAACATAGTTTCTGAGAGTTTAACAAAAAAAAGGTAACTAAAAACATACAAAGGACTTAAGATTTAAGCCCTACTATAAACTGGGAAGCAAGCAATTGAAACTTCTAACAGTCAGTCACCTAATGTTTTATTACACAGGATCCAGAGCTGCTGCAATTTAAATTTCAGTGTGAAGACTGTGGCAAAAGGCCTTTTTGGTGTCGGGGGAAAAAATAATTGGAAACAGTAGACATTCTGTGAGGAGGCAGTGATACAGTCTGTATTCAGTGGTGTGGTCACATGAAGAAAAGGCTGTGACTGAACGTACCACGTGACCTTCGTGGCCTCAACATGACTTGGTAAGCACCAGAGCCAATCACTGTAGTGATCTCGCCCAGCCAGTTACCAGAAAACTTCACTAAATCTATAGTTTGGAATAAAACAACTACAGAGTCCATGTCTGCACTTGAGGAGGAAGAATCTTGCAACATGACAGAGCTTCCCCAGGTCAAAGAATGAACTTTATCCCTCTCTTTGGGAGGTAACTGGATAAAATGTTTCAAGTAAAGCCCAATGGTCAGAGGCAAACTAAGGTTGGATAAACTTACACACATTAATGAGTAAAGCAATAAATTCAAACTCACTGGTGTTCAGAAGAATATTCTAATTCCTTAGTTCAACAGTACATTGTTGAATTGGCCATCTGTCAAAAGTATATTTTGACAATCTCTTTGACTGGTTCCCAATTCTTAAACTTGAGTTTTCCTAAGGCCCTATCTGCTTAGTCAACTACTCCCTGCATCACTCTTTGCAGGGACCAGATATCTGCAATCAGATGTAACTCCAGGCTTCATCTTTCCGACCCTAATGTTCCCCCATCCAAATTAAACAGATTATATTTTTCTTCCTCTGCCAAACCTCTTCTACCCTAGATTCCATTGTTGCCTAAAAGCACTACTTGGATAAACCATTATTGATCAACTACCAAAGCCTCCATTTCTAATTCCCCAAACTGAATCCCTCACATTGTAATAATTTTCTTCTATGATGAAACGGGTGTCACAAATTAGTAACTGCTATTTATTTAATAAGTTTTGTGTGTCAAGTACTGTGCTTAACATCTATCATTTCATGGCCTCTTCCCACGCCCCCCCTTTCTGGTATTGACCAGAGTATGTAATAGTAATTCTCATTCACTTTTCTAAGGTCAGTTCCTTGATTGTTTTTTAAATGTAGTCCTCCATAACTTCTACAGGCAAAATTAACTCCTCCCTCCTCTTACTTCTACACATTTTTTTTTATTCCCAACATGTAGCCCATACTCTATATACATATACACCTATATGTATTTCTCCTTCCCTCCCTGTATCTATATATATATATATACACTCTCACAAACATATCAGTGAGCCTACTATAGATCGTAGAAAAAAGTCATCCTATCTTTTGATGTATTTAGATACAAACACATGTTTGTATACCTGTAGGGAAAGACTATTTGTGTAGCAAGTTTTACTATTTCTGTTCCTAGCTCTTCCTTTCTTAGCCATTCCTTACCTATATCCTACACTCTCTATAGGATTTTTAAAAAATTACACTGAAATCAAAGTAAAATATTTCCAAATGTTAAAGTAAACACCATGGCAACTAGTACTACAGTTAGGATCAACCATATGACACCCAACAGGTATGTTAACTACACAAATGGTCTTGTCTATATTTAAAGACATAGGGCTTTTCACTGTGCTTTAAGTAGCAGAAATGATCCCCTCTGTCCAGGAGAGTGATACTAATAGGGTGAAGGAATTGGGATTCAAAAGCTATCATGCAGGAACCAAATATAAACAAGGTATATTTAATCTTTACTTCCTCTCCCCTCCCCACAGTATAAAAATGATTTCATAGACACCATTGATATTTTAAAGGGCGAACTACAGCATAATCTTATAGTAACCAAACTGCATACAACATTTTTCAGATTATTTTTCCATCTATGATATTACAGTCCTACAATATTTTAATTATAAAATTCTGGTTTAATTGGAAAACATTTTCTTTATTACTGTTTTTTTAAAAAGACACTGGAAACAACAAAATTAAGTTAGCCTTTTATGGCTGAACCTGCAACCCAAAATATAGATAACTTAGCTTCTAAAAGTGATTCCTTTTCTCTCCCTAGCCTTCTAAAATATTCTGAGAAGCATACAAGCACAGAGATTTAAGAAAACATGCATATTTTTCTAAAGTAGTCCTAAAGCGGCAAAGGAAAAAACCTCAAGTGCCGGGAGGGGTAGTGGAGAGGAAGAGGGGCTGAATAGACGTCAGCGGGGTGCTAGAGGAGCCAGGTTGCCTAAGAAACCAAACAGTAAAGAATAAGAGGAAAAACCATTAGTAGGAAAACCTTTGAAATGCTTTTAGAAGGAGCTCAATCCCTTGTCCTGAAACTCATGCAGCAAAGGACCAAATGTCACAACGGACAAAAGGAAGTCAAAAACACCAAATGCCAAGCAACTGCCTTTTCTGCATGAGGTAGGACATGTGTGTCCATTAGAGAGACCACGAATGAAGTGGAAACCAACGATGAACCTTTGACTGCTAATACCCAAAATGTGTGTGTCTGTGTGTGTCTATGTGTATGTGTGTGTGTTTGTGATTACAGAAAGCTTCTGTTACCTTGCCATTTAATCAGGCATAAATTAGTATATTTACACAAATACAAAAGTAAATACCATACTTTGACAATACGACCTATATAAAGAAACTCAGCAAGCCAGAAACAGCTATGAGACTAGCTGAACTCTCTTCATCCAGCCTAAAGTTACTTTGAATTTGTCCTATCTTAGAAGGAAAAAGATTAAATTCAAAGCATTGTTTATAATACTGCTTACTTGAAATCGGCAGGTGCATATTCACTGACCAGTGTCATACTCATTCACAATACCATAGAGGGCCTTTCATTTTGTTCCATTATTCAAGTAGAATCCCCAAATCTACCTTAATGCAAGCAATTTTACATCTCTGAAGTTAACAGCTTGAGGAGACAAGAGGAACCAGCGGCCGTTATTGTTAGATTCCCTCTTCTGAGATGACTTCATTGCCACTCTTTCATCTTGCCAAGCACTTGACTACTTGGCAAATACTCTGGGAGTAGGCTTAAGTCCATGTACATGAACAAAGGTGTGCTGAGCAAAACAGTGATAATATATTCAGCCAGCATATCTGTATCTAACACAACCAAGCAGTCATTAGACTAGACAAACCAGATGACAACAAAAGGACCTAAGTGGCAGACAGGCTCATCTGTGTATCAATCACTGATTCAATAAGTAAGCAAATGATTAACTACATACCTACACCCATGCACTACATACTATATTCAATGGCTTTGCTCAGTATGTGGGACTATTAATCAGAGACACTCTGCAGGGGAAGGGGAGGGAGAAGGACCAAAACAGGGGAAGGAAGAACACAAGGGATTAGGGTGATGGTGCACAGGTGAATTGGTGATGGGAATTTTATGGGGACTATACCTGAGAGAAGAAAGCATGCATTGTACAAAAAGGAAGAATGATGTAAAATATACCAAAAAAAAGAGATTTTGATGGAAAAGACAAAAAATAATTTAAATCACAGATTTATTCTACAGTGGCCTACGATATTTTAATAAAAGAAGTAAGACAGGACCTCCCTGGTGGCACAAGGAGTTAAGTTGCAGCACTGTGAAGCTGTTCACAGCCACTGCAGCAAGAGTTCAATCCCTGGCCTGGGAGCAAACCCACACGGCACAGCAGACCTCTCCTGCTTCACCTGCTGTTCCCCTCAGCAGTGTATTTCAGTCAATCTTCCTCTTCTGTTCCCCACTCTGTCTGAATCCTCTCACCCCCTGCACCTATGGCCTGTACCCCAGTTCTTGTATGCATAAATAAATAAATGTTTAAAAAAAAAGAAATAAGACATAGACTACTAAAAAGGCAAATATGTCATTTATTTATTAATTTAAATTTTGCTTTGATTCAGAAAAGATTTAGTGTAACTTACATTAGTGTGTAAAGTAACTTACATACTAGATAAAACATACACTGATAACACAAAGGAAAGATAAAGAGAAAATGAGATTAGGAAGTTGGGGTAAAGAAAAAGAGGTTTAGTACAATAAACCAAGGACATCTCTAACACTATTCCAGAGAAGGACAAATGTACAATGTAAAGAAACTAGACAATATGCTCTGATGCTGGAGGAGTAGCAGATTTCAGCCAAGCAGAACAATAAGGGAAGGTTGGGACCCAGAAGGGTACAGGGTGCCATTCGTTGTTGACAAGGAATATTGATTCAATTTTAAAATAACAAAGCAAAGTCAAATACTACCATTTTTTAAAAAAAATGTGTAAAGGAAGAGTTTGTCTAGAGACTCCTGAACAAAACTGATTGACTTCTCATATGTTCTTGAGTGTTTTATTTATCCTCTCTCCTTCCTCCCAGCTTTTCACGGCCTTTACAACACCAACACCTAGTGCAATGTACCATGCACACAGTGTGTGTTCAATAAATATCTGTTAATAAGTTCAAAAACTCAATCATTTCATGGTTCCTCAACCTTGAGGGTTAATGGTTTTCTCCCCTTTACCTTTTTTAGAAGTGTCTAGGGAGACCCAGAATGGGTAGAGACAGTGGCACCTCATCAATATTTCGGAGTAGTTGCCCTCAGAGGGTACTATATATAATAATCCAAAGGTATGCTATTCAGGGACACAAGAAAAGGAAGGTAAGCAAAAGACTGACAACTGTTGTTAGAAAACTATCTGTAACTCTTCTTCCTCCCTAGGATGGATTTTGGGTGTAAGTAGAACAAATGTTTAAAATCTCAATTACACCATAATGAGAGTCAGGGACTTTAACCATTTATCTCATCGATAAAAGAAACAAAATGGCAGGTCAAAGGTATGTTTTTCATACCTTTTTTCAACAAACTTTAGCACTATATGCCTTGTGTATCTCAGAAAGTTCTAGTCTGGCACACAGAGGTCTGTGTGCAATGTACCAGTGCTCATCTAGCCCAGTGCTTTGCTCTTTCCCATAACTGCAACATCACTGAAATTTTTCAGGAATAGATACAGAATTATAAGTTATAGGTGTACTGTTATATAAATTTCTGCTTGATAAATACAGTAGAAGCATAAATTGTTGGCCATACGAAAACAGAAATAGTAGCCATAACCTCAAATAAACCTAAAAAGCTGCTTTTAATCAAGCTAAAAGTTCATAGTTACGAGAACTAATCTTCCTAAGTGATCCATTTGAACAAATCAGAGAGAATAATGACAACCATAGGTACACTACCATTAAGAACAAAGATATATGAAATCAAGGCACATTTCTAATCTAACGAATGACAGTTCTTAGCTTTTACTCTAAAAGTTTTATAAAAGAAAATAACCTACATAAAACCGAGAGAGGAACCAAACTTGCCTAGTGTTTGACCATACAATGTTGAACCCAGGATCATGGATTCAAATCCAAAGTTTAAAACATTTTCTGCTGTAAACCAATGTTACCACAATAAAAAATAGATTTTCTTAAATGTTGTGGTTCTTATTAGTAGATAGAGTTTACTTTTGGTCCATCAATTCTTTACAGGGCAAGTGTCTAATAATTAATCCATAGATGTTTGCACTTTGTCACTTTTAGATAATTCCAATTCCTTTAAAATCTGTGGTTCCTCTGAGCTCAGGGTTGATCAGCAATGGCACTGTAATCCTGATTGCTCACTATTTAATCCAGATGAACACTTATATCAGTTTGAAAGTCAATATATTCATATGCCTTATCAGTTCAGTAGGAGTATAATTGTGAGAGACACAGAAAGAAGGTAGATTAGTCGGATTGCTACGAAGGCATTTAGTTGAAAAATATACTTGATCTAAAGAAACAATTGGTAAAATGCTTCAATTTCTCCATAATCCAGTAATCCGACAATTAATATAATTCATTTCCCTGTGTTTGAATGTTTTTCTCCCCCAAACCTCATAAATTGGTCACAGTTAAGGATACAAAAATAAGGAAAGTAATTACTTTCATCATCATCATCACATATGCCACTAACCTATTTGGTAATAAATTCACATAAATTCTTCTGACAATTCATTGAAAGCCAAGTATTCAAGCACATTTTGTGTTTGTTTTATCTCTTTTTTCCCTATATAAACACTTTATTTTTTATTTTTAAATTTTTTATTTTTTACATCATTGTTCATTTTTAAACATTATTTGCTTCCCGCCACCCCCAGGTACAGTCCCCACAGAATTTCCTTCACCAATATACCCGTGCATATCACCTCAGTCCCCTGTGCTCCTCCCTCCCTCCCTGCAGTATGTCTCTGATTTATGATTGTCTGTTTTTGCTTTGTTGTGTTTTGTACTGTTACTATTTACAAGCCATTCGCAGCAATGTGGGTGGAGCTAGAAGGAATTACGCTCAGTGAAATAAGCCAGAAGGAAAAAGAAAAATATCGGATGGTTTCACTTATAGCAGGAATATAGGGAAACCAAATAAGACATCAGTGTAAAAAATAGTAACTGTGTTTGTTTTTTCTTAAATAAAGTATGTTTTTTAGTTATAAAGTGATACACGTTTATTAGGGAAAAATTCAGAAAATGAAGAACAAAATTACTCATGGAATAGAACCAGACATTTCAAGAGAACAGTAGTGTATCTTTGTCAACTAGCTCAATGGTGTCCACCTCAACTTCAGCCCCACTATCATTCCAACCTCTCTGAGGTCTACCTGGGTTACCTACAACATCTCATCCCAAATTCCTAAATTACTAAATGTCTATTGTTTCTTCCTATGCATATATATAGCAACACAAAATACATATAGTATGTATATTGCACATACATACTACATGCAATGTTTTTTTCCAGTAAAGAACACTGTTTATTTTTCAATGTCAATAGCTCACTACAATGTGATGAAAGTATGTCAAATTTAAAACTGATTTCCCGAGACTGGATTTTTAGGTTATTTCCTTTTTCCTTGTTTTTATTATTCTAAACAATGTTGTTATAAATATTCTCATGGCTACAATTTTGCTTTGACCTCAGATTATTTCTGCAAGACAAATTCCAAAAAGTGAAAGTACTAAATCAAAGCGTATATACTTTTAAAGCTGTTGATACATTGTTGTTATATACCACTAAAGTTGTGTCTACCTAGTCCACTCCCCACCCCCAGTAACACTGAGTACTGTTCTTTTTTTAATAAAGTTTTACCAGTTTGACAAGTAAAAGACAATGTCATTGTAATTAGCATTTCTTTGATTGTGGGTGATATCTATAAAAGTTATATCTAATATTAGCTATGTTTATTAGATAACTACTTTTTCATTGTTGCTAAAAATTTCTCTCAGCTCACTTTTGGCTCAAAAAGCTTTTTGTCAAACCTCTGAATTTTAGCAATTTATATAAAAGGGGAAAGTAGAGCATAAAATAACACTATTCTGCTGCTCCTGTCCTGGAAACCACTTCCTCAAATGTAATGTTGGGCAAGATAACATCTCCATTACTTATGCCCCAGCATATAGAAGGCATACACAGGAGAGCTGACACAATACCTTGAATAATAAAATCTATCTGCAATTAGCTACACATTGTTAGAGTTTATAAGTCAGATCAACCCACTTGGGATTTGTTTGTTTTTTAACTACTTTCTTAGGCATCTCTTTTAAAATCTTAAGTGCATTTTAATGCATAGGCCTGTCATGGAGCCAAGAAATAATAAAACAAAGAGGGTATCAACTCTTTCTAATGCTGTCAGATTACTAAAACATTAATGACAAAGCATCATATTAAAGTGATATATCTTATAAAAGTAATATCAGATCCCATTAAATTACAACTGATTCATCTCTTGTTACCTTGCCCAAACCAACCTGAAAGATAGAGTAGCTTTCAGGCTCAAGATTTTCTCAGACTTGTCCAACTCATTCAGATATTGCCAAGGCCAGCTCTAAAGTGATTACCTGCTTTTTAATGAATGCATTTCTTAAAGACTATAAAGGTACTTAGTGATGCCAGCATAGCTGGAGGGGAGGTAACTAGCCCAATGAGATGATTAGTCACTGACACCAGATTGTAGTAACATTAGGAAATGACAACAGGTTGCTTAGCAGCAGTTTTCCAAATGCATTCATACGAAAAGAACTGACAGTAATCTTCTGCACAGAGAATCAGAGACTAAATCTATTCATAAAACAGTACTCATTGATCTCTCAGCAAAGAAACTTGACTGAAAAAGTTAGCATTCTTGACAAATATTCCTTGTATATAGGAACTAGTATATGGGGTTATTATTCCCTCTCCCCAAAGTTCTCTACATTCAGATTGGGGTTAAGGGAAAATAAGCAGGGAAACCTTACTCTTCACAGAGGTTTCTATCACTCAATTATACTATTACCTAAATGAAAGCCATAACTAATTTCCAGGTCATTCACATCTGACTATCTTCTCCATCCTGGTTATAGTGATCACTCTAGAAACCTTCCCTAATTATGACTCTATTGGCAGGAACCTATTATCTTCATACCACATTGCCTTCCCAATCCCACTCCTGGTTTAGTTCGAATTCCTAACAACTCCAGACTTGAAATTCTAACAATACCTGCATTAAGATAGAGACTTTTCCAATTTCTATCATATTTGTCCTGTAGAAATGAGAAACAACTAGCAAACATTCAAACCAGCGTTCCAAATAATGGTAATTCTCTCCTACCTCACTGCTTACTTTATAGCAATTATATCCACCGATACTCTTCAACTTCATTATAATCTTCAATAGCTGGACCATTCCCCTTCCTCTCAAAACTGCTCTTTATCTTCTCATAGTTTCTGTGAAAATGGGTCTTTGAAAGTTAGTGCTACCTCCTTACCTAAATCCCTAGAATCTGTGTCCCATCCCTACTCCACTGAAACACTTCTAAGGTTACAAATTGACCCACTAACACCAAATCCAGTCTCTACCTTAAATACTTCCCAGCAGTATTGGACAGAACTAATCACTCCCTTCTTTAAGCTCTCCTTTGTCTCCAAAACAACCACCAAACCCCTCCCTCAGCCTCTCTGGTACCTCCTTTATTATCTTCTCTATGCTTCCTCCTTCCACACATAGATTTTTCTTTTCATCTAACATGATCATGACACTCTGTAGCCTAAAACAGTTCATTTGCTCTTAAGCAAATTCCTTAACATTTTTGTAAGGTAACTCTATTCCCCCAGCCTCATTTCTCTCAACCCACTTCCTTGTTATGCAAAATCCAGCCACACTAAATGATTTGTAGTTCCCTAAATAAACCAGGGATTTTCTCACACCTCCTCTAGTCACATTCAGATATTATTTCCTCAACTGAAACACTTGTCTTTCTAACACCTCAAACCTCACCCCTATGTCTTGCACAACCTTACTTAGCTGGTTCCTTAACTTTCCAAAAATGGCTTTCTCCTGCCTCTGGGTAAGGTCTGTGTGCTATATAATATAAAAGTGCCCTTTTATAGTACTTGACAACTCTAATTGCTATACGTCAAATCTCCCACTAGACTGAAAACTCCCTGAAGGGAGTAACCACATCGTATTCATCTTGTTAACCCAATATTTAACGTTATATCTAACGCATTACCAGGAAATTAATAAACACATTCCAATTAATGAATTTTGAATAAATGGCACCTTTTTCTGTACTGGTAGAATAACTCCTTCATTCAGGTGTCTGAAAGATTATCACAGTCTCCTAAAAATGAATGTATCTCCAATAAATAAAATAACTCCCCTACTTTCAGTCCACCCTCCACACTGCCACCTAAATTTTAAAAAGCACATGTGATTCTATCTGTCCCCTTCTTAAAAAGACATTAGAAACTTGCCCATTATCTACAGGAACAAATCCATACTTCTTAGTATAAAATACAAGGCTCCTTTGTTTGTTAACCTCTCCTTTCTCTTCCACTTCCCCACTCCGCCATTGTGCTCTGGCCTATGAAACCAGTTACAATTTCTTGAACTTGTCAGACTTTTTCAAACCTGTCTTTGTATCTACCCTAAATTCCCTTCCGTTTTTTAAAGCCTACACTTTGAACATAGTAGCAACATCTAGAAAACTTCAAGATTCTGGAATAGAATAGCCTTAAATTCCAACTATTGGGATAAAGTTATAATCTCACAAGAAAAAAAAAAGAGTACCCATCTTAGTTCATTTTCCCAAACAGAAGCAGAATCTATTCATATATTTAAATACATATTTACTTTCTCTAGGGTCCGCCTGGGCAGTAACTTCTCCTTCTCACAATATGCTTGCAGTTAAGTCCATTACTGAGGGAAGCAATGCCACATTCCAGAAGAAGGATAAAAGAACATTTCACAATATTGGTTTTATAATAAATATACTGTAACCTAAAACAGTACAAAGCAGAATTCACAACATAATAAAATGCTTGTCACCAGCAGTTCTTCTATGGAGAACAAGTAGGAGGAAGGCTTGTCATCTGACAATATCTCTCAGGTTAGCATTATGCAAGGATCAGAACTAACAAGCAGAAAGTAACAGTTAACTGTCACCAAAAAGTCTGTATCCCTAAGTGAACTCTACTGTGAAATGAGGTGGAAGTTGTGTTTTTCCTGTTCTAAAATCCAACATGCTCACATTCCTTACAGGTAGCCAGTGCTGGTAAAAAGCACAGATTTGCCAGCATGAAAAGCAGTCAGTGTTCTGCTTAAGTATACATGACTTGTCAAGTAAATGCTGCCTTTGTAGTAGCTGCTAGAGCAATAACCAACAATAACAACCAAAAAAAGAGGCTAGGAGAGTTAGTCTGCCTACCACATTAACATCTCCTTTCCTGTGATACTGATTTTTGCTACATTAAATTTCTTAGATGATGAGGAATTCACACTGATTTTATCAGGTCTACACTATTTAGAACCTGACAGGATTTACACAGATTGAACCAAGCTGCATGTGCCCGCCACACAGTGAGCTCTGTTCAATGAATCTGTTCAATAAAGAAGAACATAAGAAAGGCTTGACTCAGGCAGATCTGGCTTGGAATTCAAGTTCCACCACTTACAAGTTCCTCTCACTGTAATCTGGTTAACATCTATAAGTACAATTTTTTTCTAATGTATAATGTGGGTAACAAAAGTACCTAGCTCCAGGGGCCACCCTGGTGGCCTAAGGGTTAAGTCTCAGCAATATCACCTTCAAGGCCTCAGTTCCATCTCTGCCAAGGAGCTAACCCACATGGCGCAGCAGACCTCTCCTGCCTCACTTGCTGCTCCCGTTAGCAGTGTATTTCAGTCAATCTGCCTGTTGTGCATCTCGCTCTGTCTCTGGTGAATCCTCTCACCCCCTGTACCCCAGTTCTTCTATGAAAAACAAAAAAAAAGAATCAAAAGAACCTAGCTCCTAGAGTTGTTCTCACAACTAGATAAAAGCAAGCATCGATCACAATACAAGGCACACAATAAACACTCTGTATACAAAAGTTGTTACTTCATTCTTTTATTTTACTGCTACTGTTATTCTACTTGCTTTAGGTAGGGTATCAGAGAGGGTTATAAATTCCATAAAAAACGGGCCTCCCCGGTGGCGCAGTGGCTGAGCGCTGGGTTGCGAAGCTGCCCGCGGCCTGTGCAGCGCTGGTTCGATCCCCGGCTGCTCTCTGGCCACTGGAGGAGGGTCCCACATGGCGCGCAGACCTCTCCTGCCGCCCGCTGCTCCCCTCAGCAGTGTACTTCGGTGCTTCTGCCTGCTCTGCTCCCCGCTCTGGCTCTGGTGAATTCTCTCACCCTCCCACGCTTCTGACTGTACCCACTGCTTGTATAAATAAAAACAAACAAACAAATAAATAAAACATGCTTCTATTAAAAAAATAAATAAATAAATTCCATAAAAAAGAAATAATTCAAGATGAGCAATCTACTTACTGATAGACTAATATATAAATGAGGATTATAAACTGGTTCCCACCTGAGACACAAAGAATTCCTGGAAACCACACTTTAGCAACAAATGCTTAAAATGATAAATGCTGATTATCCATGAGCTATTGCCTTCATCTGGGCATTTACAGAAACTGTGGAGAAGGAAATACGAAAAAAAGTAAGAAGTTGGACTAAGGTATTTATTTTTTTAAAGATTTATTCATTTATGCATACAAGTGCTGGGGTACAGGTCAGAGTTGTGGGGGTGAGAGGACTCACCAGAGACAGAGTGGGGAACAGATCAGGCAGACTGACTGAAATACACTGCTGAGGGGAGCAGCAAGAGAGTCAGAAGAGATCTGCTGTGCCATGTGGATAGCTCCCTGGCCAGCTGGGGGATCAAACTCATGCTGCAGTGGCTGCGGACAGCTTCATAGGTTGCAGCTTAACCCCTTGCACCACCAGGGAGGCCCGGACTAAAGTATTTATTAACTGGCAATGCCATCATCGGAATCGTACATATTAAAAATCCTCTATAAGGGGCCTCCCCGGTGGCGCAGCGGTTGAGCGCTGGGTTGCAAAGCTGCCCACAGCCTCTGCGACGCCGGTTCGATCCCCGGCTGCTCCCCGGCCACCGGAGGAGGGTCCCACATGGCGCGCAGACCTCTCCTGCCGCCCGCTGCTCCCCTCAGCAGTGTACTTCAGTCCTTCTGCCTGCTCTGCTCCCCGCTCTGGCTCTGGTGAATTCTCTCGCCCTCCCGCGCTTCTGACTGTACCCAGTGCATGTATGAACAAAACAAACAAACAAACAAACAAATAAATAAATAAACATGCCTCTATTAAAAAAAAAAATCCTCTATAAAACCCTGTTATTTACTAATTAGAAAACAAAACTGACAGGATCCAATCTTGAATTCAACTAATCTGAACTAAAACTGGATCTTGTTCTCAATCAAGGTTTGAGAAGAAAATTCAGTAAACCTACCTTTGGTGGCATATGTTGATTCAAAGTAGCAATTTTATTTGGATTATACAAACAGGACCCCTAACACTTAGGGAAATGCATTTTCATAATGAATTCTAACCAAAAAATAATAAATGGGGAGGGAGGACTTGATACTGAGACACTTATTAATAAGACCTAACTCATTACTTTCCTTCTAACCTTAAAAAGGCCCAACCAACCAGAGAGGCATGACACAACACTTCTTCCCACCTGCCAATAACTATTTTCCAACCAACTCCAGTGAGACTCCTACCTCCTCTCTTCATCCCACCTTCCAACAACTCTGGCCCAGTTCCTACTGGGCAATGAGAAAGGAAGCAAAGTTAACGAATATAGGATAACAGGTCCCCAAAACAAAGATTTCTAATTAAAACTTAATGTCTCAAGACTTGGACACTTAAAGGCAAGTTAGAGTCATCTGGTGCAGCTATATCCATTGGTACAGAAATTAAGAGTTGCCCAGTCTCTTGCCATTAGTGTCAAATCCATTAGTGTCAAATCCAGACTAGAACTCAAAACTCTCATCCCCCAATCCAGTGTTTTTCTTTCTAAATCATTGCAACAGTTCTTAGAAGACCATGTCAATGACCTCTTCTTTTTTACTACATAATAACCAGAATATAAACACAAAATGTGAACAAAAGATAATGTACTGGAAACAAATACAAAATATAAGCAACTAACTTTTACCAAGTATATTATGGTGTCAAAGCAAAACATACTCATTTAAGCAGCACATCAAAATAATGTGCTTCATCAGAGAGAGGCAGGATATCTGGCATGTTATATATTCCATCAAGCAGAGAATACAGCGCCTGCTGAAAGAGACGGCACTGCAATCACCAGTGAGCAAAAGATTCCCCTTTGTGGGGCGAAGGTGAGGGCACTATGGAATGAAATTAATCTATCAAGGAAGAATCAGGATGCCACAGTAAAGCAGAGGTAGGGGAAACAATGGGAGCAGAAGGCAGAGGCTGATTAATGAATAAAGAGAGTTCCCTGAACTTTGCTCAAGCTAAAGTAATTAGCTCTATACTTACATTTAGAGTTACCTATGGACATTTAAAAAAAAATACAGAGGACAAATGAGTTAGAATATGGAGTCCTTTCTTGGTCTTTGACACAGTTGGCTTAAGTTTGAAGAAAAATCCTGAAAATCCTCAAAAAAATCATCTGCAAAAATACAATCTAAAAGGAAAATCAGAACAGCAAAAAATTCACTGAAATTTTATTAAGTAAAGATAAAGAAGGTTCACTGATGTGTCCTTATAGACTATAGCTTTGACTTCAAAAAAGCAGAGATTCCTTATTAGTCAAAAGTAGAAACCAGCTGAGCTCAATCATCCAATGTTATGGTCAAAGTTGATCCAGGATCTATTTGCAGTCTTCCTTAAGGACTCCACTGAAAGCATATTCAAGACAAAGGCTCTGTATATTCAACAACAAAGGAAGAAAGGGAATAAAAGTAGGAAGTAGTATGATAGAACAAAGTTAAAGAATAGAACTTAAAAAGATCTTCACAATATGAAATGATTAAATGGTTAAATCACCAATAACAGAGCAGTCTGGTGAATCCAGGATTAAGGATTTAGGCCTTAAGTTATTACCCACAATTCACTGTTGACCTGTCAAGCCCATAGAGCTCCCTTTGGCACATGCTCTATTATAGCAATAGCTTCCTACTGAACTAAAAGCATGAAAAACCATAATGAAAATACAATACTAGAATTAAATGTCTACGATAAATCTTAAAATTTAATATAAGCTAAGTTTACCTTCTTGTCACCAAAAACACTCTCCCATTGCTCATCAATTCAAATCAACAATGTGTATTACATAGTGTGGGACGGGAAGAAGAGTGAGGTGCACATAAGTAAGTGCATATGCCTATCACAAAGGTGTGTATATGGTGCGGGGCCCTAAGCACCATCATATCTTTATAGCAACCCCCTAGTCTCCAGGGGCTCACAATTATGTTAAGATCTAGCACAGTAACTTTTGGATTTAGAGAATGTTTTCTAGAAATTTGGACATTAGGTAAACTCTAAGAGTTTAGAACATGAATTCAATTGTTCAAATTGTTCAATCTCCTCACTAAAACATGCACACCACCTTCCTTTCAACACTTCACAGACTAATACATTACTGATGAAAAACATATCTTAGAAAGGCAGAGAGAAAAACCCAGATTTTAAAATTGGGAGGGATGAAGACATATAAAAAGGCCTAAGTTTGAAGAAAAATCCTGAAAATCCTGAAAAAAATCATAAAATTTGGAATCATTCCAAAACAAGTAGAAAATTTGAACTTTAAGTCTAAATAATTGCCAAAGAAAAATAAACATATTGCCATGTACCTTTTTTCCTGCTATAATTCCTACAAAAAATGCTAGGAGATGAGTAATATCATCCCATTTTACAGCTAAGGAATTGGAGGGTCAGAAAAGTAACTGGAATTCTGAACTTGTGTTTTCTGACACCAAATGCCATACTCTTCCTATTATATAACCTTGCAAATTCTCAAATTTGTTAATAAACAAAGGAGAAAAGAGAGAAAAAGCAAAATCACAAAAATGAACTCAACTCCTCCACAGAGAGAAGTCAAGTCCTTAGATTTAGTTAAGTACATAGGCTACTACAGTATTAAAAGCCTTTTCTGCAGAAAATGACACTGATTTCCTTAAGAAAACATTAATTTGAAACTCCAGAATTGCTTCAAAATCCTGTTGGTGAGTTTAATTCTACACAGCTAATATATAAAATAAGAAAATCAAAATGTGTTTGATTAGGCCAAAAAAACAAAACCAGCAATTTTATGGCCTCTGAACCAGAACACTAAACAATAAATGGTCTTACATTTGGCAAAATGACTTTCCCAAGCCTACTGTGGGCCTGCAATTTTACCACTACTACAGAAAGTGAAAAAGAAGAAAATCATTTCAAAATCAGACCAACTAAAGGTAGGAAGATAATCGGTTACTATTTTTAAGAAACTATGATGCATAAAGTTGAGTTTTATTATTTAAAATGTACCATCTCATAAATGCCATAAAAGTCACAATTTTTTTATAGATCAATGACCTAAGTACACTTCTTAGCATGCTCTAACATGCTTTAAAAATGCTTTACAAATCCTTTAGAGACTCCACTTAATAATAATTCACTTCCTATCGTCTTCCTGAAAATTTTTTCTTCCAATCTTTATCTTAGCTAACTGGAATTCAGCTACTCCTCAAGAATGTTTTCTTCCAGCTATTTTGTTTTAATGTTGATATAGTACTATTTTTGCTTACTACTCAACTTCTAGATCACCATTTACCAATCCCACAAAACCTAACCCAGAGCATACTGAAGATAAAAAATGTACACTCAAATAATGAAAATACTTCAATAACACTAGTGACAACACCTGAAGAGTTTGACTGTGGCTGGGCAGAGAAAAGGTCACACAAATCAAGGAGAGAGGGAGGGAGGTTTCTACCATAGAAGCTCAGTCTCTAAAAAGTCTCCCAAGCAGCCCTCTTCTTGCTCAGTGAGTCCTCCCTTTCTGAAGATATGGGAGACAAGGCAGGACAGCAAATTAAGGTTCCACTGACTCAGAACGTACTCTTTCCCATTTCACTGTTTCAAATTCCTACAGCACTCCCAGCATCAGTATTAAAGGTTTCAGAGACTCTTCTCTGAAAAAAAAATGGATGGGATGGGAATACCTGAGGTAAAGGCTGGACAGAAAGCTGCTTACTGGAGAGAAGTGATAAACCAGGGACAGAAGGACTAGGATGTTATGTTCTCAGAGGTACTGCTGATGAGGAGTTTAAGAGCTACTGAGAACACCAAAATTTGACATTTCTCTTTTATCTCCCTAAACCATCTTCCCAGTCCCTAAGAACTGTGACTACGACATTATCAGGGTCATCTCCACTTACTGGGCGACTCCTCTCTTATCTGTTGGCTTATTAGGCCATATGTCAGTCATGTTCTCACCCCCTGACTTTAGCTTTTCCTTTAAGAGTTTATATTTATATGCTCTTCCCATAGAGGAAGCCCAAAGGAGATAACCCCACTTCAATAAAATGGCATTATATGAATTTTAATATAAAATGGGGTGTATGTGTGTTTCAGAAATGAAATCTTCGGGCCTCTCGTGGCACAAGGGGTTGAGCACAGTGCTGTGAAGCTGTCTGCAGCCTCGGCACGAATTCAATCCCCAGCTGGCCAGGGAGCTACCCACATGGTACAGCAGACCTCTCCTGACTCACCCACTGCTCCCTTCAGCAGTGTACTTCAGTCTGTCTGTCTGTTCCCCAATCTGTCTCTGGTGAGTCCTCTCACCTCCCACACCTCTGAACTGTACCCCAGTTCTTGTATGCATAAATAAATAAATCTTTAAAAAAAAAAAAAAAGAAATAAAATCTTCATACCCCTTCCCCCAAATGGAAGCTGTGAAGTTTTGTACTAAGGATGCTAGTGTGTTGCAAATACATTAGTCAGGCTAAACCACACTGTGGGGAGGAGTAATTAAAAAAAAAAAAAAAAAAGACAGAATTGGACAGTCTAAGCATGTATTTGTGGGTGTATTATGATTACATTCTTAATTCCAAAAGATGATTTTGGATGAGTCATTGTTTTGTACCATCCAGAGAAAGATTTCTTCGCATTGTTACACATAACAGAAAGTGGACTATTCCCAAGTGGTTATTTCTACAGAAATCAAACAAATAAAACTCTTTTTCCCAGAAGCAGAAATTCTGTTAAGATTGGTGAGATTCACAATGAATCAAAGAACCATTTATCAGTCTTTTTGTTTTTTTGCATTGAGAAAAACTTGGAAATTACAGAGGATTCATTCATACATAAATGTTTGATAGGTATAACTGAACAACTACCACAAAATAAGGTTTCCTACATTGCAGTTTGGCTGTCAATACAATCCCAATTTCGTTATTTCTCAAAATTTTTTAAAGATTTATTTATTTATGTATACAAGACCTGGGGTACAGGCCAGAGGTTTGAGGGGTGAGAGCATTCACCAGACACAGAGTGGGGAACAGAACAGGCAGATTGAAATATACTGCTGAGGGGAGCAGCAGAGAGACAGGAGAAGTCTGCTGTACCATGTGGGTAGCTCCCTGGCCGGCCGGGGATCAAACACCTGCTGCAAAGGCTGCAGATAGCTTCATAGATTGCGTCTTAACCCCTTGCGCCACCAGGGAGGCCCTCAAATTTTTTTTAGTTGTTTTTATGTTGGCAAAGGCCAGATGGCACCATTATTTTGAAACATATGAGACACTCTAAAATCAATGGTTTCAACACAGTCCTATAGAAGAAATAGAATTCTTCCTACACCATCAAAGCTAATAGTTAACTTTTCCAAAGCTGTGTTTAGCCTTATGTTTGAAGACCTTAATACTCTTACCTCAAATGACTTTTTCATCATCCTCTAATGCTAAGCTATTCATTTGCTGTTCCTAAAAATGACTGGTGCTTTCCTATCTTCCTTTCATTGCTCTGTCTGGAATCCCCACTCCAAGTCTCTTCCCATATATAAACACAATTCTCCTTGCAACTCAATCCTACATTATGATGATAACCCTCCTCCTCTGACAATCCCAGTTAACCAAAGATTTTGCCTAAAGTGCTAAAGGCATTATCACAGCTAGTCTCTAGAATGAGCAGGTCTCTAGATTTTCAGTCCAGTGTTCCGTCATAAGACGCCCCTAAACAAACAGAATTCAGATTATTCCAGGTCAGGGACATTACATCTTATATCACTTTGAATCCTCCACTGTTCTACATAGCCATAGCTATAATAAATACTTATTCACTAATTATACTTAATCAACCAATAGTGATTTAATAATTTCAGTTCTGAAGAAATCTAAACAAAACAGCAAAACCTTTACAAGATAATATTAGAGGTTATCTTCATGAGTGTATGTCATAAACAAGACATAGAAAGCACTAATCATACAGGAAAATGCTATTAAGTTTCATTACATTAAAATTAATAACCTGTATCTCAAAAGACACCATTTAGAGAAAAAGGGCAAGTCATAGAAAAAGATATGTAACAAGTATAAACGAAATACATGAAGAATACCACAATAAAAAAAAGATAAATAACCCCAAAGAAAAATCTGCAAAGACATCTACAACTTGGACATCACAAATAGCCAATGAATTCATGAAATGAAATTTAAAACAATGAAATGTCACTACATGCCTACCAGAATATCAAAAATTCAGAACACTGACAACACCAAGCACTGGAGAGAACGCGGTGCAACATCAACTTTCATTTATTACTGCAGGGAATGCAAATAAGGTGAAAAGTAGGTCTACACAAAAGTCCATACATAATTGCTTTATTCATAATTGCTAAAATGCAGAAGTTACCGAAATGCCCACCAATGCATGAACAAACTATGGTACATCCAGACAATGGGATATTATTCAATTATAAAAAATAAATGAGAGTATAAAGGAAGATACCCAGTTACTCAAGTGTCTGCTTAAAGAACATGAAAGCCTTCTTTTACATTTGAAATGGCACATCATGTCTTTATGGGATTAATAGATGGGTGCAAATACTGATTTGGGCTGTAGTAACTTCTGCCTCTTTTTGATATTAGTGCCTTACTGTCCTATGACCCTCTACTCTCATTATTGGACCAGACTAGGAAGAACATGGATGCTAAAGTCAGACTGTCTGGCACTGCCATTTACTAGTTGTGTGACTCTGGACACGTTCCCTAACCTCTCTGTGCCTAATAAAAGAAACATGGCTAATACAATCTACCTCAGAGTTCCTGAAAGATTATCTGAGTGCATTCACATGAGGTATTTAGAACAGTGCCTGGCATATAGTAAACATCCACTAAATGTCAGCTATGATTAATATTGCTATTAGTTCAGAATGAGCTGATCCTACTTACTCCTGGCTCTGGCCTGGCCAATCAGAACATTCTGTCCCCCTCCCCATTATGACACATGAACAGTCACACTAATCATTTAGAGTGGCACCAAATGTTGAAACCTAATCTGGTCTCCAAATGTCTGATCTTTTGGGCCAAATACAAAAAGAAAAGATAAACATCAGATTCTGGGCCAATTCATCAAAATATATAAATTAATTAAATAAAAAATGAGCTATCAAATCATGAAAAGACATTGAGGAACCTTAAGTGCACATTGTCAAGTCAAAGAAGCCAATCTGAAAAAGCTATGTACTAAATGAGTCCAACTATATGACATTCTAGAAAAGGCAAAACTATGAAAACATTGGTTGCCAGAGGTTACAGGGAGGGAGCAATAAGTAGGCAGATTACAGAGGATTTTTTGGGCAGGGAAACAACTCTGCATGATGTTATGGTAAACACATGTCAAAACACATTTGTCCAAATATATAGAATATAATGCCAAGAGTGATCTCTAAAGTAAACTATGGACTTTGGGGGGCTGACATGTCAAATGTTAAGTTCATCAAATTGTAACAAATGTGCCATTCTTATAGGAATGTTGATAATGGGGAAAACTATTCTTATGAGAGGGGAGTTCTGGAATATCGCTGTACCTTCCTCTCAATTTTACTAAGAAAGTAAAACTACTTCAGAAAATAAAGTTATTAAAAGAGAGAGGGGGGCCTCTCCTGGTGGCGCAGCGGTTGAGCGCTGGGCTCCGAAGCTGTCGCAGCCTCTGCAGCGCCGGTTCGATCCCCGGCCGCCGGGCGAGGGTCCCACATGGCGAGGGTCCCACAAGGCACGCAGACCTCTCCTGCCGCGCCCGCTGCTCCCCTCAGCAGTGTACTTCGGTCCTTCTGCCTGTTCTGCTCCCCCCTTTGGCTCTGGTGAATCCTCTCACCCTCCCGCACTTCTGACTGTACCCAGTGCTTGTATAAATAAATAAATCAATCTTTAAAAAAAGGGGGGAAGGGGAGGAAGAAAACAAGACAGGAAAGCCTAAAGAGCAGAAATGACTTACTGAAGGTCACAATAAGACAAAGTTTTGTTAGTAAATAATTGCAAAATGAATTCCAAACAAAGTTCCCATAATAAATAGTTAATAAAGCTGATTCAAAAGTAAATTCTCCTTTCCTCTCTCCCAGTATTCACACCTAGAAGCTAACTTTCACTTAACAAACTGCAAATGTGGATTTTAGACCCACTTGGGCCAAATTATCAATAATTTTGAAGTTGTTCTCTACTAAGCAGTAAGATTTCACTTTGGGGAAGTCAACAGCATATCCAGTAAGTCCAGAGTTTTCTAAATGCTAAAGATAGATACTGGAAATAACATTTTTCACCTAAAGAATCTTGATACTTTAGTTACTGAGGTTCAAAAGGGAGATTATATCAGGAAACTTAATGTTAGTTAAGTTGGCCAACAAGTAATCAAATGGGGGGAGAATGAGCTAATAAATTGGGGAGATTATAAGTAAATGGTTCATCATCTTTCTTTTAAGGAAGAGAAACTACTAAAATGACTAATGACCTTTATTAATTTACACATTAGCTTTAGACAAATCCAAACACTAAAAACAACTGTGAAAAATAGTAAATACTAAGCATCATAATGTAATGCTTAGATGCCGCATAAACAACTAAGTTAAGAAGATACTGGAACAATGCTTATAGGATTTTTTGTTTCCTGAAAAATTCTTTCAAAGAATAAAGGGAAGTTTGCTATTTTCAATCGAAATGATATAGCACTTTCCAATGAGCATGCATCAAACCAATTAAATAGAAGCATCATACGCCCCACACAGTTTCAGAGACAGTGAAACCATACATCAGTTGCCTTATGTAAGCTCCATCTCCCTTGACATAAAATGAGGATTGGATTAAGAAACCTGCAGGAATTTCATATCACATTTTCATTCTTTTTTTTTTTTTAATTTTCTTCAAGGACTTTTTTTTTAAGATTTATTTACTTATTAGATTTATTTTTATTTATTTATACAAGCAGTGGGTACAGTCAGAAGCATGGGAGGGTGAGAGAATTCACCAGAGCCAGAGCGGGGAGCAGAGCAGGCAGAAGGACCGAAGTACACACTGCTGAGGGGAGCAGCGGGTGGCAGGAGAGGTCTGCGCGCCATGTGGGACCCTCCTCCGGTGGCCCGGGAGCAGCCGGGCATCGAACCGGCGCTGCAGAGGCTGCCGGCAGCTTCGCAACCCAGCACTCAACAGCTGCGCCACCGGGGAGGCCCACATTTTCATTCTTCTGTACACATCTATTTGTATCATTTTGCTGTGACCTTGCTCTCCAGAGATACACCAGTACCAGACACATCATCTCCATTGCTCTGAAACTATAGTGCTAATAGAGCTATAGGCTTAGCAGAAAGGGCTAATTTTGTTTTTGCCTTCCTTAATGAGAAATAAAAATAATTTTCCAATAGTAACAATAGTAGTAATTATAATTTTTTCAAATGTTCATGGGAAATACTGAAAAACACTATATTCAGTATCAGAAAAAAGAGGTGAACTCAAGAAAGCATTGTTAACTAACATCAGGGCTACAAAACAAAACCATTCTCTGCCCCTGGATTTTCTATAATAAAAGAAAAGGATTATAAACCAAGCATTCACTAATGTTAATAAGCCACAGGAGCTACTCTCTTTCTATCTGAAAGGGAATGCAAGCTAAAAGTGCTGTGTTATCAAAAGAAGAGCCCTAACTCAACCACATCAATTAGTACCAGCCAAAACAGTAACAAACAAAAAGAAACAACCTCCCAAACCAGAGGTTTAACTATATGCACCACGTAGAACTATATATTCGTTTGTTCAGAAAAATTAGGTTTAACAGCCAACTTTGCCATGTCCCACAAAGCACACACCCTTGAGAAGACCCAAGGTTATCACAGTCATTCTGCCAGTTTCTATACAAAGAGAGCAATCACAATGCCTATGGAGTGAAAAATAAAGATTAAACCTCTAGGTTTAATCTATTTGCACAAAAGGAAAATGGAATCAGAAGTTAGGGCTGGGAAGGAGTGGTGCTATCAAAGGTCAAGCACCAGTACAAATTTGCTCACTCTCCTTGGTTAGAGATGTTAGACAGAATCCCACTTTTTACACAGAATTTCTAAACATTAACCAACGCCCACAGCAGTAGGTAGGTGATGTTTTACAAATAGGGGAGATGTACTTTGGCAATACAAAAAAAGTGATGACGTGGCCCTTGGGTCCATGACCTCTCTGACCTTCTCTTGATATATACAGCCTGCTCAAAATACTGTTTGATGCCTGTTTACCACTTTAAAAGAAGTGGCTCTCAATTTCACATATAAGAGACTATGTTTTAAGATATAAAATCTATACCAAAGGTAGCAGGGCTGCTTTACTTACTTCTCTTTGTTTATTATTGCCCCAAAATTCCACTAATTAGTTAAGGAACACCTATTGAGTCACCTCTGCCTATACAAACAGCCCTGTCAGGGCCTCCCTGGTGGCCCAGCAGTTGAGCACTGGGTTGCAAAGCTGCCCACAGCCTCTGCAGCGCCAGTTTGATCCCCGGCTGCCGGGCGAGGGTCCCACATGGCGCGCAGACCTCTCCTGCCGCCCACTGCTCCCCTCAGCAGTGTACTTCGTCAGTCTGCCTGTTCTATTCCCTGCTCTGGATCTGGTGAATTCTCTCACCCTCCCGCACTTCTGACTGTACTCAGTGCTTGTATAAATAAATAAATCTTTAAAAAAAAAATGGCCCCCTCAAACTTAAAGTCTTACTTTATTATTTATGCTATTAGATGCTACAGAATCAAAGGTATGCTGACCACTTTGTACTTGGGCATGTCAAAATCCTTTTAGTAGACAAGTAAATGTGTCTAGTACTGACATGAAAGAAAGCACAAGAGAAACTATGTAGTTGATAGAAATTTCCTTGATTTCTATTTTAATTAAAGTGGCTGTCACAGAATTATAAGATAAAAGATTTATCAAATCTCTTGGAAATATATTAAGATCTATGCATTTTCCAGTGCAAATTTTACCTATAAAATACAAGTGTCAAAGCCAAACACATGAATTAAGAAGCACCAAGGGGACCTCCTTTTTATACTACCACAGACACACCTCCATGAAAGGGGGAAGGTGCCATTTTCCCTGCCCTCACTTATATGCAATCACCTTGGACTACAAGTCCCAGTGTGTCATGAACAGGATTTCCTAAGTGGGGAGCTAGTGGAAACCAGGGATGGGGCTAAGTTGCCAGGTGGAACCAAGATAACACAGGCCTGCTCCTTGCTTCTGCACCCCAATATGGGAAGGAGACTTGGAGAACCATGAAAGGAGACGCATGGAAGAGAGACAGCAGAAGACATGTGGGGCAGCTGCTCCTGGTCTTTAGCAGAGACAATGGCAGCTGTTATCTTTAATTCATTTGGATTGTGTATTATGTTTTGAGTTTTGTTTTTTTTTTGTTTGTTTGTTTTAAGATTTATTTATTTATGCAAGAACCGGGGTAGAGGCCAGATGTGCGGGAGGGTAACAGGATTCACCAGAGATAGAGAGGGGAACAGAACAGGCAGACTGATGAAATACACTGCTGAGGGGAGCAGCAGGTGAGTCAGGAGAGGTCTGTCACGCCATGTGGGTTGCTCCCCGGTTGGCGGGGATCAAACCGGCACTGCAGAGGCTGCAGACAGCTTCACAGCACTGCGCTCAACCGCCTGCGCCACCAGGGAGGCCCTGTTTTCAGTTTTGAATCTCTCCTTCTGTCCCAGCTCTCTGCAACCCATCTAAACCCTTTCTTGTGGTTCCCCACTAGAAGATTCCTTAGACTTGTAACAAGCTTTCAGGTTCTGCTTTGGGCAGAGCCTGTTTGGCCACGCATTTGCCCAAAGGGGAGTGGGTAATTTTTTTAGTCTTACTAGGAATATTACTTCTACTCTCTCTGTGCACACTAATTCTATTAAAAATATTTCATACTAAAGGTCTTTCCCTTTGTGCCAGTGGATGGCCAAATCCTTTTCAGAGTATGTACCTCTTAATAGTTTGGAGTCTTTGAGTATCCCTCAGTCACATGCTAACAATACCACGACAGCACAAAAATCCCAGCTGAATAAAACTTGCTTTTTTTCTTTAGCTTATATTTCCAACTTCTGTGCACTAATTAAATCTTAAGGAATCAAATAGCCATGGGACTTTCATACTCTCCACTTAGTAGAAACTCTATATGAGCCATATTTGGCAATATAATTGCCTCATACATCAGCCAAAGTAAACACAAACCATCCCTGTCAAAGGCATCATCAAAATTTCACAGATATCTCCTCTGAGACAGATTAAGAGAAGAAGAAATGAATTGAAATTTTATTAATAACCACACAGCCCAAATTAGTCTCTCCTAAGTGTCAAGCAGATGCTTACCAGGTTGTATAAAGCAAGTAAGGAATGCAAAATGGTACAAATGTAAATAATTATACTGCAAACTGAACTGCCATTCTCATCTACATAGCAAAAAGAATATTTCAGCCAAAAGGCAGGTCTATTTTGCTCAGAAATAAACAAGCATGGAAGTAAATACACAAAGAAATAAAAAAGCACAAATCTGTATTTCAAAGATTACTAAAAACACCTTTACAAAGATGCATCCTTGTGAAAGGGGGAGGAGCATTGCAGCACAGTAACTGTGTGCCATTTTCCTCACCCCTACTTACATGCAGCTGCTTGGACTACAATCCCCATCATGCCATGCTGAATAAGGGGAGCAGATGGGAAGGAGCAAGGTGGATATATAAAATGAGGTGGAACCATCAAAGGAGAGGGTGAATGATTTGGGAGAAAGACAATTGGAGGAGACACGTGCTACTACTAGTCCTTTGCAGAGACAATGGCAGCCATTATCTTGACTTATGGTGGCTTATATGTACATTTTGAATTCAGGTCTCTCCTTCTGTCCCAGCTCTCTGGGACCTGCCTAGCCCCTAGACTTGCTGCAAGCTTTTATGCCTCAGCCACCCCACTTTGAGCCAAGCCTGTTTGGCTGGGCATTTGCCCATGAAAGGAGGGGTAATTTTTGCAGTTTTACTGAGAACTTATTGTTTGAAATCCTTTTGTCTCTTTCTCATTCTTTGCACATCAGTTTATTAAAGGTCTTTCACACTAAGAGTCTGCTTTCTTTGTGTTTGTATACGTGGATGGTCAAATCCTTTTAAAATGTCCACCTCTTAGCAGTTTGGGGTCCCTGGGTACCCCTCAGTCACATGCACTTTCACTCTGAAAGAAAACAAAGAGTTCCTTGATAGAACTGCAATCCAGGTTTAGCCACTGACATATTGTAGAAAACACAAATGACACCCAAGATAGCTACTCAGGCTAAAGTACATACAGCATGTTCACTTTTGTAAAATAGTTCCAGGGCAACTCCAAAGTCAGTCATTCCTACTAGTAGTCTTAATTTAAAAAAGAAACTCTTTTGACTCTCTTCCCTAACCACTACTAAAGAACTCAAAATACCACATATGAAGAGACTATCTTGAAGGAGAAGTAGGGCTTCTACAGTGCACTCTAATGCTAAGTTGATATGAGGTTGCAATGTCTATAAAGCCTCTAGGGGCCCATCTGGTAACACAACTAAAATTAAGGTTGCAGTATTTTTCAGACTTATAAGCTGAAAATGGAAATCTTAGAAATCATCAAATGTAATCATTTTCAATTTTTTTAAGCTGTAGAATCCTACCTCCTTTTTAAAAAACAAAAGTTTCTAACAGATGACTTTCTACCTTCTCTTTGCTCTACATATAAAGTGATATAAAGTCACCCATCAATAATAATACATGTAGAAAAAGACACAAAGGCCAGTGAGAAACACGCAAACACTGCCTCACCCCATTTGTACACTCTTGTGCAAAATTTAAACAGTTTTCACTACATTCCCATTCTAGTCACAAGTAAACCCAGAGGCTACTCTACCCAGTTTTTGTACTCTGAGTAGCTATATCTTGAAAATCACTGATCGTGTCTAGCCCCTCATCTTACCATTAAAAGTAAAATGAGAGGTAGTACAATACAATTGAAAAGAAAAGAGTGGAATAAAAGTCAATCCTCGTCCCACCCCTTGCCAGCGTATGTAACCTTGAATGACATTCATAAACTCTTGGAGCTTTAGTTTGTTCATCATAAATTGGGAATGGGGTAATATCTCTACCCAGAATACTCTCTATAAAAGTGCTCTGTAAATGGCAGAACACTGCATAAATTAAGGTGGTGTTATTTTTCCTGATAGGGTATTATGATTGGCCAAGATATGACGAGTTAAGTGCACAGCCAGATCTGGAAGATTAGTCTCCTAACCGCTTTCCAAGGCCTTTCCACCTAATTCACAAAATACTTGTGGATCATTCCTAAACAAGTATTATTCTTAAGCAAAGGGTAGTAGAATTTGGGTCTTAACCATTTTTATCAAGAAAACAAAATGGTGCCTTGCATAAAATCATTGAGATCACAAGAAATAAATGTAAATACAAGAAACAGTCTATGCACCCTGAAAAGGGAAACTATAAAGAAAGATTATTGTATTCTACAAGATGACATAATATGAATGCTCACTAAGGCACTAATCAAATTAACCTGACCATTCTGAGTTGCTGTGTGCTTTTAATGTGCTTTAGGAAAAAAACGAACAAACAAACAAACAAAACCCTGCAATGTGCCTTAATAATAATGTGACAGTATACACACGGATTAGAAGCCAACTGATTTTTAACAATTAACATTGTCCTGTAACAATACCCGGATGAACGTCCAGGTCAAATGTAAATACTACTTGATGATCTATCCTATTAATTCCATGCTAACAAGAGGCTGAAAGGGCACATCCCTGCCCATTGTCTTGCATGGACAATAAAAAGAGAGGACTGGGAGCTGGTCCCTTACTGCTCCAGTGTCTACCAGCTTGCTAGCTCTGAGCAACTCCACGCATAAGTCTAAAATAAGCCACTGACATTTCACCTCTGAAGGTAAAACTGTGCAATAAAGAAACTTGATGGGAAAAAGGATGGAGAAAATAAAGCCAGAGATGTCATTAAAATGTACTATGAGCAAAATCTACATATAATTTGAAGAATGCTCAAGACTAACAGAAAGCTTCTTCTCATAGAAAACTTGGAAAGCGCTTGCTTCAGCAGCACATATGCTAAAATTGGAATGATACAGAGAAAACGAGAATGGCCCCAGCTCAAGGATGACACGAAAATTCATGAAGTGTCCCATATTTAAAAAATAAAAAAGAAAAAGAAAATTTGGAAAATACTACCAATGTAATTTTTTTTCAGAACACAAGAATTTCTTTTTTGAAAGTTGTGTTTATAAGCTTATGCATATTCATAAAGTGATTCATTTAGTAGGAACATAGTCATCCCGAAGCAGTAAAAAAGCTACAGTTTTAAATGCTCAATCTACCCATCTAATCTTAAAGGTTACAGTAGCATTTCTTGAAAACATATTACTCATCACTGCTCTAACTATACATCTCTGTATTAGAAAACATGGAAAACAGGGTAGACTGGTAGTACACAAGTTTGTCACTGACAATAGTTAGAAAAGTCAAACCACATTAGAAAATAGCATGGAACTCTGTTAACATCTGCACACTTCATCATCCTGGAAATTTCACATCATAGACGATAATAACCATTATGGACTACTTTTAGGGAAGGCTGTTTTCTGAAGCTGACTCACCCTGACCCACCTTCAGTGTCTGAACAGGTGATGAGACAGCGCAAGAATAAAGCAACGCGTCAAAATGCAAGCAAGTTATAAGAGCAAAACAAGGTAAATTGATTTTGTAATTGATGCATATGTCTACTCAAAATTCTGTGCAATTCTTCTCTCAGTTTAATGAATACAATGCATTATACATATGCAGACAGAACATACAGGATGCTTTTTATTACTGATAACAATGGGAACTAGAATGTACAGAGCACTTATTGTTTAAAAAGCATTTGTATTAGTACTAATATTGCTACTTGTTTTATAAGAGAATTGAAGCTCAGAGAAGGGAAATGATTTGCCCACAATTAGACACAAAGAGATGACAGTAGAGCTCAACCTCAATTCCTATAATTGCAAACTGTTGATTTTACTTGAAGTAGAAACTATTTTTTTCAGCATGAAACTCTTTACTCCTGAAACCTTTTGTTCATTCATTTATTAAGTACCTACTATGCTGAACACTACTCACTAGCCTTGAAAAAATAAAAATACACAATTCCTGCTTTAATTGGTAAAGGATATACTACAATCTAGTATATAGTTAGGAAGAGATTTACACACACACACCCCACAAAAAAAGTAAACCAATGGAGGAAGTGGCAAAAGAAGTGGGTATGTGGCGAAAAGGGAATACAGATGAGGAAGCCCTAAAAGCTTCCTAAGGCATGCCTTCCTTTTTCCACAGGAAGCCATCACATTATCTGAATCTTGGGGGTAAAAGAAGCCTGGAAGAAGATAGGAGAGGGAGGAAACATGCCAGGGGAGGGAAGGGAGAAGAAGAAATGAAAGGGAGGAAGGGAAAGGGAGGTGGGAGATGTGGAAGACAGTGAAGGTGAGTAACAAGCTGAAATTTATGCTTTAAAAAGATCAAACTGGTTTCAGTGTGGAGGATGAACTGAGGCCAGAAATAGGCACATCAGTTAAGACTTTACTGCACTGGTACAAAAAATATGAGTGTCTAAATTAGGGTAGTGAAAAGAGAATGAAGGGGAGGTAACAAATTAGAGAACTATTTTGGAATTAGAATCTTAAAACTTAGTGATTGACAAGAAGCAGCGGGCAAGGTTCAAGGGGTAATCCAGGCTAACTCTCTGACTTCTAGCTTCTGCTACTGGAGGAGACAGAGGGTTGTTTTAGTGAGATAAATACTGAGTTCAATTTGAAATGACCGAGGGAAGTTTGTGATATATTGTATGTTGCATAAGGTAAAAATGGCTGATACATAGTCAGAAACTGGGCCCCAAAACTCTGAGGACATATGGAATTTAGGAGTCGTTAGCAAGTAGACTATAGTTGAAGGCATAGGCCTGATTCTGGTTAGCACAGAGAAGAGACTAAGAACAAGACTAAGAACAAGACCTTAAAAACCTAAATATGTAAGGAGAAACAATGTGAGAAGACTGAGAAGACAGCGCTGAGGAGTAAAGTCAAGATGAAATGTCTGGAAACCTAGAGAAAATAGAAATTAAAAAAGAGCAGGAGTTACCTCAATTAAAAAAAAATGTTTTCAGTTTTTGAAAGAAAGAGAGGCATATGAGGGAACTTACTGAAACAGCATTTCTCTAATGCATTTTGTATTTGGCCACGCACAGTTTCCAAAGGCCTCCAAGATGCCCACACCCAATGATACAGTCATTCCACACCTAAGAATCTATTCTAAGAAAGGAATCAAAAATCCCGAGCATAGTTTATATACAAAAATGCTCATCATAAGCTTATTTATAATGGCAGCAAATTGAATGGTTAAATTTTAGAACCTCCATGGATATTACAAGCCATTTAAAAAGTATATTCATGAGTAATTTTAAATGAATGGAAAAATATTCATATTATTATTTGTTGGAAAGAAGATAACCATGCATACCCAGGGAACTGTGTAAAATTTAAATGCACAGTAAACAAAAGAAAAAAGTATAAAAAAATGCAACAAAATGTTAGTGGAAGTTATATACAGGTAGTGAGGTCACTTGTGTTTTTTTTGTTCTCTTTTTTAGTCTTCCTTTTTGCATTTACTAAATTTAATAATGTTCAGGTATTATTTTTTCCTCTCTTTAAGTTAAACTTTCTTGAGATCTCTCACTGGAATTCCCAAATGGCTAAGGATGTTGAACATCAAGCTTATGTGTCATCTGTAAATTTCTCTTTTGTGGCTTTTACCATTTTCTATTTGGATTATTTAGGGTTTCTTTGTTTTTAACTGCTGAGTTTAGGAATTCTTTTTACCCTTAAGTATGTCTTTATATTTCTGTGTGCTTGATTAGAAAGATGGTGGCTGTGCACTGGTATTTCTTCTACTTCTTCCTCAGGTAAAATGGCACCAGCATGCACATGGGCTGCGCTCCACAAGGTGTGAGCACAGCACATGCCCAATGATGACTCAGCATGATCATAACATGACCGCCACAGAATAAGTTCGGGCTGGGGCTCACTGGTCTGGGGGTTGATATTTACCTTGAGTACAAAATAAGTGGACACAAAGTAAGTGAAGGTTTGGCTTCTTCTTGCCCTACTTTAATTTTATGGTGGCATTATCATAAGCTTTCAATGTATGTTTAATAACTTCTGTGTTAGTGGTAAAATAAAATCATCATTTTCAATGAATCCTATCAAAATATGATTAAAATTCTGAGATTTATGGAAAAAAACTGATAATGGATCTAACAAGACTGATCTGGTTCAAGGCAAATTAACAATTAATATTAGTAACCAACACCAACAAATTCTTCAACTACTATCAAGCACACTGATAACAGTATATGAAATAACAGAATCTCATAAATCAATAAGGTAATAGCTCTTTGTCACCGAAGTCGCCTTTTATGGCAAAGAAAAAAACATTTCATCTCCCTGACATGTTTAATGAGGCTAAATTTTACAAAATAGATTTATGAACCCTGTCAAGTGATATTATTTTGGAAAGAAAAAAGAATACAATAAGCATAAAAATGAAGAGAAAGCCTCAGGTTATAGGGGTGGGGAGGGAGGAGTATGCAAACAAAGCTTATATCTATAAAAATACCACAGCATTGTTCAAAGTAACTTATTACACAAACCTGAAGAACTAGTGTGCACTCTGGAGGAAAAGCTTATTAAATCCTATACTACTAACACTGTAAACAAGTTATTAGATGAATACACTGCTACTTACATTTATATAATTAGCACCATTACTTGAAAACAAAGAACAGAGAAAAACATCTACAATATTTGAATAATGAAAGGGTTAAAGTTATGAGAAATCTTTACACTAACCAGGCAAGGGCATGAATGTTGGAAATCTTAACTTTTATCAGTGAAGATAAGAAAGGTTTATTTGTAAAACAATATGCACAGTAGGAGGAGGAAAATTTAAGTAGAAGTATGTTCTCAAACACATTGGTCAAAACATAATGAGATCAGGACTGGTGCTAAGAAAACAATGGCAGGAAATGGTGCAGAAGTAGTGACTCTCAAAAAGCGATTATCTGAAAGTAGCTTGAGTAAGCAGGGCATGCTCCATGGACAAGCATGAGCTTTAGGGTGCCAGCATGATTCAAATGATCGATTTTATTAAGTCAAGGTTTTAAATTTCAGACTTCACAAAGCTTTTTGTAATCATATGAGTTCCAGCGTCTCCCTTGTCTTAGTGAAATTTGTTGGTTATTGAAAAATAAGTTATATTACAAACAGTGCAAATAAAACTCATCCCCCTCAAAAAAAACTTTATTTTTTTTGACTTTTGGTTACCAAGAAATTCCCTTAGTATCTCTCAATTATGACGCCAGCTGGTGCATCCTAATATTTTAAATAACTGTTTAAATTTTTGAGTGAACAAAAGACAAAGAGGAAACAATAAATGTTTTTATAATGACAATAATATTTTCTACCACACACTGAAGATTTATTTAAATGAGCTGAGAAACTTATTCAATCACTCCAAGCTGAACAAGCGTGAATTAAGGAATTTTCGTGATTCTACTTGGAAATTAGAATTTCCTGCTACTCCATTTTAAAATTTCTAAATCAGATTAACTGAAATGTTTTCAGAGCAAACCAAATACAGCATAGGGTAAAGGGCAGCAGATTTGAGCCTAGCTTTGTAAATTTTGTATTGGTTACTTTAACTTACTTTGCCATAATTCTTCATTTGTAAGACAGAGATAATTATGAGCACATGCCTATTTTTGAGAGTTGTTGTGTAAATAATACATACAAGACTCTTATAAAGATTCTAGTGATTAAGTGCTCAATAATGTTAGTGGCCTTTATTTGTTGTTGCTAGGCAAAGTGTTTTTAAAATTGTTTAACATTTACAAAAATTTTCTGTGTAAGCTGGGATGTTTTTGATGCTGTGCAACCAAAACAAAACATAAAAACAACCTAGAGCTCCCTAGAATTCATCAAACATGACTTTCTCAGAAATTTGATAAACATATAAAGTAGATAAACTAAAAATTTCACTTTTATCAGTTTCACACTTATTGTGGCTCCAGAAAAAAAATTCATTTGCGAAATCTCAAATGAGGTCAAAGAACTCCAGACACAATGAGAAGTGAGCCTACCCTCAATTTTTAAACTATCTAATACAAATAACAGTGCCAATTCATCCACGCTCAAAAGTGGATGCCCCCACGTGAACTCATTTTCAAAAGCAAAAAACATTACAAAAAATGTTTTGGGAAAAAAGTCAACAAATCCTTTTCCTCTGTATGTACAACCAGAGAATCCTAGTAAGAGGAGGGCATGATGTTCAAGAAGAGAATCATTTTCAGTGAGAGAAAAGAAACATAATGGAAAATGCAAACTAAAAAGGGGAAAATAAAGGCAGCAATCCCACTGACCACCTGTGACTATGCAGGTGCCTCTTCTCACCAACTCTCTCTCTCTACAGGGCAGCAGCCTTCTGCCTGCCAGTGACCTGTCAAGGCTGCCCGCCTGAAACCATGCAGGCCTCTCTCAGCAAACCTGTCCCTTCTGGGGCAGCTCTTCCTGCCCCCGCACATATATCTGCACGTCCCTAAAATCTAAGAGCCATTCTTTTTGGACAAGATAGAAACGGGAAATAAAAAAGTTAATAATGTAAGTAATAAACCATTTCTTACAATAACATACAGAATAGATAACTCACATTTTCCTGAGACTTGAGAATCATGGTATGGAGTCAAGAAAAAAAAATAACTATAACAAAAGAAAATGTGGAAATATGGATGCCGTGGAGACAACGCACAGGCTCGTAGGCTCGGTACAGGCCGTGGAAGGCCCACCAAGGCTCTAGTGAAGGAAGAGGCAGCATTCTGACTGTCAAGAGTGGGAGCTGCTGAAGAAAGAAACCTTGCGATGTAAGGTTGTAATCATTAGAGGAAGTATTTTAAGAAATAATTCAAGGTTTGTATTTTCCCCACAATTTGTTAGAGGAAAAAAAGAAAGATCTAAATATATCCTCCCAAAAGCTGAGAAATGCTCCTTTAAAGTAGAACTTTAGACGTTTTTCCTCAAACAAAAATGGACATAATTATTGTCGTTATTCCATCACAGGCAAATTGTACTAACTTATCATTAGTTCTCGCAGTACTATTACAAGTCACGAAGCCAGTGTGGAAAATAAATGATTCTTTGGCAAAATAGTTAGACCTTCCAACAGGGTGATGAAGATATAAAATATAATGAAAATTGGGGTATTGAATAAAAAAATGCTGATTCCTTTTAAAGAAAACTCAGAGTAACATCACTCAGGCTATTCATTTGTAAAGTTACAGAGTGAGGGCAGCAAAATTAGAATGTGTTTTACACAATATTAACCAGTCATGCAAGACCTTAGTTCAAATGTTTGCTTGTTTACCTGCCCCCAGACCTAAGTACTGTACATCATTTGTTTCCATCTTTAAAATACTTGGTGGTGGAAATTAAGCTTAAGTAAAGGATACTTATTTTCTCTCCAAACAAAAAAAAGACTACTCAAGGTAAGTATTAATTTAGAAAGACTGTGGGGCCTGTCTTTACCCAGAATCTTGGTTGTGTCTCTCATAGAGGAGAAATCTGCTCTTACCAAGGCTGTGTCCTGGAGGCTAAAAGATTCTGGGTTCTTATGGATCCTTTAGGCAACTTGTAAAGGATCTCTTTACCATTTGAGATGCAAGAAAAGTTCCCAAGGTAAATTCAGGGAAAGATCAAGAGTTAGTGTAAAATGGACAGTGGATGATACAGCTTATATTAACAGCCCTTGTCCTCAAGCAGCTTACATTAACAATAAAAGTCAACTACAAGAGATATCACAAAGAAAAATAAGATTAATTACCACATGACTCAGAGACAATTAGGCTGAGTTCAAAGGAGAGAATGATCACCTGGACTAGAATAAGCTGAGAAAGCGTCCCAAGAGCTAAGAAGCAATTTAAGGAAGCTATAAGGAATGGCTGGTGTACTCAGAGTGAGAAAGTATACTAAAGGCCTCATGGTACCAATCGGTAGAAGACCATGTTGGAGGAAGGATGTGGATTTGACACCTTTGATCAGCATTACCCAACAAATATGAATAAGGATGAAAAAGAAATGTAACCAAATTGCCACAAGGATCAAGACCTAATAAGCTGGGTTAAACAAACCTCACTGACTCAGCTTAGGACAAGCTGTAAATGGAAGTTCTGGTTAAACAAAACAATTCCCGGCTTTGAATTTGCCTCCTGTGTAAGTAGGGTAATTGCCCTAGATAAGGAGACATCTTCCAGGGCAGAAATTGTAAAAGAGATCACAATCAAGTCGAAGAAAAAAAAAATAGATGCACAAAAAATAAATAAATAAAAACCCAGAAACACTGCAGAGCCAGTGGTTTCTCTGCCAAGATACAAGTTACAAGTTAACTCCTATGCTAAACGCCTTCCTCTGCTTTCACAAAGCTTTTCCAATGCTAATTACATGGAGAAATCATACTACTTATGAAGTTCTGAAAAGTTTTATATCACCTCCCTTTTTTGTTGTGTGTTCTGGGGCAGAGATCTGTTTTGTCTTCTTTTTCTTAGCCAGAATAATTTACACCAGATATGAGAATTTACACACCAGAAGTATTTTTAAAAGCAGAATCATTCTGTCTGGAGATGATTCTTATGAGATTATTGACCTATCTTGGCCTGAGAACAACCTTCTTCCCTTCCAAGCACCATCTTCCTATTTTCTCAGCCTCATCTGAACCTGCTCAAAGAAACACTCAAAAGTAATTTCACAGAATACCAACCTTAATAATGTATCGCCAAATCAGCACACCCGCCTCTAGTCTAGAATAACTTCAAGAATCTTTATTGGCCAAGATGCACCACTCCTCTTTAACAGTCTGATATTTTTCTCTATAGATGAATCAAAGCTCAGAATCTTCGAAGGAAGAAGGTGCTCTCAGATCAGAACCGTCTGCAAGCTCTACATTGAGACTACAGCAATTGTCAGTACAGGAAGGTAGGACTCTACTAAGGGTGCAAGTTAAAAGAAAAGGAAAAGAGGGAGGGAGGGAAAGAAAAGCATTATTAATAAAATAAACCTTATTTGATAAATACAAAGACATCCACTGTCTTTATTATACAAACACCAAAAATAAAACGCAGCAATGAGAAAATAATCAGAACAGACTCTACAATGAACTAAACTTTTGACAGGCTTGCTGCTAATGCACAATGTCGTCAGTGCAGACATGGTACTATGTACACTAGAATTATCACTCTTGTCACAAACCGAAACTGTTTTCTATGCTCAGTAATTTAATTCAGACAAATTTTATTTTAAAATATTTTTAAAAATATAAAGCAACTTTGTAATTATTTCAAAATATTACAAAAGGCAAACAAAAATGAGATTTTACATAGTGCCACCAGCTGAGTAACAAGCCAACCTAAACTAGAGAAAGTGTGACAGAATAAGAAAAACGTTGGGACCTAGTACTCTGAGCTCCTAATCTAGTGCTCTTATTTGCCATCAACAAAGAACCTGAATTCTAGATTACCATCTTCCCCCAAATTAGAAGACAATGTGCAGTGGAAGAAAAATATTACAAACTATTTTAAAACTTAACTAAGTAAAACCTGAAGGCTCAAGTTTAAGGGGCACATAATTGGTTTATTTTTTTAAAGATAAGCAGCTAATTTTACATTAAATAAAACCTGCTGTACTATAAGTAACATCTGTTGAGCACTTAATATGTCCTAGGCCCTATGCTAAGTACTTTCTGTGATTGATTTAATCGTCACAAAGAAGTGAATACTTCAAAGCTACTGTTCTTTTAAGAGAAAATAAAGGTTTTCAGCAGAGGGTAGTTGAGAAACTTGCCCAAACTGCTAGTAAGTAAGAAAACTGAAGTCCCATCCACATCTTTGAACTTCAAAACCTGGACTTATCACTCACTCCTCCCCCAGCAGAGAAAGCAGCATTTCCACACTCTGCAAAGAGCCTCTGGCTACACACAACATCCTGCTTCTCCCACACTCTTCTCTACCAGGCTCACTGCCCAACTGAACTCCCATCGTTCTTAATCATTTAAGCTTATTATATGGAGAGTTAAATGTCAGCTTTGAAAAAGTGAAAAGGAAAGTTCCTTACAACCTTGAGCTACAGCTGATGGGCCTCTTTCCAAGGCCTAGCCAGACCTCAAATACTCACTAAGCGCCTACTCCAGGAAGCGGTGGGTAGTGATTAAGGGCACAAGATTGCTTAGGTGCAAATTCTGGCACCTTCACTCACAATATATGATTTTGAGTAAGTTGCTCTACCTTTCAGAGCCTTAGATTCCTCATCTATAAAATGATTTAGCCGTAGGATTGTAGTAAATATTCATCAAGTAATCATGTACAGCAGTGTCTAGCGCCTGGGAAACAATCAGCATTAGAACTGTGCTCTCTAACAGCTAATAGTGAAGCTGGGAGCTGGGGTGATTGTGCTGGATTGTGCTGGAGTCAGACCTTAATGTAACGGTAGAGGAGAACATTCCAAGCACAGAATATAATTGTGGAATAGAAAAGAAATTGAACTCAAGTAAAAAAACTGTCACAGGATAGTAGTGAATAAACCTGAAAATGTACGCAAAATTAGGAGTCAGATGATCAAGAAAACTGAAGATTCAAATAAATAAAAAACCTATAATCATACCATAAACTAGTATGACTATTCCCTCCAAGTGAAACACACAAATCAAAGTGAGAGAAAAGAGAATTCCGGGGAAGTGAGGGGGGCCCAAGGGGAGGAGTGCTTAAAGAGGAAGGGGCTATGCAAAGCAAATCGGAGGATTACATAGAAATCCAAGCTTGTAGGGAACACAATTGTATATACCAGCTTTTCTCAAACTGTATGATGGTCAACTTATAGAGGAAAAGATGCCTGCTCCACCCGCCTTCATCTCTTCAGGAATTCACAAGGCACACGGGTATTTTAAGAGTTCTCAGGTTTCTTACATAAACTAATTTTACTATTTTTTTAAATATATTTAGACTTCAAATATATTCTAGATGGAAAAGAATCATTGCATAAACATGGGAAGTGACAGATTTCTAAAACAAAATAATAAAATTATATATAATATATAAAATACATATTTAGATATGTTTACATATACATTTAAACACTATTCTAACAAACTCATGGGAAACTTTGATTCTAGAATATCTAGGAAAGTGGTACATGATCCTACATGAGAAGAGAGGCTATATCTTATAGGTTAAGAATCATTTTTCAGAAAGACTTCTCCAAGATCACAGATTACTCTAAAAGTATCCCCTATTTTGTTTTATCTTCAGTAGCAAATAAGCCAACTTAAGGAATACCATGAGTATCATACTTTGTTTTCTACATTGAGAACAACAAAATTTGAAGTCTATAGTCTGACAACAATACAACTGAACTAACTTCTAATGTCCTTCCCTAAATCAGACCAAGAATTTCACATATATATTTTCTTTTCCTAATCAGAAAAGGAGACCTGGTAGAGCCTATTATCCTTACTCTTTTTTTCAATGTCTTTTCAATTTTTTCAATGTCTTTTCAATCTTTTTCCTTCCAATTTGCCATTCTCCTTTCTGTATTCTCCATGTGATTTTCCCTTTACCGGCCCCCTTTTGTCCTATGTACCTCTGTCCTCTTTATTTCTCCCAGCTGCCTATTCAAATTGTTATCTTGTGCCTGTGGACTGTCGTGACCAGAGAACATGTCCAACTGCTAATAAGGGACACCAGGAGAAATGGGTGGGAGGAGCACAAGGCTGCAGTTCCCCATTCTGGCCCACTGTAGATACTGCCCATCCATCAAAGCTCTTTTCTCCACTAAACCCACGGGGCTCTCAATAATTAGCCCTACTTTCCTAAAAGTGAAATCTACCTGCAGACATGTGTCTTCCCACCTGCATTCTTTAGAGTCTACTTGCTAAAAGGTGAAATAGTCTAGCAAACACCACTTACAAGGTAAAAAGGAAAGCTGAAGTAGCGTCTAGTCACACATCTACACATATCTGATTAAGTCAGTACCTGCATCAGGGGCACTTGTGATACAACACAGGCCCTTGGCCAAGTATCAGTGCCACAACTCAGAACCTTTGGACAGTGAACCCACACAAGGAGGAATAAAAACATGAGGATGGACTTTAAAACAACTGTAACATATTTCACCTTCTAGGAGGCTTTTCTCCATACTGACTTCAGAATGTTTTCTGTAATTGTCTCATTGCCATGTCTTCCTGAGTTGGATTTCATCTAAATATGAGTAACCATTCTTACAGGGAAGTCAACTGGCTAAAATTCTGTAAGATCAAGCCATCTTTTAAAATAATATCTTTTCTTATTCAACTACAATTGTGGAGGGCAACAGAAGGAAAACATTAGATTCATCCAATGATGGTACATAACTAAGCTAATTAAGATATGTAAAAAAAAAATCTTTACTTAGTAGTCGCCAAGTTCTATAAGGAAAATAACTGTCGGTGTAATTATATACTTTCGTATCTCATTAGCTACTATAGAAGATTATGAATTGTGCAACAATATTTGTTGAACCAATAAAATCCAAAGCTACTGTCATAAAGTTGTGTTTATATATTCCCTTAGAACAGTACATCTTTCTTCTCCTTTAAAACCAAGATATACCCACAAGAGTACCCAAAACAGCCTCTATATCGAAATTGCAAATTATTTACTTGATCCAAGTTTCCCTCTATGAAACTGAAGGAACATAGTAGTTTTTAATTCATCAAAAACCATGCCTGCCCTCCATGAAAAAACTCTAGAAACCAAGGAAAGGGAAAATTTAATGATCTCCCCAAAAAAATAAAAACACAAGAGAAACGGAGCAAATTAATTTCTAAACTGCGACTCACTTTTTCTCCTTCCCCCACCTCATTAAGTCATATTTGTCATGTAAACAAAGATCAAAAACCATATTAAAACAAAGTTCAGACCTCATCTCCTCAGTCTGGGTACTTACAGTGATCCCCCAAACAATGAGGTTTAAATAAAATTGTTTAAAATGCTGAAATCCATTTGATATTCAACTCATAGAGCTAAACAGCAAATGCACGACCACATACCAAACCAAGTCCAGATGATATTTTCATGGGAGTGCCCCCAAAATGCCTGACCACTTCACAGTCATGCTCAACAAACTAAGCAGGCCTAAATACAGCTTGAACATAACGCAGCTTTGCTTCTGTATGTCACTAATAGGATGAACATAAAACTGTGCTTCTCAGCCATGGGGCGTATGTCATATTCAACCATATCTTGGCCTCCAAATCTAATTCCTATTTTCCCTGGTTTTGAACTTCAGTTTTATTTTAGAGTATTATTATATTTGCTTCCTGTTGGCTACTAAAAATCCTGTGTGGAAAACAACACAGTATAAATAATGTTTTATTCACCTTTGTATCTTCAGCTTTTAATGTAGTACCTGGCACCTTAAGTTCCTCTTTTTTTTCCACATTAAGTTCTTTTTTTTTTTTTAAAGATTTATTGATTGATTGATTGATTGATTCATACATACATACAAGCACTGGGGATAGTCAGAAGCGCGGGAGGGTGAGAGAATTCACCAGAGCCAGAGCGGGGAGCAGAGCAGGCAGAAGGACCGAAGTACACTGCTGAGGGGAGCAGCGGGCAGCAGGAGAGGTCTGCGCGCCATGTGGGACCCTCCTCCAGTGGCCGGGGCGCAGCCGGGGATCGAACGGGTGCCGTAGAGGCCGCAGGCAGCTTCGCAACCCAGCGCTCAACCTCTGCGCCACCGGGGAGGCCCCACATTAAGTTCTTAATTCATATTTACTAACTTGAAGGTTACTTGCCCAGTGCAATTCTAACTCAAAAAAAAAAAAAATTTATGTCAAATGGCCACAATAAACCTTAGCCATGTCAATTATTAACATGAATCAGAAGCCCGTGCTTTGAGTTACTGCTCCTGACAAAGGTTTTTATCAATGAACAAAGGAATGCCAAAACTGTCTTTAAAATTGTACTATTCCTCCTCCCTCCTCTCTTAGCTCCTGTAATAAAGGTCTTTGTTGTTCAAAAAAAAAAAAAAAAATTGTACTATTCCTTGAATCTCTTCCCCTGAAAACTAATCGTTTCATTTTAACATAATAAACTCAAGTATATGAAAAGAATTTTCAGATTTCAACTCTAACTAACCATTATTTTAACTTACCTTTCTGTTTTGTTGTTGTTGTTGTTTTTCCACTTTCTAGACTTCTTTTGGTAGGTGATAAACCTATTAAAATTCTTTCAAAGGAGTGTTTAAAAAACCAAACTCAGTGATCACATCAAACCTGTAGCATTCCCATTCTATGCATGGCAAGGCATAGAATCCCCATCCTATAAGTCCTGTTTAAACAAGATGAGTCCTAGTGACTCTATTTTAATTATGACTCATTCAGACAAGCCAAGACATACTATACTACTAAACAAAAGTAAACTGCTGACTTATGATTTCTGATGATAAAAAAAAAAAAACACAGTAAGTCTGCCAGGAAGTAGTGTTTCCCTCTTTAGCATCAAAAGGCACCTAGCCTAGTGACTTTAAAGGTAGATGTCTTCACCCCACATTTTGTACTGCAAAAAAGAAAAGAACTCTTAAGGCTTTAGGGTCCAATCTAAGTATTTATCTAAACAAGGCAAATCAGTCAGGTTATTCAATATTGGAGCTAATAAATGACAGTATGTCTGCAAAACAGTCATAAGAATCTATTCGAATTAAACAAACATGAGCGAAGACGACTGGTAACAGGAGTTAATAGATAATACATGTATGTTTAACTCACTCAAGCTCATTCTGTACATTCACTGTTCTTCTGGGCCTCCAAAGCATAAAACAGAAGCCGAGTTTTCTATTCTAAAGTTGTTTAGAGAGGATCTGTCAATCTATAACCAAATATCTGCTTACTGACGGGAAAAATCTCTGTTCACCAGCCAAGGGACTTTCGAGAATGAGAGCTACATATGGCATCGCCCCTCTATGGCCTCCTAATTCCACATCAGTTTGTGGTTATTCTTGTACTACAAGAGTATCAGTTTCAGAATGTAAGCCTCATAAGCCCCCAGGAAAGCCACTCTAGTGGAACTGTTCCAGAGAGTTTCACTTTAGCTCCATAAAGAACCTAAAGAGGCCCAATCCATGACAACAGTGAACAGTAATTGCTCTATTGGTTTCCCCCTCTGACCTATAAAGAGCAAAGCCTGGAGCTGTGTGTAATCCATAATCCATTTTAATATTCTGCTAGAACATCACAAAAATGTGGCTTTCACTAAAGGCACTGGTGTGAAGCTACAACTGGGATTCTCAGTTACTAATCCTGTATAGAATTTGTTCTAATTCTCAAACAAGTAAGGGAAATACCTTTTTTTTTTTTTGTAATAAAAAGGGCAGTCCTGAGACCCACAACACCTCTGACAGGCTGTGTAACAGATTTCTTAGTCACACTGTAAGTCACGATAATAGTAGGTTACCCTTCTCCAAAATTTATTAACTAAGTAGTCTATTATTTTAGGTCTATTTCTTAAAGTTTGCTACAGCCACCAGGTCTAAAAGCAATGCACTGCGCGAAAACATATGAATTCAATTGATGGATTCCAAATTTCAAAGCTAGGCAATCATCCACTCTAAACTTTTTTTTATATGAGGAAACTCAAGTTCAAATGTGTTAAGTGATTTGGCCAAGGTCACAGATCCTGTGGCAGAGTTAGGACATGAACTAGGGTCTCCTGGCTCCCAGTCTCATGTTTTCTATGACAATGACAGAGACTCAACTAGACAATGAGAGAAAGCCCCACCATTCTTCAGGGGTAAGTGCAGTGGGCACTCTTCCTATCCATCTGTCTTTTAGAAGATACAATCTCTCTGTTCCACACAATAGCCTATGCGAAAACAGAGCACATACAAGCTATTCAAGGGTCATTCTGACCAGCCTGACGCAACACTGAGAGGAACAAAGCCATGTGAAATAAAGCAGCAAAATATGATCCAGTAAAGGTTCTCTTTAACTTATGTGTCTATGTCCCCATTCTATCACTCAACTAAGAAGCTTCTTGAGGGGAAAACTGTTTCTTCTCGATTTCTATTTCCTTTAGAATATATTCTTCAAGAAGTTTTGCTCACACACTCCGCTAAAATAAAATTATAAGGATAAGTACTTCCACAAGTATTTTTAAATTGATATCTAAAGTAGTGCACAAAAAGTTTACCAGATCATTGCAAAGGCAGTATTTCCCAACCTGAGCTAATTTAAAACTGAAATCTGTTTAAAAAAAAAAAAAAAAAACAATGGTAACACTAATTTAAGTTAGCCAGTGAAATCTAAATACCTGAATATCTGACACTCTCCATTCTCCATTTTAAAATTATAATAGATGAATTGTGGTGAGAATGTTGAGTGAGTACACCTGAGGGGACATTCTATACTGTCAAAAACACCAACAAGCATGTAAAACGATGGCTACTTCAATACATAAATAAAATTATAACAGACTTTTCATTTCCTACATGAAATGTTATTTGTCTCCTTGAAATTAGATTTCTATTCTTTTTCTTCCACCATATTTTATTATTTTCTTTTATCATGTTTTCCTGTAAGAAAATGTGTAATTATTTTTCATCTGAAGTATTTCTTTTGAAATGAGTTCCTGTTACTTTTATTAATGCAAAATTGATGAAAACTATGCAGATTCACTACAAATTTTTAATACTTCAACACAGAAAAGTAATTTCCATTTTGGAGGTTGTAGCTCTCAATAAGATGTATGGAAAAAGATTTGTATAACTTAATGAAATGAAACTTCACACTTGCTCCCAGCATTAAGACTCTCTTTTTTGGAACCATGCAGGATTTCATACCTCAGAAAAATTTACAATGGTGAGAGTCCAGATAACTGAAAGGTCTTTTCTTTTTCTTTTGCCAACTGTAAAAAGAGCAGGGAGAACCGGAGGGCAGGAAAGAAAGAGGGTTATGCCAATGTTGTCTTCCAACAAGTCAATATAAGGAAAGAGCATAAATAAATATTGAGAATTAAGAAATTGTTTTTCTTACAATTATTCAGCCAAGATAACCTTGCATACAACTCCAGTTTGAAGATCATTGCTCTAAAGCACTCTGGTGGGTTCATTTATTGGCACTCAATAAATGTTTGTCATATCAAAATAGTTTTTTAAAAAAATCTGTTAGCCATTCAGAACATCTACATTGTATTAACTTTTTTTAAGTCAAATGATTTAAGTCTGTTGTGAGAATTAGGTGAGAAGACAAATGTAAAACACTGACAACAGTGCCTGGCAGATAGGCAAATTTTATTTGTCCTATTTCTCATACATTTGTCTAAATAAGATTAAAATCGTATTCAGAGATGGCAGTTTGGTTTATTTTTAAACATACATATTGCTCTCTCTGCCAAGGAATTATAGCTCAGGACAGCTACAACCCTGGTACCATTTTTATAAACAGCATGACTTTTACACCATAAACATATGAATTCACTTGAGAAAAACCAAAATATTTAATGCATATATAGAAAAAAAAGAATGTCACTGATGAAAAAGCATGTTTCTGACACTTAAGTGAAAACACTGATTGACTTTTAAAAAATTAACTAAGATATGGTGCTGGGAAAACTGGGTTGCTACATGCAAAAGAATGAAGCTTGACCACTACCTTACACCATACACAAAAATCAACTCAAAATGGATTAAAGAACTAGACATAAGACCTGAAACCATAAAATACATAGAAGGAAATATAGGTGAAACACTATGTGATTTGCATATCAAAGACATCTTTACAGACACATCACCCAAAGCAGTGATAGTGAAGGCAAAGATAAACAGCTAGGACTACATCAAATTAAAGAGCTTCTGCACAGCAAAAGAGACAATAACAAAAACAAAGAGAAACCCCACCAACTGGGAGAACATTTTTGCACCCAACACTAATGATAAAGGACTGATCACAAAAATCTGCAAAGAGCTGATGAGACTCAACAACAACAAAGAAAATAACCCAGTCAAAAAATGGGCAGAAGAGCTAAAAAGAAACTTCTCTGAAGAGGAAATGCAAATGGCCAACAGGCATATGAAAAAATGTTCAACATCACTTGTCATCAGGGAAATGCAAATCAAAACTACCATGAGATACCATCTTACACCAGTGAGAATGGCACATATTAAAAAAACTAGCAACAACAAATGTTGGCGAGGTTGTGGAGAAAAAGGAACTCTCCTGCACTGTTGGGAAGGCAAACTGGTCCAACCACTATGGAGAGCTGTGTGGAGATTTCTGGACCTACTAAACATAGAGCTTCCATAGGATCCAGCAATTCCACTCCTAGGTATTTACCCAAAAGACACAGAAACATCAATTCCAAAGAACACCTGCACCCCTATGTTTATAGCAGCACTATTTACAATAGCTAAGCTTTGGAAACAGCCCAAATGCCCAAAAATAGATGACTGGATCAAGAAGATGTGGTACATATATACCATGGAATATTACTCAGCATTCAAAAAAGATAAGCACATGCAATTTGCAGCAACATGGATGGCGCTGGAAGGGATCATGCTCAGCGAAATAAGCCAGAAAGAAAAAGAAAAATACCGGATGGTCTCACTCATAGCAGGAATCTAGAAAACTTAAATAAGGGACCAGGAAAAAGAATAACTATAAGAAAGTGAAAATCAAAATCAACAAAAAACTATGAACCAGAGACACTTTTTGGGGGGTGGGGGCTGGGAGGGAAGGGATTGGGGTCAGAATGGGGCATGTGCAGTTGTATGGGGGAATATAAAAATAAAATTTATTATTTAATTAAAAAAAAAGAATTAAATAACACAACAGAAATCACACTCATAGAAAGTTAGAAAAGCAGTTTGTTAATTAGCTGCATAACCTGCTGGATTTCAATTTTCTCATCAATAAAATGAAATGAATAAATCTGTCCTAAAAAAAAAAAATTAACTAAGATACATTTAATTGTACAACTATAAGGCTATCAAAACTTTTCTTGTAATTCATTATGAGACTTTCAATGTCTACTATAAAAGGTCTGCATGGTACACATTCAAGGCAGAATGGCAAGAACTTAGTCTACTGAATTTGACTGGTCAGAACCTGCTTTATGCAAAATATTTCTTGGTATCTATGTGTTAATAAATTTGCCTAGAATCTAAGAGATTTTTAATTCCATTCTTCTCTGATCTGCTTCTACCTCCACTCTGCCCACTAAGGTTATAGTGCGCTGTGTAGTTACAAGATTGAAGTCTGGTTTAAATTACTCCCTTCTCCCACTAATCTTTAGCCTCACTTGGCACTCAAAATGTAAGAAACCATATATGCATGTTTCATTGCATCAGACACACGGGTACTATCCCAAACCACATGACTATTTAATACAGGAAATTGGAGAATAATCTTTTTGAAATATAATTCACATACTATAAAATTCACTCTTTTAAATTACATAATCCAATGTTTTTCACCATGTTCAGAAAGTTGTGCAACTATCAACACTGTCTAATTCCAGATCATTTTCATCACCTCAAAAAGAAATTTTATATTCATTAGCAATTACTCTCCACCCCCTCCTCTCCTCATCCCTCAATAATTCCTAATATGAAAAAAAATCTATTTTCTGTCATCATAGATTTGCCTACACGGGACATTTCATATAAATGAAATCTTACAATTAGTGGCCTTTTGTGTCTGGCTTCTCTCACTTAGCATAAAATTTTCAAGGTTTGTCCTTGCTGCATGATGAGTACTACATTCCTTTTCACAGCTGAAATATACTCCATTGTATGGAAATACAACACTTTGTATATCCAGTCATCATTTGATAGACATGTGGGTTGTTTCCACTTTGGGGCTATAATGAATAGTGTTGCTAGGAACATTTGTGTACATGTTTTTGTATGAACACATGTTTTCTATTTCTTGGGTAGATACCTACAAATGGAATTGGTGGGTCATACGATAACTGTATGTTTAACCTTTTGCAGAAGTGCCAAACTATTTTCCAAAGTGGCTGTACCATTTTATATTCCTACTAACACTGTATAAGGGTTTCAATTGGAAAATATATTTTATTTTCCAAAAACTCTCCTTTACAAGCCTTCTGTCTTCCTTTAAAACAGGAGCATAAGGGAAAAAAATTTTCATAATCCAGTCTATGTTTTAACAACTGGCTTATTTTATGAAAATATTTTCTCCAGGAAGAACATAGCATTAACAGAGAATATAAATGATATGGCTATAAAATAGAGAGACTAGTCTAACGTGCACACTTGAATATTCACATCTAAATGAGTACCATGCCTCATTTAATTACTTAAGGAGGTTATATACCCAGTACACCTTTGGAAACTCCTTTTGAATTACTTTCAAGGCCAGTTGTAAAGGCAGATAAAAATCAGTCTTATGATATCCTATCTCCTTTTGAGGCCCAGATGCCATGCTACCCAGCAGCTTGATCACAGACCTAGTTTGTTTCACAGACTAAGTTCAAATGACGCTTGGTTATTCCCCCAAAATCCAATTGAGCCTTAAAACAGAAAATAGAAAAGAAAAAAAGCAGGAAGTAAAGAACAGACTTTTTTTCTACCACTGAGAATTCCTGGAAATGGAGTTTTAAAATAAATCTTTGTATTATACAACAATTATATAAAATACCATTATGGGGGCCTCCCTGGTGGTGCAAGGGGTTAAAGAGACAATACTATCAAGCTATGGCCAGCCACTGCAACATGAGTTCAATCCCCAGCCAGGGAGCTACCCACATGGCGCCGCAGACCTCTCCTGACTCACCCGCTACTCCCCTCCCTCAGCAGTGTATTTCAGTTAATCTGCCTGTTCTGCTCCCCACTCTGTCTCTGGTGAATCCTCTTACCCCCTGCACCTCTGGCCTACACCCCAGTTCTTATATGCATAAAAATAAATAAATCTTTTAAAAAATTAAATAAATACCATTGGGGGGAAAGGAGCATAGGGGTCTCTGTTTTATCCTGTGACTATAATTTCAAAATAAAAATAGAGGCAGAATTTCAAGAGGGAATGGAGAAGAGGAATGGAAAATACTACAAATAAGTTAAAAAAAAAAAAAAAGGAAAATGCAATTCACATCTCAAGAAGCATAACTAGCTGAGACAAGCCAAAAGTTCATTCAAGGGTACTAAGGAAAACAAGGTAAAAAGAGTTTCAGGAGTTTGAGTGTAGAGAGTCTGGATTGTCAAACTGAAGAATTTGGAACTTAGCCTGTATACAATAGGGTCGTTTTGGAGAATGTTTTTTAATGCATGAGAAAACACAAAGCAGGCCTTCTGAAAGATGACTATGGCAGCAGTACACAGGGCAGACTGGAGGGAAGAGCCAGGTGGCAGAAAGACCACTACTACTGCAGCAGCCCAGGCATGCTGGGGTCGCAGGGGCTGGCAGTAGATCCAGGCCATAGAGCATTTGATGACTTACTACTCCTGAATCATCGATGAAAAGTTCCTATCTGGCATTCATTCTCAGTTCTGTATCACATTTACAAGAAAGAAAGCTTGTCGCTGAATTACCAAAAGAGAGGAGTCTTAACAATCTTCAGCAGGCTTATAGTAACAAAGTTGAGAAGGTAGACATATAAGAATAAAGTTATAGTTTTGTTGACTAACAAAACAAAACAAAAAAGTTTTATAGTCAAACTTTCTAGCCTTGGACTGTGACCCTTTAAGCATAAAACATCAGAGGCCCTCTCATGCCCTGGGAGAAACTTCCTGCCAATGGGTGTTGCTATCAGCTGCTTTATGAGCTCTACGTAGGAAGCTTGAGTGGAACAGCAAATTTCTGGTCACAGTCCACAAAAGTCTTGAACAAAGTTTTGTGTGTCTAACATCATAATTACCAAGAGCAATCATTTGCAGGAGCTATAAGATGCTGATTATTGAACTATAGGAGGAGCTAGTGTTTTACTACAGCTAAGCAAATAGCACAACTGACTGAATGTTTATTGAAGGCTCACTGTGTGCCAGATGCTGATGGCACAAAGATGACTGAAAAGTCCTGCCTTCAAAGAAGCTAGCCTACTGGGAAAAATACACAAAAAGGCAACTGTGATTTAAAGTGGTAAATGCTATTATAGAGGTCTAGAAGAGGCAGTTCAAGAATAATAACCCAGAGATGATTTATTTATGAAGTACTGAGTATGTGCAGGCTCCAATCAAAGCATTTTTCCTATATTAATTCACTTAATCCTCACAAGACTACCATTACCCACTTTTTGTAGATGAGAGAACTAAGACACGGACAGGATAAACAGCTTTACCCCAGTTCGACAGCTACTTTATTAGCCAAGGCAGTCTGGCTTCTCACTCAGGGATTTTAACTACCCAGTATATTAGTGAAAGACCATTTAATGTCACCTGGAAGGGCACTTACGACTAAAGATAGTAAAAGAGAGAAGATAACATACTTGAGACCCACACCTGAAGAACCAGGAATTCACCAAAAATGAAGCATTTGGGTTGGAGGGTTGGGTGTTTCTTTGCAGGGAGTGGTTGAGGGGACAGCACTCCAAGCAAAAAGAGGGAAGGTCAGCAATAGCAGAAAAGGGATAAAGGCATGAGATTTCAGACTGCACGGTGCAGTCACAAAACAGCCCACAATCTGATCCACTTCTACTATAGGACTCACAGGTCCCCGGGAGCGAGAAATGAGGCTATAAAAGCAGCCTGTCATCTATCAGGTAAGAGGGACCGATATTGAGGGCTTTACTGCTGACTGACATGAGCAGATCTGCCTTCAACAAGGATACATCTGGAAAGTAGCCCAGGGGCCAGGACTCCAGTTAGGAAGCTACACAATAATTCTGTCAAGAAATGATAAGGAGTAGATGAATGCAAGCAGAAGCTTCTGAAGCAGACTCAGAGGTACTTGGCGACTAATTGCCTGTGGATAGGAAGAATAGGCAGGCCTGCAAAGCTATTTTTGAAGGTATTGTTCTGGGCAGAAGAGAACAGAGGAGGACTGATTTTAAGAGGAACAATAATAACAACAACAATGGCAGCAGCTAATGTTTCACACTCTATTAGTATTAATCAGACCATGCTAAGTACATTTACAAGAGCTGTCTTACTTAATATTCATAAGGTAAGTTCTATCACTACCAATTTTCAAAAGGGGAGAAACAGACAGATCGAAAATCAGTAATTTATTTTCACAAATTTATTTTCATAAATAGTTACTAAGCAGTGAATCCAGAAAAAGACTTTGATGTTACATGGAGAGATAGACACTGCACATCCCTAGCAGGCCCCAGTACGCCTCTGTTCCATCTGGGAGCCCTTGAGATGCACAGGGGCTGGGTGACCCTGGATAGAGTGTAACAGCAACGCAACACACTACTAATGCAATTGCTACTACAATTATGAAGCACTTGCTGAAAATGAGACATGGTGCTGAATGTTTTATATACACTCCATCTACTTTACACAATTCTGAGGTAGATAACCCCATTCTCATTCTTTCAGAGAAAGAAGCAGAAACATGGAAGTGAAGTGAATTGTTCAGTGTCTTTAAGACAGAAAAGAACAGACTAAGATTCAAACGCAGTCTTTCTGACCTGGAGGAAAGAAGGGAGTAGGGCCGAAGGTGGATTGGGAGAACAGTCAAAGATGGAATACAAAAGAAGAACAGCACTTATGGAGCCCACAAGGTGCAAAGGGATTGGAAAAGCACCACCTAGTCAGTGAAGTAGGAGGAATATAGAAGGCACTCCTGTCTTGACAGCTAAAGGCAGTTTTTAAAACTGAATGATCCTAAAAGCTCCAATAATATAAACAGGTCAGAGAGAACAAGAGTGTAATTAAGTAGCTAGTGTTAACAGGAAGGCGCTGAAAACCCCTCCCAGAGCAGGCTGGGTGAAACTGCTGCACTGGACATCAGGTTACCGGTGGCGGCGCAGAGAGAAAGGAAAGGTACAAGCAGGGGTCAGTGAACTCTTTCTCTAAGCTTTGTGGGTCATATGTTGTCCCAATATTTCCTTTAAAAAAAAAAAAACCCTGGGCCTCCCCGGTGGCGCAGCGGTTGAGCGCTGGGTTGCAAAGCTGCCTGCGGCCTCTGCGGCACCGGTTCGATCCCTGGCTGCTCCCCGGCCACCGGAGGAGGGTCCCACATGGCGCGCAGACCTCTCCTGCCGCCCGCTGCTCCCCTCAGCAGCGTACTTTGGTCCTTCTGCCTGCTCTGCTCCCCGCTCTGGCTCTGGTGAATTCTCTCGCCCTCCCGCGCTTCTGACTGTACTCAGTGCATGTATAAAAAACGAAAACAAACAAACAAACAAATAAATAAATAAATAAAACATGCCTCTATTTAAAAAAAAAAAAGTATAAAAAAAAACCCTTAAGAAAACGTAAAATGTATTTTTAGCTATGTTATACATAAAATAGGCCACAGCACAGATCTTAGCAGCAGACAGATCTTTGCTGGCCCCTTCTTAAAGCAGACCCCTGGATAAGAGCAGAATCTGGAGCCAGACTGACTGGATGAATAGTCAACTACTCACTGTCTGGGTGACCTTGGGCAAGTCACAACCGCTCCATAGCTCAGTTTCCTTAACTGTAAAATGGGGATAATAACAGGAGCTGCCTACAGGGTTGTACAAAGGATAAGTTGCTACAAGTAAAGCACTTAGTTACTAGAGAAAAAAAATGTACCAATATGGAGAAGGTGTTAGAGAGAGCAGAGAGCCAAGAGAGAAGAAGACATATTAAATGAAAAAGGATTAATGATTTCTGTAAGTTCCAAAGAAGTGGAACAATGGGGTCAGCACAGTGCAGGAGCATGCAGGGAGAACGGGCTCCATCCTAGCATCTAATGAAGAGATACACTGGTTTGGAGAGCAGTCTGCCAACTTGCCTCAACATTTCAAATACATGACGTAAGCAAGTATTTAACTATGAATGCAAGGAGGGTCCCCCTTCCGTTGTTTTGGTACAAATGAAAACATAGAATTAACTTAAAAATCCATGAAAAGATTTCCAGGTCTTAATTTTTTTAAGTACCCTTGTTTTACAATTTAAATTTTTCATAGTATAGGATTTCTGCCCTCAGGTGTGGTGACCATAGTTCTCCCACCACCAAAGCACCCATAGTCCACCACTAGAATTTAATTTTTAATTTAACTTTCTATATTGAGATCAAGCAGAGATAATGCAGTTGGGGAGAAATAATACAGAGATCCCACGTTCCCTTTACCTGGTTTCTTTTTTTTTATAAGATTTATTTATGCATACAAGAGCTGGGGTACATGCCAGAGGTCTGGGGGGGTGAAAGGATTCACCAGACACAGAGTGGGGAACAGAACAGACAGACTGACCAAAGTACACTGCTGAGGGGAGCAGCGGGTGAGTCAGGAGAGGTCTGCTGTGCCATACGGGTTGCTCCCTGGCTGGCCAGGAATTGAACTCATGCTGCAGTGGCTACAGATTGCTTCACAGGTTGTGATTTAACCCCTTGCGCCACCAGGGAGGCCCCTACCTGGTTTCTTTTAATGGTGATATCATCTTGCAAAATTATAGTTCAATTCCATAAATACAAAAGGAAAAACTTGCAAGAGTATGCACATGGCATGTACCTGGTTTTGTGTATTTTAAGCATTCATACAGTTCATACATGTATATAAGAAGCTACCTATACATTTAACTCCCAGTAGTTGATACCTCTGGAAAATGGTTAAGGAAACAAAGGAAGTGGAGGGCAATTGTGTATATTTATGCTAACTTTTCTTGCAAAGTACCCATATTATTTGTAAGATATAAAGGATAAACACATAGAAGGATTAAATTTTAAAATAAATAGGAGCACCTAGACCTTCGATCAAGGGGAATTATACATGTGTGTAAAGAATAGGGAAGGAAACTGACATAGATCACACTGAAAGCCTCTATTTACTCAATTAAGTCAAAGAGCAGCCTGCAGTCACTCAGGAAGAAATATCTGTCACAACCTATTCACTGCCAGGCTCTGTTTTAGGCAAAGGAATCAAAAATTAACCCAACAGGTGCAATCTATGAACTTAAGGAACTCAGAGTCTGCCAAGGAAGGTGGGCATTAACCAAAATATTACACAATTATAATTGCCAATAAAAGCACAGCACAGCAATTTAGAATACCGGTTCTGGGGCCTGCCTGACTAGGTTCAAATCCCAGTCTGCCACCAATGGCTGTGTGACTCTGGACAAGCCACTTCATATTCTTAGCTTCAGTTTCCAGATCTACAAAATGGGGATCATTATAGCTCCTATTTATTTACCCATCTAATTCATTAGGGTTGCTAGAGACACTAAAAGTCTGAGTGTGCTTAGAACATTGCTGCACACACAATAAGCTGATTGCTATTATTTTTGTTGTAGTATTTTGTTATAATAGTAAAAATAATATTTAATAATAAAAGTTGTAATATTAAAAGGAACACTTTTAATATTTTAGAGACAATCTCATCTAACTTCAGGCAAAGCTTCTCTGAGCAAGTAAAATACAGGCTAAGTCCCAAAGATACATACAAATCAAACACCACACGAGAAAAACTAGCTGAGAACACAACATAAGCAAAGACACTGTGATAAGAATGAGGTTTTCAGTTAAGGAGCTGAAGGAGGCCAGTCAACTAAGGTTCTGAGAGGCTGGAAAACTAGAAAGGGCATGTTAGATATAGAATTGTATCTTTCTCTAAGTAACAAAGGGTATTATACAGGAAATAATACTACATTTATTGAATTTTCTTTTAAAAAAAAATCTCTTTACAGGAGTCTTCTGTGATAGTGGAAAATGAACTGAGCTTAATGAAAATGGGTAGAGATTTAGGATGAACAGTCATTTCAGTGGAAAGAAGAAACCAACTACAGGCAAGAAAGACCACTAAAGAGAATAACAAACACAGTTGAGGGTAGAACTAGTGAATTAGTAACAGAACAAATTAATGACTCAATCATTCTTCAGGCTCTAGAGTAGGAACACAAGAGAATGGATGGTATTGTTAATCCACAGCTGGAGATCTACATGGCATGAGAAAGAGGAGAACAGAGGTGCAGAACTGAGGATGATTATGACTCACAGAAATTGACCAACTATGAGAATAAAGTGATGCTAGGAAAAATGCCACAAATTTGGAGACAAGAAAGATGTAAGGTGCAGGAAGAGAACTTAGTGAAATCAGAGAATAAGGTTAGCAAGTGGTAGACCTGTAAAGATAGAAAATTATGTTCAGAGAGCATGTTTTCCAAGTTGATGGTTTCAGAGCTGCAATCTTACCGGCCACAGGAACAGACTGCTAGAAAGGTGAAGGTAAGGTAGCTAAGACAAAGAAAATCAAGCCAGAAAGAGATGAGGATGCTGGACAACAATCCACATGGACAGTAAAGGCATGGGAGAGATCATGGAAGGAGTGAGAGTGACCAGTTACAGGGCTTAGGAATGAAATGCTCAGTTACATATTTAAATATAACACTTCAAGGAATGTGTTTTTAAATATCTGGAATAAAAAGGGGATGCCTAGCTAAACACAAAGCCTATCCATTTAGTCAAATAATTCTATTCCCTGAATAGTCATTCCTGACAGAAACTCTTAGAAAAATAAGTAGAGAAGGAAACTTTATGAACTTTATTATCTGTCACAAATGGAGAGCAAGCATCATGGTAATGGTTTTTATTTTTTTTAAGATTTATTTATTTTATGCATACAAGAACTGGGGTACAGGCCTGAGGTGTGGGGGAAGAGAGGATTCACCAGAGACAGAGTGGGGAACAGAACAGGCAGATTGACTGAAATACATTGCTGAGGGGAGCAGCGGGCGAGTCAGGAGAAGTTTGCTGCACCATGTGGGTTGCTCCCTGGCCGGGGATCGAACTAGTGCTGCAGTGGCTGCAGGTAGCTTCATAGTGCTTGGTCTTAACCCCTTGTATCACCAGGGAGGCCCAGTAATGGTTTTTTAAAAAGGCAGAGACAAACCAAAAACTGGGAGGAAATCTTTGCAAAACATGTATCTGATGGACTGGTACCCAAAAGATACAAAGAATTCTTAAAACTCAACAAGGGTTTGGAAAAATGGGCAAAAGATCTGAACCTCATTAATGAAGATACAGAAGTAACAAGTAAGCATATGAGAAGATGCTCAACATTGTATCTCTCATTAGAGAATTGCAAATTGAAATGAGATACCACAATACACATCCATGAGAATGACAAAAATCCGAAAGAAAAAGCACTGACAGGACCAATGCTAATGAAAATGTGGAACAGAAACTCTCATTCATAGCTGGTGGGAATGAAAAATGGTACGGCCACTTTGGAAGACAGTTCAGTGGATTTCTTTTTTTTTTTTAATTCACGGTAAATAAAATATTCTTCCAATTTTTAAATTGTCATTGAAGTAACATTGGTCTATAATACATAGGTCTCAGGTACATAGCATTGTATTTTGATATCTGTCTATACAACATTCTGGTTACCACCAGAAGTTTGCATCTACTAGCATACAACTGACCCAGTTGTTTACCAGTTTAACTCATCCCTCAAATTCCTTTACCTTCTGGAATCCACTACTCTGCTGTCAGTTTATTTTTATTTTGTTTTGCTGTTACTCTGCTTTCTTTCTTTATCTTCCACATATGGGTATCTACCTTTCTCCATCTGACTTATTTCACTTATCATAATCCCCTCAAAGGTCCAGCCATGTTGTCACAAAATGGCAAGCTTTCATCTTTTTAATAGTTGAGTGGTATTCCATTGGGTATATAAAGTCACACATCTCTTAAATTAGGTGATTTCATCATTGTGCAAAGGTCATAGTGTGTAATTACACAAATCTAAATGGTATAGTCTATTGGGACAACTGTCATATTAAGTGGAACATCATTGATCAAAATGTTGTTAAGTGATGCTTAACTGTCCACTACTTCTTTATCTATTCTTCCATTGATGGACACTTAGGATGCTTCCATATTTTAGCTATTATAAATAATGCTGTATGAACCTAGGAGTGTGTGTACAATTCTTTTTGAAGTAGTGTTTTTGTATAGTGGTTTCTTATAAAACTAAATATATTCTTATGAAATGATCCATGCTCCTTTGAATTTTACACAAATGAGTTAAAAAATGAGGTGCACACAAAAACCTGCAAGTGGATGTTTTTAATGACTTTATTCATAATTGCCAAAACTTACAAGCAACCAAGATATACAGCTGGTGAATGGATAAACTGTGTTACAACCAGAAAATGAATATTATTCAGTGGTATAAAGAAATGAGATATCAAATTACAAAAAGACATGGAGAAACTTTAAATATATATTGCTAAGTGAAAGAAACCAATCTTAAAAGGCTACCTACTGTATGATTCCAACTAAATGACCTTCTGGAAAAGGCAAAAAGTCAACAGAAAGATCAATGTTTGCTAGAGGTTGCAGTTGGGAGAGAGAAGAAGAGATGAACAGATGAAACATGGAGTCTATATTTTACATTTTAAAAGGGCAGATTTATCAGGAAAAGGAGAGAGAAAAAGAGAGGTACCTACATAGTCACAGGCGGGAGAAGAGCTGCCAAAAATGGAAATCTTTTGAGGCAGTGAAACTATTTGGTCTACAACAGTAGATATGACACTATGTCTTTGTCCAAACCCACAGACATATACAAGATAAAACATGGACCCTAAATGTAAACAACGGGCTTTAGCTAATAAATAATATGATAATACCAGCTTATCAATTGTAATAAATGCACACTAATGAAAGATGTTAGTATTAGGGGAAACTGGGAAGATAAAAGGACTTAAGGGGATACATGAGCATTCTCTATATTTACTGCACAATTTTTCTTAAGCGGCTCAAAAAACAAGTTTCTTTAAGGGCATTACCATTTGAGTCACACAAGAGAAAATAAATGTCCACTACTAGGAAGAATATATATTCAAGACGTTAAAGGTACAAACTACTTGGACTTGATCTGACTCTTAACTTACTGGTTATGTCACTTTGGGCAAGTTAGAAACTTCTCTAAGTATCCAGTTTTCACAGGTAAATTGTGGATAATAATCATAGAGTTAAGAAGATTAAATGGGGCCTCCCCGGTGGTGCAGCGGTTGAGCTCTGGGCTGCAAAGCTGCCCGCAGCCTCTGCAGTGCCGGTTCGATCCCTGGCCACCGGGCAAGGGTCCCACATGGCATGCAGACCTCTCCTGCTGCACCCGCTGCTCCCCTCAGCAATGTACTTCATCAGTCTGCCTGTTCTGCTCCCCGCGCTGGCTCTGGTGAATCCTCTCACCCTCCTGCGCTTCTGACTGTACCCAGTGCTTGTATAAATAAAATAAATAAATCTTAAAAAAAAAAAAAAAAGAACTCTACTATTTTTAAAAAAAAAGATTAAATGGGGCCTCCCTGGTGGGCAAGGGGTTAAGCACCGCATTATGAAGCAATCCACAGCCTCTGCCGCGCGAATTCAATCCCTGGCCGGCCAGAGAGACACCCACATGGCGAAACAGACCTCTCCTGTCTCACCTGCTGTTCCCCTCAGCAGTGTATTTCAGTCAGTCTGCCTGTTCTGTTCCCCACTCTGTCTCTGGTGAATCCTCACACACACACACACCCGTCTCTGGCCTGTACCCCACCTCTTGTATGCATAAATAAATAAATCTTTAAAAAGAAAGGATTAAATGAATTCACACATGTAAAGTACATAGAAGAGTGACTAGAACAAATTGTTTAATAGACAGTAACTCCCTATTTGTCAAAGTAATGTTTGTCCAAAATGTAGACATTCAGGCCCTCCTCAGACCTAGTGAGTCTGCATTTTAACAGGATCCCCCAGGTAATTTCTGTGCATACAAAACTGAGCACTGTCTTAGGTAGTATTATCATCATCATCATCATAGTTATTCTTTAACATTAACACAAAAAGAGGAGCATAAACACTGGAATGGTACAAATATTTGCTGATAATTACAATAGTCTACTAATTGAAATAATTAGCAAACATACTCTAAGTGACAGTAATTAAAACATTCAGTATAGGTACACAAATAGGTACTCTTATTATTATATGTTAAAAAGACCATCTCAAGCACATAGATAACTGATAAACTATAGGATAACTAGCAATCAATATTATTTTTTAAGTTAGATCCTTGCACTATACAAAAATATATTCTAAATGAATTTTATAAACCTAAACTTAGAAATAAATTTACAAAACAGTAGAAATTACAGAGTATCTTAAATGTTTAAGTGGACACCTACTTTCTTAAGCATACCATAAAACACAGAAACTCTATTACATGACAAAAACACCCACAAAAGACAAATGACATGCAAAGAGAAAATATACCATACATAACAAAGAGATTAATAATCAAGAACTATAACTATTAATAACCATGTATAGGATTTTTTAAAGTTCTACATAATGAGAAAACAATAATCTTTCAACAGACAAACAGAAAAATGGGGGTAGGGGATATAAAGTAGATTTTACATAGTCAAAGGCAAAGAGACTGAGTTACAAAGGCTGCAGAACAAAATAACCACACAAACCCCATGTGTGTACAGTAAAAGTACCAAATTTTTAGTAGTTATCATTGGAGAGTGAAGTTGGGAATGAGAGAAGGGCTTTCATCTAAATTAAACTTTTTTACAACAAATACTTTTTTACTTTGTTTATGAAAAAAATTGAATGATAGTTTTACCTTTTACAAGGGTAAGGTTTTCAGCAGAAAAAAACAAACTTCTTCGTTTTCTCAACAATTACTTAACCCTCAAATCTAATGACATTTGGAAAATATATCCCCACGTTATCAAAATTATGGTAAGATTTTAATAAATAAAGACATCCTACCTTTGTTCTTCCCAAATGGGCCACTATATTCAATTTTCAGTGGCTCCCCATTTAAAGTTAGTTCCAACCTAGTTTCAAAAGTAAATTGTCTAAACCAGAAAGAAATTTAGCAACATAACACAAAATATTGGCCCCAAATGGAGCCCATGTGTCCAAGTATGCCTAAAAGTAACAGATAGCAACTGTTTCACAGTAACTGCAAGTAACTCCATATTCACTTCAGTTTCAATTCTGAATCATTTCTTGGTCACTAAACCCTGGGGAAATTTTTGAGCCATTTGTCACCAGTGACTAAACACAAGCTTCAGCCCCCCAAATCACTCAGTGTGGAAAAAAGTATATGTCCTCCAGAAGACTGCCAATGGAAGGGTTTTTCCAGAAAAAGTGGTTCACATACACAGCAGGGAAATCTTATGTAGGTGACTTGGTTACCACTTTAACTCCCTCAACTAATTTGGAAACTGCTAGAATAAATGACTAAGACGTAAAACATATGAGAAAGGATGAAAAACCATCTTATGTAGTGAAAGCACACGAAGTAGTTCAAATCTGTTAGTTTTTCAGCAAAAGTCTATAACTTTTTTGAAGTTAAAATATCAAATTATTTTGCTCTTGATGAATTGGAAATAGCTTTACTGGTGTCTGTAATACATTTAGAATTTTTCAGCTGCTATGATGACTATCTTAGAGGCTTTATTTTTTTACTACTATACATAACAAGATGTATTACATGTAGGAATGTCTAATACTAACTTTCTTCATATCATTAGAGTTGAATTTATTAAAGTAACAAATAAAAACTATCAGTTGTTGTAATTAAACGCCCATGCCTTTGCCTAAAATGGTCATCCATACCAGTTTAAGCTAAAAAAATTTATACCTCTATGTCTGAAGATATGACCCTAACTACAATGAAACCATAAATTAGTGAGCTTGGAATTCCCCCCCAGAGGCAAGAAGATTCCTTACTTATACCCTATATGTAACAGGCACAGGATCTTGGTTTCTAGAGCATCAGCACTTAGATCACTAAGCACCCAGCTCAATCAAATACCAGCTGCCAGGACACAGGCAACCAAACAAACTGCCAGACCTAGTTTCTCATTTTCAAAAGACAAACAATCCCTCTGGCCTGATTCACCAAAAAAGATATAAGTGAAAAGAAATTATCAGGAGGAGAGCATAATTAGGTTTTCATTTCTCTGTGAAGCTTCTCAAGATTCCTCATCGTACAAGAGAAAGAAAGCCAAGCCTTGTCAGTGATGTTTACACCACAGACAAGCAATTGCTCACTCCACGACTCAGGCTCAGCCAGGGTGGAGGGAGGAAAAGTCTTCAGGTACACCGACAACTTTATCATAAACCAATGAGCACAATCTCAGAAAGATCTAGGAAAAATGTGCCTGTAAAAGTACAGCATTAAGAATTCATAAAGAGACTGGTCGGGAGCAAGCAGGTTCAAAGCGAAGGTCAAAATCCTTCAGTATTTTTAATGTTGGAATCGCTCCTGTGCTGAGACCGGAGCTTGCTCTCAAGTGCAATTTGTCAGTAACTGCCAAGAATTTTTGTAAGAACTTAGAGTGCTTGTTTTTTTCCAATTTATAACATACTCCATTATGTCAAGGAACCACCAAAATGTATATATAATCCTATGCTCTGAGAGATATTTTAAGTGGAAACAGCATACTATTTATTGTCTCCCACTTTAACTCTTTTTTCTTTATTCTTTGAAATTACTCTCAAATTTAGATAAGAACAGGTTCACTATTCCTGCAGTTCATCTACAATGCCTCTTACCATAAGCATTTTAGCCATAGCTCACAGTTATTTTCTACAAATTCTGCCACAATTTCAGATTAATACAAATTAGCTTGTTATCTTACCAGATTTTATAACTAGCCACTGCTCCCCAGTCCTTGATTTGTCAATTCTTACACCTTAACAGCCCCTTTTGAAATAGGCAGCTTAAAATGTCAGCTTAAGTTCTTTCTACAGAAAAGGCAGAATAATTAAGAACTAAATGGCTAACAAATTGAAATCTCTTAAAACACTAAATATTACTTCAAGTTAAATTAGATATCCGACCTACACTTGACTTTTAATTGCTAAATATCTATGCTAGAAAAAATTCAGGAATCAATCCCAAAGAAAATAATTTGTCTCAAGTAATACTTACCCAACATAAAGTAGAATGTGGCTTGACTTCTTGCCCTGTTCTGATAAATCTCAAACGACTTCATTACTTTAAAAACTGAAAGGAGAGGGTGAAGCTAAATTTTTAATCTCAACAATGAGCTCTTGAAAACAGCAAAATAAAGAGAATAATCACACTAAATAATACATCTCATTAATGAAGGAATGCATTTTTTGTTTTTTATAACAAATCATATAACACTAACTTTTGAAAATATTCAGAGAAGTTTCAAACCTTGCACTGTATTTCATTTGAGGGCACAGAACTTAAGTATGGCATAGACAAAATAGTCTCTATAGGAGTTTAACAAAATTGATATATCTGTCATAACTGAAAATGGCTATTTTTACACAAATCTATTACCTTTCAATACCTTCAAATTCAAGGAAAAAAACTACAGAAGTTGATTTAATGAATTTTATTCCATGAGTAAGGTTTTTGTTTGTTTTTTTTTAATTCCATCAAAGTTTCTGGACATCACATAAAGAATGTAATCTTTACTAGAAAACAGTTTTTCTATCAAACCATGTTAGATATAATTGGATGTTATTCCACATAAATTATTTTTCTTTCAAGTATTATTAAAAATCTGTTGACTACTAAACCACACATTGAAGTTGTCCCAAGTATTTGAAGAAATAGCTGGAGGACAGTTTTTATCTGCTTGAGTTATGGAATAAATGAATAAACTAGTTAAATGAATAAACTAGAATAAAAACTCTTGCTCTTCAAAAATACTGCTGAAGATAAGTCATAGACTGAAAGGAAATCTTTGCAAAGCATTTATCTGATAGGACTTATGTCAGAATGTATAAAGAATTCTCAAAGTTCAACATTAAGAAAATAACCCAACTATTTTAAAAATAGGCAAAAAGATTTCAACAAACACTTCACCAAAGAAGTTATGCAGAAGGCAAATAGGAATGTGTAAATTAAAATCACCGTAAGACAATACAACTATTAGAATGGCTAAAATTTTGCCATACTAGAATTGGCAAGGATATGGAGCAACTAGAACGCAGCCTCTGCTAGACAGAATGGTAATGATTATAGCTATTGGAAGACAATTTGTCGGGTTCTTAAAAAGTTTAACATACACCTACCAACCATATCATCCAGCCAAGGTATTTACCCAAGAGAAACAGATGCACATCACATTCACAGAAGCTTTATTCATAATAGCCAAAATCTAGGAACAATCTAAATATTCATCAATGGATGACTGGATAAATAAAAACTGTTATATCCATACAAAATAACAATACTCAAATATCCTACTCATTAATAACAAGTAACAAACTATTAAGAGAAACAACAATAAATGAATCTAAAACATGAAGATGATGAAAGAAGAGTACATCCTGGATAAGGCCACTTACATGAATTCCAGAAAACACAAAAACTAACCAAACAGCCAATCAAAGGTTTGCTGGGGATAAGCAGAGTGGGAATGAATCCAAGGGGCACCAAAAGAACTTTTTAGAATAGAAAAGTTCTAAATCTTGATTGTGTGGTAATTACATGGGTATATATAATAAAATACAAATTAGATCTCAATCAAAATGACTAAGAATATTAAATTATTATTTTTGGGAAAGTCAGTTTCCTAAGATATGTTATATCTGCTACTAGATACTTTCAAATCTTCCATACTCTTACAAAGAATCTCAGAAAAGGCTGGGATGGATTATCAGCCCATTTAAAAAATTTGGGGGTAGAGGGGAAGCAGATGTAGAGTAGTAGCAAGCAGAGGCATTACACAGGGACATAACATTGTGCAGATCTGTCAATGGCAATGAAACAGCTGACAGGATCACCCAACAAGCTGACAGGATAGGGGGTAGATGAAGGGCTGCAACTTGACCTGCTAAAAAAACTACCTAAAAGTACATAAAAAATAAAGGACAAAAATCACATATTTGTATGAAGAAGGTGGGAAGAGAGAAAGCTGTAAATGCCTAAGGCATTTAGACCTTACCTACATGTACCACATACCGTGAATAAAAAAAAAAACCAGTCAGGAAAAACAGCTACCTTTCACATAAGTAGCAGAAGGAGCTCACAACTCAAGATATCTGATATGAATCAAGATCTGTCATTGACTCACAAACACTTTATTAAGATTTTTTATTAACTGAGTGCCTCCATGTCCCTCCCCCTTTTAAAATAGAAATATTATTTCTTGTGCCTGAAAAGGCCTTTGGGAACAACAGAGAAATAAAGAATTTATGCAAAAAAGAATTCAAAGGCTATACAGTCAAGTTATACTCTCCATGCAAAAGCTTGCAACTACCAATGCATTAACATGAAGTCCAATTAATAATTAGGTATTGTAAGAGTCAAAAATGGTTTCCACCACAGAGATGGCTCCCTATCACACCTAAGATCAGCCCAAATCTAAAAATTCACATCCTTTGTGAACCACCTCCAATCCAACAACCTAAAATATCTTACACCAATCCAAACTCATCTACTCTCCCCCAAACACAGCATGTCCCTTTCTGAACATTCCGTCTCCATACTACTGCCAGCAATCCAACTCCAATATTCCGTTTAAAGGCGATCCCAAAGTCCACTGGTCTAATAAAAATGTTGCTTACCCTTAAGACAAAATGTCCTTTCCTTTCTCTGAATTTCTAGTACTTAGTACTATAAAATATGGCATTTGATTTTAAACTGTATGTTTCTATTTTCTAATGTTTTGCTTCTTACATCTTTTTTTTTTTCACCTACCAAACAGAACAGCCTTACAGATGAATAGTATGACTTGTACCCTAGTATGACTTACCACACTGTTGAGAAGACAGTAGTGTCTGCTGTTGTCAGTGAGGCTGCATTCAAACCTGAGGGGATGGAAATCTGAACTGCAATCCAATTTGGCAACATCAGCCAGAAGTTATGGTTTCACTTGCCCCATCTGGAGTTAATTTGAAAGAAGGTAAAGGGGTAAGTTTGACAGTTCTATATCTAAGTTGTTGGGCTCTGGGGATTTTTTTGGGTTGAGGGGCGTGTTGCTTTATTATGAAAAGTTGCAAACACACAAATAAGTAGAGAGAAACAGTATTATGATCCTTCTGTACCCATCAGTCAACTACGACCATTATAAATACATGGCCATTCATACCTATACTCCTGAGTGCTCCTTCCTCTCCCCAGAAGGTATCAGACATCTTATTATGTCATCTATGTGTACTTGAGTATATATTTCTAACAGGCTTTTTCTTTTGAATAGGACCACAGTATTATTGCCCAAACCTAAAAATATAATAATTCCTTAATATCAAACATCTAGTCCATGTTCAAATGTCCCTATTATTTCATCCACATGCATGTGTATGTGTCTGTGTACAAACATATACATACACACACACATTGAGCAACTGGTTGCTTCAAGTCAGGATCTAGGATTACTTCAAGAGGAAAAATGATTTCCTTTTCTCCTGCTCCCTGGCCTTTGGCCACTTCAATTTCATGTCCTTACTGTCTTAATTTTTAGGTGTAGACAGAAGAGCATTTCCTCTTCCCAATACCTTCTGTCCTCCTTCTTAATAAAGAAAATATTCCTTCTTATTCCCAATACTGAATTCTGCCATTACCTCAGAGCTTTTAGCACAGAAAAACATTACATTCAATGACAGTCTCCTTCCTCCGGAGTTGCCACATTTCACTAACTACTTGGAAATAGTTTGGAATTCAAACATTATATAAATGTGAATAATGTAGGTAGGTCACATTTAAAAGATTATTTTCCATTTCTATTAACTTTCTGAGGAGCATGATTTTAAATGTTAAGTTATTACATTGTCAGTAGCCCATTTGTAATGAATTAATGGTGGGGATTTTAAGAATCACAAAAGATTAAAGGCACAGGGCTGAGATACCAACATTAGGTTAGCTACATTCCTTAGATATGAAAGTCATCCCTCATTAGTTACAGGAGAACCAGATAAAAAGCTGTGCAATAATCACCTCAAATGCAAACCCTTCACTAGAAAATACTATAAATGCAGACAGAATTGGTGGGGGCATTTTCATTCTTTTCAACATAGATTAACAGAAGCAGATAAACTGGGGGGGTATTTTGGACAAACTGGGGAGAATTTTTTGTTTAATGCATAATCTTCATTTCTACCTCCAAACCCCAAGAGTAACTTGGACATTCAACAGGGTAGTCTGGATTATCCAATTACTCAGGCTCCACATTGTGGAGGGCAAAAGATAATGTGACAGTCTCTGCCTTTAGAGAACTTAGTTTCTAGGTAGTAAAATAAGACTAAGTGTTCACCATGTGTGATCTTTTATCAATAAACTATGGGAAGCAAATTTTAAGTACTGTAGCTCATAAAAGGAGTGCGTTGGCAAGGACTGGAAACAGCCAAAGAGAACTATGTGAAGTGAAGGTAAGAAGAAGAGCTGAACCTTGAAGGCAGGGCAGGATAGGAATCTATCACTAGGACACATGTAAGCTCAAGAGGGCAAAGGCCATGTTTCTCTCATTCACACTCCATCCCAAAGCCGGGCAGTGACTGGCACACAGTGAACAAACACTGGTGAATAAATCAAGGAAAGAAAGAAGGAGAGGCGGGGAAGGAAGGAAAAAAGATTAGGCATTCTAAATACTGATTAAAAAAAAAAGATTAAATATGGCAATTTCATGAGACAATGGGAAACACAACATGATGTGAAATTAGGTAAGACAGAATTAACCCAAACCATCCATGGTTTTAAAAGTCAGCCAAGAAAGATATAAGTTAATCCCATATTACGCATTAAAATGAGTAAGTTCAGAAAGCACATTCCATAATGGTTCCACTGTTTAGGAACACTAATAAAAAAGTATAAAAGACCATTTTTCCCTGGTGGTCATCTCTCTAATACTACTGGGCATAAACTGGAAAGTGTGTTAACACCTCTCCAAAGGAGAGTTAGTACCACTAGCTAATATAGATGAACAGCTTTCTTCCCAAATATTTTTAACTACCTGGAAACGTAGCGAGGTTATCACAAAGGTCAGTCTCCTTTGGTAGTTGTGTAATCAAATGTCTGAGACTCTCCACAATTAAGGTGTGAGATGGGTGAGTGTAACCTTGTGGAATAGCCAGTGATTAAGGCTGAATCACAGCTTCCAAGTGATTATTTCACTAAAATGTCAACTCCCATATCAGCATTTCCCTACAATGGTCATTGGAAGTACATCAAAAGTAGTATCCAAAAATTATTCTCCAATATTTTGTAGATTAATGCTAAAAGATTGAGGGCAATAAGGTCTAGCTGAGTCTAAAAGTATATAAGCCAAAAACTGTTAAGTCAAGGAGAGTCTCATTCCTCAAACTTCACAATGGGAGATCATGGTTCCAGATACCCCAGGCATCCCCCTACATAAACACACACACTTAAAGATCCCACCAGTTATGGTCTTCAGTAGCAGCTATAACATCTCTATAGAGAACTTCAGGAACTGCAATCTAATGGAAGTAGGGGATATTGAAGAGTTTATCATATAACTACATATGCATGGCAAGCACATTAATGGATATTCCTGAATGAGTTTTGCCAGCTCTTCACAGCTCCAATGGTCGCAAGGGTCATTTTCCTTAGTTAGCACTCCCTCTATTCTTTTAGCCCAAATCATCCTACAGGCAAACTGTCTGGTTCTTTAGAATTCCAGTGCTCAGTTTGGGTACCTAACACCTCACATCTTGGAAAGAACAAGAGCCTTGGAGTCATACTGACCCACTTATAAATCACAGCCCAACCACTTACAAGATATGTGACCTTGGACAAGTTACCTCACTTAACCTCAGTTTCCCCAATAGAAACTAGATATAACAGGTACTTTGTAAAGTTGTTGAAAGGTTTGCATGAATTATTTGAAATATACCAAATATAGCAGGCACTTAGCATCTGGTAATTATGGAAGGCTGATGACCAGGCCTATTCTTGGATTTCCAAATAGTGTTAACTGCCTTATGAAAACATGAATCAGCCTCACTATATCTAGTTCAATCATGAGATGACTTACCTACTCTTTTATTGTTTCATCTGATCTCTAGAAAAGAAGGCTCTCTACTAGTCCTCAGTTTTGAAGCCAAAATTGACTACCATTCCAGCCATTTCCTTGCTACTAGTTCACAGTCATCCCCTCTGAATCTGGGGCCTGTAAGAAATGCTGTTTTCACTAGTGCATGTTTCTATGTCATAGCCTGGGCCAAATGTATTCTTCACAGATCTTGAAAAACTGCTGGTTTCTCAAGAACCACCATGTTCTGGCTTGCATACTACCATACTCCACCATGGCAGTCAACCCACAATGCTCTGCCAGTGCCTAAGTGTCTTTATGTCTCTGTCACAGGTTGACGCCTAGCATGTCCCTCCCCTGGTAAATGAGAACCTTATTTTAGAATGTCAGGCATATCCTACATCCCTCTCTCTCTCAATTTTGCCTAACTCAGGTTTATTTCCTCTTGTTCTCCCACCACCACTTCCCTACATCCTCACAACAGTATCTGCATTTTGGGTAAAGTGGAAAAATACACAAATAGAAGTTGAAAGACATTGTTGGTTCTTCTACCTCTACCTCTGTCACTCAGACTATTGAGTTGTCAGAAAAGTCATGACATATATTTTCTGTTTTTCAAAGAAAAAATACGTCATGACTCTTCCAACAACCCAATAGTTCTGGAGAGACATCAACTGCCTTCTGTGTAAAACGTTGGGCTGCTCTAACAGGATTGCAGTTAAGGCTCAAATAAGATATTTGTGAGCATACTATACATCTCTAAAATATGAATATAACAAGTTTCTATTATGACTTAAAATTCACTTTTTAATATAAAACCCTAAAATGTTTTTAAATCCTCTGGTATTGTTTACATTAGCAAAAGATTGGAAGTAAGTCAAATATGACAACCATAAGTGGACTAACTAAAAATACATACAATACATCCTTTCTTGGGACTACTGTACAGCATTTTTTTATTAGAAAATTCCTTATATAATTACATAAAATAATCTCAGGATATTAACAGTGAAAAAGATGCAAATTAGTATGTATAGTTTACTACAATGTGTTTTAACAGAGGGACAAGTAGTAGATGAACACATTTACCTGTATCCACATAAAATATCTCAAGATACATGACTGATAATCTCAATAGTCAAAAGGGGGGTCTCCCTGGTGGCACAAGGGGTTAAGACGCAGCACTATGAAGCTATCCACAGCCACTGCAGTACAGTACGAGTTCAATCCCTAGCCAGGGAGCTAACCCTCATGGCGCAGCAGACCTCGTGTTTCATCCACTGCTCCCCTCAGCAGTGTATTTTAGTAGATTTGCCTGTTCTGTTCCCCACTCTGTTTCTGGTGAATTATCTCACATACACACACCCCCTCCCCGACAACTCCAGCCTGTACCCCAGTATTTTTATGCATAAATAAATCTTTAAAAAAAAAACAGTCACTAGAAGGGGAACTGGATGGCTATGGGATGTGCATGGGGAGAAAACTTTTGACTATATTCACTCTTTCGGAGCTTTTAAGATTTAGAACACCTAGTCCATGAGATAGGGTAGGAAAATCACTTCTTTAAACAACTATAAACCTGAGGAATAATATAAACCATTAAGAAGACAGCAGCATATCTGACAACTCATTTCCTGGGCCAGACTCAACATAATTACCACCACCTAAAACAAATTATGTTCGCTTCCATGATCTCATTTCATTAAGTGACTTGTGTTCATTTATTCCTTCTAGTCAAACTTCCTGACTTGCTAATTATGTGCTATGCATTTCTGCACTTCACCTTATACATAAATTCTCAAAACTTACTGTCTTTAGGGTCCTCTGAACCATATTTGCCAGCTTCTGACATCTATTCCACTAACTTTTCTGAACCAAAGACTGAGTTCTGCCTCTTAATCACTCAAGATTCACCAGAGCACCCCAACAAATCATTAATTTAAGTCCCAATGATTAAACAATTATAACACAGACCATACCCCTATTTAGAGAAGATTAAATTATGCCAATTTCCTCCAATCTAGCAGAAAAAGTATTTCTTGCAAAAATTAACTCTTTCCTGGAGGGGTAAGCAAAATTTACCAAGGCAAAATTCTCCCAAACCAAAACTTTAAATGACACTACCTTCAACATGACTTTAATCATGCTGAAATGACCTAAAACACTACTGGAAACTGCAACCAGAGCACCTCCATCCTTGCTCCTCTATGGCGAGCAGGTTATTTTTGGACCCAGCCTATGAAGCAGCACTTTGTTGACTATGAGCTTCATCCTCTGAATATTCCTTTCACATTCAACCTTGGTTCTAAGTTTCTGGCACAGAGCTCCAAAACCTCAATGGAATACATAATGAAGTGCTGGGTTACTTCAGTGCAAAAAGGTCAAACCTACAAAAGCTTTCTAATTGGGAAATCTCTTCAATGAAAGCATATAGAAATTTGCTGACTCCTTCTTTTCCCTTTACTCCTTTTTCCAATAGTTATTTGCTTTCTTTGCAGCAAAGCTTCAGTCAAACACAAAATCCAACCACCTAGCAAAGCTCAAATACGGACAGGTGTTTTGCAAGCACAGTAAATCTCAAAAGTAACAAATCAACAAGAGATAACATCTACTAACAAGCTTCCTATCTGTGTGCCTGGACAGTTAACTGCCTAAAAATCTCTCAGTTAAGACTAGCATCAAGAAAAAAATAAAGAATACAAATAAGGAAAAGCAAAAGAAAACTTGCAAAAGGAAGAATCATGTAAGTCAACTAGTCCTGCCACACAAAAACCCTTTATTCCAGGGTTATTTTCAGAGGTACTTAATTCCAGGGTGGAGACTAAGAGTCCCAAACAAACCTATTTGAGTACTTTTCTACTTAACACTTCTAAAATCCATGGCTAGGATTATTGAGGAAACGTCTGAAAGAACTTAACAAAACCATTGGTTCTTTTCTTTTTAAAAGAAAATGGGCAATCATCTGAAAATACACTTAAATTAGCAGTTATTTAGAATTAAGAGTTTTACTAAAGCACTCTAGAATAATGTTCTAATGGAAAAGAAAGCAAGGATTTTATCACAATAAGTGTGCCCTGTTCCATTAGCTCAGTTCCCAAGACATTACATTTCTCTGCTTGAAACTTCTCTAATCCTCACAAGACCCTAACGTTGGTTCCTGAATGAAAAAGACATGACAGAAAACCCCAAGAGAATGCTCTATTTCTGACTTTAAGAATTTCTAATATTTTACAGGGAAAAGGAGGCTACATCAAAGGAAAGGAAAGCGATTATTTTCCAGTGTAACCCCCAACTTCACCCAAGTTATAGCCAGTGAACCCATCTACCATTGCATGCCACAAGAAAGAAGTATCATGCACAAGGTAAGAAATCAAGGTCACTCAACTAAATTCTGTACACCACTTTAAAGTAGTATCTTCCCACTATCTACTTTGACATCAGACCTGGGTGCCAACACAATTTATGCCTTTTCTGCAACCTTCCCTCTCTGGGTATTCTGCTTTAGAAGAATGTTTTTAAAAAAAAATGTATGTTTTCCTAGAGATACACAAATTATAAAATGAGTGTTCCTCAAAAAACACTTCGGATGTCAAGCCAAAACTAAGTATGTCAGATCCCAGAAAACTGTTCGCAAGAAACACCCCCTGTGGCGCAGAGGTTGAACACTGTGTTGTGAAGCCTCTGCAGCGCCAGTTCAATCCCCGGCCGAGGGTCCCACATGGCGCGCAGACCTCTCCTGCCACCCGCTGCTCCCCTCAGAAGTGTGCTTCGTCAGGCTGCCTGTTCTGCTCCCCACTCTGGCTCTGGTGAATTCTCTCACCCCACCGCGCTTCTGACTGTACCCAGTGCTTGTATAAATAAATAAATAATAATAAATCCTAAAAAAAAAAAAAGAAACACCTTCAAATAATTTCTACTTTGCAGACTGACTCTCAGAATAGACAAAATGTTTAATTAGTAAATTATTATTTTTTAATTTTATGCTTAATTTATTTATGCATACAAGAACTGGGTATAGGTCAGAGGTGTAGGGGGGTAAGGGGATTCACCAGAGACAGAGTGGGGAGCAGAACAGGTGGATCTACTGAAATACACTGCTGAGGGGAGCACAGGGCGAGAAAGGAGAGGTCTGCTGAGCCATGTGAGTTAGCTCCCTGGCCTGGGGTTTGAGCTCACGCTGCAGTGGCTGTCTATAGCTTGATAGCACTGAGACTTAACCCCTGAGCCACCAGAATGGCCCTAATCAGTACAGTAAATGAGTGTTTTCTAAGGGGTAATAAGAAGTTTTACTGAAAGAGATTACAGATCTTCCCAAGCTAGTATGATATATTTAAGAAATGTTTGAGGCTGGCCTCCCATATATACTTTAAGTAGTACAAAGCAATAATAAAGCTGTACAGCATTATAGCAAGTAAAGACAGTAGCATCACTGGGTTGAAAGAGTTCAGATATGGAGCCATGTATCTGGAGATTTTTGTAGCTGTTTACGTCATCAGGGAAAAGATGGATTATTCAATGAATTGTGTTGGGACAACATGCTAGAGAGATTAGAGGAAAAGATAGATTCATTCATTCAATAAATGGAGAGCTTATCATGTGGTGAGACTGTGCTAGACACTGAAAATAAGAACAAGAGGGAAAATGATACAATTCATCTGCCTCATGGTGCTTACAGTCAAGTGGGAGAAGGCAGCCATCAACCACCAGCAAAATACATATATAAAGGCACAACTCACAACTTCCACAACTGATCCCTTTTTCATTTGGCTTAAACCAAAGTGCATTTCACATGTAGCAAAGATCTAAATGCTAAAATAAAATCATAAAAGTAATTGAAAAAAAATGGGTAAATACTTTTATTAGAATGAGGAAGACCATGAATTTATAAACTAAAAAACAGAAAAAACTGGATTGCTTTAAAATGCTTATGTTTTATATTTTAACCATATACACCATCAAAAGATAAATTATCTGCAATATTTTGAAAAGTAACTAATTTCCCTAGTATTAAAAAAGCTATCCCACATTAATAAGAAAAAGGCCAAAGCCCAACAGAAAAGTAGACAAAGGCAACAACAATTGCAACACAAAATACATTTAGGCCAATAAATTACATAATACTGAAAAATACACTAATAGACAACTACACACTAAATTTTTTTTTTTTAACCTGTCAGTCCTAAAAAAAGAAAAAAGGGCTGGTTGCCAGTGCTAAAGAGGACAAGAAAAAGCACTGTTCTAAACTCTTGAGTGAATTAGCTTGGCCTTTCTTAGAGGGCAATTTGGCATCATTTATAAAATTTTAAGCACTCATACTCTGACTCAGGCATTCCACTTCTACTAAATTACCGAGAAAATGAAAAACCTAATTTCAAAAAAAGATGCTATCATTATATTTATCATAATGAAAAGAATTCAATTTTGGTGAATTTATTCTAGGGTGGACCTAACAAAGCTCTTGTATTTTTAAATATCGTATTACATTACATTTTTATATTTTATATTTATATTATTACAATATATATTATTTATTATATAATAAAAATTATATTAAGTCTGAGACTTAAAGAATCTTTTAAATAGTAAATAGTGCAATAACAAATAAATGGAATAGAAAAAAACACTTGCACAAGTATGCAAATATAAATGTGTGTAAAGATTAACATGTAACTTGCAATTTGTCATGTAATTTTTAATTAAAAAAATCAAAACTGGAAACAACTCTGAAATCTTATCAGTAAGGTACCACTTAAATAATTACAGGCATGTGTCACTTAACGTTTCAGTTAACAACAGACTGCATATACTATAAAGCAAAATAAATGAAATCACCACCCAGCATCATCAGCAACATATGACTCTATAGGATAGCCATAATGTGGAATACTCGGCCACCATTAAAAAGCTTGAGGCTAAGACAAAATGTACTCACATAGAAGAACAGAGGAGAAAAACAAGTAGCAAACTGAGTGTGGTTTGATCCCCTTTTAATAAAAAATATAAAATGTTAATATGTCAAAAGGAAAAAAATCTGATTGCAAGGTTTCCTCTGAAGAGAATAACTTTCACTTTTTATGTTATATATTTTATAGTTTGGTTTCTTTAATACACACGTATCAGATCATTGGAAACAGTGATTGTAAAGAGACTTTGAGATTACAAAATGTTCTGGAAAAGGGAGAATTATCTTAAAGTGAGAGGAAGATATAGAATGAGTACAGAGGAAAAATTTCACAATAAAACATGTAATTTCAGAATTAGAATAACTTTACAAATTAAAAACCAGAGAATCAAAACTTAAAACTTTTGTGCTGCAAGTAAAACCATTATGAAAGTACAAAGACAACCCACAAAAACAAAAGAATTATAAATCACACATCTCATGTACGACTTTTTTTTTTTTTTTTGTGGGACCCTGGCCTGCGGCTGGGGAATAAACCGGCGCTGCAGAGGCTGCATGCAGCGCTCAACTGCCGTGCCACCAGGGGAGGCCCCTCGTGTATGACTTTTACCCAGAATATATTTAAAAAAAATCCTTACAACTCAACAATAAAAAGACAAACTGAAAAATGAACAAAGACTCTAAATAGATACTTCTCCAAAGATCTACAAATGGCAAATTAGCACACAAGAAGATGCTCAACACCACTGCTTATTGAGGAAACGCAAATCAAAATCACGAGATATTCCTCACATCCAACAGGAGCGCTAGATCAAACAGAAAGAAAACAGAATTTGATGAGAATGTGGAAAAACTAGAACTTTCATCCATTACTGATAGGAATATAAAATGGAACAGCCACTTTGGAAAACCGTTTGGCAATTCTTCAACAAGTTAAACCTGAAATTACGGTATAATCCAGCAATTGCACTCCAAGGTACAGATCCAAGAGAAGTGAAAATACATGTCCACATAAAAACTTGTACATGAACATTCATAATCATCACTGTTCAGAATAGCCAAAAGGTGGCAACTAGGAAATGTGCATCAATTCATGAATGGATAAACAAAATGGCGTATATTCATACAATGAAATATTATTCGGCCACTAAAAAAAAACTAAATCTTGATATATGCTACAAGAAGTATGAACCTTGAAGACATTATGCCAAGTGAAAGACGTCAAATGCCATATACAATCCATATGATACCATTTAAATGTTCAGAACAGGCAAATCTATAGAGACTGATTAGTGGTTGCTTAGGACGAGGTAGGGAGGCTGAAGAAATGGACAGTGACTGTTAGTCAGTATACTGTTTCTTTTAAAGACAATGGTAATGTTTTAAAATTAACTGTAGTGATGACTGCATAACTCTGAATACAGTAAAAATACTGAGTTGAGTAATTCGTGGTATGTGAATTATATCTCAATAAAGTTGTTGAATATATATATATAAATATGAAAGAAAGTGGAAGTTGCATGAGGTTAAGGGACTTGCCCAAAGAAAATGGGTATGCTTGTGAAAATTGAAACTGTAAACAGATTCCCACACCAATGCTCAGTTCATTACTACAGACTGCCTCAAGCAATTTCAATGGGCCAAAATAGTTCCCCAAGAGCTAGAAACAAAAAACACTGGTACTAGCATAAGAGAAGGAAGAGAAATTTAGGTAACACAAATGACATGTGTTTCAAAGTTTCATGCGACTCCAAAATGTATTCTTGCCCTGAAAAATCTAACAACCATTGATAGGCTATAAGCAGTGGTGACTCATTGAAACAGTACCCCTTTTACTAAGAATTCAATGAGAGCAGGGTACTGGATGCAGCTGCTGACTCAAAAGGAAGGAGGAAAATGAGATCAGAAGAGGGAGTGGGTTGAAATCACTGGCCGCTCTTCTGCATGTCTAGGAGGTCAATGAGTTTCATGCTTCAAACAAATTATATTATTCCTGAGGATTGTGACATACTTTAGAGAGATCTGACAGTACTATCCCAAAAGTTAACTACCTCCCAGAAATACCCCACACAGAAGATAATTAGGTATAGTACATGAAAGTGGTATCTCTACAGCTGACTTGGACTTAAGATCATTGCTGCAATACAATTGCCCCATTTGACTAAAATAACAATATCACTGTTGATGTAGAAATGGAAAGTAAGCCAAGAACACACAATCACTAAAAACATTATTTTGAGGGTTTGAAAAAATGAGCTACAAAAAAAAAAAGAATCTCATCTATTGTCAGAGCATTGCTTTTGCTTCGGTAGGATGTTTTAGCAAAAGAAAGGACAACAGGAGAACAGGAGGCAGGAAGTAGAAAGACAGAAGAAAGAAGTTAGAAATCCTGCAGGTGCCCAGCTAATCCTAATAAAAACACACAGCTCTGTTCTTGCCTTCCACAATAAAAACAATTCTGTTTCTTGTAGCATATGAACCAAGATTTCTTTTGCCAGGGACCGAAAACAACTTACTACATGAAAATGTCAACTTATTCTGTGGAACACTACATGCTGGCAGTTAACAGATATAAACCTTTTAAACTGGAGAGTTTTGGATTTTTTCTCACCAAATTTTTTAATCAATGGTTAATATCAAATTCAATTCAGTTCATGCAAACTTGAACAAAAGTGGCCAAAAATACCATCCTGAAGCACAGAATTTTATAAAATATCTTGTCCTCAAATCTCTAACATCTTTGGTTTATTTACAAATTTTTTACAATTGGTTTATTAACTGGCTTACTTATAATTGGCTTATAATTTGGCATATTTATAATTTTTTAAGTTAACAACCTCCATTCAACGAACCTGTTTCCCCTTGTGTGTAAAACAACTGATGCCCCAGCACTGCAAACTGCACCCAAAGAGTAGATATTTTCTCTTACTCCTAGAATCTGCACCTACCTGTTAAGTTGCAGCTTACCAAAAATGGGGTTTTTCCCCAATTCTATTTATACCAGTTGCTCTTGTTTATATAGCTGTGATTTAAGTAGATATGTGTACTGATGAGAAATTAGGGAGAAAAGAAAGACATGTTTCTATGAAAACTAAGTAGGATGCTTAAAAAGACTTGATAAAGTCAAACAAAATGTGGATGAAACAAGTGTAAAAGATTGAGGAGGGTAAATTCAACAACAATCCTGTATTCATAATTTCACAAATGTCTTTACATTCCCACTGTGCTTTTTAAAAGCCACACCTGGAGATCAAGGTGATGAATTATGGGTATGTTTAATGCAAAGAAGATGAAGGAACTCCAATCAGGGCATCAATATACAAAGAAGGGTGGTGATCCCACATCAAAAGATTAGGAAATGTGTTTTTTTAACAAACTGCAAAGAAAATGAGGCAGGGAAACCTATAGAGTAAAAAAAAATTTTAAATTAAGGGACATCAATTATAAAGTATGGATTTCATTTTAAAACTGAGTCAAACAGTTACAAAAGAAAAAATATAGGGCCTCCTCGATGGCACAACGGGTTGAGCGCCGCACTGTGAAGCTGTGTGCAGCCTCTGCAGCACGGGGTTCGATTTCTGGCTGGCCAGGAAGAAACCCACATGGCGCGGCCGACCTCTCCTGCCTCGCCCCGCTGCTCCCCTCAGCAGTGTATTTCAGTCATTCTGCCTGTTCTGTTCCCCGCTCTGTCTCTGGTGAATCCTCTCACCCTCCCAAGCATCTGGCCTGTACCCCAGTTCGCATATAAATAAATAAATCTTTAAAAAAAAAAGCTGGGGAGAAAAAGAAGAGACAGAGATAAAAGATTGGTCACAAGGTAATATTGTTTAAACTAGATGATAGGCTGGAGAGAGTTTCTGGTACTATTTTCTTTTCTCATTTATGTTTAAAATTTTCCATAATATATACACTTTTTAAAACATTAGTAAACTGGGGCCTCCCCGGTGGCGCAGCGGTTGAGCGCTGGGTTGCGAAGCTGCGCGCGGCCTCTGCGGCGCCGGTTCGATCCCCGGCTGCTCCCCGGCCACCAGAGGAGGGTCCCACATGGCGTGCAGACCTCTCCTGCCGCCCGCTGCTCCCCTCAGCAGTGTACTTCGGACCTTCTGCCTGCTCTGCTCCCCGCTCTGGCTCTGGTGAATTCTCTCACCCTCCCGCGCTTCTGACTGTACCCAGTGCATGTAAAAACAAACAAACAAACAAACCAGCAAACAAATAAATAAAGCATGCCTCTATAAAAAAAAAAAATTAGTAAACTGTAATGCATATTTATATTTTAAATTAAAATATTAAAATCATATATGCATCATTATTTTGGACTTCCTTACTTCATCAATGCCCCCCCCTATTAACTCAGCAAATCATAACCCAAACTTATTGTAGAAGACACCTTCTACTGGAGATAAAGTTAAGTGCTCATCATCAGATGCTCAAAATGCAATAGATAACCCCAAAAAATTTTAACAATATCCCACATGGCCCAATTACTCCTGAAAATCTCTTAACACATCAAATGCAATGCATAAAGCAAACCCAAAGAAAATACAGCTGCTGCATCACCATATTTATTTTCATAATTATCTCCCTTACACTATTCCTCACCATCTTTTCAGCATTAAAAAAAAGGAGGGGGGCCTCCCTGGTGGCGCAAGGGGTTAAGCACCGCACTATGAAGCAATCCACACCCTCTGCAGAACGAGTTCGATTCCCGGCCAGCCAGGGAGGAAACCCACATGGCAGGGCAGACCTCCCCTCTGTCTCGTCTGCTGCTCCCCTCAGCAGTGTATTTCAGTCAGTCTGCCTGTTCTGTTTCCCACTCTGACTCTAGTGAATCCTCTCACCCCACCCCACCCGCCCCCCGCATCTCTGGCCTGTACCCCATCTCTTGTATGCATAAATAAATAAATCTTTAAAAAAAAAAGGAGGAACAATTTACAACCTTCATTAATCTCTGAAATTCTCAGTTTTAGCATAGAATAGCTATTTAAAATCAAAGGTTCAGGTAATGAGAGTCTATTTCTCAGTAACCTTTCTTTCCTTCAGTAATTTCTCCAATTTAGATTTATGTGTCTATGAAAGACCAGGAAACAATGCTGATTCATTAAAAAAAAAAAAAAAAAAAAGAATTAAAAGGGTAGAATCCCACTTAGTCCTGTCTTTTCTTTTCCAGGTTTGCTTCACAGAAAGAAGGATCAGGCTAGTGCTAGAAGCTATCCTCTGTCATCCTAGGTTTGGAGGTGCAGCACTGACTGAAAGCCCTTCAACTCCAAGCCAAGGAAGGCAGCAGGGGAGAAAGGTAAAGAAGGCTTCTCATACACTGCTGGGGAGGCTAACCCTGGTATCTGATCTTTCAGTAAAGCAATGTGGTGTTATGCCTGTCAAGTATCTTTAAAACATGTACCCTCTCTGGGCCTCCCTGGAGGCGCAGCGGGTTGAGCACGGCACTGTGAAGCTGTCCACAACCTCTGCAACGCGGGTTCGATCCCCATATGGCGCAGCAGACCTCTCCTGTCTCGCCCGCTGCTCCCCTCAGCAGTGTATTTCAGTATATCTGCCTGTTCTGTTCCCCACTCTGTCTCTGGTGAATGCTTTCACCCCCTGCCCCTCTGGCCTGTACCCCAGTTCTTGTACAAATAAAAAATACTTAAAAATAAAAAATAAAATAAAACATGTACCCTCTGGCCTAGTAATTTCACTTCCAACAATCTATCCTGAGCAAAAAATCAGAAACGCATCAAAGATTTACACACACAAAAAAAGGAATCACAGCAAATTTGTAACTAGGAAGAATGTTAAATTATTTAAAAAAAAAAAAAGACTCAAGAAATGACAGTCATCATTTAAATGGGAAAATAGCCGTTAAAACTGATGTTCACAAATAGCTTCCAGTGATGGGGAAATGCTTATAATGAATGAATGGGGGGGAGAGGAATAAAATAACATAGCAATATGATCCCAACTATTTAAAAATAGACAGGTGAAAGTATTTTATAATATTAATAACTGTTGTTATTAATGGATGGCAGCATCATGGATGATTTTATGCCTTCTCTTTCTTTATAACTTCTTTATAACTTTTGAGTTTTCCCAAAATTCTTCCATAAGCATTAATTACTTTAAATAAATGTCAGGGCAAGATGGTAGAAAAGAACCAGTAATAACAGGCCATCCGGTTGAGGTAAAGATTTATGCTTAATACCTCTCCTCTACCTTCCTCTACCAGGTTGAACTAGAAAGCATCCTACCACTCCTTTACCTTACCCCTTTGTCTACCAGGACAAGAATAAAGCTATGTTCTTATCTTCTAGGGGGAGAAGTTGCTACCTTTTTGTACACAGATAACACAACAGATACTAGAATTAATCCACTAAACATAAGGAACACATTAAAAATTGTTTAGGTTTTTGCCATTGCAGTTTTCAAATCAGATCACTTGAAAAACAAAATGTAATTCAACGAATAGTTTGGAGTTATTTCAAGAACAGCCCCAAGGTAGAGACAGCTTGGTGGGTCGCCAAATGAAGAGAGACTCAAGGCAGAAGAGGGGGCAAGAGACCTTGCTGACAATACTTGTGAGGCCTTTTCCAGATTGTAACCCCCCAAGGTGCCTGGATATAAAAGAACCTTCCCTTTAAAGTAAAGGGCTTCAGTAAAAATGGCAGGATTTACTTCAGACTTAGCGAATTTCCTAATAATGAAAGTTTGTGATATGCCAAAAATAAAGTACTTGCCCGGAAAGGTTGTGAAATCCCTTTACTGAGAAATTCATGAGAAAAGGACAGAAAATTGCTTTTCTTTAACTTCTTATCTGGAGATGGGAAATTTCATCTATGTAAATTTTATCTAAGCTACATTAAAGAGTATAAAAACAAACAACACTTCCATTTTTTAAAGCTTATATTCATTCACTATGACTATTTATAGACATTGTCCTTGGGAATACAGTAGTAAACAACAGATAAATCCCTGCCTTCATGTGCCTTCCTAACAAGTTTTAAAAGTTAATTTTTTTTTAAGGAAAATGATTTTTAAATTTCAAGCATGTCAAAGTATTGCCAGAAAACAAACAGCATTTAGCAGTGTCTTTAATAAACACTTGTAAAACAAGACTAAAAAACTGTTTGGGCTTAGGTATTGGGTGGCAGGCAGGGAAACTTAATTTCTGAGATTTATTTGTACACTCCTTTGTACTTTTTCAATTTTCTGTCATATATCATCCATTCCTAGTTTATGAGAAATAATTTTTCAAAAGTTTATTGGATGGAGGAATAAAAGAATGGCTGAAGAGATGGATGGATGGATTAACAGATGGACCAAATAAATGAATGAAAAATTTCCTCTCCAAAATATTCAGTCTCAAGAAATGTGGTTAGCTCATCTAAGTTTTCACATTAAATTCACCAGATGGGAACAATGAAAAGTAAAACATTCTGCTGGTAAGCACATACTGAAGCTGAAACTAAGCATAAATTTGAGAATTTCTCTGAACTTCACAATCAAAACCTATATTTTGGCGCAAAAGGTTAAGCACCACGCTATGAAGCAGACCCGCAGCCTCTGCAGCACGGGTTCAACACCCGGCCGGCCAGGGAGCAACCCACATGGCCTGGCAGACCTCTCCTGTCTCGCCCGCTGCTCCCCTCAGCAGTGTGTGTATTTCAATCTGCCTGTTCTGCTCCCAGCTCTGTCTCTGGTGAATCCTCTCACCCCCCTCATCTCTGGCCTGTACCCCAGCTCTTGTATGCATAAATAAATAAATCTTTAAAAAAAAAAAAAAAAGTAACTAACTGAATGAGCCAAGCCTACAAAGACAAGCTTAAACAGCGGAGTGAGTTCGATTCTTCTGCCTTTTTTCAGTTTCTGGAAAATGAGGCTAAGTATTCGCAATCTTATTCCTACCACTTTCACAAGCTAAATCTGAAATGAAATACTTAACAGTGGCCTGGGACTCCTTAGCCACAGTGGATCACAAACCTCCCAAATAGAAATAAGTTCCTAACATAATTTGGTCATGGTTCATCCAACAGTTTTGTACCAGCTGATGGAATTTTATTCTGAACATATCCAGAAGAAGCCCTTTAAGCTAATTCATCAAGGACTGTTGAGGCATCTCAAAAATATTGCTTAGGTCATTTATTTAGCAATCATTTATTACATCAGGACATAAATCCACAAGACAGTATAAAATTTTCATTCTGTGGATGTTATCAGTCATCCGCAGGACAGAATGCCTATACTATGATGCCAGAAGGTACTGAGCTACTTATATAGGGGGGCTGGGGAGAAGGTGGGAGGGCAGAGACATCCTGATGAGTAAGGTCATTCACCTGGAAACAGGTGTGCTCTTTGACCAGAAAGTGGAATCCCGGAGAGAGAAGGCCTACATAAGTGATTCTCTTGGTCCTCACCTGTGTCATGAAGGTGTAGATCATGTTGACCAATTATTTTATTGAGTTAGCACCATCCTCTGGAAACTGGTAGGGATCTGGTAAGTGAGGTGCCCATTTAAAAAAAAGTACCTTCACAGAGTAAAAGTATAATTACTCACATTCCCTGGGAACAAGCTAGACATAGTGCCAAAACTATAGAAAGCAATCTGATTATAGTTATTGTCTCTTTTGTGTTTCTTTCCCTTTTGACTTCCTTAACATTTTGAAAAGCTTTTTTTTTTTTTTGACACCTCAGTCACATAAAGGGGGCACCAAGATAAGTAGGAGATTTAAAGGCAAAGCAGTGGATCAGTGCTGGTAAGTGGTAGGGGTGACATAATGAAATTGAAATAAGAGCAAGAACAGGTGATATTTACACTTCCTCCCCACCTGGAAATTTTTCCTCTCATCATGACATCCTACTTTTGGTGTTTTAATAGGGAGGATAAATATCTTAGACTTTAATTAGCAGGCATATCTTGTTTCGCTAATAAAAGCGCCAGCGCTTAAGGGCAAGGGCAGTGTATCCTGTGATTGGAAGCATCAAGGGAGTGTTAACCAGGAGGGACCTGGAATCTAATTCTAGCTCCCCGTTATCTATAGGACTTGAGGCAAAAGGGGAAGAGAGGAGGAGCTATAGAAGAGGCCATGAATCTAATGGGTAATTGATATAAACTACTTCAATAGTCCCTTAAAAGCCTGAGATTCTAAATTCTGTTAAGTCGCATCTTTCTAGATGGAAGGAGTTGCAACAAAACATCTCTAAGATCTTTTTTGTGCCCAATAAATCAACAAATATTTGTTAACCAACCATGTTTATGTGCAAAATATGTAAAAGTTTCTTACAGTGTGAAAGAACCCAAGTAGTCAAAATTGAACACACACACACGCACACACCCACCGGAAGAAAATCGTCAGAAAAAGCTTTTCACCATTTAACCATAAAATAACCAGTAGAGGATTTCAAATACCTAAATCAAATGATGTTTCACACTCCGGAAGTGACGTAGGAGTGTCAACATGCAAGATGGCGGCCCATCACCGGCAGAATACGGCAGGGCGGAGAAAAGTACAGGTTTCCTATGTTATTCGAGATGAAGTGGAGAAGTACAATAGAAATGGAGTGAATGCCCTGCAGCTGGACCCAGCACTCCATAGACATTTCACCACCGGCAGAGACTCCATCACAAGAATATGGAGTGTCAATCAGCACAAGCAAGATCCATACATAGCATCTATGCAACACCATACCGACTGGATAAATGATATTGTGCTCTGTTGTAATGGGAAGACATGGTTTAAGACGCGACCTATGAAGCTATCCATTGCCACTGCAGCACGAGTTCGATTTCTGGCCAGGGAGCTACCCACATGGCACAGCAGACCTCTCCTGGCTCACCTGCTGCTCCCCTCAGCAGTATATTTCAATCTGCCTGTTCTGTTCCCCACTCTGTGTCTGGTGGATCCTCCCACCGCCCCCCCCCCCCACCTCTGGCCTGTGCCCCAGTTCTTGTATGCATAAATAAATAAATCTTTAAAAAAAAAAAAAAAAGATGTTTCAGTGCTCTGCTTTAGACAGTCTCTGATGTCAATCCTTTTTCATACCCAATTCCATTAAATGATCTATAGATCTATATGATTTGGTTCCTGTCTAACTTTCTGGCCTCATCCCTTCCTACCCTCCTCCTCATTCACTAAACTCCAGGGTCCATGACCATGGGTCTAATCTTGGATAAACCAAGCTCATTTTTGCCCCCCAAGACCTTTGCACTCACCATTCCTTCTACACTGAATTTTCTGTTTTCCAAATCTTCCCAGGCTGGCTCTTTCTCTTCATTTCAGTATCAGCACCAACATCACCACCTTGGAAAGGCTTTTCCTGAGCATTCTAGCTATAGCAGCACCCTGCCCCAGGCACTCGCTAGCATATTTATTTTATCATAGCTTTCCTCACAATATGAAATTATTACTTTTTGTCTGTCTCTTCCCATTAGAAAGTTAGCTCCAAGAAGCAAGGACTTTTAGTCTCTCCTGCTCATCAGAATAGAATCTCATGCAAATTTTGCATTCAGTAAATATTTGATGAATGAATGGATAAGGGAAAGTCTCTATCTCTGCAGAGGTGTTTTAGGTGTTGTGGGTTTTGGGTTTTTTTTTTAAAGAATTACAGAGCTTCTGGTGAATAGAGAGCATTTCTTTTTCCTTTCAAAGCATCCATTTTGTTCTCTTTTATGCCATGAACTAGAAAACATTAGCCAGATTGATGCTTGGAAAATGAAACAGCACTTCTGGCACAGAAATAACTAGTCTGGGCACCTCTGGCTTGAGCCAGATCTATGACTTTCTAGGGAGCTGGCACCAAAGTCAGGATGTTAAAATAAATAGCTTTGATGTTGAAAGTAGAATACTGGTATTTTGACTCTGGAGCCATTAGAGTCAAATCAGATTCAGCTCCTCACAAAGTTTCAGCAAAGTTGGTAACCCCATCACAAATGTATCAAAATGAACAGTCACTTTCAATGGTCTTGTCTAGATTCTTGAGGGATGAGACTATATTCCTCCAATGAATGCAAGCCTTGCTTTCCATCTCCTTTGACATCTTTCATTCTTCTATTTAACAGCAATCTTGTTTTCTGCTTACTAATGAATACAAGCATCGTGTCATCTGCTTCAGTGAACACATCCTTAGAAGTGAAAATAATACTATTAGCCCACTTTGAGTTGTGCTCTTCATGGAAATGAGTTTGCACTGAACCAATTATCACACAGATGTGTGCTGGCTAACCAATATTTGGAATGGGATCATGGGGCAAAATATTTTCTCTGCGTAATACCTCAAGTTAAGAATCCTGACCTTGGCCTTCTAAGCAGCACAGTCAAATGTAAATGTGTTCTTAAGTTTGTAGAAATATTTCTTCACATTCTCCACCAAATTTAAGTGAATCTCTAGAGAAAAGACAGCATTCAAACAGACAAGCAACATGACAAAATTACACAAAATACATTGAAAATTTGAAGCAGTCCAAAGCAAAGGCCAGTGATTAGTCACAACTTTCATTAGAAGAGCCTAACTAAATTTTAAAAAAAAGTTTAGGGCCTCCCCGGTGGCGCAGCGGTTGAGCGCTGGGTTGCGTAGCTGCCCGCGGCCTCTGCGGCGCCGGTTCGATCCCCGGCTGCTCCCCGGCCACTGGAGGAGGGTCCCACATGGCGCGCAGACCTCTCCTGCCGCCCGCTGCTCCCCTCAGCAGTGTACTTCAGTCCTTCTGCCTGTTCTGCTCCCCACTCTGGCTCTGGTGAATTCTCTCACCCTCCCAAGCTTCTGACTGTACCCAGTGCATGTATAAACAAAAAAAATAAATAAATAAATAAATAAATAAATAAAACATGCCTCTATAAAAAAATAAATAAATAAAATTCGGGCCACCCCGGTGGCACAGCGGTTGAGCGCTGGGTTGCGGAAGCTGCCAGCAGCTTCTGCAGTGCCGGTTCGATCCCCGGCTGCTCCCCGGCCACCAGAGGAGGGTCCCACATGGCGCGCAGACCTCTCCTGCCGCCCGCTGCTCCCCTCAGCAGTGTACTTCGGTCCTTCTGCCTGCTCTGCTCCCCGCTCTGGCTCTGGTGAATTCTCTCACCCTACCGCCTTCTGACTGTACCCAGTGCTTGTATAAACAAACAAACAAACAAACAAATAAATAAATAAATCTTAAAAAAATAAATAAATAAATAAATAAATAGAATTAAAAAAAGTTTAACTAATGGGAAATTATGTCTTAAAATGCCACATTCATTGAGATTAGTCCATAGTCCCCAGGAGTTAAGCTCAAGTATCTCAGAGTAGTGCCTAAGATAATAGCAGACTATTTTTTTTTTTTTTGGCTTGAAAGTATATCACCAGGATGACGTGGCATTCACAACAAATGAATGGCAAGTGCAATTCATGTTCCAAATGGGTGAAAAGCAAAAAGGGGGGACTGAATCACTTTCAGCTTTGTTACTACAATATCTGATGATGATGGAGATGGTGATAAGGTAACATTTACTACATGCTTACTATGTATCCGGTGCTATTCTAAGATATATAAGGATATATATATATATATATATACTAGTCTTCACCACACCCAAATTTGTGAGATAAGTGCTACTGTCATCTCATTTTACAGATAAGGAAATTCAAACACAGAGAGGGAAAATAACCTACCCAAGGTCACCTAGCTATTGATCAGCAGAAGAGCCAAACCTGGGCAGCCTTATTCAAAGTTCAAATTCTTACCACAAACCAATAACAAGCAAATGAGATAAATTTGTTGAAGTACACTTTAAAAGTATTTGACCAATGGTCTTTTATTGTCATGTGTACTAAAAAAATGTATACAAAATATATTCTTTGTTCCCACCCAGCCATTTAAGGTAAGGTATATATACCTAGGCAATTTGTGAATGGAAAATCTAGCTTTCTCTTTTATCTCCTTAATATCCTGTAGTGTCATACTAAAAGAATAGAGCCAAGAAAATCTCAGACTAAGGCACCTCCCCAAAAAAAGGAAATCAAAGAAGAGAGGACAAAGACAGTCAGGGTGAGCTGACCAAAGTATGTCACAGATGAATATTCTCTCCTGTTAACTGTTCTGCAGTGACGCTCTTAGCACTGCAGTGCTGCCAATATTAAGTCTGAGCTCATGAATGCCGTGCTGCAAAAGTCACCAAGAACCAAATAGGAAACTGTCCTTTTCTCTACTGATTTATCCGTCCCAGGGTCCTACTCTAGGAAGCTTGAGAGTTAACAGAATCTGGGAATGGGCCAGCTTTACCACTTATTATTGGACAGATTGCAGAAGCTTAGTCAATACATGAAGTTTACTTTAGTTTCTTAGTCCTTGGAATAGGTAATGTGTCTAAGAAAAGGTGATCATAAATACTTCTCTGAGGTTCAGACAACATCTATCACCTAATCTCCTTCAGTCAACAATTTATATCAACCAAATTATCAGAATCTGATTGTTACATACAGTGAAGAGAAGCAAGGCCTTACATTTCAGTGGCCTAAAGGGAGAAAAGGAGAAAAAGAGAGAGAGAGAAAAGAAAATAAGATATCCCTAAGAAGAAACAAAAAATATATATATATATTCTGAAAAGAGATGGGGAGAAATAAAGCTTTCTTTGGCTCCTATTGACCTAATTGCAGAACCAAAGTAAATACTGCAGTGCATGGGGGAAAGCTATCTACCTGAGTGACTGAAATAGCAGCTTCTGCAACTACTAGTACCTGTGCACCTTCCTCACCATTATATAACCAAACCATGGCCTCAATAGGCCCTCATTGTGTGTGTCAGAAGTTGTTAGGCACATTTCAGCTGTCAGCATTGAGTATCCCTTCCAAAGTGGATTCAGATAAATAAGCATGGGCAGGCCAAAATAGGCTGCTCGCTCACCCAACGCACATGACAACTCCTTGTGAATTAAGCTTCACTCATGTTGTCAGAGTAATTTAAGCAGCAAAAGATTGTAACTGTAACTAGAAAAGTGCACACAGCAACAGAAACATAAATGAATGCTTGGTGTGGTCCCCTCACACATGCAACTCATTGTGCAAGCCATTTCAATCTCATTCAAGATTCTGAATATTTCCATACATAGGAATTGCATAACTGCACACCACAAATGATCAAAGATAAAAACCAACATAAACAGTGACACTCATTCACAAGCTAATATTTAAAATGCTGCAGTCCTAAAGGATACCAAGATCTCAGAGAAACACACACACACACACACACACACACACACACACACACACACACAGGAAAATTAGAAAGCGGGCAGACCAGCCATAATTAGCCACTGGCTCTGCTGACTACTGAAGACAGAAATGTCTCTTTTATATATAAAGCCAAGAATCAACTGCAATTACATTTACAAAAACATTCAACCCTGTCTGTCAGATTTTCTTATCAATATTTTGCCTTATCCGAGGGCTAGAAGATATAAAATTCTTTAAATCATAGATACCATAAATGAGGCGACTAATTAAGTTCCCGGAGTCCATCCCCTAGAGGTCTGAGCAAAATAATCACAGGAGAGCAATGTGATTACTTAGAAGAGAGGGACGGTATAAAAGGAAATACCAAAACAAGGAACAAGGCTCAAACAACTAGAGTTGTTTGTAAACATAACTTTGGCTTGGCTAACAGTAAACAGAACTGGAAACACTAGAGGAGATGCACCAGACTCCAAGCTCAGTCTTCTCCCCCTCCGGGTTTAAGGGAACCCTGGACTTCAGTATCTCTCTCAGCTCAGACCTTCAAACTTAAGAACCTCTGATAAAAACTGACAAAGAGGCTAAAGCCCCCCCCCCCCCAGGGGAAGTGAAACTGACCAATCAATTTTCCACAGCCAACCACCCTGCCACAGTGCTAAGAAGGACTGTCTTGAAATCTTTGACAGAAAGGAGGGAAAAGGGAACTTCAGAAAAGAGCAGGAGAGAAGTCCCTGAGAAGAAGCCACTTCTGAATAGGAGAAGCTGCCCTAAAAGCAAAAACAAGGTAAGTGATGATAATCAGAGGCTAGGCCAAGGAGGTGAGGGGGATTGATGTGGCTTTGGGAGGAAGCAGCAGCAGCTGTAAGGATTCTTCATAGTCAGGTTGAGGGAAATACAAACTGCAGTTTGAAATATAATGAATGACTACATTGAAAGTATTCATTCAAGTGAGAGATTGAGCAAAGAAAGAAATTTGGAGTACAAATGGGCTTTGTGGGTGCTAGCAAAATCACACTATTTCTCCTGATGTCTTGAATGACAACACTCCCTAATGAAGCAAGCTGCTGGTATTTCCTCAAAAAGTCAATTTTATATGTCTACATATATGGCTTCCTGATTGACCTTGGCCAGTCTCATTGCTACAGCTACTCAAATCCCTTAGGAACCAAAGGGCCCAGCTAGTGTCATCCTTTCCCATCTGGGTACCTCATACACCTCCTCAGTCACCAGGCTTCTCCCCGCCCCCCCCCCCCCACACACACACCCCGCCCTGCACCCCTGAGAGCCCACCTGGGTCCTAGAAAGCCCACAATTTCAGACCCTCCAACAACCGAAAACACAATTCAAGTCCCCCAAATTATTTAACCCCTGATTATCTAGTGCCACCAGAAGCCCATCATCCCTCCGGATTTCAGTTCCCGGAGCCCCTTCCTGCGGAAAAGCAAGTAATTTTTTCCTCTTTATTTCCCCATTTTCTTCATTCCCTCCTCCAACGACCGCGTCTGGCCTCAGGCTCCCATCCCCACCACCTAGGAGCCCGACATGACCAGATGCTGACTGGTATCTGTCACAAGGCACCAGGTCCTGCACCTCCACCTCCCGGCACCCTGCGCCCACCGCTCACCCCTAGTGCGTCTCCCAGCCGCCCCTGTCCCGCTCGGAGCCCCACTCTGCGGGTTTCCGCTGCCCCCCATCCTCCCGGGGCACATTTCCTATGCCCCTGCCCTCACTCCTTCAGGAGTCCCCAATTGTTGGTTCCAGAGCCTTCTCAGTTTACAGTCTCCCGGCCCCACGAGAGTTCCAAATCTCCTCCCCAGTCACCCCCTCTACTCCCGGGGAACCCCCTCCCTGTCCCGGGTTCCTCAGTTCCCCTGGTTCCCGAGCCCAGCGCCCCCCCGCTTGGCGCCCTCTGCCACGGAGTTTCCCCTTCTCGAGCGCCCCGGCGACCCCTCTCCTCCGCACACCCTGCCCTCACTCCCCCGGGACAGCCCCTCCGCCGCTCCCCGGGTCCCCCAACGCTCCCGACACCCCGAGTCCGGCGGGCTGCGCCGACCCTCAGCCCCGGACCGCGGGTCTCTCCGCCCGCGCCGCGCTCGGACCGTCCCGGGCTCGCAGCCCGCGCCGCCCTGCCCGCCGCGCCGCTACCTTGGCCTTGGTGACGAGGTGCGTGGCCCGCTTGACCACCGCGAAGTTGCCCTTGCCGATGGTGCGGTCGATCTCGTAGTAGCCGATGCGGGCGGGCACCGGCCCGCGCGAGGCCGGGGCAGGGGGACGCGGCGGGCCGGCCGCCGGGGGCACGGCAGCGGGGGCGGCCGGAGGCCCCGCGGCGGGCGGAGGCAGCAGGCGGCCCGCCGGCCCGGCTCCCCCCGCTCCGGCCCCGGCAGCCCCGCCAGCTCCGCTCGCCGCCGCCGCCGCCATCTTGTTGTGCAGTGAAACCTCCGGGGCCGCGGGGAGCCGGCAGGGGGGAGGGGGCGGGGGGGCGGGAAAAGGAGGGGGGGGGGCCTGGTGCACGTCACTCCGGGAGGCGGGGCGCCCGCGCCGCCGGGGCCCGGCGCCATGGCAACCGCGCGTCACGTGCCGACGCGCGTCACTGCCCAGAGCCATGGCAACCGTGACCTCACCGGCGAGCGCGACCTTCCCGCGTGGGCCCTACTCCTCAGGCGCCGGCTCCCGGGTGCCCCCCTCTGGGGATGGAGCAGCGGGCGCCGCCGGGGTGCGAGCGGCTCCGGGGCGCTGCGGCTTCCCCGAGTTGGGGGTGCCCTTTGCCTGCCCGGGAGCCGGCCCCCCCCACACGTCCCTGCACTCGCTGAAGTGACCTCCGTCCTAGTTGGGCTTTCAGCAGTCACCCCACCTCCCTTAAAACAAAATATTTCCTCATCACCAAAAATACCAGTCTTGTCCCACTTTAGCCCTGGAGGCCAAGAAAGCAGGAATAGCTACAGTATTGAAGCAACTGTAACCATGTTGGGAGCGAAGCAGGGGAAATCTTCGGTGGAATTGCGTCCTCTTAGAAAATCCAATTCACCAGGTCCAGCCAATCTAATTGCCATAGAATATAGGGGTGCGGGGAGAGTAGGATTTGCGTGTTCAAGGGCGGGGAGACCAGCCCCAACACGCCTTCCAGTCATTGGGTGGTGAGGTTCAGAAAAGCTACTTCGTACGTCATTTTCCTTCCTCCCACCCCATCTCTGAACAATTCTATGGCGAGATGACTGTCAAAGTGCCTGCGTCCTATTTGTGTCACTTGTATAACCCTGACGAAGCAGGGGTATGTATTTTGTACAGTGAGACGTCATGGTTAAAGCTGCACCGCCTGTAAGGGAAAATAGATGAATAAATAACATTAAAAGTCCCATCTTGACTAGTTACTCCCCAAGGACATTAAAGGTGATCAAACTCATAATTCCAATAATAAATCTCATGTCCCCCTTTCTTCCCTCCTCTATTATCTGGCACTCCAGAGTCCCCCACGAACTCCCAGGCTTCTCTCTCTTCCTTCGTCTCTCCCTTTAGTAAGATTAACTTAACTGCTTTCAGTGGGAATGGAGAGGTGCAGGCAACAGTGCTCTGAATAACAGGGTGGTCTTTGGCAGGTAGCAGGGAGGAGTGAAGATTGTTAATATTTCAGTGTTGAATGCATTTTTTCAGTCCTGATCTATCTATACCTATATCTCTCCCAATGGCAGAACTGTATCGCAGGCCACCACATGCACAATATTTAAAACTGGCAGTCAGGGTGCTGTCAACATGTGAGAAGAATGCATGTTTACTCTCTGACCTAAAGATATTTACTAGTGCTCTAATTCTCCCATCAGACTATGAGTAATGGCTGGGAGTAGGTCAGGACAGAGAGGTCATTCCACAATCTTGCATCAGTTCCCAGGTAGCTGTTCCAAATTGCCAACACAATTAACACTAGTTGGCTCCTTTGCTAGGAAATGAGGATAAAGGTGATGCAGACCTGGGCTTCTTGCAACGGTTAAATCCTTTCATTGGTAGAGCTCATTTAATCTCAGATAAATGATGGGGTGTGGCTTCCACTTCATGACTCTTGCCCCCCAAACCTGTCCCTAACAGACACTACTTTGGGGTTAGGCCCAGGGCTCCCCATTTGACCATGTCTCTGGAGCAGTGGAGGGGGAGATGAGGGAAACCTTAGCTGGCTCTTAAGAAAAGGAAAAAATCTTTTATTCTGAAATCTTTTACTCTGAAATCTTTTATATAAAACCATTCTCTCCTACACTCAGGGAGATCATCTGAGCATCCAGTATCGTAACTTCAGCTGCTGTCTTCAGGATATTAAAACAAAAGGACCTCTGGGGAAAAACTAGAAAATGGAGCGTTGGTCTAATTTCCAAAGAGAAGAGGCAGATCACCCTTGTCCCTGATAATGTTCAAAATGTGTGTGGTATGTGTATGTGATTTATGCTCCCTGCTTATGTGGATGGAGGACAGTCAGTGGTGTCTCCTATTGAAACTTGGACAAAGCCTTGCTGGAAATCTCCCTGGAGAGTGCTCTTTGGTGAGAAGACTATAGAAAATTCAGGAAAGGATTCATCAAAGAAGATCATGAGGGGAAAAGGAAAGCAGTTTAGATATATGTATTTAATAAGGATTTGGTGTGTACCAAAGACTGAGTTAAGTTTGCAGAGGAACTCATAGTCAACACTAAGGCAAATTTGGAGGCACTAAGTTAAACAATTTACAGACATGAACTCACTTAATTCTGAACAACCTTAGGAGAGCATTATATTATCCCCATTTTGCAGATAAGGGAAATGAGGCAAAGAGGGATAGGGAGACTGGCCATGTCATAGAGCTAGAAAGTGATAGAGCTAGAAGCAAGTGTCAAAGTCAAGCAGCCTACTTTTAGAGATATTCCCCCACAAGATTACAAACCCTATCAAGGTAAAAGCTAGTGGGAAAGATGGTTTCTCTAGAAGCCCAAGGTGGCTGAGCTCCCTTTAGACCCAGGGAAGAAGCAGAGCAATTGGAGAGTTTTTAAGATCAGTACAGGCCTGGAAGCATATGAATAATAAACAACAGACTCCAAAACTGAACCAAGCACCCAGGATGGCTTCACTTTTAAATAATGCCATGAGATCTGTATTAACTGGTTAGGAGTTTTGCTGCCCTTAGAAAAGAGTCTGGAAGGGGTGTTCCTATCCCAAAAGACTGAGTCTAGTGGCTTGGGGCTGAATTCTCAGAGCCCCTGCAGGCCAGGGTGGACACAGTGAGCTAGCCATCTCAGTTCCCAGTTGGTGCCATCACCAATTCATCCTTTCCTGGAAAAGCAGAAGGTGGATCCAAAGATGAAAAGGTGCCTGTTTCCTAAGTAGTGCCATTGTGTCGTTTCCTGGACAAACCAAGATGTTCTTAATGGACTTGATAGTCCCTTAAAAACTTCCAGCAGTGATAAAAAACCTCTAAACACCTAAGATCTGCCCTGTGATACAAGCCATGGGTGGGAGGTAATCAATGAACTCTTTCAGGATTTTAAAGGCCCGCTTCATCTGTCTGTGGAACAGACTTTCAGCAGCCTGAAAGAAAACTGCAGCCTCACAACACAATTCTACAGAGTCTCAGATTCCTGGACCTTGAAGACAGTCCAGCCCCTCGCTTTTTACTGGCCCAACATACTTGTGCTCTGAAAGACACTCACAGGATATGAGTTGAGACTGCAGCATTCTTCCAAAGCTTTGTATGCCAAAAGGCGACATCATAGAATGTTGACATGCTACATATTCCCAAACAAGGAAAGCATTCGCCAGTGATAAATTCTGCCATCACATAGAAATCTGGGAACTGTTGGATGCACATTGTTCAAACAAACAACGAGCCCTGGTTCTCTGGGTGAGCTGAGAGCATGTCTTCTCTTTGTTAAGGCTGAAGCGTCCTGCACCAGCAGTCAGCAGTGTGGATTTGCCTTTCCTTCTCTTATCCTAGATCAACCTGGCTGTGTCCAAATGCTTCCCTGGGCATCCAGAAACATGTCTGAGTAGCCAGACTCAAAGTCTCCTGCTTTGAAATGTCTTGGGGGTGGGGGGGGGGTGTTTGTGCGGGTAGTTTAAGAGATATTAAATCAGTTTTCAGTCAAGGGTTTTCAGTTTGCCTACATTTCTCTTTTTAAGGAAAACATTCAAGTTAATACACAAAACATAAATTTACCCTTACTCCTTGGCTATGTTTTGGGACAAAATTTCAGCAATTTTAGATTATTATTAAAGTGTTACCCTTTAAAACAACTAAAACACCCTGAAGTATGATTTTTTTAAAAAAGACTCTTCATTCTTAGATGTGATGACATTATCATTTGAGATCAATATTTCCCTTAGGTAAATGCACTTTTGGTTTTATAAGAAAAATCAATGGGAAAATACATTCAGCACAAAAAGAAATTCATCCAGGATTTTTTTTCCCCCACAGAAATATATGCTGCTTAGGATGAGGGACACTTAGTCTCTCTGTGATCAACTCCCTACTATGTACACTAACTGAATTATTTTCTTATAAGCTGCCTCTTTCTCCTAAATAAAAAATGTGATACTAAACAAATATTAAGATTTAAAGCAATATTTGGATCCTAAAATTGAGTTCCAAAAGTTCTAGAAACTCGTAACATTTCACAGAAAATAAGACACTCTTCAAATGTCCGCCTTAGCTGGAAGTTCTCCTTTTTCCCTGGTTTGAAAACTAAAGAGCTGCATCTTTCCTCTTTTCCTTTCTTCTTACATCTCTCTTGACTAAAAAGCCATATTCTCTGCTGCACCTGCCTTGGGAATTGTCTCTCCGTTTTAAGTGTTCACCTTCAAACAGCCTTGCATGTTTGGGTAGCACTTCCTTGCATGGAGATTGGGGTTTGCTTAGAATTTATACCAGCCTTTCCAACTGTTGGCGAAGAACAATTTATACTGTTGGGATCGATTTCTATAGGTAGCTGACCTACCTTTGTTTGTTTCATTTCCACTACAATTTTCCTCAGTTAAGCTAGAAAACCCATCTTCCACCTCCAAGGCCAAAGGCAAACTTCTTCCTTGTCTGCAGAGACACCTGCTGGTCGAAGTTCTGAACTACTTGTTGCCTAAATGTGCTTATTTTTCTTTTCCACTAAGACCTTCTAGTCCCTTCCATATAAACTGCAGGCAGTTGAAAACCACAAACCCACATCAGGAGCCAGAATGCTGGAATCCAAATGGGAGTCAACTCCAGGAAGCTGAAACTCTTTATGGCCAAATAGAAAGTACAGTGGCTAAAGTTACAGTGGCTCTCTAGGCTTAGGAACAGTCCACCACTGTGGTTTTGAGCCACCCTGGGCTATCTCCAGTTATCCCCAGAGATGTGGTGGTATTCAACAAACATTGTAAAAAAAGAATTCCTAAGGATAAAGTTCATTTCCGCTTATTTTTATTTTTAAAATCTCTTCATTCTTTTTGGAGTGAGAAGTAAAAGGAGGAAGGATTTTTAGACCTGGGGTTTTTAGTGAAATTTCTACATAAAAGTTCATCTCTGAGCCTCAGTTTCCTTATCTGGAAAACCTCTCCTACTTCATGGTGTGATTAGAAAAACCAATGGCCGTAAGTACATAGAGGGAGCTATGTCAGAGGATGTGCTCAAGGTATGTTCTCCCTCTCAGGGTCCAAAGCAAGGAAATGATAACATGCTGCTCTACAAATCACTTTTAAAAGATTGGGGGTGATTGAGAAATAGGAGAAACAGGGCTGTAGAAGTGGATTATCTTCAGAGTTAAGAGGAGAAAATTATAATGTTAAATGTTTTGGTGCGGTTTACTGCACAGATGGATGTTTTTGTGTTTGGGGCACAGGCCTACAGGTCCAATGAAAACACTGTCTCTCGAAAGTTCATATAGCAGTCATTTCCCCACTTGATAGATGTCAAGTGACTTGGCCTATCTGCTGACTGGTTCTCCGAGCCAATAAGTGGTGAATCTGAGAAACAAATCCAGGGCTTCAGTCTTCAGTCTGTCATCTTTCCAGACTTTAGAATATACCAGTGGCTGTGGTCTGTTAGAAAAAAACAAAAACGGTGATGTTTTTCTTCTGAAATTTATTTAAAGTATATATGTAAGAAAAACAGTAAAATATTTATATCATCACTATGCAACAATCTGCTTAAGAAGTTGTGTGCCTTCCCCAACTTTCTGCAGAATTTCAAGAACTCTGTGAGAACGTCATGGGAATGCTGTGAGGGAAAAAAAACCATCCTGCTGACATTTTTCTTTCTAAAATTCATTTAAAATCATATGTGTAAAAATTACTAATTATATTTATTTTAGTATTTTAATTTTATGCAATAATCTACTTGTAGGAAACTAACCTCCATTGGTCATTTTTAACTCTATTTTAAATTTTTGTTCTTCAAAATAAATCGAACATGCCCTAATTTTTTTTAACTTAAATAAGGATTATAACATTGAGTTCGATTTTAAGTTAAAAATACGGGCAAGATATGATGCAGTCTATTAGTAGGGTTTAAGCTCTGACAGGCTCCACCCCAACTCTAAACTCAGAAAGTTGAACCACAGTCCCGTAAAACCTGGGTTTGGAAACTAAAGTAGGTGTCAAACCCTTTAAGCTTACATTCATACCAAATTGACTTCTCTAGCAATTTTTTTCCAATGACTTCCAAGCACTAAGTAGTTAAGGGTTTATTGTTGGACAAAGGTTAGTCTCCCAGAGTGGAGTGTTCAAGACTCCTTTGCAACCTGGCCCAAACTATTCCTACAATTTCTCAAATTTCACGCATTTTCCCATCCCACCCTTCCCCAACCAGCACTGCTGCAGCTTCCTTTGTTATCAAAGTACATTCTACATTTTTTCCTTAACCTTTGTTCCTGCCTTTCCTTGTGTCTGGAATTCCCTGAAAGTTCACCCATCTGTTATTTGAAATTCTATGGCCCCTTCTGCCCCTGTTCCACTGGTTCCCCATCAGAAGGTGCCTTAGACTTGTGGCAAGCTTTTTGGCCTCAGTGACCCTGCTTTGGACCAACTCTTTGGCTAGGCATTTACCCACAAGGGGATGGGTAACTTGGGTGTTTTATTGGAAAACCATTATTCTTTCCTCTCTTCTCTATGCACACTATTCTATTAAAGTGCTTTCACATGAAGAGTATGCTTTATTTTTGTATGATGGATGGCAAAGAGCATGCAAGTTTCGGAGTCCCAGGGTGCCCCTCAGTCTGCGTTCTTTTTTTTTTTTTTAACAATTTATTTTTATTTATACAAGAACTGGGGCATAGGCCAGATGCGTGGGAGGGTGAGAGGATTCACCAGAGACAGAGCGGGGAACAGAACAGGCAGATTAATAAAATACACTGCTGAGGGGAGCAGCCAGCGAGACAGGAGAGGTCTGCTCACCGTGTGGGTTGCTCCGAGGCTGGCGGGGATCAAACCTGTACTGCAGAGGCTGTGGACAGCTTCACAGCACTGCGCTCAACCGCCAGCACCACCAGGGAGGCCCCCCTCAGTCTGCATTCTGACATAATTAGATTGCAACCCCAAAGAGGCAGGAATCATATCTATTTAGTTCACTGCTCTCTATCCAGGACTTAACACTAGGCCTAGGACATAATAAATACTCAATAATACAATGGATTATTATACAGCAATAAAAACAAATGAAGTATTGATATGTTATAACACAGATGAACCTAAAAATATAATGCTGAGTGAAGTTGTGCACAAAAATCACATAGTGTATGACTTCATTTACATGAAATATCTAGAACTGGCAAATCCAGAGAAACAGAAAGTTATATTATGCTATTGTTAGTTGAGTAGGGTTGGTGGGTTGGGGGAGATAGGAAAGAATGGAGTGTGACTACAAATGGATACAGTAATTCCCTTTAAGGTAATGTAAATATTTGAAATGTAGATTGTGATAATCATTGCACAGTCTGGGAATATACTAAAAATATTTATTGTATACTTTAAATGGGTGAATTTTATGGTGTTATATTTATGATAGGATTATATCTCAATAAAGGTGATAAAAATTTTTAATTTAAAAAAATCATCAGGAAGAAATTCTCTCCCAGTGGAAACCCAGCTAAAATGAGTTCAATACAGAGTGGGCAAAAATATATTACCAAGTGTTGCATCCAAGCACCAAGGGTCTTTACAAGAAAGATCCTTTCAGGAAAACCAGTGGGAAGGGTGAAAGTGTACACTGCTTTCTGACTTGGAGAATCCAGAATCAGAATCAATTTCACCTGTGTAAAGAATACATACTGCAGGAAAAGGCAAATACGAGACATCTCAGGGAGGGAGCCTTTCACAGTAGGAAGAAATGAAATTTCGCCCCACTTCCATTCATCAGTTTTACTGAACAAGTGCTCTCAAGGATATAAACTCTACTCCACATGCAGTGATTTAAATGGAACATACAGGAGAAGCACTAGCCTCCAAGCCATCTAGAGTGACCTCCAAAAGGTCAATGTGGAGACCAAGCCAGAGACAGAGTCTGCCAGCTGGCCCACCTCTCCCCTTGGTGACGTTCATTGTCCTCCAGAGCAGGGATGGAGGAAGTTTCAGCTGGAAGCAGCCAGATCACCAAGCATCCAGTGTCAGTCTTTGGAGACCCACCTTGAGGGTCTGCCCCAGAGCCCCAATTCTTACAGGATGGACTCCCTGGGGCTCTACCTGTTTCCCAGGTGCCTACTCCTCCCCGTGAGGGAAGCTGTGCTTCTGACAGTCAGGTACCAGGAGTTTATGACACACGAGGATGTGACGGGGCACCTTACTTGAGAGGAATGGGGATGCCTGGACCCTGTTCAGAGCAGTTCTACAGAGAAGTGATGTTAGAGAATATGGAACATGGTCTCACTGGGCATACATCCACGCCTTCCCACCTTCCGGATCCATGGTGTGAATGCCTGGCTGGCCCTGAGTCACACAGGAAGTGCTTTCTCCTGAGAAACACTTGAAGTCCTTTCAGCAGGACTCTCCAAGGGATGGCCCACATGTGGGCTTCCCACTCATACTGCTCACCCCTGCTTGGAAACTCCTTCTCCACGATTGTAAGATATTAAGCTTGATTGATGGAATAGGTGCTCTTCAGGGCGCTACCAGTATGTGACATTGCAGTTGCTCAAATGACCTTTGTTAAATTTCTAAAGGGCCAAGGAAGCCCTCTGTTAAAACCAAATGCGTTTTGAACACAGTTCTCTCAGAAATCACCGTCAGTGGTCATCTACTTGTGTTCTGAGAAACCCAAGTGCAGCTTCAGCTATGATCTTCTCATGATGTTTTAGAAATTGGCGCATTCACTGAGCCCCTCGTTTTCAGGAGAACATGGCCTGCCCCTTCTGTTATCTGATTCTCTGTGACCCCTGGGCACTCCAGCCTTCTCCTTCCTCTAAGTCCTGGTGGCCATGTCCAAGTTCTGCTTTCTCCCCCTTAATGTTTGTGGTGCTGTACAGCTTGATACATTTATTTTTTTTAAATAATAAATTTTATTTTTATTTTTTTTTTCTCTTTTCTTTTTTTTTTTTTTTTTTTAATAAATTTTATTGTTATATTCCCCATACAATTGCAGCCCCCCATTCTGACCCCAATCCCTCCCCTCCCGCCCCCGCCCCCCTAAAAGTGTCTCTGGTTCATAGTTTTTTGTTGATTTTGATTTTCACTTTCTTATAGTTATTCATTTTCCTGGTCCCTTATTTAAGTTTTCTAGATTCCTGCTATGAGTGAGACCATCCGGTATTTTTCTTTTTCTTTTTGGCTTATTTCGCTGAGCATGATCCCTTCCAGCACCATCCATGTTGCAGCAAATTGCATGTGTTTATCTTTTTTGAATGCTGAGTAATATTCCATGGTATATATGTACCACATCTTCTTGATCCAGTCATCTATTTTTGGGCATTTGGGTTGTTTCCAAAGCTTAGCTATTGTAAACAGTGCTGCTATAAACATAGGGGTGCAGGTGTTCTTTGGAATTGATGTTTCTGTGTCCTTTGGGTAAATACCTAGGAGTGGAATTGCTGGGTCATATGGTAGCTCTATGTTTAGTAGGTCCAGAAATCTCCACACAGCTTTCCACAGTGGTTGGACCAGTTTGCACTCCCACCAACAGTGCAGAAGAGTTCCTTTTTCTCCACACCCTCGCCAACATTTGTTGTTGCTAGTTTTTTTAATATGTGCCATTCTCACTGGTGTAAGATGGTATCTCATGGTAGTTTTGATTTGCATTTCCCTGATGACAAGTGATGTTGAACATTTTTTCATATGCCTGTTGGCCATTTGCATTTCCTCTTCAGAGAAGTTTCTTTTAAGCTCTTCTGCCCATTTTTTGACTGGATTATTTTCTTTGTTGTTGTTGAGTCTCATCAGCTCTTTGCAGACTTTTGTGATCAGTCCTTTATCATTAGTGTTGGGTGCAAAAATGTTCTCCCAGTTGGTGGGGTTTCTCTTTGTTTTTGTTATTGTCTCTTTTGCTGTGCAAAAGCTCTTTAATTTGATATAGTCCCAGCTGTTTATCTTTGCCTTCACTATCACTGCTTTGGGTGATGTGTCTGTAAAGATGTCTTTGATGTGCAAATCACGTAGTGTTTCGCCTATATTTCCTTCTATATATTTTATGGTTTCAGGTCTTATGTCTAGTTCTTTAATCCATTTTGAGTTGATTTTTGTGTATGGTGTGAGGTGGTGGTCAAGCTTCATTCTTTTGCATGTAGCGACCCAGTTTTCCCAGCACCATTTATTGAACAAACTTTCTTTGCTCCAATGCATAGTCTTTGCTCCTTTGTCAAAGATTAGTTGACCATAAATCTGTGGGTTTATTTCTGGATTTTCTATTCGATTCCATTGGTCTGTATGTCTATTCTTGTTCCAATACCATGCAGTTTTGATGATTATGACTTTGTAGTATAGTTTGAAGTCTGGGAGTGTGATGCCTCCATTTCCTTCTTTTTTTTTCAGTAGAGCTTTGGCTATTCGGGGTTTTTGGTGATTCCATATGAATTTCATCAATAATTGTTCTATTTCTTTGAAGAATGACATTGAAATTTTGATTGGAATAGCATTGAATCGGTATATTGCTTTTGGTAGGATGGCCATTTTAATAATGTTTATTCTCCCAATCCATGAGCAGGGGATGTCTTTCCATTTCTTTGTGTCTTCTTCTATTTCTTTTAACAGTGTTTTATATTTTTCTTTGTATAGGTCCTTTACCTCTTTTGTTAGATTTATTCCCAAATATTTGATTTTTTTTTGTTTCAATAATAAAAGGGATGGTTTTTTTTATTTCTTCTTCTTCAGATTTATTGTTTGTGTATAGGAAGGCTACTGACTTTTGCGTGTTGATTTTGTATCCTGCCACTTTACTGAATTGATTGATAAGTTGAATTAGTTTTTCTGTGGAGTTTTTGGGGTTCTCTATGTATATTATCATATCATCTGCAAATAGTGATAGTTTGACTTCTTCTTTTCCTATTTGGATTCCTTGTATGTCTTTCTCTTGTCTTATTGCTCTGGCTAGGACTTCCAGTATTATATTGAAAAGCAGTGGTGAGAGTGGACATCCTTGTCTTGTTCCAGATCTTAATGGAATTGCTTTCAGCTTTTCACCATTGAGGATGATATACAGCTTGATACATTTATATGATCTCTCCTGATGACCAGTTCTTTAGTTCTGTCCTTCATGGAGGGGAGGAGGGAGGGCAGGAGTTTAATTTCTTTATTTCAGGGTATCAAATTGAAACATATCTTTAATAACTTTATACACTGTAAAGTGATATGTAGTTGTAAACTACTGTTAATTTTACCTAATAATTATATAATTGCCAACAGTTAGAAAAATAAGTAGAGCACACAGCTGATCCCACCGATTCCAAGGAAAACTGACAACTCTGCCTTGGAGTCTCTGAAGAGTTCTTCACGGCTATAAAAAGCTCTGCTGGTTGGGTAGTGGTAGCAATGTCTGCTTATTTCTGTCTCTCCCTTGTTGCTGGACCCCAAGGGCTGTCAATTGCAGTCTCATTCTGGAGGTAAGTCTCATGGGCTGAATTATTTTCAGCTACTCTGTGTTTACTTAGTAGCCTGTTGACTTGGAGTGGAGGAGTCAAATATGTATATGGCTGAGGCTGCTGTAGGCTCCCTCCTGTTTCACAGCAGCAGAGATGCAGCTACAAAACCAGCTGTTCAGAGTATCTGACAAAGCTAAGGGGAGGTGGTGAATTACATCTTCTCCAGAATAGGGTTTAAAGTACGAATTGGGGAAAAAACTAGAGTGATATTCTTTGGCTTGCCTCCCCACCTCTGGTGAAGGCAGGCTGAAAAAATAATGGAAAGAGGTTAGCAGGGTTTACCTAGAAGGCAGTACAAGGTAGATGCATATAGTGTATCCAGAGTAGTGGAAAAAACCAAAGACCTATAACAAAATAAAACAAATCACACCACTTGACTTCAGGTTATATAAACCAACAAGCAATAAACATCTCCTACAGCGTGTACATGAAAGAGATTCATTGAAATAAACTCCTGGTCTTTGAAAAGCTGTTGTTAAAATATAAAAACTTATAAAGATTATACTATGCTGTAGTTAATTCTGTTGCAGAATTTCCCTTTCCCAAAGAAATAACCTTAATGTATTTTAGGGCATCTAGCATTGCATCTGATTATATGAAATATATGACCAGGACGTAGGAAGAGGGACAGATCATATGTGTTTGATAGAGAAATGCTGCAGATGGAACCTAAGATATCATTTTAAATCCATAACGTCAGAACATTTTATACCTGAAAAGGTCCTACATCCTGTCTTTCAATCCCCTTCTGCTGCAAATGAGAAAACTGAGCATCAAAGAGGTGAAGCTCCCTTCCTGAAAGCTGTGAGCCCGGGATATTAAAGGACTTGTCTGAGCTCACCCAGGCAGTAGCAGCTTTGGCATCTGAAACTGCATCTTCAGACTCTCCCTAGGAAGCCTTGTCTTCATACTATTTCCTCACAGGAATAAATGAAGAAAAGCCTAGAACAACAACAAAAATTAAGAGGTCACAAAAGCAGTAAGGAAGCAAGCAGCAATGAAAAAAAAAAACAAAAAACACCAGAGCAGCAACAAGTCAGACCAGGGAGCTGGGATCAAAGGCAAGGGAAGAAAGAGCTCAGGCTCTCACTACCATAGACTAGGCAGCGTAAATAACAGGAATTTATTTCTCATGGTTCTCAAGGTTGGAAAGTCCAAGATCAGAAGCAGGCAGATTCAGTTCCAGGAAGTGGGGGTCTCCTCCTGGCTTTCACATGGCTGCTATCTCCCTGTCTTCATCTGGCAGAGGGTTGGGGTGGGGGATGGGGAGAGCGATAAAAAGAAAGAGAAGGAACACCCTGGCCTCTCTTTCTCTCCTTATAAGGGTACTAATCCCATCGGGGGTCCCTAGCAACATGACCTCACATAGGTCCCACCTCCAAAAGCCATCTTATAGGGGGAATGGCTTCAACATAAGAATTTTAGGGGGATACAAACATTCAACTCATAACAAGATGATTGAGGCCCAAGCAAGAAAAGACCCCAAATGTAAGAAAGGAAGTTGAAAAAGGAAAGAATAAAGATGAAATAAAAGTGGCTAGTCCTAAGCATTGCCTGACTTTATTGTCTAGTCTCTCCTTTTAGACACAGAAATGAACATTCCAAAGAGCTTGAAGAGAATTCTATGATGTGAAACACTTTTCCTCTTGTGAGCTATGTTTAAGCAGGTGAATAAACTGAAGTTTTACTTTAGACATGGAAAAAAGTGGCTAGTCCTTGGTCCTCTTTCATGCTTCCTGCTGAGATTTGGGGAATGAGGGGGGAGTCAGCACAGAGGGTAGGTGCAGCTAGGTAAGCTGCCTGAACTCACCCAGGTAGTGTCAACACTGGTATCTAAGAGTAGAAGCCCTTAGCTGGAAACCCACATTAGGGGATGTACCAGCAGAGGGGTAATAGACAGAAACCACTAAGTTCATGGTGGTTGAAGGCTCAGATCCTCCATTGAGTATCTGGGTGATCTTGGACAGTGGTGATATCTCATCTGCAAAACAAGGGTAATAACAACTGAAATGCCCAAAAATAAATGAATCAAGAAGATGTGGTATATATACACAATGGAATATTATTCCAAAATCAAAATAGATAAACTCATGCCATTCCCAGCAACATGGAAGGAGTTGAAAAGATTATGCTCAGTGAAATAAGCTGGAAGGAAAAAGAAAAATATCAGATGGTTTCACTTATAGGAGGAATACAGGAGGACCATATAAGGGATCAGGAAAAAAACAAATAAATAAAGTTAACAGGCAACTATAAATCAGAGACATTCTGCATGGGAGGAATCAAAACAGGGGAGGGAAGAGCACAAGGGACTATGGTAATGGTGCACAGGTGAATTGGTGGTGGGGATTTCACAGGGGTGGGGGGGGGCTACACTTAAGAGGAGAAAGCATGCATTGTACAAAAATGAATGATGTAAAATATATATACATAAGGTCATTAAAAAAATTTAAAAACAGCCTATTACTGGGTTGTTGCAAAAATCAAAAGAGATAGCTTTTACAAAAGTACTTGGTAAAAAAAACAACAAAAGTGCTTTCTAAATTATAAAGGACTATTATATAGGTTTGTTTAATGTTAGGATAGTTTAGGGGCTAGGCTAGTGTTCAGATACAAAAGAAGCAGAAGACACAGTCTTTAGTGTCAAGTATCTTGTAATCCTATAAGTTTAAATAAGGTTTATATACCTGAAAAGCTTTAGGAGAGCACAGGGCTGCACAGTGCCACCAGGGGTCTTATCTCCCCCAGTTGCAAATAATTAGAGTATGACTGGGTGTGTCTGATGAGTTGGTAGAGTGGTTTTAAGGAAGTAGAAGCACAAGAAGCTTGCAAGGCCTCATTTGAGTGCCAGGCATGTTAGACTCACCAAGATTCAGTGCCCTGGTTATCAGAATGGAGTGGGATTCTTCTTACTCGAATGCAACACTGCCTCGACTCCTTAGCTAAAGATCAGGGCCTCAGAGAAAGATGCCTTATGTGGACATTGAAAGAGCTGTTTCCCTACTTCCATCACACGCTGGAGTTACAACAACATGTTTGGGGACTCTGCTCTGAAAAAGAGAAATCATTCCCTATTCTTCTACAGAGCACGTGCTTCTCTGCTACCTGGTAGGCCCCAGGGGAGCAGTGGGAACCACCCAGAGCACCAGGGGAAAGAGCAGGAAGTCAGGCAAGACCAGCCTGCAGAGGTGTCAATTTCTAGCAAGGACCCAGCAGATAACTGAATTCAGGAGCTGTTCCCATCGGAGCAGCGACAGACCCTGGCAGAAATGGCCATGGCAGGCCATGGGGTGCGAGGCAACATTAATGGATCAACACCAATAGCACTGTGGCCATTTAGGGTATAAAGGATGTCACATAGCCTTTGTGGTGACCAGGGACATTGAGAGAAAGATGGGGACTCGCAGACAGCTGGGGATCCTATGGTAGCAGAGGAGCCCTAAAAGGCTAACAGAAGACCATAAAATATAGTTATTTCAGATAACAAAGGGGTTAGTAGACTGGAATCACTGACATTTCAGAGAAACTGGCCATGGGGCCTTGAAATTGACCTCTTATTACTCTCCATGCACATTTAAATGTTGAAAGGGTGACTTGTACTCCGTAAGTGATGAAAAAAACTTTCAGCCACTAATTCTCCAATACTCCAAAGTGCCAACAGAGTTTGAAAAGAGTTTGAAAAGCTAACAAAGTGCCAACAGAGTTTGAAAAGCTACACAGCTTCATTATTAGCAGGTGATTCTTGCCATTTACCTATGTGCAAAGCAGGAGTTGCCTTTGCTTTTCCCAAAGGAAGCCTCCCCTGTTCTCGGCCTTGTGCCTAGGACACAAAAGAGACCAAGAACCCTCAGTCCTTCCCCTGGTTAATAGGTTGTTCAGAGTCGCTTTTGCTTCCCAAGAAGAGTCAGAGCAGGTGGTAGCTGGGGATGCACTCGATCTAAATTATCTATAATCTTTGCCCACTGAAGAGTCCCTGCAAAGATGGTTGCCAGGGTTGCTTAGGGAACCTGCAGCGGTAAATCTCAAGTGGTCTGGTGGTTGCCATAGGCAACACTCTATCTTCCCAGAAAACAGACAGGTACTTCCTTTGCATCTTTAATGCACTGGGGATGAAGCAATGGGGGAAGGGACAAAAATTGATTGTTATTAATCCTAAATTCATTTTAAAGATGACTGCTCTCTGAATTGGAAGCTGAATCTCCTTTAGATTTCCTAAGGTGGAAAGAATTTTTAAGCGCCCTATTTGGGGGGAGAAACAATAACCAGCAATCTAGTTAGGTGACAGTAAATCAAATGCAACTTAATGAAGATAAAAGTTTCAAGGTCTATAAGCTTGTAGCCCGAACATAACCAAAGTAAAGGGGACATACTGGGGGCCCTTAATCTTTAATGTCTGTAATAATCACCTGGGGAATTTGCCCTAGTAATTCTAATTCAATAACTCTGAATGAAGGCAGAGGCAATGGCAGCCTTATTTATTCTTCTGTCCACCACTGTCATGAGCCTGCAAGCAACTTACTCAACCAACACTGGGTGGCTATACCAGCCTTGTCGAGGTGATAGAGAGAAAGCCAGGACATTCACAGAACCAACGACCCTTATGGCTTCATTTCCACCTTTGATGCTGATCGTTTCACTGATAGAATTCTCCCCTTCCCAAGATGCCATCTGCATCCACCACTTCCAAGATTGCAGGAAGTTGTGAGTGATGAAGTAGCTCTTTGCAAGATTTTACCTGTGCATTGTGGGCAAGAGATCCTAGAATTGGTGAAGACCTGGATCTAATTATAAGGTCAATTCTGACACAGCCTGTACTTAGTTCTGGTTCTTGGTTGTCTTAGCTCAGACTCCCATAACAAAACACCAGGGGCTGGTCACTTAAACAACAGAAATCTATTTCTCACTATTCTTTTTTTTTCTACTTGGATATATTTTTCCCCAAATTTTTTATTGAGATAGCACCAATATAAAACTTGGAATTCATTTTAATCGTACAATATGTTTTGATATATGTACGTGTGGTGAAATGATTACCACAGTAAGTTTAGTGAACATCCATCACCATACACAGTTAAAAAAATTTTTTTTCTAGTGATAAGAACTTTTAAGATTCATTCTTTCAGCAACTTTCAAATATACAAATATTTCCTGCCCAGTTAGCAGAAAGCTGCCTTCTGTTTGTGTCCTTGTGAGAAGAAGGTCGAGAGCTGGTCCATTCCTCCTTTCCTCTTCTTATAAGGACACTAATTTCATCATAGGGGCCCCACCCTCACGACATCATCTAAACCTAATTACCCCCCAAAGGTCCAATTTCCAAATACTACCATCCTCTATCACATCGGGGAGGGAGGTGTCAGGGCTTCAACTTAGAAATTTGAGGAGGTGTGGAATACAAATATTCAGCTCCTAATTCTGGCTGATTGGTTGCTTTACCCATATTTTAAAAATTCTCTTAGATTCTCATTCCATCCAAGAAACTCTCTCCCCAGTCTCGATTTTTTAAAATGTTGTATTATGGGGCCTCCCTGGTGGCACAAGGGGTTAATTAAGCACAGGCCTATGAAGCTATCCGCAGCCTCTGCAGCACAAGTCGATCCCCAGCTGGCCAGGGAGCAACCCACATGGCGCAGAAGACTTCTCCTGCCCTCACCTGCTGCTCCCCTCAGCAGTGTATTTCAGTCAGTCCACCTGTTCTGCTCCCCACACTGTCTTTCATGAATCCTTTCACCCCCCACACCTCTGGACTGTACCCCAGCAGTTGTATACATAAATAACCAAATCTTTAAAAAAGTAAAATGTTTTATTATGAAAACTTTCAAACTCAGAAATGTAAAAGAAATAGTACTATGATCCCCTATTTGCTTATCACCCAATTCAATTATCCACTTGCTGTCATTCATTTGCAATGATCCCAACCTCTAACACAACAAGGCATATGCTCTATGAAGGCAGTAACTATTTTTTTGGTATCCCTAATACCAGATAAAATGCCTGGCTTATGGGCACTTCATAAATTGCTGCTAAATTAATCCACTTTGAGGATGACATTGTGCTACTTTGCTAGATGTTGCAGAAGATAGCAAGATAAATTAGATGCAGCTCCAGCCACCAGGGAATTTACAGGAGAGCTAATATATCCATCTCATAGTGGGCAAGAAACACTGCCACTGTCAAGGGCACATTGCCTATGCTTATGCAAAGTTTTGAGGGCTTTTTTCCATGGGATACCACCAGGCTCTTATCAAGGAGGTACTCTGGCTACCAAGGCAAAGACTCTTATTCTTATCTCTAAAAGACAGCTGACCACAACACACAAAGGCTCAGATAAGAGATAAGAATAGAAAACTTCAATGCCAGACAAATAGAAAGGGAACCCATTCCCAGGAAAACAGGACTTTGTAAGAAGCGTCAATCTGAGCAAATTTCTTAGGAAGGAAGGTGGGCAGCAATAGTGTACTTAAAAGGAGTGTTGAGCAATTGCAGATGAGGCACTGGAGATCTCTCTACTAACACTCAGGACCCTGATAAAATAAAGCGAGTCACATCCTAGCCTATATTGACAGGGGACAGGAATAACAGGGTCACAGAGGAAGTGAGGCACCAGAATGTGAACGAAGAAATAGGCAGAGAAGATCTCAGTAAGAAGAGAATGACGAGTTATTATAAGAACCCTAGTCTTGGGCCTCCCTGGTGGCTCAGGGGTTAAGTCTCTGAGCTATCAAGCTACCAAACTATCACGAGCCATTGCGGCATGAGTTTGATCCCTGACCAGGGAGCTGACCTACATGGCACGGCAGAGCTCTCCTATCTCACCCACTGTTCCCCTCAGCAGTGTATTTCCGTAGATCTGTCTGTTCTGCTCCCCACTCTGTCTCTGGTGAATCCTCTCACCCACTGCAACTCTGGTCTACACCTAGTACTTGTATGCATAAATAATAAATTAAAAAATAAAACTTTTTTAAAAAAGAAAGCTTTGCTTAAAAAAAAAAAACACTAGTCTAAACCAGCTTTTAGCAAGTTTAAATTGTTTTTTATTTATTTTTATTTATTTATGCATACAAGAGTTGGAGTATAGGCCAGAGGTGTGGAGGGGTGAGAGGATTCACCAGAGACAGAGTGGGAAACAGAACAGGCAGATCGACCAAAGTATACTGCTGAGAGGAGCAGTGAGTGAGTCAGGAGTGGTCTGCTGCACCATGTGGGTAGCTCCCTGGCCACTCGGTAGATCGAACTTGTGCTGCAGAGGCTGCAGACAGCTTCATAGGTTGCTTCTTAACCCCTTGCGCCACCAGGGAGGCCCAAGTTTAAATTGTTAAAGACAATTTTGTTCACATTAACTCTCCGGTAAATTACATATAGTTCTCATTCCAGGATGGGAATTCATTCTTCAAAAATTCCTATCAAACATGTCTTTAAGTAGATGACTTTCTTTCAATGTGGGTATGTCCCACATTGCATTAAGATAGGTGGACACACAGGTACAGTATAAGATGCCCACAAAAGATATGGTGTTGTGGAAATTCAGAGAAAGGAGAAAACTTTCAGTTGGGACAACTGGGGAAGATTTGTGGAAATGGACACTTCAACTGGGACCTGAAAGATGGGCAAGATATGGACATACGTGGGAGAACAGAACAGAGCATTTTTTTTTTTAGATAATAAATTTTATTGTTATATTCCACATACAATTGCAGCCCCCCATTCTGACCCCAATCCCTCCCTTCCCGCCCCCGCCCCCCTAAAAGTGTCTCTGGTTCATAGTTTTTTGTTGATTTTGATTTTCACTTTCTTATAGTTATTCATTTTCCTGGTCCCTTATTTAAGTTTTCTAGATTCCTGCTATGAGTGAGACCATCCGGTATTTTTCTTTTTCTTTTTGGCTTATTTCGCTGAGCATGATCCCTTCCAGCGCCATCCATGTTGCTGCAAATGGCATGTGTTTATCTTTTTTGAATGCTGAGTAATATTCCATGGTATATATGTACCACATCTTCTTGATCCAGTCATCTATTTTTGGGCATTTGGGTTGTTTCCAAAGCTTAGCTATTGTAAACAGTGCTGCTATAAACATAGGGGTGCAGGTGTTCTTTGGAATTGATGTTTCTGTGTCTTTTGGGTAAATACCTAGGAGTGGAATTGCTGGATCATATGGAAGCTCTATGTTTAGTAGGTCCAGAAATCTCCACACAGCTTTCCACAGTGGTTGGACCAGTTTGCACTCCCACCAACAGTGCAGAAGAGTTCCTTTTTCTCCACACCCTCGCCAACATTTGTTGTTGCTAGTTTTTTTAATATGTGCCATTCTCACTGGTGTAAGATGGTATCTCATGGTAGTTTTGATTTGCATTTCCCTGATGGCAAGTGATGTTGAACATTTTTTCATATGCCTGTTGGCCATTTGCATTTCCTCTTCAGAGAAGTTTCTTTTTAGCTCTTCTGCCCATTTTTTGACTGGATTATTTTCTTTGTTGTTGTTGAGTCTCATCAGCTCTTTGCAGATTTTTGTGATCAGTCCTTTATCATTAGTGTTGGGTGCAAAAATGTTCTCCCAGTTGGTGGGGTTTCTCTTTGTTTTTGTTATTGTCTCTTTTGCTGTGCAGAAGCTCTTTAATTTGATGTAGTCCCAGCTGTTTATCTTTGCCTTCACTATCACTGCTTTGGGTGATGTGTCTGTAAAGATGTCTTTGATGTGCAAATCACGTAGTGTTTCGCCTATATTTCCTTCTATATATTTTATGGTTTCAGGTCTTATGTCTAGTTCTTTAATCCATTTTGAGTTGATTTTTGTGTATGGTGTGAGGTAGTGGTCAAGCTTCATTCTTTTGCATGTAGCGACCCAGTTTTCCCAGCACCATTTATTGAACAAACTTTCTTTGCTCCAATGCATAGTCTTTGCTCCTTTGTCAAAGATTAGTCGACCATAAATCTGTGGGTTTATTTCTGGATTTTCTATTCGATTCCATTGGTCTGTATGTCTGTTCTTGTTCCAATATCATGCACTTTTGATGATTATGGCTTTGTAGTATAGTTTGAAGTCTGGGAGTGTGATGCCTCCATTCCCTTCTTTTTTTTTCAGGAGAGCTTTGGCTATTCGGGGTTTTTGGTGATTCCATATGAATTTCATCAATAATTGTTCTATTTCTTTGAAGAATGACATTGAAATTTTGATTGGAATAGCATTGAATCTGTATATTGCTTTTGGAAGGATGGCCATTTTAATAATGTTTATTCTTCCAATCCATGAGCAGGGGATGTCTCTCCATTTCTTTGTGTCTTCTTCTATTTCTTTTTTTTTTTTTTTTTTTAATTTTTTTTAATAGAGGCATGCTTTATTTATTTGTTTGCTGGTTTGTTTGTTTGTTTGGTTTATACATGCACTGGGTACAGTCAGAAGCGCGGGAGGGTGAGAGAATTCACCAGAGCCAGAGCCGGGAGCAGAGCAGGCAGAAGGACCGAAGGACACTGCTGAGGGGAGCAGCGGGCGGCAGGAGAGGTCTGCGCACCATGTGGGACCCTCCTCTGGTGGCCGGGGAGCAGCCGGGGACCGAACCGGCGCCGCAGAGGCCGCGGGCAGCTTCGCAACCCAGCGCTCAACCGCTGCGCCACTGGGGAGGCCCTTCTTCTATTTCTTTTAACAGTGTTTTATAGTTTTCTTTGTATAGGTCCTTTACCTCTTTTGTTAGATTTATTCCCAAATATTTGATTTTTTTTGTTTCAATAACAAAAGGGATGGTTTTTTTGATTTCTTCTTCTTCAGATTTATTGTTTGTGTATAGGAAGGCTACTGACTTTTGCGTGTTGATTTTGTATCCTGCCACTTTACTGAACTGATTGATGAGTTGAATTAGCTTTTCTGTGGAGTTTTTGGGGTTCTCTATGTATAATATCATATCGTCTGCAAATAGTGATAGTTTGACTTCTTCTTTTCCTATTTGGATTCCTTGGATGTCTTTCTCTTGTCTTATTGCCCTGGCTAGGACTTCCAGTATTATATTGAAAAGCAGTGGTGAGAGTGGACATCCTTGTCTTGTTCCAGATCTTAATGGAATTGCTTTCAGCTTTTCACCATTGAGAATGATACTGACTGTTGGCTTGTCATAGATGGCCTTTATGATGTTGAGGTATGTTCCTTGTATCCCAAGAATTTCAAGGGCTTTTATCATGAATGGGTGTTGCACTTTGTCGAAAGCTTTCTCAGCATCTATTGATATTATCATATGGTTTTTATATTTCTTTTTGTTGATGTGTTGGATAACGTTGATTGATTTTCGGATGTTAAACCATCCTTGTGTCCCTGGAATGAATCCTACTTGGTCGTGGTGAATTATCTTATGGATACATTGTTGGATTCTGATAGCTAAAATTTTATTGAGGATTTTTGCATCAGTAGAACAGAGCATTTTTTTAAAAGATTTATTTATTTATGCATACATGAACTGCGGTACAGACCAGAGGTGTGGGGGGTGAAAGAATTCACCAGAGACAGAGTGGGAAGCAGAGCAGACAGATCTACTGAAATACACTGCTGAGGGGAGCAGCGAGCGAATCAGGAAAGGTCTGCAGCGCCATGTGGGTAGCTCCGTGGCTGGGGATCAAACTCATGCTGAGGTGGCTATAGATAGCTTCATAGATTGCGCCTGAACCCCTTGTACCTCCAGGGAGGCCCAGAACAGAGCATTTCTGAAGAATAGCCATCTTTTTGCTGGTTTGGCAGGTTGTTGCTTTGTTTTTAATAGGAATCCCATATCATTTACAAATTTAGAAACTGATAGTAACCCTGCCCGGAATGACTAAGGAACTGTTCGGATATACTTCTAGATCGTGTGTGTGCCCACAATGGGCTTAGTCCCACCCTTTGGGGCTGGGAAGTTTACTTGGTTTAGGATTCTGAATGTTACCTTAATGCATTTGATCAAAGTTCAGTCTGTACTGAGCCCCTTCTTACTCCCACCAGCACCCCACACCCAAACCAAGGTAAGTTCTTGTCCTTAACTTTATCAGTGTTCATGTATCATACAGAAACATATAAGAAGACATATTTTAGGGGATGTTTGTTGCTGTTTAAAAAAAAAAAAAAAACTTGATCCACTTTATTTTTTGCGGGATAAAAACCATGTGGTGGCCAAAGCTGGAGCCTGGGTCCTCTGCACAGGACTGAGATGGGTCTTTACAAGATGGTTGGTGAATTCCTGGTAAGGAGACTTGGCGAACACGTCTCTTCCCTCAGGTGTGGGGTGAGATAGCCGTAGGTCTTAGAGAAGGCATTGAGGGTAGCCTTGGGAAAGTTGCCCATAGAGGCCACACAGCTCCAGCTGAGGTATAGCAGTCATGGATACTGGACATCAGCACAAAGGCCAAGTCAATGCCAATGTCCCTGGGGGCAGGAATGAGGCGAGCCAGCACAGATCCACAGAAGCCAGACACCTTGCAAGGGACAGAGTGGGGCTTGCCCATCTTGTTCCCCCAGTACCCTGCCAATCAGGAACAACTGAGAGGTTGGTGGCTACCTCCTTGGAGCATATAACTTCAGACCAACATGTCTGTTGTAATCCCCAGTGGCCACAAAGAAATGCCTTGAATCTTGTTCACTGGCTAGCACAGGTCTGCTTTTGCGTGGGCATAATCTCCAAAACTTAGTCCTTGAAGGATGGTCCCAGGGCGGGGGGAAAATCAATGATTTCAGATTCCTTAATGAACAAGGAAAAGAGATAGTCTCTGGCAACTTGATTTTATTGACCTTAACCAAGTGGCTCAGCGTGGTCAGGTGAATCCACACCTGTGTCTCTTATGTCCCTGGGCTCTGTGGGTCCACTGCTCATGCTTCCACACAGTTGTGCAACCTCTATTCCAGGCACCCCAAACCCCCTCATCTCAGGGCCCTCTAATGGCACCTTCATTGTCCATTTGGTGTATTCTGGGATTAGTAATTTGTCTTCAATTAATAAACCTTTTTAAATTTTTTTTTTGTGTGTGAGCAGTCCTAGGTTTACAGAAAAATTGAGCCACAAGTTCAGTTCCTCCCCATGGCCCTCCCCATCCCAGTGGCCCTCCCCATCCCAGTGCCTCTCATCTTTCCCCTATAATGAATATCTAATTTTAGTGTGGTCCCTTGTTGAAATCAGTGAGTCCATATTGATACATTATTATTATTATATTTTTAAGATTTTTTATTTATTTTTATTTATACAATAGCTGGAGTAAAGGCCAGAGGTGTGGGAGAGTTAGAGGATTCACCAGAGACAGAGCAGGGAGCAAGAACAGGCAGACAAGACCAAAAACACTGCTGAGGGGAGCAGCGGACACGATAGGAGAGGTCTGCCGCACCATGTGGGAATCTCCCAGGCCGGCCGGGAATCGAACTGGTGCTGCAGAGGCTATGGACAGCTTCACAGCGCTGCGCTCAACCCACTGCACCACCAGGGAGGCCCGATACATTATTATTAACTAAAGTCCACAAGAGACTTTGCACTCACACTTGGTGGTAGTGTACATTCTATGGGTTTCGACAAGTATATGACATGCATCCTTATTACCGTATTATATAGAATAGCTTCACTGCCCTAAAACTCCCCTGTGCTCCACCTGTTCCCTCTCTCCACACCCAACTACTGATTTTTTTATTGTCTCCATACTTAGTCATGCCTTTCCCCCCTGTTATGTAGCTGGATTCAGAATACATATGCAGCTTTTGCAGACGGGCTTCTTCGATTTAGCAATAAAAATTTAAGGTTCTTCTGCCTTTTCATGGCTAGGTGGTTCATTTCTTTTTAATCATTATCTGGATGTACCACAGCTTGCTTATCCATTCACCCACTGAAGGACATCTTGGTGGCTTCCAAGTCTTGGTAATGATGAATAAAGCTGCTATAAACATCTTCATGCAGGGTTTTGTGTGGACATATATTTTTCAACTCACTGGACAGATACCAAAGAGCATGATGGCTAATTGCCAGGTCACAGGGTAAGATTCTGTTTTGTTTTGTAAGAAGTTGCCAAGCTGTTTTCCAAAGGGGCTGTGTGGTTTTCCATCCCCACCAGGAAAAATGAGAGTTCTTGTTGCTCTACATTGCCAACATTTATTTGGCTGTCAGTGATCTGGATCTTTGTTAGTCTAATAGCTGTGTAGTGGTATCTTACTATAGTTTGAATTTACATCCCTAATGACATGTACTTGTCATCTGCATATAATTTTTGTCCCTTTTTTAATTAGGTTGTTTTTATGTTTTTTTTCTTATTTCCCCATGCCCATCCCCTTATCCCCCGCCCCAAGTTGTTTTTATGTTTTTGAGGTGGGTTTATTTTTGTTGTATAAAATGAGATCATATTATATATATATATTTCTGTCTTGCCTTTTTCAATACATTGCAAAAAGCTCTCCTATTCACCTGATATAAAGTTAATATATTATAGCTGCATAATATTGCCATTTGAATGGTCCACATTTTATTCAAACACTCCCTGGGGGTAGTTATTCCCCCTGCTTCTGGTTTTGGCATTACAAGCAAAGCAATGTACACCTTTATGTTTATGTCCTCACACACTGCTGCTCTTATTTCTATTATGAAAGGATTCAGGATATTGGTGAGTAGGGCTGCAAAGCCTAGCTTCAGACAGCCTGTATTTGAAGCCCAGGTCCCTTGTTATTCTCTGTGAAATAAGGATAATAAAAATATTCATAGGATTCTTGATAGGATTAACTGGGATAAAAAAAATGTGCTTGGAACAGAACCTAACACAAAATAAATACTCGATAATTGTCACCTTTTACTGCTTGGTTGAAGTGCCTGTGCATTTAAAATTTTAACAGATGTTTCTAGGATGCTTTCAAAAAAGGTCAATAAGATTCATATTTCCCCCAGCATGAGAATCCTTCCTCTCTGTGTCACTGTCAGTAGTGGCATCGTTACTCTTCAACTCTTGCCAGTTTGATAAATAAATGACAGCATTGTACTTGGACTTGCATTTCTCTGACTGCTGGGAAGATGAGCCTCTATTTAGATGCTTTCTTGTCATTAGGATTTGCTCTTTTGTAAATTGTCCATTCATATCTTTTGTCCACTTTTCTATGTGTTGTTTGTTTTTTTGTTACCAAATTTTGAAAGCTCTATATTTTATAGCTCTTAGTCCTCATGTATCCTTTGTATTGGAATAAACTTTTCTCAACATATTAATAGTATTTGAATTTGTTTATGGGCTTTTTCGACAAAAAGCATTTGCTTTTTTGTTTTGCTAAACCTGTTCTTTAATATATCTTGGGTCTCATGTCCTGATTTCACGGTTACATAGCATTTAGTTTGTGTACATGCTGCCTAAATTTCCTTCTACAACTTTTATTGTTGCTTACAAATATGTAATCACTTTAAATGAATTATTTGTATACAGTGTGAGGTAATGATTCAACTTTATTTTCCTCTCAAAAGGAACAGCCAATCTTACAAGTACCATTTATTGAAAAAAACATTTATTAAATAAACCACATCTCTCCAATGAATTCAAACAGCATTTTTCATATATTAAATTATCACACATATTTGGATCTATTTCTGGATTCTCTAGTCTATTCTATTTTTATTACAGGGGTTAGTTTTATTATCCAGGTGAGTTTATCACTATTGCTTTTTTTAAACAATTTTCTTGAATACTTTTTCCACTTAAAATTTAAGATTATTTTACCAAAATTAAAAATCCCCTATTGTGAAAGGTTTACAACTATCTACAATGAAGTTTGGAGACTGTCTCCACAAAATTTATAGCTGTCTCCAGCAAAGTATACCTGTATCCATATGTGTGTGTGTGTATAAAATCTTCCAAAGGAATACACATACATATACACACCTTTTCACTATACCATTTGCAATGCACATACTTGTGCATATGTTGCAATACATAGGTAGTTTTCTTTCCATATGAGAGGTAGAAAGGTTAGAATGTATTTTAATATAAACATATGATAAAATATTAACAATTGGTGAATCACTGCTGTTCATCTGTTCACTTGAACTATTTTTGCAACTCTTCTGTACATTTAATTTCTTCAAAATAAATAATTTGGGAGAGATAAAAATGGCAAATCATCTATATATATTTAGAGTATAAATGGTAGGAGAGGTCTCAAAAAAGCCATACATTGATAATTATTTCAGCTGGGTGATGCAAATATAGGAGTTCATTATACCACTCTCTCTATTTTGTAGATGTTTAAATACAGAAGAGGTCAACATTTTAAAAAATTGAAGTGTGATTTTAATTGGAATTCCACTTACTTTGTGTAGTAAGATGGTAACATATTAATTGTATTAAATCCTCCCCGCCAACACTATGCTGGATCTTTCCTTTAATTCAAATCTAGTTGTATGTCCTTTGATAAGATTCCTCCCAGGTTTTGGGTTCTGTCATTCATGGCTGCAACAAATATTTACTGGGCTCCTTACATAGGCCAGGCATTGTTCTAGGGGCTTGGAAGACATCAGTGAGCAAAACAAAGACCCCTGTGTTTATGAAGCTTAATGCAGTTGTCCCCCTTCACCTGCAGGAAATACATTGCAAGACCCCCAGTGGATGCCTGAAACCACAGAGAGTACAGAACCCAATATATACTGTTTTTTCCTATACAATTAATTTAATTAATTAATTTAATTAATACAATTAATATGTTACCTATGATAACGTTTAATTTATTAAATAGGCACAGTAAGAGATTAAAATAACTAATAGTAAAATGGAACAATACACTATAAAATGTCCTGTGTACAACCTATGTATCACCCTGGTCCCACTGTCTGCTCACTCAGCTGTGACCCCTCCCTGACCTTTGCATGGGAAAGGGGAACTGGTTTATCTGCTGCTTTTACCAAAGATTCTAGGTCCTTGGCCCTGCAATTCTCAGGGAGCTGCATATGCAGCATCCATCCTGGCCTATGAGGGCATCCTGTGGGGCCAGAGGGCGAGGTCGATCAGCACAATTAGTTGAGACTCCTGCTGTTTGCTGTGCTGTGAGAATTTAAACTGTCTTGTTCTGATCCATTAAGTTTCATTATCAATTTTTAGTCACCAAGAAGTTGTGGTAGGGCCTCCCCGGTGGCGCAGCGGTTGAGCGCTGGGTTGCGAAGCTGCCCGCGGCCTCTGCGGCGCCGGTTCGATCCCCGGCTGCTCCCCGGCCACCGGAGGAGGGTCCCACATGGCGAGCAGACCTCTCCTGCCGCCCGCTGCTCCCCTCAGCAGTGTACTTCGGTCCTTCTGCCTGTTCTGCTCCCCGCTCTGGCTCTGGTGAATTCTCTCACCCTCCCGCGCTTCTGACTGTACCCAGTGCATGTATAAACAAAACAAACAAACAGAACAGCAAACAAATAAATAAAGCATGCCTCTATAAAAAAAAAAAAACAAACAACAACAACAACAAAAAAAAACCAACCCACTTGCTTGCCTAGTTACCATCTTTGGAATCTTGCTCCTTCTTGCTTTCCTCTATGAGGTTAGGGTGACTCCCTGTACCTTCATATCCCACGTTCTAATCCCCATAAAGAAGGATTCATCCCCTACTCTGTCTCCTCTCCACCCACCACCCAACTCCTAAAACTCTTCTACTGTTCACTCTAAAATTCATGACCCACTGTCAGCAAAAGCACCTGTATTCTCCAAAATTTCCTGAACAGCCCTTTCATCTTCCTGCCCTAAAGGACATTTCAAGTAGTGGCTGTATTTACTCCCACCATCATCCTATTCTGGGGCCTGGACATAGGGTGAATGTCCTGCCACTTTCAGATCATTCTCAGTCTTTTTTCCCTGATGACCCAGAATTTCATGTGACCAGATGTCACCCACCATTCCTCATAGCTTCGGTCATCTCCTGACATTCTCCACATCCCAAGACACACCCCTGACATAGCTACTTTTTTTTTTTTTTGAGATTTACTTTATTTATTTATGCATACAAGAGCTGCGGTGTAGGCCAGGGGTGTGGGGTGGTGAGGTGAGAGGATTCACCAGAGACAGAATGGGGAGCAGAACAAACTGATTGACTGCACTACACTGCTGAAGGGAGCAGCAGGTGAGACAGGAGAGGTCTGCTGTGCCATGTGGGTCAGCTCCCTGCCTGGGGATCAAACTTGTGCTGCAGTGGCTTCGGATAGCTTCAGAGTGCTGAGGTTTAACCCCTTGGGCCACCAGGGAGGCCCCTTAGCTACTGTTTTAGCTCCTGAATTACTGTCAAGAATTGCTCTGATCTTGATTCTTGGTAATATATGTGTTGATGGTCCTTCTTACACCTTGCCTCTGAGTTCTTTGTCCCTTACCTCCATTAACATAGTTCTCTACTCTCTATTTTCATATTATTTCATCAATAGCCACTACCTTTTCATCGGCGCCAAGCATTTCACTCTCTAGCTGTCAGTCACTCCTTTCTGACCCCCCATTCTTTTCAGGGTGTTGACACCTGCACTTCTTCAGCCTCCCAAGACCTCCCATCTTCCTCCCACTGGTCACTATGCCTCACTCCCTTGACATCCTCTCAACTCTCTGTCCTCACTTAAATTCCATCATCAGTCATTACGTCCGCACCCCTGCACATACTCTCAATTCTTCTGCTAGTTTCTTGACTCATCATATTTACTTGGCAAAACCACAACCCCAGGGACATAAATACTTCTCACTTCCTCTGAGCAGCTGAAAGTGACTGGAGGGGGAAACATGGCAAAGCTGGCTGGTTCCCCTTGAAAATCTGGACCAGGAACTTTAAGTGGCCAGATGCTGCCCAGCAATCATGATCTATCCCTCTACTTCATTCACACATCCACTCTTCTGGATGAGAATTTCAAAGTTTCTCTCTACTCAAAATATCTTCACTCTCACCCAGAGGATGACTTGGCTCTTTTCCTGAAGAGGCTGATATCACCAAAAGACTCTCGTAAGCCCCACACCTATACACCTTCCTGCCTATGATCACAGGTAAACTCTCCATGCCCTTCCCTTAAGCCTCTCCCCCTACCTGTGCCCTACATTCCATCCCTATTAACTCTTTCCTAAAAAGCACATTTTTTTGCTCTTTATCAGATAATTTTCTTTAGCATATAGATATTTTCTTTCTTTTGCAAATGTTTTTCTCCCAGTTTCTGTTTGGCAAACTCCTTTACCCCCTTCAGGTCTTCACTCAATGTCAAGCTTTTGCTGACCACCCACTCCCTGCACAAAATTCCTTATTCTAGCCCTGATGTTCTTGTACCCATAGCATTTACCACTTTCAAACACAAGCTACAGTTTATTTCTTTATTATTTTTAATGGTCTGTTGCCCTTGCTAATATGGTAGGTCTCCCTTATCCACAGTTTTGATTTCTGTGGTTCAGTTACCTGTGAACCACAGCATTCCAAAAATGTATATAAAAAGATATTCTCAGAGAGAGCGAGAGAGACTGCATTAATATAACTTTTATTAAAGTATACTGTTATGATTATTATATTTTATTATTAATTATTGTCATTGATCTCTTACTATGCCTAATTTGTAAATTAAACTTTATCACAGGTATGTCTGTATAAGAAAAGACATAGTCTATATTGGGCTCAGTACTATCTGTGGGGTTGGACCTCCACAAGGGGTCTTGGGACATCTGCCCCTGAGGATAGGGAAGAACTTGTGTACCGGCAAACATGACTTTTGTTATTAAGTCTCTGGTTCAATTACAATTCTGTGAAGTAACACTATGACCAAATCATATAACAGGAACGTCTGCAGAATTCCACCATTACATATGTTGTGATTTGAGAAATACTAGGAAAGATTCTTGCACCCCTGAAGAAATTCTGAAATCAACGCATTACTATTTGAGGTTAAATAAACCTAATGTCTCTATGTACCCTATTTATGCAAATTTTACATTGAAAGTACAATGAGTCTTTGCTTGTGTTACTACTTTAAATTTTTCATTTTCCATATTTATTATCTCACCTCATCCTTTCAATTCTGTGAGGTAGTGGGATTGCTAGTTTTATATTTTTGCTTTTTAAAGATACACCACTTAAGACTAAGAGAGCTGAAGTGCTTCTTTAAGTTCAAATAGTCACCACTATCCACACTGAAGCTCAAGTCAACTGTTTAATTCTTGATTCCTGCCTTTCACTACTGACTTACATTTTGAGCCATGAGACAATTCTATCAGTTCTACCTCTAAAATACTCTTTAATAAAATTTCTCTTCTTCATGTATCATAATTGTGATTAAATTACAAACGCACAGCTACAGTTCTGTCCTACACTGTCAGCCACATTTAATAGGATTCTGCTATTTACTTGCTCTGCCCTTTCCACACCAGTATCATCTCTCTACCATCACCTCTCACCTGGACCACTGCAGTAGCCCCTCCTGAGTCTTCTCCTGCTTCTAGTTTTATCCCCACAATCCATCCTCATAAAATAACTAGAATGCCCATTTATGCATGTAGGAATGCATGTATTTTTACTTGCTAAATTAGGATGTAATTCAGGAACAGCCAGAGGGATGCAGAGGGCAAGGTGTGTGTGAAGGGGTGTGGAGTTTCCATGCACTTTCCAGGTATGCCACTCTTCCCAGTCTCCATGTGTTTACTAACCTGGAAGCTCCTAGAATGAACTTTTAAAAACAGAAATTGGATTTTCAACAAATGGGGCTAGGAAAATTGGCTATTCACATGTACTATACACTTAAAAATGGTTAAAATGGTAGGTTATGTATATTTTACCCAAAAGAGAAATTGGATCTTCTTCACTCTCCTCTTTTAATGATTTCTCTTTGCACTTAGTATGGACTACAGGACCCTGCATGACCTGGATGACAGCCTCATTTTGGGAAGGGAGGAAGGGAGAAAAGGAGGCAGGGGGGAAAAGAGAGCAAGTGAGGGACTCCAAGCTGAAATTCAAATCTTAGTCTCCTGATTCTCAATGATAAAGTCTGACTTCTATTATTACCTGCCTCCTACATTGATAAGTCAAAGTTATAAGCTAATTAAGACCTTAGTTCAAATATTTTAGCAAATTGCTTTCCTACATGACATCTCATAATGTAATAACTTTTTCAAAAAGAAAAAGCTCCTGAGCAGGAAGCACAAGAGAAAAGCAGAGTCAGGGGCTGTGATCATTCTGATTCATTCTCACTGGGGGAAAGTCTTCAGAAGGGCTATGAGAACTCAGCGAAGCTGTAAGGAGAAGTAGGCTTTGCATGGGTAAAGGATTTGGGGGGGGTGAGAGGGATGAAGAACATTCAAGGCAGAGGACAGTTAGAACAAAGGCATGAAAAGACCAGCATAGGGTCTACCTGAGGAATGTCAGGTAGCTCAAGTGATCTGAGGAAGTAGGTGGACTGGTGAGGAAGATGAAGCTGGAGGGGCGTTTGGAACCTCAAAGAGGAGAAAACTAAAAGTCACAATTAGGAAACCAGACTTTTACAAGAAAAAGAGAGCAAGTCACCGCAGCATGGGGAAGGCCCCGCAGATGGGGAAGGAAGGAGGTCCCTTCCTGGCCTACATTCACACAGAGAATTGAGAGGCAGGGAGTAGAGCGAGATATTTGCTTAGTGAGCTAGTAAAGTTTGTAGTTTGAACCTAGGATCAAGAGACTTTAATATAAAAAAAGTAGGTGAGGATTCTAGAAACCTTTGATGAAGGCAGAGGTCAGGGGACAAAGTGTTAGGGACACACACTTCAGGACAAAACCAAACACAAAAGGCTATCAAGTTCCCAAAATCATTGTAGAATTGGTCAATAACTACACGAGGCACAGCTCCCACATAAACTGCAAAATTAGCCTTCGTAACTTCCTCATCCACGTTAGTTTTGTTGTCAGTTTTTCTTGAATAGTTTTGCAGTAAGATCTGTAAAGTGGACTTGTGGGCTTGTCCTGGGAAGTGCCGGGAAGGGAAGCTGGGTTGACTGTCCACCTCCAGGTTCAGAGAAGAAATAAACCCAAAGGAGAAAGTGAATAGTGGTGGTTAAAGTTTCACGTGAAGAAACACTTTCTAGAAAGTGCTTGGCTTGGATCTATACAGGGAGGTTTAGACCACAACAAAATACACACAACCTCAAACTGTCACCAGCCTGATCTGAGCCATCATCATCCCTTGCCCTACAGCCAATTCTCAGCCTTGAAGGCAGAGGAATCCTTTCCAAATTAAAATGAGATCCTGCTTCTGTTCACAGCCCTACAATAATTCTCCATTGTCTTCAGAAGAATAACAAATTCCTGGCATTGGTCTACAAAGTCCTGTGTATTTTGGGCCCTATCAGGGTTCTGTCCCTCTTTTCACATCATGCCTCCCACACACCCAGCCACCCAAGCCACCAGCACTCTTGCTGCTCCTCAAATAGACCAGCCCTGCACCCTCCTCAGGGCCTTTTCAGTTATTATTCTGTCTGGAATGTTCTTCTGCCAGACATTTGCACAGATAAATCATTCACTTCCTTCCAGTCTTTTGTCAGCCTTGCCTTCTCCCTGGGCCTCACTTTAAAGTGTAGCTCATGGGGAGGGATTGGGGTCAAAATAAGGGGATTGCAATTGTATGGGGAATATAAAAATAAAATTTATTTTTAAAAAAATAAATAATAAATAAATAAAGTGCAGCTCATGCCACTGCCATCACTTCTCTCACCCTACTCCCAGCACTCGCTACTACTTTGTGGTTCTCTTTTATTTCTGTAGTACTTCTCTTTGAACATGCTATATCACTTACTTTACTTTCATTATGGCGATGGTAAATGTTTAGGACCTCTCCCCACTAGAATGTAAGCTTTATTTTTTTTAAGATTTATTTATTCATGCATACAAGAACCGGGGTACAGGCCAGATGCACAGGAGGGTGAGCGGGAGGGTGAGAGGATTCACCAGAGACAGAGCGGGGAGCAGAACTGGCAGAACGACTGAAATACACTGCAGAGGGGAACAGTGAGGGAGACAGGAAAGGTCTGCTGCGCCATTTGGGATTCTCGCTGGCCAGCTGGGATCGAACCCATGCTGCAGAGGCTGCGGACAGCTTCACAGTGCTGTGCTCAACTGCCTGCACCACCAGGGAAGGCCCAAGAATGTGAGCTTTAGAAGGTAGGATCTTTGTAGCCCAAGCCCAGAGAAAGTGACTGGCACATGGAAGCTTTCAGCTAAGCGTTTATGGATGAATGAATGACAAAGTATGGATTGGTGGCTTTGTGTTACCTGGAAGATCTCCAGGAGAAAGAAGCAAAATTCTGACCTTGGTCTTGAGCTGTTTTGTTATTTTGGTTGAAGAAATACAAAACATGCTTATTAAAGAGCCATCCATAACTGTGGCTGACCAACAATAGAATGTGCTGCCTTGGAAAAAGTAACCTCCCTGACAAGTAGAATTTGAGTAAATATGTGTAAGTAGTGCTGTAAGTAGAGTTCTAATGACTTCTAACTTGAGATTCCTTCCAACTTTAAAGTTCTCTGATAATAGTTGTTATTATTTCTACTTAAGAACCTACAAAAGTTCCAACTGCCTACCTAAGTAACTCATGTTCTTCTTTTTTTGCAAGGGCTTGCTTACTTTGATCCCTTACTTTGATCCCTCTTGATTTTTTTTTTTTCCAGCACTGTTGAAAAGTTTTTTCTCATTCCACACAGAGGCCATGCCTTCAGTGGTTTGATAATTAAATGCCGCAAGTTTTGGAGTCAGGCAGAAGTGGCTGAGAATTTTGAATCCACCATTTGCTGTGTGACTTTTAGTAAGTCACCTGACTTCATTCAGCTTTAGTTTTATCACAAAATTAGGAAGAGGGGAAGGAGGCGGAAGAGGAAGGCTGGGAGGAGGTGGTGACTGATGGTGTTAATAAACAAGTGGAAGTTCCCAGGGACTGTGTCTGGTCCTTGGTCCTGTCATCTTTCATCCATTTGGGCCTTTTCCCTTCTGTTAGGAACATACTATTTAGTGCCTGATTGCTTTGAAATTGTTTCACCTGTTGCATTTTGTTTTCACTACTGGACTGTTATAGATTCATGGAGTTTGCAGGCAGGCATCAAAAAAATCTGACCTCTTCTACCTGTAGTGCTTGCTCAGAAAACGAGAGCAGTGAGCCAAATAATCTTTTTAGCTAAAAATATTATTTCAATCTGCCTTCTGTATCCCTGAGGTGGCCAGCACAGCCTGACATATAATGGTAGTTAATAACCTTTCGTTAACTGAAGGACTAAAATCCTTTCAGTAGTATTTCTCTAGTCTCTATTTGCAGTAGCCACAAATGATATAATAGTATTTTATGGGGGTCAACTAGCAATATATATATGAAAGTAATTTAAAAATTGAAGTTGTAATTATATGTCTATTATACACCCGGTATATATGTACATATACCACCATTATAATCTATATATTACATATACAGATATAAGATACAAGCACCATATATATCACACAGACAATATTTATTTCCATAATGTGTCTATCGCCATGGTATAGTATATATTGTTGTATAAGTAATAGTACTACTGGTAGAGTAGTGTGCAAGGTAAGGTAAAAAGTATCAGGCTTTTCTGCCCTCCCGCCATTAGGATAGATGAGGAACCCTGTGGACCTGAATGCATGCCTGATGGAGGGCACCTGCAGTGGGTACACCTGGGCCGAGACTGAGTTTATAAGGGCAGCGTCACGGGGACGCCAGCAGAAGCCAAGAACGAACAGAAGCCAAGAGAAGAAGAGAAGCAGAAAGAACGCCTGAGAAAGTCCAGATAGAGTGAATATTTGCTGGGGGCTGGGAGGACTGCCAGCCTCCCGGCCCCCCAGCACCCCTGCCTGCCATGTGCCTGGTAAATCTAAATAAAAAATCTGCAAAAGCCACTAAGGACTCTGACTCCTCCTTTACCCGGTCTGCTGGATCAGAAAACCTGCCCTGTGCCCATTCCTGCCCTCTACATAGTGATAATAAGTTCATCCATAATTTGAGGCAATTCTAATTTAATTATTAGTGTAAGGGTGAGGTTAGGTTTATGTGACACCAGGCCTAGCTTATATTCACCTAAAGTGATTCTTTGATACAGAGGTTTCACATCATTAGGAAATAATTATTAGCGTTACAACATTATGCACAGAATTCAAGCTCCATGCTAGCCAGCGTGAGGAACATAAACTGATGTGCCATGTCCGAAGCCGATGAAGGAGACAGCTAAATCATAATATTTTATTCTAAGAGCTCTTAAGCAAGAGACATTTTGTTCCTGCTGCCCGATCTCCTTCACACCTGTAATCACGCTATGCTCCCTACCTTCCTCCTTTACACCTGGCAGTTCCTATTCATACTTTAAGGCTTAGATCAGGTGTAGAGTGCTTCCCCTTCCCATAACATTACAAAAGGCCATTTGCTAGATCCACTCATTTTACCCAGTACATCATATTCAGCAATCAAGAAAAATGACAAAGGCATATGCTAAAAGGCAAATGCCCCCATAATTTGAAGAGACACAGCAAGTGTGTGAACCAGGCATGGACAAAATCTTGGACTTACTACTCTGGAATTTCAAATAACTATGATTAACATGCTAACGGTTCTAATGGATAAAGTAAACAGCATACAAGAACAGGTGGGCAAAGGAAGCAGAGAGATGTAAATCTAAGAAAAATGAAAAAGAAATGCTAGAGCTTAAAAACACTATAAAAGAAATGAAGACTGCCTTGACTGGATTTATTAGTAGGTTGGACAATGCTAAGGAAAGAATCTCTGTGCTAGAGAATATACCAAAAGAACTCTCCAAAACTGAAAAGCAAAGAAAACAAAGAATGAAAAACAAAACAGAATATTCAAGCACTGTGGCTCAACTTCAAAAAGGTGTAATGTATACATAAAGGTAACACAAAGAGAGAAAGGAACAGAAGAAATGTTTGAAACAATACCAACTGAGAATGTCCCCAAATTAATGTAAAATACCAAATCACAGATTCAGAAAGCTCAGAGAAAAGCAAGCAGGATAAATGCCCCTCAAAAAAAAAAAAAAAACCCACACAAAAACAAAAGCCACTTCACCTAAGTATATCATTTTCAAACTATAGAAATCAAAGATAAAGAAAAATGTAAAACCATCAAACCACTAAAAAGATAATAGGAGAAAACTTAGATGACATTGCATATGTCAATGACTTTTTTAGACACAACACTAAAAACACACTCCATGAAAGAAATAATAGATAATCTGAACTTCATTAAAACAAAAAGTGCTTGCACTGCAAAGACAACGTCAGGAGAATGAGAGGACAATCCACAGATGGAGAAAAAAATATTTGCAAAGGACACATCTGATAAAGCTGTATCTGTTATCCAGATACAGCTCCTAAAACTCAGCAATATATTTCAATTTAAAATGGGCCAAAGACTTTAACAAAGAAAATAATCAGGTGGCTAAAAAACATGCTATATGTCATAAAGAAATGGAAATTAAAGCAAAAAGGTACCATGGCACACACCTATTGGAATGGAAATCCAGAACAGTGATAGCACCAAATGCTGGCTAGGATATGGAGCAAGAGGAACTCTTAGTCATTGCAAAATGGTACAACAGCTTTAGAAGACAGTTTGGCAGTTTTTTATAAAACTAAGCATACTCTTACCATATGCTCCAGCAATTCTGCTTCTTGGTATTTACCCATATGAATTGAAAACTTATGTCCACACAAAAACCTTCACATGGATATTTATTGCAGCTTTATTCACAATTGCCAAAATTTCGAAGTAACCAAGATGTCCTTGAGTTTGTGAGTACATACATAAATTGTGGTACATTACGATGATAGAATATTATTCAGCACTAAAAAAATTAAAAGAGCTATCTAGCCATAAAAAGACATGGAGGAAGCTCAAATGCACATTATTAAGTGAAAGAAGTCCATTGAAAAAACCTACCTACTGTATATGATAACTGGAAAAGGCCTAAGTGTGGAGGTAGTAAAAAAAAGCACTGGTTGCCAGGGTTTGAGATGAATAGCCAGAGCACATGGGATTTTTAGGACAGTGAAGATATCCTGTGTGATACTATAATGATGGAGACATGTCATTATACATTTGTCCAAATCCATAGGATGTACAATGTCAGGTGAGCCCTAACATATGTTATGGATTTTGGGTTATTATGGTAATGTCACTGTAGGTTTATCAATTGTAACAAATGTTCCATTCTAATGTGGAATGTTGATTGTGCACACAGGAGACATGGGAAATCTTCATACTTTTCTCTCATTTTGCTGTGACCCTAAAACTGCTCTGTAAAAAAGAAAAAAGTGTCTTTAAAAAAAAATTCAGGGGCCTCCCTAGTGGTGCAAGGGGTTAAGCGCCACACTATGAAGCAATCCATAGCCTGTGCAACACGAGTTCAATCCCCGGCCAGCCAGGGAGAAACCCACGTCAAGGCAGACCTCTCCTGTCTTGCCCGCTGCTCCCCTCGGCAGTGTATTTCCTTTTTTTTTTTTTTTTAAAGATTTATTTATTTATACAAGCACTGGGTACACCCTTACGAAAGGGTGAGAGAATTCACCAGAGCCAGAGGGGAGAGCAGAGCAGGAAGTTTACTGAAATACACTGCTGAGGGGAGCAGTGGGCGGCAGGAGAGGTCTGTGCGCCATGTGGGACCCTCCATGGTGGCTGGGGATAGAACCGGCGCTGCAGAGGCTGCGGGCAGCTTCGCAGCCCAGCGCTCAACCGCTGCGCCACCCGGGGAGGCCCTCAGCAGTGTATTTCAATCAGTCTACCTGTTCTGTTCCCCACTCTGTCTTTGTTGGATCCTCTCACCCCCCACATCTCTGGCCTATACTCCTTGTATGCATAAATAAATAAATCTTCAAAAATAAATTCAGTTCATATATCATTTTCTCCTAGAAGGCTTTTCTGACCACCCCACAATTTGAAGAGACAGAGTTGGGTTAAATATTCCTATTTTCACTTCTGAGTCTTCAATGTGCTCCTCTATCACTGTGTAATATAGTAAAATCATTTGTCCTTATGTCTGTATCTATCACTAGACTGTGAGTTCCTTTAGGGGAAGGATATTACCTCACTCAGCTTTTCCCCCTTTCCATGGCTTAAAAGAGTGCAAGTACATTGTAAGAATTCAATAAATATTTATGAAGCTATCCACAGCCACTGCAGCATGAGTTCGATCCCCAGCCAGGGAGCTGACCCACATGGCACAGCAGACCTCTCCTGTCTTGCCCGCTGCTCCCCTCAGCAGTGTATTTCAGTCAATCTGCCTGTTCTGTTTCCCACTCTGTCTCTGGTGAATGCTTTCACCCCTGCCCCTCTGGCCTGTACCCCAGTTCTTGTATGCATAAATAAATCAATCTTTAAAATAAAATAAAATTGACATAAGAGAGATCAACAGGAGAAAGACAAACTTAATTGCATATGTACAGGAACCCCACAAAGACATGAGGCTCCCTGACATGAGGCTATGGGGTTTGCATGCCATGCTGAGCTAGGGAGAAGTGTTAAGAGGGCCTGGGATTTCAAAGGGAAGAAGACAATTTACATGGAGATGGGAAAAGCAAATGTTGGTAAAAAAATGTTCTGTATGCCATGCAGAGACAAAGGGACATAATGAAGACTTTGAACAAACAGGCCTTGCTAATTTCCCCCAGTCTGCCATACCTAGTTCTTATGCTTTGTAATTATCTCTGATGAGTTTCCTTCCTGGTAAAGGTCTCCTATCTAAAGTCTAGCAGGCAGGTAAGGGAGAGGTTAAAGAAAAAATTTTTGAATCTGCTATATCTTAAAAATAACCATGTCAAAATAATCCTAATGCCAAAAGGACATATTCTGGGGTGGCAAATTTTGCACTACCACAAAAGCATACAAGAAGATGTGAGAATCTGCTAGAATATACTGGGACTGTGTCAGGTTATCTCATGAACCCAATTTTCCCTTTGAAGATTCCTGCTGATGAGTCCTAATCTTAACTTCAGTTCCCACATCTGCTCCCCTCAATTTTCATGGTCTTTTTTGAGACCTGATGTTCATCAGGTGTCTATTCATCCTACATTGTACCCCCCTCCGCCAGCTCCCCATTCACTTCCTGGCACTGGAGCTACGTGGAGAAACGAAACAAGGTTCCTGCCCTAGACGAATTCATAGTTAAAGAAAGAGACTTTTAAACAAATAGTAGAAACATCCCTGGACTCTTGACATTCAGAATTCAGGGTGCTATCTTAAGATACACCCTTAAAATCTGCAGTATAAAGACTTGTCATTTTAAAGAGGTGGACATTTAAATGAAACTATCTTCAGGATTGGTGGGCAATGAAAGCAAATCATTCAGCCAGTAAGTGAGGCCCAGATGCCTCAATAGTATATGCATTTCACCTGGCAATGGGGTTCTTTACTCCTCTTCAAGCACACTGTTCCACTCATTACCAATATCAAGTGTTGCTAAAATCATCAGGTGCATTTTATCAGAAAAAAAATGAGGGTTCTCAAAACCCTCAAGAAAATTTTCTCATGAATATGAAAGGTATGTTTTATATACTTAAGGAAAAATTGATCACATATGTAGACCTGTATACTAAAAGGCACAAAATATTTCTTTCAGGGCCTCCCCAGTGGCGCAACGGTTGAGCGCTGGGTTGCGAAGCTGCCCACAGCCTCTGCAGCACCGGTTCGATCCCCGGCTGCTCCCTGGCCACTGGAGGAGGGTCCCACATGGTGCGCAGACCTCTCCTGCCGCCCACTGCTCCCCTGAGCAGTGTACTTCGGTCCTTCTGCCTGCTCTGCTCCCCGCTCTGGCTCTGGTGAATTCTCTCACCCTCCCGCGCTTCTGACTGTACCCAGTGCTTGTATGTATAAATACTAAATAAATCTTTAAAAAAAAAAAGACCTGTGATTTCAAAATATTTCTTTCAAATGAAAGAGATCTAAAGTAATGGCACAATAAACAATATTCACAAATCAGAACTCAATGATTTTACAAAGCAATTCCCCCCAAACTGATCTGTAGATTGTCAAAATTTTAAAAGGCCTTTCTATAGAAATAAGCTTATTCTAAATTTATATGGAAATGCAAATGATATAGAGGAGTCGATACAATTTTGAAAAACAAGGTAGCTGATACCTTGGTAGATGATATCATACAGATAGTATGATATCATATCTGATATCAAGAGTGATTATGTAGCTACAGTAATTAAGACAGTTTGGCACTGTGTTAAGATAGGCACAGAGGGGCCTCCCGGTGGTGCAGCCGGTTGGGCGCAGCAGGTTGAGCACAGCGCTGTGAGGCTGTCCGTGGCCTCTGCAGCACGGGTTCGATTCCCAGCCTGCCAGGGAGCTGCCCACATGGTGCGGCAGAACTCTCCTGCCTCGCCCGCTGCTACCCTCAGCAATGTCTTCAGTCCACCCATCTGCCTGTTCTGTTCCCTGCTCTGTCTCTGGTGAATCCTCTCACCACAGATCAATGGAACAGAATAGAGAGTGTGAAATTGATCCACATATAAGGAGTCAATTGTTTCTCACAAAGGGCCCAAGATTACTCAATATTAAGACTTCACAACAAACAGTGCAGCAACAACCGGACATCCACATGCATGAAAGCTAAATTTGTCTTTATTTTCACACTATACACAAAAGTTACTTTAAAAGAATTACTGAACAAAATGTAAAGCTAAAGGTATAAAACCTGTAGAAGAAAACGAAAGAGAAACTCATTTTATTTTATTTATTTTTAAAGATTTTTATTTATTTATTTATTTATTTATTTATTTATTTATTTATACATACAAGCACTGGGTACAGTCAGAAGCGCGGGAGGGTGAGAGAATCCACCAGAGCCAGAGCAGGGAGCAGAGCAGGCAGAAGGACCGAAGCACACTGCTGATGGGAGCAGCAGGCGGCAGGAGAGGTTTGTGCACCATGTGGGACCCTCCTCCGGTGGCCGGGGAGCTTCCCAGGATCGAACCGGTGCTGCAGAGGGGGCGGGCAGCTTCGCAACCCAGCGCTGAACCGCTGCGCCACCGGGGAGGCCCAGAGAAACTCATTTTAACTAACAGAAGGCAAAGATTTCTTAAGTAGGACTCAAAAAATTAAAAAATGAAAATTTCTCTTCACCAAACTTAAAAAATTCTGTTCTTCAAAAGATACTCCTAAGAAAATGAAAACTCAAGTCATAGAATAGGAGAAAAATGTTTGAAATATATGTTTGACAAAGGATTGGTATGCAGAATATGAAAGAACTTTTACAATTGAGTGACAAGTTGACAAAAAACCTAATTTTTTTAATAGGCAAAAGAGTTAAACAGGTATTTCACAAAATATGTAAGTAACTAAATAGAACTTGAGATGCTTACTGCTTTTAATCATCAGGGAAATGCAACTTAAAGCAACAGTGAGCAATTACTACATACACACAATAATGGCTAAAATTAAGAATGTGTCATCAAGGGCCTCCCCGGTGGTGCAGCGGTTAAGTGCTGGACTGTGAAGCTGCCTGCAGCCTCTGCAGCGCCAGCTCGAGGGTCCCACATGGGGCGCAGACCTCTCCTGCCCGGCCCGCTGTTCCCCTCAGCAGTGTACCTCATCATTCTGCCTGCTCTGCTCTCCTCTCTGGCTCTGGTGAATTCTCTCACCCTCCCGTGCTTCTGACTGTACCCAGTGCTTGCATAAATAAATAAATAAATAAATCTTAAAAAAAAAAAAAAAAGTGTTATCAAGGATGCAGAGCAACTCTGTAATGCTCAAACTCTGCTGGTGAGACTATAGAAAGTTAAACCACTTTGGAAAACGGATGGTCAATTTATTATAATGTAAGACAAACATTTGCAATTCCATTCCTAGATTTTTCTCCAACAGAAATGAAAACACGTGTGCACATAAAGACTTCTACATGAATTTTCATCCAGCAAAGCAACTCCATTAACTGCTAAAATGATAAATAGACTATTCATACAATGGAATACTACGAAGCAATAAAAAATAAATACTGACACATGCTATTAATAACATGGATTATCTCAAAAATATATTGTTAAACAGAAGAAACCAGAAATAAGAAAGTACTTACCATATAATCCCATTTTTTATATGAAATTATAGAAAAGGCAAAAACTGGCAGAAAGCAGATCAGTGTTTGGTCAGGACAAAATACCTCATGCGCCAACTTGAGTAGGGTCCTGCTAACTAAAGATGGAACAATCTTGTTATCAATAAGCTTAGTAATTGCAATGGAATGAAACATATTAAATGTGCTTCCATCTATGAGTTCATAGTGAAACTAAAACACACATGCTGTTTTTAAAAAGAATAACATGACGGAAACATTTTTCAGTTGTGGAATGTTGTTATAACATGGCCTTTGCTATATTTCCAGCAATATCTTGGCTTGATCTCAAATATTTTCAAATTGCGAAATAAGGTTATTAAATGAAAGGAATTTAGGCAAATAAAAATATGTTAATTTGTAAGGTCAGTGAAATTGTTTTTATCTGTTGAAACATTTGTTAATGTTTTTAAATCAACAAAATTTGAAACTCCTGTTATAAAAACCATCTGATCCTAGGTTCTACCCATAGAAATATCCTGAATTCATACTGCATATCCATTCTTAGTTCACATAGCTTTTTTTCCCTCTTTTCATGTCTGACATGCCAGGTCCTCTGAAATATCTCAGCTTTATTATTGCCAAGTAGTCTCCTAAATTCCAGGCCACTTAGGTGATGTTTCAACACTTCCCATTACCAAAGCCCTAGATTGACTTTTGATCACATTCATTCTAACCCATCTGAAGACTCCTATCTATCCACAGACATCTACTCAGGGTCTATATATTTTCTTTCTTTAGGTTGGCATTTTGTCATAAGGGAGAACAGATTAAGGAATGTGGTGAGCTACCACGCTGGGTGGGGACACATGGCACCCAGCCACCATGCAGAGCTTGGTGACACATGGCACCCAGCCTTGGAATATACATCCCAGGATGGTGACATACTCTCTTGAGGTTCAGATATTTTTGTTTTGGAAAGATGCAGACAAGTACAAGAATAACACAACATTCATATTCCCACCAAATAATTAACACTTAACTTTTTTGTCTAATTTGTGTCCACATTTTAATTATACATGTGTGGATACCTTCTCTTTATTTTTCTTTGTTAAGAAGACTAAAACTCCCTTTGACCCCCCCAAAAATATATATATACTTATAGATGTAGATAGACAGACAGATAGATAGATATAAAAAAAAAATGTGGAATTCTAAAACCCATCAGCGTTAATGGAAAAATAACTTGTAGGGCAAACTCTCCCGATAGTTTTCAGCCAATTTGTCTCATAGTTAGATGACAGTTATTTTTACTTCTCACCACTCACAGACTGTGAATGGGGCCTCCTGGGGATGGGAGACTGCGTGTGGGAAGCATGAGTAGTGAGATAGAGTGTCTATGCCACCAGAATTATATTCCCACATGTATCAGAAGGGAGGGTAAGAGCTGAGAAAGGACTTTAGCAATGATATAGTCCTTTTATTCTTACAGACATTGGGGGAAGAAAAGGTCAAAAGAAGTCAAATGAGCAGAAGCTCTCAGACAAGAACCCAGGGCACCCTGAAGCCTACTTAATGGTCATTTCCACAGTACCAGTTGCATATTTTTGAAACTATAAATTATTTAGAAAGCTCAAACAAATTAAGGAGTTGAGCTCTCAATAAATTTCAGGGTTCAATGACATAAGAGATTTTGTCAAAACACCAAAAACAGACTGAGCTATGAAGGTATGTAAACATTTGAGAGGCTAATTTAAGAAGGTATAGTATTTCCTAGGGGCACACCTCCCTTATTTATGTTTGTTAATTTAAAAATAGAAAACAAAAAAGTATAAAGATGGGCCATGGGTTCCACACAGGCACAAATTCAACCCTTGATCATTCATTCCTCATTCAGCAGCACTTAGAGTTTCTGCAATGGATCAGCCACTAAGTCAGGGGCTGGGACCCACAGAATAAGAGAGTATAGCAAAGCAGGGAAGACAGTGTATTAAAGTAGCAATCACCGTAAAGTGTGTCCAATGTTAAAACTGGGGAAACATGCTATTCTGAATGAATCCCTAGAGACTAATTCAAGCCCTTTCTCTCCTGTTATCAATGTATTTATGGGCTGCCTCTTTACACCATCAGCTGAGTTCCCCAAATACAAATTCTTTTCATTAAGACAACAAACATCAACTGAACACCTACCTACTGGTGTGCCATATATTGTGTGAGCATCTGCAGGTAAATTAGCAACGTAAAACTCATTTTGTATGAAGACATCATTTCATATGATGAATTTAGTACCACTTGACAGGGGTGATCTGAAAAATAATTTGATAGATCTTGAAAAAGCTCTTGTAGTATTCTGTCAGCAGATTCTGTCAGCAAAATCAACACTCATTTTCTGAGCTCCAGAAGGCTCTACCTTATTCCCTGGCATAGGTTTAAACGAATACTATCCATCCTTAACAAAGGTTTCGCTACCAGGCTGTGCAGGGCTCTCTACTCTGACAGACCCCGTGTTGGGCATACACTCTATTCGATATTCATTTTGTAGCTGTGTCTTCCCCTAAACTGGATGGACCATTTAGGAAGGCTGTGGCAACTCTCCACCCCATCATGGGGTGGTGGTCACCTAAAATCCCCACATTCATCATAAAACCAGAAACTCCCCTCCTAACGCGGGGGACTGCTTCATTAACCATGAGGCCCTGTATCCCTCCCACCGTCCCACTCCAGCAGTCTGATTTGTTCCACCGGGGGGAGAACGAAGCCAGGGCGTCTGTGTGGGAAGGGAATGGCGTCAGTGTGAGGTCACGTACATTGTCCCGAAAGCCATGTCTACACAGCGGGGACATTCCCGCAGGATGGCGGGGCGCCCTGGAGGCCAGACAGAGAGGCCCGAGTCGCGCAGACGAGCCAGAGGAGCTCAGGGTGGAGAACAAAGCGGGCCACCTCGCGGGGCGTGGCGGGACACCTGGCGCAGCCCCGAGCGCCCCCCGGGTGGGAGAGCGGGAGCGGCGCGCCAGGCCGGGCCGGGCGGGATGGGGCGGGACTTCCGGAAGCCATTTGCCTCAGCGGCGGGGGAACCGGAAGTGGGGGCGCTGCTGCTGGTGCTGGGGCCCGAGGAGGGACGCGCCGGAGCGGGGCCGCCGGGGCTGAGCGAGCAACAGACGCGCCTCCCGCCGACGCCGCAGCCGCTTGGGGCCCACACGGACCCCCTGCCTGAGTGAGTGCACCCCGGGTAGCGGGGACCCGAGCGGTAGGGCCGGGGCTTGGAAGGGACCGCGATTTGTTATTGTGAGAGGCCCGCGGCCGCCCCTCCCCCACCGCGCGCCCCTCCCCCCGCCGCCCCTTGGGGGCCTCGCGCGCGCGCCTTCTCCGCGGGCCCCGCTTTGGTTGCCCGCCGCCCGCGCTGCTCCCTGGACCTCCAGGCCCCGCATCGCCCCTGGGATCCTTTCCTCAGCATCCCACCCCCCCAAACCTGTCGCCTCTCCTCTGCCGCTGACCTCCTCCACTCCGCCTTTGCGCGTGCAGGAGAACCGTGGCGGGGCGCACCGCCCTTCCCCTGCCCACCCGCCGGGGTAGCCCCCATCCTGCACCCCTGGTTCTTCTGGAGGGGCCTTCGCCACTGCAAGCACCGCGTGGAGCGACTCCCTGCCGCCGGGCTCAGCTGTTGCCTGTGCTCCCCCTCGGGTGGCTGGACCTCTGGCCGGCCTCTCCGCGCTGCTCCTGTCTGGGAGGCCTGCAGCGCGGGCCCAAACCAGTTTCTCTGTTTTCTGACTGAGCATTTTCTTCCTCCCTCTGGTGTTGAAGAATTTCACCTCTTCAGAAACTTGTCCGTTTCCTCTAATAATGTTTTCAAAAAGCCATAGACTGTCACGGCGCTGCAGGGATCGATCCCTCCTTAGAGGGCTGTCCAGCCCAGCACCTCATCCTCGAGGTGCGGTCTAGCGAGGTTGGTGATTTGCCCAAGGTCAACCTGCTAGGTAAATGGACCTAGGGGCCGGGGGGTTTGGTGTTTTTTTCACCTGCTCCATTTCCACTTACCAGATCAGGCCCTTCTGTCCTACAAGTTTGTGATAAACCCGTTACGAGGTGACTCACTCTTCTGCTTTCCATAACTCTCAGGCCAGCGTTGCTTTTCATAGTTTATATACACACCTTAAGAAAATCAAATACTTGAAGCTTTGACCTCTTAATTAGAACTTGAAAGGGAAGCCCACCTGGATCCAGCTTAGCACCTCCTGTTGTATAGCTTTAAGTTGGAAGGGGGTGAGAGGCAAAGATGTGGAGAAAGCAGAAAATACCTAGGTTTATCGTCCCTGAGCGTTTGAGAAAGGCTTTGCCTTAGATCTGCTTGGTGTCTTTAGATTCTCCTGGGCACATTGTTCTGACTTAAAGGTTGCCTCCTTGTGGGGGAGCAGGGGAGGAGTAGGAAGTCATTGTGCTTTAATTTGTTGGCTTGGGCATTTGATAATAAATTATGGATGCGCTGGAACCAAGGAACCCACACACCAGGCCACTGAGGCAGGATATTCAGAATGAGGCCTGCCTGCCCCTCCAGGATCACACTGCCAACTGCCTCTGAAACAAAATGAGGAGTCTTAGGTCAGAGTAGAAACATTCTGAATCTTTTCTTAGTACAACTTTGCCCCTTCATGACTTTCCTGGTTAAACTAAAGAAACTTCCAGGGCCTCCCTGGTGCCACAGGAGTTAAGTCTCTATGAAAGTTATCTAGCATAGCCAGCCACTGCAGCATGAGTTCAATCCCCAGGCCTGGGGTGCTAACCCACATGGCTCAGCAGACCTCTGCTGTCTCCCAGCTGCTCCCCTCTGCAGTGTATTTCAGTAGATCTGCCTGTTCTATTCCCCACTCTGTCTCTGGTGAATCCTCTCACCTCCCCCACCTCTGGCCTACAACCCAGCTCTTGTATGCATAAATAAATAAATCTTTTAAAAATAGAATAAACTTCCAGCTTAGTTTGAGAATTTGTATTTCTTTGTTGTTGGAACTGGTCTCCTATAAGCGTCTGAAAACTGGTGGTTTAGTGTCACAGTCCAAATAAAAAAGATAGAAAATGAGGGTAAATTGAGAAATACTGTGCAAATTGCTTAGCCATTTTTCCAGAGAACTCATTTTAATGGCTAATTAAAGCCTCCTTGGAATAGCATCTAGGTAAATTAAAACTTGTTCTTGCGACCTTAATCTCCATTCTGAGTTTTTTCTAACTGAACCGGCTGTTTGAGATCTCAGGAGTTAATGACTTGTTGTATGGGGGAGAGTATTAAGAACCAGTAAGGAGAGATGGGAGTCACATCCCTCCCAGTTGGTCCTTTCCTTGTGGTTACCGATGAAAGTGTCACTCTTCTGACTGCTGCTGTTACCATCACTGAGTAAACTGAGGCAGGAAAGCCAAAGTCACCAAATTTTTGTGGCCCCAGCATGGGCTGTTCTCTGGATGGCTCCTGATTTCATTCTTCATTTTTATTGTAAGTATACACCAGTTTAGGTAATTAACTCCCAAATGATTTATTATCCTCTAAATATATAAGTCTCCTAGCTTGGATAGTTCAAGCCAGGTTGTTAAAGGGGAATTGCATGGGTTTGTGGCTCCGTTTTTCTTTACCTGCTGTTTAAAAGCGGTCCCAAGCTGTAGACATTAGTACAACTATGGAAGCTACTTTGTATTGTAAGACTTTGATTTGGCAAAATAGTACAAAATCCAAGTTTCTGAATGCACAAAGAAACAAATTTTTGCTCAAATATTTTGCCCTTGTAGAAAGGGAAGAAATATGACCTTGTATTTGTAAAGGAAAAAAAAAAAACCTAGTGAATTGGGAACAACTGCCCTCTCTCCCAGTTCTACCTACCTGGTGACCTCAGATAAATAATTTGTTCCTCAGTTTCTCTGTTAGTATAGCCTTTTTTTTTTTTTTTTTAATTTTTTAAGTTTTTTTTTTTTTTTTTTTTTTAATATATACAAGGACTGGGGTACAAGCCAGAGGCATGGGAGGGTGAGAGGATTCACCAGAGACAGAGTGGGGAACAGGCAGACCACCGAAAACACTGTTGGGGGGAGCAGTGGGTGAGGCAGGAGAGGTGTGCTGCGCCATGTGGCTATCTCCCTAGCCGGCCAGGAATCGAGCTTGCACTGCAGAGGCTGCGGACAGCTTCACAGCGCTGCGCTCAACCTGCTACGCCACCAGTGAGCAGTATGCCTTTTTTTTTTTTTGCCCATGGAGAAATTTGAGACTGAGAGGTTTTAATCAGGGTAGCATCAGAATGCCATTAAATTTGGGTAGTAATAATAGAAATTTAAGTGAATACATTTACTAAATTAGAATTCATCACTACTCCATATATTTTTTTCTAGATAGAGCTTGACATCCTTTGCCCAAGAATAATAGACTTTGGAGGTATGGTACCCTGAGTTCAAATCTCACCTCTACACTTATAGATAGAGTAGGATCCTTAAATCTTGCCCAGCTTCAGTTTTATTTAAATAACAAAGCTCCTACACAAGTGTCTTATAAATAATAAATTTATGATAAATCTTAATTGTGGTTATTACAATTATAATTCTAGATCAGTTTACCTGTTGAAGGGGCTCTGAATATTTATGTCTGTAAATTGAATCATAGATCTAAAGAGTTATTGTTGTTTTTATTGGTCTTGAAAGTAGAGTATATGTTCTCCCAGGGATACATAAGATGTTCCATTTGAATACGGGGAAAAACACTAGAACTTCTTTATTTTTTGTAAAAAGGAAAAAGTAAACTTTGCTAATATGTAATGTACAGATTAACAGTAATTCACACATTTAACTTAAAAATAAGTATACCTATATTGTGGTGCATTTCAAAAATAATTCTAAAACCTCTGGAGGTGTCTGGACCTCATTACTCTGATCCAGTCTTTGCTTGTATGCTTTAGTCCACTATAAGCTTTCCTATTCTGTGTTCTCCTAACCACTTTGAATCTCCTTGGTGGAATCTACCTTGTGGCACAGGCCATGCCATTTTGTTAGAAATTTGTCTCACTGTACATGCTACTACCTACAGTCCCTGGCTTCCTGCTTTGGGACATGAAGAATAAGTCTGATAATCTCTTCCCAGTAATCTTTGCATAGTTTGATGGCTCTTTTTGTTCTGTGTCTTCCTCTTCCCCAACCATTTGTTTGTTTTGATTTTTTTTTCCTGATTATAAACACACCTGTTTGTTTCAACTGTTTCTAACATGACGGGTTCAAATTTCTCATCATCTTGGCTCTTTTCCTCTAGATCACCCTCCAGTTTGCCAAAATCCTTTTTAAGTTTCTCAACAAGATCTGAACTTGGTATTCCAAAAACAAATGAAGTGTCTATATCTTGTCTTTAAGTAGTGAGGGATGTATTTGAATTATGCATAAGGAAGACAGTTCATATTCACAGTTTCTCACCCTTGATCTTGAAATAATCCCCAGGAAAAATAGTTTCCATTATATAATTATATAGTGAGATTAGGACAGATTACTTTTCTCCTTTTCAGTAGAGATCCTTTAATTATATTCTCTATTAAACTCTGTGTTGGTTAACATGTTAACTGTTTCTCCAGGTAGGACAGTATAGGGGAGCAAATTAATGAAATTGGTAGGTTTTTAATTTTTTTTTTTTAATGAAAGCTGCATGGTAATCTTTGCATAGTTTGATGGCTTTTTTTTTAAGATTTATTTATTTGTTTATTAAAGATTTATTTATTTATACAAGCACTGGGTGCAGTCAGAAGCGCGGGAGGGTGAGAGAATTCACCAGAGCCAGAGCAGGGAGCAGAGCAGGCAGAAAGACCGAGGTACACTGCTGAGGGGAGCAGCGGGCGGCAGGAGAGGTCTGTGCGCCATGTGGGACCCTCCGGTGGCCGGTGGCCGGGAGCAGCTGGGGATCGAACTGGCGCTGCAGAGGCTGCGGGCAGCTTCGCGACCCAGCGCTCAACCGCTGCGCCACCGGGGGGCCCGAAATTGGTAGGTTTTTAAAAATCTATTTTAAAAGTTAGGAAGCAGGCTTACTCAGTTAGCAAGTGGAAAATTAAATTGTTTGTTGCTATACTTTTTTATATTGTATTTCTAATTTTGAAATCCGTAAGATTGGATAAGTTGTTTGCCCCTTTCTGTCCTAACTTAGCTAGTAAGGTTTTTTGATCAGCAGAGACGAAAGATGTTTTAAAAATTAAAACTTGGTAATAAGCACCCTGTCAATTTAATCTAAATTGCCTGACAAATCTAGAATTGAACTTAGATCCCAAGAAACTTTTCTATAGAAGGCATAGAAAATCTTACTGACTTAAAAATCAAAATCAAAAATAAACTCGAATTTTTTGCTCTTTTTTTTAAAATTTATTTATTTATTTATACAAAAACTGGGTACAGTCAGCAGTGCGGGAGGGTGAGAGAATTCACCAGAGCGGGGAGCAGAACAGGCAGACCTTTGAAGTACACTGCTGAGGGGAGCAGTGGGCAGGAGAGGTCTGTCGCGCCATGTGGAACCGTCCCCAGCGGCCGGGGATCGAATGGCGCTACAGAGGCTGCAGGCAGCTTTGCAGCCCCGTGGCTCAACTGCTGCGCCACCAGGGAGGCCCCTAAACTCAAATTTTGAATGAATTTATGTGACTATTTTAATTATTTAATCATTTTTGCTTTTTCCTTTGTCTTTTCATTTTCCACGCCTTTCTTCAACAGTGAGATCCCAGAGAGATCCCATAGTCTGATTGGTGCTATACATGTTCATTTTACAGTTCTCACCACTTTATGTATTGATGTTTTAATTCAGTGTGGTAGGTGTCTTTTGAGTGAAATGGTTAACTAGAAGGTCCCCTTTAAGGAGTCAGCATGAACTGGTTTGTGATAAGTGGGCCAGATTTAATGTTATTGGGGTCATGCAACCCTAATTTCAGTCACTCACTGTGAATATTACCTAAACTATCTGATCCTTGTTTTTGTAGTATTTTTGTGAGGACTGGAGTCCTATTAAGGAATGAATATATAGATATAGATATAGATATAGATATATATGGAGAGAGAGAAAGAGTTTGTGTGAGTGTGTGTGTAATGGGACTATGTATATCTATATATAGTTTTCTGATAGTTACAAATTTTCGTAATCTAAATAAATGTGTCCCAAATCCCAGCTAGTCCTCATTTTTAGCATCCTTAGCATTTACCAAATGACCTCTTGAGCCTAAAATGTCTTTTAGTAAGTATTCTCCAGAATTGACTGAAAACAGTCTTATTCCTTATTTTTTCCTTTTGGAATATTGCAGCATTTTAAATTTTTCTGAATTTCACTTATCAGACTTCATTATCAGATCAACCCATGTTTGGGCTGATCATTAGTAAGTTTCTTAGTAGAGACCCATTAAAAATAAAAATACCTAATAAACATTTGCTAAAAACTAGTACCAAAGTCTATTTATCAAAGTCTATTTAACTAGTATCAAAGTCTATTTATCTATTGTACTCTGTAGTACAGTTACTTGCCTGATGTTTAATATCCAGTGTTTGCTGTTTAATCAGTATATAATCAGCAGTGTAGTTATCCTTAAATGTGTAACTTTCAGTCTGAAGGGCACTAATGGACTGTAAGTGTCTAGTTGGTAGTGTCACTTGATACTTACAGTAAGTAGTCATGCAAGATTAATATAGATGTAAAGACTATAGTTGGAACAGATTTTTTAAATGTCGTATTGCTTTTAATGACATTCAAATCTGTCTGGAAGTTTAGTGATGCTGGATATTTATGGGATGTAAATAGTTGTCATGTTATCGAACTTATCTCTGCTGAAAATAAACTTCAGTTGGTTAGTTTCTGGACAAAACCACAATGCATCTTAAATTATTGTTTAAAACTTTAACACCTAAGTAAGTGGTAACACATAATAAAATGAGTGAAATATGACATTTTTTTCCTCAGGTGTAGAATGAGCCAAGGAGACTCAAATCCAGCAGCTATTCCACATGCAGCAGAAGATATTCAAGGAGATGACAGGTGGATGTCTCAGGTAAAAGGAAGTGCGTATGTATTATTCACATGAGATGAGCCACTTCAGTGTTTGAGAGTCTTTTGCCCCAAGCTCGAAAGGGAGTTGTTGGTTTTTTGGGTTTTTTTAAAAGATTTTATTTCTTTCTTTCATAGAAGAACTGGGGTTTAGGCCAGAGGTACAGGGGATGAGAGAATTCACCAGCGACAGAGTGAGGAGCAGAACAGGCAAATCTACTGAAATACACTGCTAAGGGGAGCAGGGCAAAACAGAAGAGGTTAGCTGCACCATGTGGTCTAGCTCCCTGGCCAGGGATTGAACTTAGACTGCTGTGGTAGGCGATAGCTTGATAACCCTGAGACTTTAACCCCTGCACCACCAGAAAGGCCCTATAGTATTCTCGTTTTTAAGCTTTTTAATTTTGAAGTAATTTCAAAATTAATACAAAAATTTTAAAAAGAACACCCTATAAGCGTTGTCTAGATTTGCCAGTTGTTAACAATTGTCATAAATGCCTAATTATTGTGCCTGTACCTGTTCGTGTATGTGTATACCAACGTACTGTATTTTCTGAACCATTTGATAATAAGTTGCAGGCCTCATTCCTTCATCCTAAATATTTAGTGTTTTCTAAGGAAGATGTTTTCTTCATAACTGCAGTGTAATTATTAAAATCAGAAAATTTGGCATTGATTGCTTAATTCAGAAGCCATACCCTCATTTCTCCAGTTGTCCCAAAGATGTTCTTGTGTCAGATTTCTTCCCAGTCTAGAGTCACATGATATTGACATCTTGGAATAGTAAAATATTTGTTATTGTAGACTATCTCTCAATTTGGGTTGGTTTCGTCCTCATAATTAAGATTCAGACTACAGTTTTGGCAGGAATATCAGTGCATCCCATAGAGGCCATGATGATGCTTGGTCTCGTTGATAGTGTTTACCACTTGGTTAAGATGGTGTTGGCCTACGTCATGTCTTGTCAATTTATTATAGTATGGACTCCTGGGTTCTTATTTTATTTTATTTTTTTTTTAAAGATTTATTTATTTATACAAGCACTGGGTACAGTCAGAAGCGCGGGAGGGTGAGAGAATTCACCAGAGCCAGAGTGGGGAACAGAGCAGGCAGAAGGACTGAAGTACACTGCTGAGGGGGAGCAGTGGGCATGGCAGGAGAGGTCTGCATGCCATGTGGGACCCTCGCTGGACGGCCGGGGATCGAACTGGTGCTGCAGAGGCTGTGGGCAGCTTTGCAGCCCAGCGCTCAACCACTGCGCCACCGGGGAGGCCCTGGGTTCTTATTTTATTCACTGGATTATCATTCATTGTAATTTAGCAGGTAGGAATCCCTTCATGCTGGCCTCTTTTTCATGTGTCCCTTTTTTTTTTTTTTTTTTTTAGCATTTTTATTACTTTCCTCTTAATAAACTGCCATGTTTGTCTATGACTATATTTAATTTTGTTTCCAATTGTATTACCTCTTTGAATAACAAGGTCTGTGTTATTTTAAGTAGTTACAAGTTTTGTACTTCAGTGTTAATACCCTTCAGGGTATTTTTTCTTGTCTTTCCATACTTAAAAGCCTGTCAGCTAACTTAGTTAGAGTAGTACTATTTTTTTTTTTTTGATGGTTTCATATGATTATTACTAAGTTATTCTTACTTAGGCTTCCTAGTTTGTACTTTTAAAAAAGTATTATGAAAAAGGTAATATGAAATATCTGTATTTTCCATTGGCCCAAAAAGATTGCTAATAGAATTTATGTTCTTATGTTAATTGACCATATTTCTTTCTTTCCTGACAACTCATCTCCAAACCAATATCCTAAATTGGGTATTTTCATGTATTTATGTATTACATATATTTGTATGTATATAAAACACATATTATTTTCCATGTCTTTAAATTGCATCTATCGTTCTGAATGTATTTTTCTGCAGTATATCATATATTAAAAGTGTAGCTATAGTTTATTCATTTTTTTCTTTAGTACTTCATTGCTATATATGAAAACACCAAAATGGATTTACCCATTTTTCATTGATGGGCATTCATCATTTATAACTATGAAAAATAATAACTAGACCTAGAAGCCATTTGTTCCTTGGTATAAATTAGCAGATTTTAAATTGTGCTGATTGGGGAAAAAAATAGTGAAATGGAAGAAAAACAAGATTATTTATATTTTTTTAAGTTGCATAATATGGAAGGACTAACTTTACTAAGTATTAAAACACTAATTATTGGGGAAAAAACAGATCTTGGTTTTTAAATACAGTCTTCAATTTGCTTTAAAATCTGAGGATGGGGTAGAGCAGTAGTTTGGGAAATGACCGAAATAATAGTGGCTGTAATTAGGTGATTGCTGTAGTTGGTGATGGGTACATGTAGGTTCATTATGTTATTCTCTCTGCTTTTGTGTATGTTTGATATCTTCCATAATAAAAGATTTATTTTAAGGGTGATAATGAAAGACTTGACAGTAGATAAACTCAGTATAGATCATACCAAAACATTAAGCTAAAAAAGAAGGCTCAGCAGCAGACTAAGGAAAATACTAAATGTTATAGATGAAGTAAATATTATAGATGAGGCATTGATGTTTTTTATTATCATAAAAATATCCTCATGGTATCACTAGATAAGTATCTTAATAAAAACAGGGCAGGAAGTTTTTAACATTTTTTTCCCTCAAAAAATACAAATTAGAACAATGGGAAGAGAAAGGAGAAAGAAAAATTTTATTATCCAGAGCAAGTATGGTTATAATAAAACCAGTTGTGATATATAGCCCTTTGGCTAAGAATTTGAAGATATTATCCAAGATCCATGAAAGTTTGACCTAAGAATTCCCAGTATGTAAAAAATAGAGTACATGTAAACTTCTTTATAACAGTATTACTGACAATTCTGTTGATAGGAAAATAATTTTTTTAATGGGTGTGTTCTGTGGTATATTATCTGGCAGTTAAAAATTATGACTATGAAAGTCATGTAGCTCCATAGAAAAATAATTCTAATATAATGTTAAGTGCAGTTGCCATGACTGCTATTTATTACCTACTGGGTGCCCACCAGCAGCTGAGCCCCTTTCATAGAACTCTCATCTTCCCAACTCTAAAATGAAGTTGCCAGCAGATGGGAAAAACAAGACTCAGATTATGTACTTCCTTAAGGTCATTGGGTTGCAAAGTAGACAAGCTAGGATTTGAATGAGGTTTTTCTGTCCCCAAAGCCAAAGGAGCCAGAAAGAGGTGTACGTAATGATTCAGCTATGGCATGGGGGTGAGAGGGAGAGTGTATGAAAAAGGATGAGAAGAAAATACCCATATATGGTATAAGTTGCTGAGTTAGGATGGTAGAATTAGAGGTGTTTGGTGTTGTCTTTTTCTATTTTTCCAAACTTGCTGTAACTAAAAAGAAAATGTAGAGTAATTAAACCTTTAGAATGGTAGAGTATAAATTCCAAGACACTCTAAAAACTGAGCTGTTAGTATGGAGATATATTAATAGTTGGTGACTTCAGTTCATGCAGTAGAAAGTTGACATGATGTGAAAATGCACCTAATTCATTAACTGGAGTTTTATTTTTGTTCATCTCATCCTTTCAGCTTAAAAATGCATATTGTTAAGTACAGTTAAAATAATATGCTTCCATGGTTAAATTTGAGAGAAAGAAAAACTTCTAAAAAAACATGTTAATGTAGTTTTCTCTTCTGGTTTCAGTAGAATCCCTGTTTTCTGAAGCACTTACTTACATGATCAATAGGGTAAGGGTGGGTAAAAAAATTGCAACATTTAATTGCAGATTGAGAGGAGTAAGTTTTAGGGACAAATGGAATGCTTAGCAACATAGTATGTAACTGGTTGAACAACAGTTTTGTCTAGACCAAGATATCACACAAGGAAAGAATAACCACCTTCTAAATTTCTCTTTTCAAACCAGCACAACAGATTTGTCCTGGACTGTAAAGACAAAGAGCCTGATGTACTATTTGTGGGGGACTCAATGGTGCAGTTAATGCAACAATATGAGGTAAAGGTGGAAGGGGGGGGTGAGGGTGGTTCTTGGCAACTAATGTGAACCCATGTGTTGCTAACAGACTTTCTAAGCTGAACCTATACACTTACCCTAGACACTGTAGAGAAGCTCTAGATTAGCATATGAGAGTCACACCCACCTAGTGGGATTCTTCATACTTGATGAGACAAAAAAAAGTTAGCATTGTTTATAACTAAACTTCCTTTTTTGCTTTGACTTCCAAGAAGCTTCACATTATATTTACCTGTATTTGTCTTCATCATGAGTTTCTACTTACTTGTATTTTACTATTTTCTTGATTGTATTTGCTCATTTATATTTGTCTTAGTCACAGTTTTCACCATTATTTTATATATTTCTACAGCAAGCTGTTCCAAATCTTGTTTTTAGGGTTAGGAGTTATATCAAAGGAAATTTAAAAGAAAAGATAACTATTTCTTTTTGGCTCCAGCACTCGAAATTTCATTTTGTGTTTGTTTTTATTTTACCTTAGTCTTTTAAATGACTGAACAAAATGAAAGGAGAGTTTATTGAATCACAACTTTATTATAAATATTGGTACCTCTTAAGGGGTCATCAGGTTGAGTTGTGATTCAGTTCTGGGGCTAAGACCAGTGCTGCATCAAGAACTGAGTCACACAATGACATATGCAAGGCCCTTTAAACAGAGGGTGATTGACCATCTGCACTGTAATGTTAGAATACAAAACATGAAATGTTACTTCCATTGCCTCAAAATATTACTGCAGGTAAAGAATCTTATTCTCTACTGATTTTACCCAGAATAAATCGAGTTTCTCTCTTTTTAGATTTGGCGAGAGCTCTTTTCTCCACTTCATGCTCTGAATTTTGGAATTGGGGGAGATACAACAAGACATGTTTTGTGGAGACTAAAGAATGGAGAACTGGAAAATATTAAACCTAAGGTGAAATGAACTTTTTTTTTAAAGACTATCATTAATCTTGTGTCTTTTTCAGATATAAATTGCCTAAAACTGGTAAGTAAAAAAAAATTGCTTCTTTAAAGTGTTTTTTCACTATTTCAGCTTCATGCCTCTTTAAGGGAAATGATATCGTCATTACTTAAGAACATTCCAAATACATATTTAATTAAAAAGACCATCTATTGTTACCCCTGGTCATACTTGTACTCTCTTCAGCTGTAGAAGAAGAGTCCATGCTGATTAGGTGGGCTGTTCTGTGGACCTGAGACCGTATGAGGAGAAACTGCTTAGAGGTGGGCCTTAAGAGCAGAGCCAAGTTCCCTTCAGGAAGTAATTTTGTCTTTTTTTTTTTTTTAGAGCCTTTGGAGTTTTTTTTAAAGATTTTTATTTATTCATACAAGCACTGGGTACAGTCAGAGGCGCGGGAGGGTGAGAGAATCCACCAGAGCCAGAGGGGAGAGCAGAGCAGGCAGAATGACGAGGTACACTGCTGAGGGGAACAGCGGGCGGGGCAGGAGAGGCCTGCGCGCCATGTGGGACCCTCACCCGGCGGCCGGGGAACGAACCGGCGCTGCAGAGGCCGCAGGCAGCTCCGCAACCCAGCGCTCAACTGCTGAGCCACCTGGGAGGTCCCCCTTCAGGGAGTAATTTTGGGCCTATTTAACCATGTAAACAAATTGATAGTCAAGGCCTCTAAGTTCTTCTCAAAAAAATTTGAAGCAGATGTGAATAAATAATTCACCATAAACATGTGCCCAGTAGTGGGCCTCCCTGGTGGGCCGAGGGGTTAAGATCTGACCTATGAAGCTATTTGCAGCCATTGCAGCATGAGTTTGATCCTGGCGGCCAGGGAGAAACCCACATGGTGCAACAGACCTCTCCGGATTCGCCTGCTGTTCCCCTCTGCAGTGTATTTCAGTCAATCCGCCTGTTCTGTTCCCCACTCTGTGAATCCTTTCACACACCCCAGCACCTCTGGCCTGTACCCCAGTTCTTGTATGCATACATAAATCTTTAAAAACAAACAAATATGTACCCAGTACTTTGTCACATTATAAAGGTCCTGAATTGACAGACTGCATATGATTTTTTTCATCCTCAAACATGGGGAAAAAACACCTTTTTCCATTTATCAGTTGAGCCACTGATAACAGTTGTGTCAATTGAAAGTTTTTTTTTTTTTAAATATTTTTTTTTTTTAAGATTTACCTATTTCATCTATACAAGCACTGGGTACAGTCAGAAGCGCGGGAGGGTGAGAGAATTCACCAGAGCCAGAGCGGGGAGCAGAGCAGGCAGAAGGACCGAAGTACACTGCTGAAGGGAGCAGCGGGCGGCAGGAGAGGTCTGTGTGCCATGTGGGACCCTCCTGTGGTGGCTGGGGAGCAGCTGGGGATTGAACCGGCGCTGCAGAGGCTGCGGGCAGCCTCGCAACCCAGCACTCAACCGCTGCGCCACCGGGGAGTCCCCAATTGAAAGTATTTTATTCTTTGCCTTTCTAAAAGAAAAACTTACCTGTTTTTTTTTTTTTGTTTTGTTTTGTTTTTAAAGATTTATTTATTTATTTATACAAGCACTGGGTACAGTCAGATGCACGGGAGGGTGAGAGAATTCACCAGTGCCAGAGCGGGGAGCAGAACAGGCAGACTGACGAAGTATTGCTGAGGGGAGCTGCGAGCACAGCAGGAGAGGTCTGCGCGCCAGTGGCCGGGGATCCAACCGGCGCTGCAGAGGCTGCGGCAGCTTTGCAGCCCAGCGCTCAACTGCTGCGCCACCGGGGAGGCCCAAAACTTACCTATTCTTTTGTGACAGAGTAGAAGTTACTTGTGGAGTCATATAGGAAGCTGTTACATTTCTAGGTGATGACTGTAAAAAAATTTTTTTAAAGATTTATTTATTTATGTATACAAGAACTGGGGTATAAGCCAGAGGTGCAGGGGGTGGGAGGATTCACCAGAGACAGAGTGGGGAGCAGAACAAACGGGTTGACTGAAATACACTGTTGAGGGGAAGAGTGGGTGAGTCAGGAGAGGTCTGCTGCGCCATGTGGGTTAGCTCCTTGGCTGGGGATGGAACTCATGTCACAGTAGCTAGAGATAGCTTGATAGCACTGTGTCTTTAACCCCTGTGCCACCAGGGATGCCCACATTTTTTTTAAGAGAAAAACTTGATAAAAATACATTCAGCCTCCATCCCAGTATATGAGTGCTGCAATGTGTTGAAATCCTTTACACTCCCCTGGGCACATCTGTTAATTATTTCAAAAGGTACGTCTAGTCAAGGAGTCTTTTTTTTTTTTTTCTCTTTTTTTTGAGTTGCAAGTATTTCCCCTAGATGTCTTAGATTTCACTTAAAAACATTTTTGTGATATGTAGATGCTTAATTGTTTTTTTTTTAATAGAGGCATGTTTTATTTATTTGTTTGTTTGTTTGTTTTGTTTATGCAAGCACTGGGTACAGTCAGAAGCGCGGGAGGGTGAGAGAATTCACCAGAGCCAGAGCGGGGAGCAGAGCAGGCAGAAGGACCGAAGTACACTGCTGAAGGGAGCAGCGGGCGTCAGGAGAGGTCTGCGAGCCATGTGGGACCCTCCTCCGGTGGCCAGGGAGCAGCCGGGGATCGAACCAGTGCCGCAGAGGTCGCGGGCAGCTTCGCAACCCAGCGCTCAACCGCTGCGCCACCGGGGAGGCCCTTAATTGTTTTTTTTAAGATTTTTTATTTATACAAGAACTGGGGTACAGTCCGAGGTGTGGGAGGGTGAGAGAATTCACCAGAGACAGAGCGGGGACCAGAATAGGCAGATGGGTGCTCGCTCCAGCAGCACATACACTAAAATTGGAATGATACAGAGAAGATTAGCATGGCCCCTGCGCAAGGATGACACTTAAATTCGTGAAGCGTTCCATATTTTTAACAAGCCAATCCAAATCAGCCCCTTAAGAAGAAAGAAAATTAAGGTTAGGGGATCATGTGTAAATGGATAAGTGTGAAAGTAGAAATTACCTACTCCAGAGAGCCATTTGGGTACTTTGCCTTTAAATAAAATGTCTCTTCCATCTGGCCCAAAAAAAAAAAAAAAAACAGAATAGGCAGACTGACCGAAGACACTGCTGAGGGGAGCAGGGGGCGAGATAGGAGAGGTTTGCTGCACCATGTGGGATTCTCGCCGACCGGCCGGGATCAAACCTGTGCTGCAGAGGCTGTGGACAGCTTCACAGTGTGGCGCTCAACAGCCTGCGCCACCAGAGAGGCCCTCTTTTTTTTTTTTTTTTTAAGATTGATTTATTTATGCATACAAGAGCTGGGGTATAGACCAGAGATGTGGGGAGTGAGAGAATTCACTAGAGACAGAGTGGGGAACATAACAGGTAGACTGACTGAAATACGCTGCTGAGAGGAGCAGCAGGTGAGTCAGGAGAGGTCTGCTGTGCCATGTGGGTTGCTCCTTAGCCTGCTGGGGATCGAACTCGTGCTGCAGAGGCTGCGGATTGCTTCATAGTGCGGTGCTTAGCCCATTGCGCCACCAGGGAGGCCCTTAAGTACTGTTTCTAACTCCATAATAATAATCTTATTTCTTCCTAGTACAATTTTGCACTCAAATATTAATCTTAGAATTTATCTTGATATGTATGAGGCATGAATCTATTTTAAAGTGACTGCACAGTTGAAATTATCTAACACCATTTGAACTGTTCATCTTTCTTTGATTTTTGAATAAAACATCTAAATATTAGACATTCCTTTCTCTCTGAATACTTATCTCTCCTCCTCCTCCTCTTATTTATAGGTTATTGTTGTCTGGGTAGGAACGAACAACCATGAAAACACGGCAGAGGAAGTTGCAGGTGGAATTGAGGCCATTGTACAACTTATCAACACAAGGCAGCCACAGGCCAAAATCATTGTATTGGTATGTAGTCCTTGGGTGCATGGAGACTTTGATGTCATTAGGTCAGGTGAGGACTCTATTTAGAAACATGATTGTTTAAGAATATGGAGAATTTTTAGGTGGGAATAGTTTTCAATACTTCTGAGAAGCTCTTCTCTGATATATCCCATTGTCTTACCAACCTCAGCATTTCCCAGACCAACTGTGGGGTCATCTTTTATTTGCTCATACTTGTTTAGAAGTGAAACAAGTTTGCCTTGTTTGTTGCCTCGGGTAGTCTTAATTTTTTTTTTAAATTGTCTTGTAACTTTATAAATTACATATGATACTTGTCCTAGTCCTGAGTCTCTTAGCCTTGGGTTTCAAATTGGCTTAGGTCTGTTGTTCTCTTTCATTGTAAATTTGTAAAGGTCGTGTTTTTGTTAGAATCTCTAAAGTCTCTAAAACATTAGAAATTCAGTCAGCAAGAAAATGGTCTTACCCCTTTATAGTTCTACCCTTAACAGAATGTGCTATTGTTTATAGTTATAGCATTATTAGTCTTCATGGTCTCAGAAATTAATGATTGTCAATTTCAATGTAAAAATTTACCTGTCAGTATTCTTTGCCCAACTAAAAATGCATGTTTCAGTGAAATCTGATGTGTTCAGCTCTTTACTGAGATAGTATTAGGAAAATATTTATTCAACAGATGTGAAAATCTCCATGTACCAAGCACCATAATAGGTCCTGAGCATATAAAATGAGTAAGTCGTCGCTCACAGTCTGTGCATGAACACAGTAATATAAAAAGAGTTACCAAACTGCCTCCTTATGGGATTAAGGGGAGAACAGTCCATTTTGGATATAATTGTTGACATCTAAGTTTAGTTTTAAAGAACTAGCTTGTCTCCAGACAAATGAAGAAATGTGAGAAAAGAAGGGACTGCAGAAAAATAAAAAGAAAATGATCAAAGTTTATATATTTATGTGTGTATTGAATAAGTGAAGGGGAGGATTCTAGAAGAATTTTAGGGTTGTTATCAAAGTTTGAGGTTGGGATGGTTAAGGGAATAATGAGGCTACCTACAGTCAGTTTATGTAGAAATTTATATGCCATGTTAGGAGTTCAGATTTTATCCTTAAGGTACTAGGGAGCCAGGCTTCACATTTTATATTACATGGTATTTAACTGTTCATGTACTACTTTTTTTTTTTTTTAAAGATTGATTGATTGATTGATTTATACATACAAGCACTGGGTACAGTCAGAAGTGCGGGAGGGTGAGTGAACTCACCAGAGCCAGAGCGGGGAGCAGAGCAGGCAGAGGGACCGAAGTACACTGCTGAGGGGAGCAGCGGGTGGCAGGAGAGGTCTGCTCGCCATGTAGGACCCTCCTCCAGTGGCTGGGGAACAGCCGGGGATTGAACCGGCGCTGCAGAGGCTGCGGGCAGCTTCATAACCCAGTGCTCAACCACTGCCCTGCACCACCAGGGAGGCCCTCATGTACTTCTTTATACCAGTCTTATTTCAAAAAGGATTATATTGTGGTTAAAAGTTCACTTCTGGAGTACAAGGGTTGGTACATGGTAGTTGCTTAGGACATATTGTCTGAATGTTACTTTATAAATACTCCGTAAATGTTTTTTGTTTCAACCAGATTTTTAAATTTGATACTCGGTGGTATAATCTACAGTGCTAAAACATGGGAAATAACCTAGTCCACACTATAAGGAAATGATTATATAAATCATTCAATATAATAGCACTAATCACGTGACAGTTTTGAGGATTGTGTGAAAATAGCATTTATGAAGTATTTAAATAAAAAGAACCAATGTGTATATTATATTCAGAATTTCTTCAAAGTATGTATGCAGTTGAGAAGGAAACAAAATTAAAATAGGGCTTCCCCTGGTAGCGCAGGCAGTTGAAGGCATCTCTGTGAAGCTGTCCGCAGCCTCTACAGCGCCAGTTCGATCCCAGCCGGCCGGACGAGAGTCCCACATGGCGCGGCAGACCTCTCCTGTTAAGCCCTCTGCACCCCTCAGCAGTGTATTTCATCAATCTGCCTGTTCTGTTCCCCACTCTGTCTCTGGTGAATCCTCTCACCCTCCCACACATCTGGCCTGTACCCGGGTTCTTTTATAAATAAATAAACAAATAAATAAATAAATAGATTTTTAGCAAAAAATTAAAATAGCTGTTAAATGGTGAGGCCATCAGAAACATTATTTTATTTTTACATTTTGTTTCCTTTAATATGAAAATATTTTAGCAGCTACTGTTATGGGAAAAATCACATGGCATACAATTGATACTCATGTTAGGAAAATGTTGCGCAGTTACAGTTAGGAAAATGTTATGTCATCCTTGCTTGAAAATCCCCACAAATATGATGCCTGTTTTTTGAGACTTCACCATTCTTCATGGCTTTGTTGCTGTGATGGTCTTTGACAGAACAATATATGTTTACTGTTCATTGGCTGTACTTCCTGGTTGCTCATTTTATCTTAACCAGATTTTGATATGTCACCAGAAAGGGCTATTCTTTGTTAATTATTAGATGCACTTTAAAAGTACATAATTATGGGCCTCCCCGGTGGCACAGTGGTTGAGCGCTGGGTTGCGAAGCTGCCCTCAGCCTCTGGAGCGCCGGTTCGATCCCCGGCTGCTCCCTGGCCACCGGAAGAGGGTCCCACATGGCGCGCAGACCTCTCCTGCCGCCCGCTGCTCCCCTCAGCAGTGTACTTTGGTCTTCTGCTTGTTCTGCTCCCCGCTCTGGCTCTGGTGAATTCTCTCACCCTCCCGCACTTCTGACTGTACCCAATACTTGTATAAATAAATAAATCTTTAAAAAAAAAAAAGTACATAATTATACTTTTAACAATCATGTAAATTAGGCTTTAGGATTGACACATCTTTGAAATTTTTGAGATGCCTAGGCTCAAAGATTAGAGGGAATCAAACTATGGTAACAGACACATAATTCTCTACAGTTCTCCTTTGGAACTATAAAATCACACAATTAATTGATAATCAAGGGTGCAACATTTTGCTGGAAAAAAATAAAAGCAAAAGCAAACATGAGGGCCTCCCCGGTGGCGCAGCGGTTGAGTGCTGGGTTGCGAGGCTGCCCGCAGCCTCTGCGGTGCCAGTTCGATCCCCGGCTGCTCCCCGGCCACCGGAGGAGGGTCCCAAATGGCGCGCAGACCTCTCCTGCCGCCCACTGCTCCCCTCAGCAGTGTACTTCGGTCCTTCTGCCTGCTCTGCTCCCTGCTCTGGCTCTGGTGAATTCTATCACCCTCCCACGCTTCTGACTGTACCCAGTGCATGTATAAACAAAACAAACAAATAAATAAATAAAACATGCCTCTATAAAAAAAAAAAAGCAAACATGAGCAAGTACTTAGTTTGGGTATAAATTTTTTTCTTTTATAGAATACATGTAGAACACCTTTTTTTGTGAGTGGCAGAAATTTTGCATGATAGTAACTTGCTGTGTGATATCATAAACCAACTGAAAGAGGTCTGACAGTTTTATAAGAATACCTTTTCTGTAAAAGCCATTTCTAGTATTTGATGATATTATGGCTCTTGCAGGCTTTTATTTACTATGGTATAAAGACAGAGATCTGACGTATTAGCTTATATTATCAAAAAGTTAAAAACTAGTTTAGCATCCGTCTTTATTTTACCATATGTGACTCTGATCCATGAAGACAGTATCTGTTACAACTCTTACTTCTCTTGTGTAGTAGTGTAGGTTCCATATGTTATAAGTAGATTATTCTGAGGATTGTACGGAAGAAGAATTGAAGGGAAGGTAACACTGTCATTAGGGAGACCAGCCAGGAGAGTTTACCTTAATTGAGATAGATAGTGGTAAGTTCCTTAGCCATCTCGGTATATAGAACCAAAATGGATTCGAAGAACATTTAGGGGGCCTCCCTGGTGGCACAAGGAGTTGAGACGCAACCTGTAAAGCTTTGTGTAGCCACTGCAGCATGAATTTGATCCCTGGCCAGGGAGGTGACCCACATGGCGCAGCAGACCTCTCCTGACTCGCCCACTGCTCCCCTCAACAGTGTATTTCAGTGAATCAGCCTGTTCTGTTCCCCACTCTGACTCTGGTGAATCTTCTCACCCCCCCCACCGCACCTCTGGCCTGTACCCCAGTTCTTGTATAAATAGAATAAATCTTTAAAAAAAAAAAAAACCTGAAGGATGGAACATGCCTTCTTCGCTTTAAAAAAAAAAAAAAAAAAAGGGGGCGCAGCAGACCTCTCCTGACTCACCGGCTGCTTTCCTCAGCAGTGTGCTTTGGTCGATCTGCCTGTTCTGTTCCCCACTCTGTCTCTGGTGAATCCTCTCACCCCCTGCATCTCTGGCCTATACCCTAGCTCTTGTATGCATAAAAAATCTTCAAAAAAAAATTTAGGATGCAAAAGCTAAGTAATTTAATGATAAATAGAAATGTAGGATGAAAGACTCGAGGATGTTGGAATGACCAGGCATTGCAAAGAATGTAGAAGGAGCAGTTTGAGGGCACTGCCTTAAGTTGGGAGTACTTCGGGAACATTCAAGTTTGTTCTGTAGTTGGAGGTTTAATACGCAGTTTTGAGACTTTAAGAGATCTAGGATAAAGTGTTTAGAATGGGAACACAGACAACAGCTCTGAAGGATACCAACAATTAAGGAACAGAAGGAAGAAGAATTCATGAAGGAACTGAGAAGGAATTCTCAGGATTTTCATTAAAACCTTTCTAGTGTTCAGAAAGGTCTAAAAAGTGTCAAATGGACCAATTTTTACAGCATTATCTGAAATCACAAATAAATAAGTAGAGTGAAATCAGTGTGGTTTTGTTTTTTGTGTTTTTTTCTCTTATATTCTTCTCTACTTCACCCCAGGGTTTGTTACCTCGAGGTGAGAAGCCCAACCCCTTGAGGCAAAAGAATGCCAAGGTGAACCAACTCCTGAAGGTTTCCTTGCCGAAGCTTGCCAACGTTCAGCTCCTGGATACAGATGGGGGCTTTGTGCACTCGGACGGTGCCATCTCCTGCCACGACATGTTTGATTTTCTGCATCTCACAGGAGGGGGCTATGCAAAGATCTGCAAACCGCTTCATGAACTGATCATGCAGTTGTTGGAGGAAACACCTGAAGAGAAACAAACCACCATTGCCTGACTGGCTCCATCAGTGTTAATAGCGTCCTGGCTTCCTCAGATCAGTTGTATCACTGGCACTACAGAATCCTTCTCTTAAGGCACTTTGCATTGTAGAATGTTCCTGGATGTTCATATCTAGTGTTTGAAGGGGAGGAGGGATTTAAACTGGTCCTGTACATAGAAGGTTTGTTTGACTCGGGAGAAAAATTAGCCAAGGAAGATTTTCGTTTAAATTCATTTCTAACCAGAGGGGGACTTTTTAGTTATATGTGTGACACGGTCATTGAATTATCACTGTTTTTCCTAAGACAACATCAGGCCTAAGTACTGAACAAAATGAAGATTCTTTTCTTGGCCCTTCTTTCTGTGGATTATGTCATGTATAATAATCAGAATCACACCTCTTGGCTTTAAAATATGTTTTTCCAGTTTTCAGGTTCATAATTTAGCCTTTTTTTATTTTGCTTTACTCATATATATTTGAATGTTTTCTTAACATACAGCATTGAATTGAATATGCATTGTCATTGAAATATGGGAGATGCTTTAGTTTCAAGTGAATTTATTGCACTCTCTTAACCTTTCCCATGTTTACCAGAGAAAAATAGGTTTTGTCTCATTTGGGGGACTCTATGGAGGTATTGCTTTTATGCTGCTGAATATCATGTCTATAATAGACCCTTGCATGCAGCCTTTCCTCCCTATTCCCCCTCACACCTCCTTTTCTCCTTTTTTATTTTTGGGCCTTGTTGACATTATTAGCTTTTAAAACACAGTTTTGACCTTAGGAGCTCTGTTGTTGGAAGCATTAAGTCCCCAGCCAATTACTCTTATGGTAGTACTGATGTGTAATTCCTTCTTGTGTGGTTTTCTGTGCTATAGAGTCTGTGTAATGCTAGCCATACTCAGAATTTCAGTTCATTTGTTTATTTTTCCCCTAAAAATGTTACAATTTGTTTTTTGGGGGGGAAGGGTGGGGGGTACAACCCAGAACTCTCTTTCTCATTCCATAGCCCTGACATTTCATGTTTCATAGACTCTTAAGGTGTATATTTTATTTTTTTTTTATTGGCTTAGTGTCTAAATTATATCAGTTCAGAAGAGTTTGGCCATTTTTCACGGGGAAACAAGTGTGAAGCTGCTCTTCAGAATAGACAGTCTCTCTTTATCCCACCATTTTTGTAAAAAAGAACTAGGTATGTTTAACTTTCAGGGTTTCTCCACAATGTATCTTCATCTGAGAATTTCTTTCACGAGAGCGCTTTATAATTATTAATGGTTTGCTTGAGCTACAAAAACTACCATTTAAAAAATAATAGGTCAAGAGGTGGTTTGTTGTTTGGTATACCTATGGAATATGTTCAAACTGGATCTACAAACAAATATTTTAAACTGGACCAGGTGGGTATTGAAGTAACCCATAAAAATATGCTCTGTTGTGATTCTTCTTACAATTCTTCTTACAAGTTCAGAAATTAAGACATACATTTTATGTTGTGCTTGCAAGACAAACAGCAGTGCTTTGTGTGTTGGAGGAGGCTTGCTGACTTGTGCTAAGAGCCAACTTCTATTTGAGAAGACTAGAATTTGGGCTGGTTTTTTTTCTTGTTAGGCCTCTTTCTAGGAATTTTTGGGGTTTTTTCTTTTTTTAAAATACATTTGTGAATGTATCATGTCTTCATTAACAACAGAAAGGGCACATGGTATTTACTAAACTTGTTTACTGTATTAAAATTTCTTTTTTATTTTCAGTAGCCCAGGTTCTTAAGTTTTTCAAAACAGATTTTTTTTCTTAGTTGAGGTATCAGAAAGAGAATTAATTAAGCCAGAATTTTGTGTGTAAAAAGACAGTTTCCTATCCCGATGTTATACTGTTCCTCAGGGGGTGGGAGTATGTTCCAAACAAACCCCCATTAGATTATTCCTGAGCATGCGCTTTTTACTACTCTCTTGACTGAGGATCAGATACCCTTTGTGAGCTGGCCTTCAGCTCCATTGCTTATGTGTATAAACCTCAGATGTTACTACATTTTATATCTACCAGAGCTATTCAAGCAATAGTATTCGAACCAGTAGCCTTTTAAATAAAGTCTGCCCTACTACTAATGTGCAGGTATTGAGTCCACTTTCATTTCTTACCCAGTTTCTTTGCACTGCTTTAGGCAAAAGGTGTTTATCTGTTTTCCTTTGATTGAGATCCCAGTTTGCTACAATGGCAGAATTTGCTTAATACTTGGATTTCTGTCTTTGTACTATACACACACATACACACACACGTGTGTGTGTGTATAATTTAATGTACTGTCCAAGTGAAATCTAGTTATTGTGATAAAGGGGCCAACTTTCCAGGCAGCTAGCCAGATATTGTTCTGTCCTCTCCCAGGATATTTTCATTCCAGTCCTGCTACACTAGATGGCAACTGGCAATGCTACAATGTGGCAGATCGAAGATGTATTGTTGAGGATGATCTAAGGCGTTTTTTTGTTTTTGTTGTTTGGGTTTTTTTGCCCACATGTTCTAGACTACCACAAGTAGTACTCTGGCAACCACCTTGAGTCTGTTTGGACTGTTGAGGGCACCTGTCTAAACCTGAACACTAAACAATTCCAAAAACACCTAAATCTTGAGTAGCTCATGCCCACCCCACAAGAATTGTCTCTCGTTAAGAAATTTCCAGCTTTCTTTATTTTTTTAACCTAGTCACTGTTTACAGTTGTATGCTAAAGCCTGAAATACTGTCTGTGCTGTGGTGTATGAGCATTGCCAATTTTATATTTATTGCAGTGAAAAAGAAACTGAAAATATATGAAAAGGGAGCATGTTCATGCTCCGAATCTGTGTGGGTGCATGTGGGAGAAGTGAGTTGGGGGTCTCTTGAGAGGAGGCTTTTTGGAGTGGGATCTCCCAGGCTTCTCCTTGCTGTTCCTGCTTGGGGATCACTGCTGCTAGCTGACTGGACCTCCCCAACGGAAGTTTGTGATTCTGCTTTGGCAACGTTTCCTTGACTAGTAGAACTCATTCTGTTTTAGTGCATATTTCAATATAAATGTGAACATTTCACTCAAAATTGCTTATGTCTTTCTGTCTCTTTTATCATAGTTTGAATTCCAGTGGTGAAAAGAAGGGATTTTTCTCCTTATTACAAACAATTGAATACTTTGATCAACTGCTGCTTTTCTGTGGAACTGCATGTACCAAGCTGGCCCCTCTTCATTTAGTTCCTCAGGGTAGGATGGGATGAACAGATGAAAAAGAACCTTAAGTAGATAAGTAGAAAAGTTGTCAATGGAAATTTTTCAGGTTAAGAGTATCTGGCAGTTAAAAACATCCCAATAAGCTAATATTTTGACTCTTTTTCTTAATTTCAACCTTTTTTTTTTTAATTAATTTATTTATACAAGCACTGGGTACAGTCAGAAGCGGGGAGGGTGAGAGAATTCACCAGAGCCAGAGCGGGGAGCAGAGCAGGCAGAAGGACCGAAGTACACTGCTGAGGGGAGCAGCGGGCGGCAGGAGAGGTCTGCGCGCCATGTGGGACCCTCCTCCGGTGGCTGGGGAGCAGCCGGGGATTGAACCGGTGCTGCAGAGGCTGCGGGCAGCTTCACAACCCAGTGCTCAACCGCTGCGCCACCGGGGAGGCCCAATTTCAACCTTTAGAATTTATTCACATGAAGTGTCCCAGTTTCACTTTTGCCACCCCTCACTAACAATCACCAGTTTTTGTTTGGTATGCTTTGACATATTTCCATTGTTTCTCCCTGCTTGAACTTGAATACTTCAAATTAATTGAATTATTCCTCAAAGTACCTGTGCTATGTAGGGAGGAAGACCTCAGGGTAACATTTTCTAACTGTTTACCACCTAAGCACTTAATGTAAATGTGCATCCCCATTTTACTATAACTTGTCTTAGATGATTCATACAATTTAAAGCCAGCTTTACCTGGCTTCAGAATTGTCCTTACCACTAATTCAACCTGGGGTTTCTTTTCAGTTCTAGGTTCTGATTTACTGAAGTTCATGACATAACATCTCGATAGTTTGCTTTCAGTTGAAAGTGTTGGGCATGAAGGGGCCTCCCTGGTGGCACAGGCAGTTGAGCACAGTGCTATGAAGCTGTCCGCAGCCTCTGCAGTGCCAGTTCGTTCCCCGGCGGCCACAGAGCAACCCACATGGCGCAGCAGACCTCTCCTGTCTCGCCCACTGCTCACCTCAGCAGTGTATTTCAATCATTCTGCCTGTTCTGTTCCCTGCTCTCGCTCTGGTGAATCCTCTCATCCCCCCACACATCTGGCCGGTACCCCGGTTCTTATATAAATAAAATAAAATCTTAAAAAAAAAAATTTGAAGTGTTGGGCATGAGGTCACAACTCTCTCACGTAGCCCAGGGAAACTTCAGTATTTTTTTTTTTTAAGATTTTTTATTCATACGTACAAGAACCAGGGTATAGGTCAGACACGCAGGAGGGTGAGGATTCACCAGAGACAGCGGGGAACAGAACATGCAAACTGACTGAAATACACTTCTGAGAGAGCAGTGGGCAAGACAGGATAGGTCTGCCACGCCATGTGGGATTCTCGCTGACCGGCCGGGATCGAACTCACACTACAGAGGCTGCGGACAGCTTCACAGCACTGTGCTCAACTGCCTGCGCCACAAGGGGAGGCCCAACGTCAGTATTTCTGCAACCAGTATAAATACTTTTCAATTCCATTTACAGGGACTGACTTTCTTCCCACCTTAAAATCAGCAGAATTGTGTTTATGGAGCTAGAATTTTGGGTGGGACACATGGAGTTCAAAGACTGACTACTAGCATATCAGGTTAATTCAGGTTGAAAGGAAGAGGCTCTGGGCTAAGTGACATTAAATTATCTGAAAGAAACAGTAAAGTGTCTTAAATACAATCAAGTGACAAAAAGATAACTTGAGGAGTTGTCAGCTTCTTTATTCCAAGGAATGGTAGTGAAGACCTAGTTGCAGATGAAAATACTGAATGAGGGTTCTAACAGGAACTTCAGAAAACATAGTTGCCCCCTTTCAAGTCCACTGGTACATATATCCAAGAAGATACTAAGATAGACTCTTATGGGTGTGTGCTTTGAGCTACCTCATCTAAGCTGGGGGACGGCTACTATCTCAGTTTATTACAATGTGACCAGAGTATAGGAAACTGGATAAGTTCTCAATTACCACTCCCGCCTCCCCAAGCTACAACAACCTGCCCAAAGTACAAGCTCTTCACAGCTGTAAGACTAGAGCAAGGGTCAGTTACTCCACGGACCCAACCTGACCTCTCCTGATGACTAACACCACCAGCCACACCAGAAATTACAGCAAATTGATAATGCAGATACAGTGTTCCTTAGCTAAAAAATTTCAGTGTTTTTGCATCAGTTACTCATTATTTACCACACTGATGCTATTGGATTAGAGTGGTTTACACAAATATATAAACCACTTTTTCTATCTAAATAGGATAAGATGTGGAGATAGTAAACAGATATTTTTGTTTTTCTAGTTCCCTTCCCCCTGCATCCAATGATACTAGTTCCTCTGTTCCCAACCCTGGTTCTGGAGCTGGCCTTTGTCAGCTGCTTACTGGTTCCCCTGAGATCACAGGGCAGTATAAAAGCAGCTTAGGTCCTCAGGTTATGTCGATCTGTCTCCAAACTACCGCAAATGAACCTCTTTAATGACCCAGGAGAAATAGAAAAGATGAGGTAAAGCTCCCTCACTAGCATCTACTTGGGGAAAAACTGGACAAACCAACAGGAGGGGGGCTCCCTGGTGGTGCAGGGGTTAAGACGCAGCCTACGAAGCACTCTGCAGCATGAGTTCGATCCCCGGCCAGGGAGATACCCATATGGCGCAGCAGACCTCTCCTGACTTGCATGCTGCTCCCCTCAGCAGTGTATTTCGGTTGATCCGCCTGTTCTGTTCCCCACTCTGTCTCTGGTGAATCCTCTTGCCCCCCACACCTCTGGCCCATACCCCAGTTCTTGTATGCATAAATAAATCTTTAAAAAAAAAAAAACAAAAAACACAGCAGGAGGATCCATCTACTTGTCTCCAGCCCTTAATGGGTGAAATCTTGGCTACATGTGGCCAAGAAGCAAAGATCTAAAAGGTTTTGCTAAACAGTCTTTCTTTGACACTGCTCTGATTTTATGCTATGTCTCGTGCTTTTTGTTTATTTGCTATTCATTTTCGCTTAATTCACATAAAATACGTTACAGATCTATAAACACTGATCAAACTTTGACAGCACACCTATGAAGAATTCACGACACACCAGTATGCTGCAGCATGCTTCTTGGTCACCACCCATAAGTGCCATCTGTGAAGTGTAACATCCAGTGCTCTCCAGGATCTTGTCCTCTTCGGTTCAAAGCCTCCCATCCCTTACTGTGAACTTTCAAGTCAATAACATTGAGCTCTGAATCTGTGCCCTGAGACACACCTCTGTCTGCTCCCTTTGATAGACCAGCTCTTCAACTTTTAGGAACCCTGCAGGGATACCTCCTGGTATTTTCCAGTTTCTCCTATTTCCATTTCTTACTGAGTTCCCATAATACCCTGGGTAAAGCTTTTATCTGTTTGTCTGCACTTAGCGAGATTATGAATTCCTTTTTTTCCCCTTTTTTATTTTAGTTTTCTTGATTTTTTTTAGATTATGAATTCCTTAAGAACAGAATGTTTTATCTTTGTGTTACCAGCACCTAACTTTGTGACTAAGCACTGAGTAAATGAAGGGATGAATAGGAAATTGATCTGTTCATGGCTATTTAGTTGGTAATTTTCAGAGATTGATCTGTTCATGCTATTTAGGTGGTAATTGTCAAAATTGAAACTGGAACACAAATCATGATTTCAGTTCCAATTGTTTCAGTGGTTTCCCTTGTGAGAAAAAGTAGAATTTATTCTTGCTAGTAATAAATAGGGACAAACAAAATTCAAGAAATACAAAGACACAGTATATGCCTAATACAAAAATTGTTGATACTGTTGTGCCCAAGATCAGCAGACTCGGCGAGCACAGCCTCCAAGAATCCAAAGGCAGCTGATGTAAATGCAAAAGGGAGTTTATTACGGGCTCGAGTCCGGGCCCTCGACACGCACCGATGCAACGGCAGAGGTTGAGAGCCCCGAACAGAGGAAGCAGGGGTATCTTATAGGGTCACGAGTGGCGCGAATTTTGAAAGAAGCTGGCAATTACTCATTGGCAACTACAAAGGCATTTTGGCGCGCGCGGTTACAGTTTCAAACTGATTGGACGGTTAGAGATGCTGTCCCATTTATGGACAGGACTGCCCTCATTGGCGGCTGGGGTGGTCTGCTTTTTCGTCACCAAGTGGAGTGAGGATTGTGACTGTTGAAACTATCTCCGGAATGCGGCTGTACAAGGACTAACATATCAAGGCGGATGATATACAAAATGGCGAAACCTCGGCTAAGCTTGGTTCCACAATACACGTCCTGCCATTGTTAGACTGGACAGAATTAATCTGGGTAGTTGCTGTTGGAAAAGTAAAGTGAGAAGGAAAAGACTGGTTTGGAGAAATAAGGAATTGTGAATTAGGTAATCACCTCTGTGAAGCCTTCAAGGACCCATAAAGTAACACAGTTAACTATGGGTTGTAGCCTGTATCTGAGCCAGAGAGTAAAGAGAAAGGGACAGTTTTGAGACTTTATCTTAGTGAGTTGCGCATGATCTTTCAATACAATCAGAGAGGAGTAAAAGGTTCTTCAACTGCATCTTCTGATTTCTTAGCCAGAGACTTAAGCTTCCTTGAAATAGGAGGATAGCTGGCTCACTTTTATCACTGATCTTTGGAGACACAGATTTGAGCTGATCAATTATTAATCTGCTTGTTTTCAGCAACCTGATGATCAGCCTCATTTCCTGGAAAGCTCTGAAGCTGGTTCCATTACATGGCCACAGGGAACCAGATGCAGGGTCTGCGCATGTTGCGCACTTGCCGGGGTCTGAATGGTGAAAGCCCAGGTTTAGGAAATGAAACTTTAAAATAGGAGCTGGGCCTCCCCGGTGGCACAGCAGGTTGGGCGCAGCGGGTTGAGCGCAGCGCTGTGAAGCTGTCTGCAGCCTCCGCTGTGCCGGTTCAATTCCTGGACAGCCAGGGAGAAGCCCATATGGCATGGCAGACCTCTCCTTCTCACCCACTGCTCCCCTCAGCAGTGTAGTTCATCAGTCTGCCTGTTCTGTTCCCCACTCTGTCTATGTTGAATCCTCTCACCCTCCCGCAACTATGGCCTGGCCTGTACCCCAGCTCTTGTATTAAAAAAAAAAAAAAAAAAAGGAGCCAACTTGTATTGGCTGATGTGGCCATCTATCCCTGGCAGAAAGCCCTGGCCACTCAGTCAAAGCTGCTTCCCCTCCTCCACTTTAGACAGTAGTTCAGGATGTTGAATGCAGCCCAGCCCAGCTCCACTGTGTGGCGTTGAGAAAGACAATGGAGATGAGACACAGCTCCTGAAGACCCAGTTTAATTTGCTCTACTGTATCTACTAGCCCTTTTGATGGTCACAGTGAAAACAAGGAACTTCAAGCAAGTTCGTTTACTTCAGAGGGGTTGGTTTTGTAACCCTTTTTTCTTAAAAGTATATCATTCCTTTATTCTAAAGTCTCTCTTAATTCTACCACTTCCCAAAGACCCTACCTCTTAGGTTACTAAATAATTTGATTGGAATCTGCTAATCCATCAGTTTCTGTGTTTCTTACAGTGTCCAACACTGGGTGCAGTCTTAAGTTCAATTTAAGAAATATCCCTGAGCCAGCTGAAGCTTCCAGTCATATTGCTCCAAACCTCAAAAATCTCATGACTTAAATGGAGCCGGACCCAAGGAAAACTGAGGGCCTTGTCTGCTGCCTAGGGAGTGGCCCTATATCCTAGGTCCTTTCTGCACTCAGACTGGGAAGGATGGCCTACAGAAAGGAGGAAGTCCTCTGAGCCTTGTGATCCCACCCTGCCTCCTCACTGCCAGGACTGGGCTTGGGCTTTTCACATAACATGGCAGCACATACAGTTGCTGGACCTGTACAGAAGGCTGCCCTGAGTTCTTTACATCTCCTTTTAGTGCTCACAAGTCTGACTGTGAGACCTGGCCCTGCCCATCTTTTATGCCACAGCCAACAAAAAGACCTTCTCTCCTTGCAGAGCTGCCAGATCTCAGAAAGAGCCTATTCATAACTGGCTATGCTGTTCCCTCTGTAGGGGGTGGGGTAAAAGGGCTGAGGACCTTTTCAGACCTGAGAACTGCAAAAAAGTCTGAAGCTGTCCTCTTGTCTGAACACTGATTGCTGAAGAGTCAAAGATAAAGCCCCTGAGATCTTGCAAAAGGAAAGGATACCCTCTGGGTTTATTTGAGTAGATTTCTCCTAAGATACTGCCAAGAGAAAGGGAGCTAACAGAAATATTGATAGGCCCCAGAACAGTGATTCTCAGAGAAGCTTCTGGAGTTCTTATTAAAATGCAGTTTACTGGGCTCCACCTCTAGAGGCTAATTCGGTAACTGGAAGTATGTGCATTTTAAACAGGCTTAGGGTCATATTTTGCCTGAAAGCCAAAGAGGCAGACTTGGAGTTCTGGGAGTTCCCACCCCCAGCCTGAGCTTTTTCAGTAATTGTCACAATACCAACCAGCCTGTAGCAGAGCCTCTAAGATTCGCAACTTGATGTTCTTAAAGCACCCAGGAAAGCTCTGGCCCCTAGTAGACCCGTTAAGTTATATCGGGCTCTAGCTCAGGGTAGGAGTACTAGAGTTCCAGCTTTACTGGCAAGATGAGGAAGGGGGTCACTATGAGAGAAAATGAAAGCAGATTGGAATGTGGAAGTCCTACATTGACTTTCCAAGCTGGGCCACTGTCTGCATGGAGGGCCCATTTATGAAGATACCTCTTGATACCTTGAGGATCCTTCAATTCAGTGAGGACTGAAATAAGAGTCTTAGAATACTTAGAGAGTTTGTTAGATAATCGAAGTGAGGATTCACAACTGGGAAACAGTTCAACAGATTTACTCTGAGAACTACTCTGACAATCACAAGTGTGAGTTCAGTTTATTTGCCTCATCTCAGAGTTGCTTATATATGCATGAGAGGAACAATGAATCACGGATGTCAAGAATTATTTGTGTCTTGTAGGTTTGGATCTTTCACTTTCCTTTTTTTTTTTTTTTTGACTGTTTATGCATACAAGAACTGTGGTACAGGCCAGAGGTTTGGAGGGGTGAGAGGATTCATCAGAGATAGAGTGGGGAGCAGAACAGGCAGATTGACTGAAATATACTGCTGAGGGGAGCAGCAGGCAAGACAGGAGAGGTCTGCTGGGGCATGTGGGTTAGTTCCCTGGCCGGGGATCATGCTGCAGTGGCTGTGGATAGCTTCATAGTGCTGAGACTTAATTACCAGGGAGGCCCTTCTTTCTTCTTCACCTAAAGAAACTGATGTTTTCTGTGTGCAGACAGGGGCAAATGCTGGGGTTTAATGATTTTCATGACTTCTCAAGAATGCTATGGAGACACAAATGTACGTATCATTTAAATCTTTAGGGGCTACTTGGTCATTAGTGGAGAGTGAAAAGTTGGTTTCCCCACCACAGGCAATAGATATCTGCATGTCTGCTTCGCAGAGCAGGAATAAGACTGCTCTGACTGTAAGCCTGTTTAGATAGCTTTGTTCCTTGGCTGCTAGACTCCACAAGTGAGCACACGGGGTTCACTCTACCTATCTATAAAAAGACAGCTTCCCCCCAAACCACCACTACTAAGATTCTCTTCAGCTTGACTTCCTACTGTTCCCCAGCCCCTGCAACTTGCTTCAGGTCTTTATCCTCAAGTATGGATGCTTTGACAGGGGCCAGAAATAACTCTCTCACTCACCATTTGCCCAGTACAACTAGAACAGTACCTGACACATAATTAAGTTCCCATTAATTATTTATTGCAGGAATGAATAAATATAACTGGTCAATAAGGTAAAATAATCCTTACTGGACCAGTGCCTGGGTAGTAAGTAAGTCAGGGGGAATCTATCAGGATGTGGTCTTTTATGTTCCCGCTCTTTAAACATACCTAACTTGTCTTAAAAAGAAATTCATATATACTGTAAAAAAAATTGTAAATATTTAAAGGATATAAAAACAAAAAAAAATCCACAAACTAGCAATTTTTCTCTATGTACTTATGGAATTAGAGGAAAATAAGGTACATGCTATTTAAAAACCACTTGTGATAGGAAGATAATCATTGCTAAATTTTATGCATTTTTCAAAGCTTTCTATGCATGTCTAAATATTTGAAAAACATATTGTTTGTATAGTGTCATCTTGTGAATTCTCTGCTTACATCCATAAAATGTTAAGCATAATTTTTTATTACCTCATGATGCTTGTGCATTTAACCACTCCTTCATCATGGACATTTAAGCTGATTCTTCTATGCTTTATATTGTAAATATCACGATGATCAGCATAGTTCCCCACACATTTTTATCTGTAGTTCCTATTTCTTTAGGATGAAGTCCCAGAAGTGGAATTATTGGGTCAAATAATATAAAACTCTTTATAGCTTCCTGAAACAGTGCCAAATTTTTTGTAGATAAGTTTTCACTAGAACTGAGTCACCAATCTTTCTATAGATGCCTCTATAGAGAAAAGAAATAGCCACACAAGCTTGAAGGCTTCCCTGAAGCTGCATATAGGCTGCAGTGGGAAGCGAGAGCACGTCGAGCTGTTCTGCCTCAGTTTCTCCTCCACCAGTGGGGAGGCCGTCCAGTGTCCTAATTCTTTGTGGTGCTTTCTTTCTTAAGGTCTTGGGGTGGGGGTGGGGGGAAATGGACCTGGGTGGAGTAGGGATAGGAGATCCCGACGTTTGAGCAAAGAAAATAATTTGTCAGGCCTTGTTGGCACGAGGGGTTAAGCACCATACTATGACGCAATCTGCACCTCTGCAGCATGAGTTTGATCCCCGGCAGGCCAGGGAGCTACCCACATGGCACAGCAGACCTCTCCTGACTTGCCCACTGCTCCCCTCAGCAGTGCATTTCATCAATCTGCCTGTTCTGTTCCCCACTCAGTCTCTGGTGAATCCTCTCACTCCACGCATCTCTGGCCTGTACCCCAGCTCTTGTATGCATAAATAAATAAATCTTAAAAAAAAAAAATAATTTGTCAACAAGAATACAACATGTGGGCCTCCCTGGTGGCTCAGGGGCTTGAGCACCGCACTATGAAGCAGCCCGCAGCCTCTGCAGCATGAGTTTGATCCCCAGCCTGCCAGGGGGCAGCCCACATAGCACAGCAGACCTCTCCAGTCTCACCCGCTGCTCCCCTCAGCAGTGTATTTCGGTCAGTCTGCCTGTTCTGTTCCCCAGCTCTGTCTCTGGTGAATCCTCTCACCTACCCCCCCCCCACCGTCCCGCGTCTGTACCCCAGCTCTTGTATGCATAAATGAATAAATCTTAAAAAAAAAAAGAATACAACATGTGTCGATCCTTCACAGAACAGCCGTCCACTCCAACGTGAATTTACAGACCGTTGGATAATGAAAGAGGCGCTGGCGGAGGCCTCGCAGGTGGCCTAGGGGCTAAGTCTCAGCGCTCTTACCGCGACAGCCCGAGTTCGATCCCCGAAGGGAGCTAACCCGCCGGTGAATCCTCTCACCAGCAAGCCCCCCTCCCCTATCTCTGGCTTACGCCTCGGTTCTCCTACGCATAAATAAATCTTTTAAAAAGAAAGAAAGAATAGCCATGAGAGTTGGAGACGGCGGCGCGTCTCTCCCCTCCGGTTCCTTTAAGACCCGATCCGGAGCCTGGCCCTTTAAATCGGTGTCGGTTTCCCGTGACGTCAGCGGGCGGGCCGGCGGCCCGGCTGTTTACCGCCCCCCGGCGCCGCACGCCCGCGGGAGACCAGGGCGCCGAAGCCGACGCGTCCGCCAGCCCTTAAAGGGCTCGCTCCCCAGAAAAGCCGCGCGGCGCGGCGGACGGCGGCCACCACCTATCACGCCCCCCACCCTCGGACACTCCTCCTCGCGCCCGCCCCCGCCCTCCTCCTCCCTCCCTCCCCCCTCCCATTCCCGGCGTCTCCGAGCTCCCGGCAACCAGCCGCCCCTCGCTCTCGGGGCCCGGGCCGGCCGCAGCTGGGTCTCGGGGCCGCGCTCAGCCCCCCAGAGCCGGCCCCGTCCCTCGCCCCCCGCCCCGCTCCCTCCCTCCCCACCCCTTCCCCGCCGCCCTCGCCCCTCGCGGCCCCCGGGGAGCGTCTCCGCCGCTCCTGGGAGGGGACGTTTCCTAATCTCGGGCCGGGGTTAAAGTTCTGGTCCGGGTGAGATGCTGGAAGCCGCCGCCGGAGCCGCAGCCCGCCCCGGAGGTGTCCTGTCGCCCGTCGCCGCCGCCGTCCCCACCGCTGCTGCCGCCCGGCCGGGGCCATGTTCGCGCTGGGCTTGTCCTGCTTGGCGCTCCTGGTGGCCTCTGTGGACAGCCATCTGGGGGTGCTGGGGCCCAAGAACGTCTCGCAGAAAGACGCCGAGTTCGAGCGCACCTACGACGACAAGGTCAACAGCGAGCTGGTCAACATCTACACCTTCAACCACACCGTGACCCGAAACCGGGTGAGGGATGGGGCAGGTGGGGAGCGGGTGGAGGCCGGGCCAGGTGGTCCTTGCACCCCCCCTGGCCTCTCCGGGGCCTCAGGAACTGCCGCCCCAGTGGGTTTCGTTTCCCAGAACTACCTTGAGACCGCTCGGTTAGACCCCCCTTTGCGGTGTTTCTCTGAAGCCCCCACTGGACAGTTTCTGAAGTTGTCTCATTTCCCATCTTCGCCTGGACCCTTCCTTTACAGCAGCTGTGGTCTGAGCAGGATTGGCGGCTGCCTACACAACACCCAGAATTGACAACTCTGGTCTGGGTGCAAAGAGAAGAGTCTTGCTACAGGGCTTGTCCCAGAAACTCCCCAGAGGCATGAGGCAGGCCCCAACTGAAAGCCTCTGCCCTAGCAAGTTACAGCCCCGATATCCCAGGGAGGTGATCTGGGGCGATTGCTGGACTTGCAGGCTGCTGTAACTGTTGGGACCTTCCTAGTCCTGCTCCTGCCCTAGAAAACCAGCTGGCCTTGTAAGCTGAAGGTAGAGATAAGGCCAACTCCAAGTTGAGTGGGAGGAGAAAGGGAGTTTGTCTACTGTGGAGAATCCAACACATCTTTACTTCTTCCCCAGGCCCCAATTGGATATGGCATAGCTAGAGGGGAAGTCCAGACCCAAGCCAGAGCTGAGATGTGAAAAATTCTTGTTTCTCAGTTCTCTCAATGACTGGTCTTATTAAGAAACAAGGAGATGAGAATGGAGAAATCTGCTTTTTTCTCAGGCTGGGGAGTGACTCTGTGGCAGGCCAAGGTTTGCCTGGGTTGGTGAAGTTTGAGTTTCTGCTTATCTGGGGTCACTCTGAGAGCTGTAAGCTTGGGTTTTGGTAGCCCATAACAAGCATTCCTGTAATTTGTTGATTTATTTATTAAGCTCTCACTGTCCTACCTACTTTCCTGCACAGCACCAGGGGTGAGAGGGTCCATGTTTTATAACAGGAGACACAGAGGCTCAGTGATGTGCAGTGACCTCTTCCTCAGCCCCATCCCATGGTCAGAGCTAAGGCTAGAACTTGGCTCTCTTGGTTTTCAACAATCCCTGTCACCCCACCCCCACCTCTGACCCCAGATGAGTTGAACAGGAGCTTCCTGGCTCACAAGGAAGAAGACTGAAGAGCACTTCTTGCTCTTCTCTGTGCGTGTGCTTGTGTGTGTACATGCACGTGCATATGTGTGCAGGCATCCCATGACCATGGATAGGAATGGGGTGTCCTGGCAATACCTGTGGTCTCCATTGTGTTTCCTGCTGGGAAGCAAGTTGCTGGGGTCCTGTTGCTCTGCACATACCTGGCATCCTGGTGCCAGTCTCTTCTGTCTCCCCTCTAACTCAGCACAGGTCCATCCTGGAGACTGGAGGCTGCCCTCGCCTAGAAGGGGCATAGCTAGCTCTCTAGCCTGCCCCCAGGATGGGGGACAAACAAAGAAGTTGGCCTGAGGGTGGGCAGAGCGCCCAGTCTCTGGAGTCATGTGTCCCGGGTGACAGGTAGCATCACTGCAAGCACATCTGAGTGGCATTTCTCTGTCATTCTATAGACTGAGGGAGTGCGTGTGTCCGTGAACGTGCTGAACAAGGAAAAGGGGGCTCCTTTGCTGTTCGTGGTCCGCCAGAAGGAGGCTGTGGTGTCCTTCCAGGTGCCCCTAATCCTGCGAGGGCTGTGAGTAGGACCTGGGGGTCAGGGAGGGGGGTAGGCCAAGGCCAGGCCTTGCCCAGAGCCTCACCCAGGGCCTTGTCTTGGCCTCAAACCTCCAGGGAGCTCTGGTTCTCATCCCTACTCTCTGAACCAGGAGGCTGGTTAATGGCATGAGGACAAACCAGCCAGCCTGGAACTTGCCAGCCTAATAAGGGTAGGGAGGTGGGCGAGACCAGAATGGAGGAATCGAGATGTTGCTCCCCTAGAGTGACAGGCTGGCTGGGATAGTGGTCAGTTTCTGACTCTGCTTTCAATCATAGGTATCAGCGCAAGTACCTCTACCAAAAGGTGGAACGAACACTGTGTCAGCCCCCCACCAAGAATGAGTCCGAGGTCCAATTCTTCTATGTGGATGTGTCTACCCTATCACCGGTCAACACTTCGTACCAACTCAGAGTCAGCCGAATGGATGACTTCGTCCTCAGGTCTGCAGGGGAGCTCAAGGGAATCGAGGGAACTAGATTCTTTCCCAAGCTCTGGGAGTGACCTTGGGGTGCTGCTCTCTGCCCTACAGGACTGGAGAGCAGTTTAGCTTCAATACTACAGCAGCACAGCCACAGGTAAGACCTCCCTGTGAGCGGCCCCTCGAGGAGACTAATGGGGAACTTGAACATGGGAGTGGGAGCATCAGCAGTTTTGCTGCTGACTCAGCTCTTCATGGAGGGACTCTCTGGAAACAGGAGCTCTGGCCCAAAGGGAGTAAGGGAAAGCTGGCATAAGACAATACAGAAGCAGCTTTCTTCCCTACTTGCCTCTTGGGCACTGAGTGCCCAGCTGAGGTTGAGGAGTGGGGTTGGCCTTGCTTACATACTTGTGCTCACCTGACTGAGGTGAGCCTGGGGGCTTGGGCTCTGGATTGGATGATCCTGCCTGCCTCTACCAATGGCCAAGGCCTTGCTTCCCCGAGAGCCTCCATTGCCTAGTCCTAAGGGGATCCACAGTGTTCCCTTTTGGAAGGGCAAAGAGCATCTTCATAAAATGGGGTTCTCTCCACCCTTCGTATGACCTCAGTACTTCAAGTATGAGTTCCCAGAGGGAGTGGACTCAGTGATTGTCAAGGTGACCTCTAAGAAGGCCTTCCCCTGCTCTGTCATCTCCATCCAGGATGTCCTGGTAAGTTGCCTGCCCTCTACTCTCCACCAGTGGTTTGCAGGTCTGCTAAAAAAGAGGGGACAGGGCCCAGTCCCTGCCCCACTCCCTGCCACTCCGCTCCTCCTCTCTAGTGCCCTGTCTATGACCTGGACAACAACGTAGCCTTCATAGGCATGTACCAGACTATGACCAAGAAGGCGGCCATCACTGTGCAGGTAGGAAGCTCACATGACCTGGTGGGGGATGTGGCCAGGTGATTAGCTTTCCAAACCTTCGCTTAATAGTAGGATGCCCGTGAGTTCCATAATGGGCACACACATACTTGTGCTCACCTGACTGAGGTGCCTGGGGGCTTGGACTCTGGATTGGATGATCCTGCCTGCCTCTACCACTTTCTGGCAGGGTGAACCTAAGCCTGCCAACAGGGGTAATGACAGTACTGAGTTCTGAGAGGGCTTTGTAAAATAATAGGACCGTGTAAAATAATAGATAGATAAAAGGAGTTTAACATTGACAGCACAGGTGGGCCTTGAGGGGACCTAAATGAAACAAGTCAAAAGGAGAAAAAGGAATAAAAAAATGACTCAGTGATTTGTGAAATACAAAGCAAGGGAAAAAAAGCAATTTAACAAAACAAAAACAACCCTTAGGCTTTGACCCGAGAATGGTGGTTACCAGAGAGGGCAGGAGGGGGTGGGTGGGTGAGGTTAATTGGTTTGTGGTGGTGACTGGACATTTGGTGGTGGGCGTGGGGTGATAAATACAGTTGTCGAGGTGAGAAACTGTACCCCTGAAACTTCTACAGTGTTGTAAACCATTGTTACTTCAATCAAAAGAAAATGGAAAAAAGAGTCTAACATAATGTCTGGTCCAAAGTAGGTTTGCAGACAAGGATGATGATGTGATGATTGGGGATGATAATGATGATAATTGTCCTCATGGTTATCCTGCAGCGCAAAGACTTCCCCAGCAACAGCTTTTACGTGGTGGTGGTAGTGAAGACTGAAGACCAGGCCTGTGGGGGTTCCTTGCCTTACTACCCCTTTGTAGAAGGTAGGTTTTGTGCCCCTGGGCCTGCCTAGGGATGGAAAGGGCTTGGTGACCTGGGAGGTACAAGAGCCCATGGAACTGATGGCTGGGTTTAATGGGATATGGGTTTCTGGCTCCAGATTCTCCCAGGTCTGCTCCCACCACTATAGCCAAACTCTAGGCAGCCATTTCTTTGTCAATTTGACATTTTACTTCCAGATGAACCGGTTGATCAAGGGCACCGCCAGAAAACCTTGTCAGTGCTGGTATCTCAAGCAGTCACATGTGAGTGTGGGTGGCTGAGGGGATATGAGCTAGCCTCTGGCTCTTTCTCTCCTGGGGTGGGGTGTGTTCTCTGAATGGAAAGGGGGATGAGGACCCACTCCCAGCTGCTGGGGCAGAAATGGGGAGTGTTCTTGGCGAGCTTCACTGTGGGACCTCCTTCCTTGGCCACCGTGACAAAGCCCGATGGGGTGAGTTCCAGTACAGTGCAGTATGTGGAAGTGCTGAGGTCTGGTTCCCTCTCCGCCATATATGAGCAGTGAAATTTTTCTGAGTCTATTTTCTCCACTCTGTGACGTGGCAATAGAATCTGTCTCACTAGTCCTGCTAAGTTATGAGGTTAAGCACAAAATGAATACGAAAGTACCAGGCCCCTTAGTTGTACTTAATAAATATTTACTGAGTAATTGAGTGGAGCCCTTTGTAAACTGCAAAGTGTAAGATAAAAATAAAGGATTGTAATGGAAGGGGAAAGAAGCTGCCTCCCCTATACGAAGTATTTATTCAGCAAATATTTATTGAGCACTTTCTGCCTGCGAGGAGCTGTGCTTCTGCTGTCATTCTTAGGGAGCTCCTGTCCGGAGGGGCAGGAGGCTGCAGCCCTGCAGGGTGCTGAGCAAAGGCTGGGAGCGTGGGACATAGAAGGCTTCCTAGAGGACATAGCTCCCGAGCTGTGTTTTGAAGGTTAATTAAAGATGGAGTTTTCAAGAAAGAAGTAAAGGAAAAAGTTCTAGTAGAGGGAGCAGCATGAGCAAAAGTGGAACAATCTCAGAGTCTGGCATATTTGGGGAACTCCCTTTTGTTCACACTGGCTGGGCCATGCCATTTGAGGGGAGAGGTGAGATTGGACTGGGCAGAGAATGCTGCTCCAGAGGCCTTTGTGCACCAGGGTGGGCAGTCTTGGAAGATGTAGGTGTTCACCTACCTGTTTCCACCTCCACAGCCGAGGCCTACGTTGCTGGTATGCTCTTTTGCCTGGGCATATTTCTCTCCTTCTACCTGCTGACCATCCTTTTGGCCTGTTGGGAGAACTGGAGGTATAGTGGAATTACTTTCCATTGCAGGGTGACTTGGGCTGGGGATGTGGGCAGATGGCCTGGCAGGTAATGGTGCATACCATCCAGGGGTGAAGGAAGGCAGGTCTCTGTTAAGGTCTGTGGTCCCTTCCTATGGAAACTAGCCTCCCCCCTTAACATAAGCAGGGAGACCCCACATTGCTTCCCAGCCTGGGAGGAACCTTGGAATCATGGATGGGGTCAGGGTTATGGGGTGGAGAGGGTGGCAGGCAGACCAGCCTCATGTAGAAGGATCCTCATCCCGTCATCCCCTGGTGTGCCTCTGGATTCTGTCCCTGCAGGCAGAGGAAGAAGACCCTGCTATTGGCCATGGACCGAGCCTGCCCAGAAAGCGGTATTTCCAGAAGACCTGGGTGGGGAGGGCAGTTTGCTATATATTTTGGGGGGGATGCATTTGGCTGGTTTTCTCAGGGGTTAGAGGAGGAAGGACTAGCTGGGGCCTTGGATATCCAGTTGGGAGTAACCCTCTCCATTTGTACACGGGTCTGGGGTATCATGCCCGCACCTCCCTAACATGCCCATCCTAAAGGCTGCTGCTTGATTTGATCGCTGGGCCTAGCTATGCCGTCTGTCCACCGCAGACGATGTGGCTCAGTCTCTGGGATTATTAACCTTTCATTCTCTCTCCCTTTCTCTCACGCTTCCCTCTCTTTCTCTCCTCCCTCCTGCTTGGGACCTTCTCTCTCAGCTTCTCTTCTTGGTAAGCTCCAGGTGCTGTGGGCAAGGAGCTGGAACCCAGAGCGGGAGAGGGAGGGAAGCACAGCGGTGTCTGGGAGGGACCTGGGCAGGCCATGCGGCCCTGTGCCTGCTGCTCGTAACCTAGATGCATCTGTTCCTTGACTTTTCTCTCCCTCTAGGGAGGACAAAGAGTGGCAAGTGTTTCCACTGGGGATGCGCATGGGGGTGGGCAGGTGGTGGGAATGAGCTGTGTTGCTGGTATAGGTGCTCACTCTTTGCTGCTGGCATGGCCCTTCTGTGTCTCTCCTTTCTGGACCCTTCTCCTCTCTCTCTCTCTCTCTCTCTCTCTTTCTCTCTCCTGTTTACTTCCAGGGCTAAGGGGATCTTGGCTTCTTGTTGCAGGGCACCCACGGATCTTGGCCAATTCCTTCCCTGGCACCCCCCCTTTCGAGGGTTACAACTATGGCTCCTTTGGTACGTGTCAGAGCAGGAGGTTGTGCTTACCCACTGCTGATACCCATGCCCTCTGCAGCTGCTCAGCCCTTTGGGGATGGGCTCAATGTCCCTTCTCCTGAGGCCCCTCCTACCTGCCTCAACACTTAGCCTTCCCTGCAGAGAACTGTTCCTGTTCTGGATCTACTGACAGACTGATCGACAGCACGGGCAGTGGGGACCTCTCCTACACTTACCAGGGTGAGTGGCTGGGGCTGCAGAGTCCTCTGAAGCAGGGCTGGTGCTGGCTGGGTGAGCTGTGATGGCAGGTATTGCCTCTTCTGCGAGATGCTGAAACCCTGAAGGACCTGCTGTCTCCCCGCCCCTCTCCTCCCTTATCCTCTGTGGTCCCCCTTCCCTGGTAACTTTCCCTTTCCTTTAAAGGGCACGACCAGTTCAAGCGGCGCCTCCCCTTTGGCCAGATGCGGCAGCTGTGCATTGCCATGGGTAGATGTAGGGAGGGGGTGTGGACTGCTCTGCCAATCAGCTTCTGCCCGGGCAGTTGACTGGAGCCCGCAGGCTCTGGGGCCAGAAAGATGCTTTGTGCATGGCTTCCCCATCAAATGCCAGTAATTGCCAGCTCTTGTGTCTTCTGAGATAAGCAGGCACTGGCCCATGAGGTTGGTTGGCTGGCACCCTAGCTACCCCCAGGTCAGGTGTTCTGGTTTGCTGTTGTGTTTGCCGGCATCTTCACTCCCTGGCCTGCTGGGGTAGGGGGTGTCATGTCCTGCCCCTTGGGGACTGGTCAGGCAAGGTCACAGGAGGAAGCTTCTGAAGGCACAAGAAAAAGTGCTCTTCCTAGAGGCAGCCTCTCACCCTTGCCTACACCCCAGGGCCCACTGGGTCTTCAACCTAGTGGGTCTCAAGACAGTGTCTTCTCAGAACCCACAAGACTGGGCACCTAATCAGCATGACTTACACTGAATTTATTCCTGTTGCTTGTGTCTGGGGCCTGGGGTCTGCTCAGTGTCCCGGCCTGGAAGCCCTAGTTCAGTGAGGGGGCAGAGATGGGAGCAAGACTGGGGATCCCTGTTTGGGGGACTTTCAGAGCCCACTCTTGCTCTTCCCCTCAAGGACTTAGGAGCTCCTAATACTCCTCCCTGGGCCTGAGCCCACCTCCACCCCTATACTAAGTCCCAGCCCACAGTCTGCCTTTTCCCACTGCCTAGTAATTGTAACAATTGCCGCAGGTGGGTGGGCGCAGACCTTGGGTTCTGTGCCCACCAGACAACCCTTCCTCCCTGCCTCCCCAGAACGTTCCCTTGACCCGGTGGGCACTCGGCCACGACTGGACTCCATGAGCTCTGTGGAGGAGGATGACTATGACACACTGACTGACATCGATTCGGATAAGAATGTCATCCGCACCAAGGTCTGGCACCACACCATCTGCCCTGGCCAGGGGGTTCCCCAGGAGGGGAGAGTCTGGTTCAGGCCCCTGCGTATCTCCCTCTGGGGGTCGCTTGTTGGGGAAGCAAAGGGGAAGAGCTCAGCTGGGGCATGCTAGGTTCTAGCGGAAACTAGCTCAGCTCACAGCCCTTCCAGACTGACTGGTCAGTGGCAACGGGATGGCCTCGAATCCCGCCCACAGAGTTCTGGCCTGTATGAGGGAGGGCCTCTTCTCTTCCCCTAACGTGGGTGAGATGGGCCGCTCCCAGGCCCTGGGTAAGCGGGCTCACTCCAGCGTCTCTCCAGCAATACCTCTATGTCGCCGACCTGGCCCGTAAGGACAAGCGTGTTTTGCGGAAAAAGTACCAGATCTACTTCTGGTGAGTGGGCGGAGCAGGGTTTGGTGTTCCCGGCAGGGCAGTATAGCCGCTTCCCAGGCCTTGCCCCTCACTGGTCATCCTGCTTCTCAGGAACATAGCCACCATTGCTGTCTTCTACGCCCTTCCTGTGGTGCAGCTGGTGATCACCTATCAGACGGTGAGAGAACTGTGGGCGGGCGCTCCCCCAGCGCAGGCTCGCCTTTCCCACAGTCTGGGACACACCGCCCCCAAGGGCAGAGCCTCCCAGCCCAGGGCTCTCGAACAAGGACAGGTCTTAGGTCATGAGACCTGGGTTCAATCCCAGCTGTGCTCTACAGGTGAATGACCACAAGCCAGTCACCCTCCCGGAGCATCAGTTTCTTCATCTGCAAAATGGGGTCAACCACAACCGCCCAGGATGTGGTGGGGATTTATGAAATGAAAGTCCTGAGGCTCTCTTAAATCTTGGTTTCTCTTCCTTTTCCTCTACTGTGGGGCAAGAACCTCGTCATGGTCTTGACCCAGGGTTTTCAGTCACATGTGATGGTGGGGGCAGGGTGCACATGTGCTCTCACCACTGGCCGGAGTGGCAGTATGGGACTGGGTGGTGAGGTTTGTGCCAGCTGCTCCCCGCACTGGGCAGTGGATCAGTCGGGCACTCTCAGCAACCCCCTGCCCCCTTTCTTGCTCCTTGCTGCAGGTGGTGAATGTCACAGGGAATCAGGACATCTGCTACTACAACTTCCTCTGTGCCCACCCACTGGGCAACCTCAGGTGGGGGCTCTTTGTGGGGATCCTTCCCCAACAAATGGTGAATGAGGTCATGGGGAGGAGGGGTTCTGCAATGCCCCCCTCAGGTAGGGAAAAGACCAGGGCATGAGAAGAGGCTCTGCATCCTGTGTTCCTCTTCTAGCGCCTTCAACAACATCCTCAGCAACCTGGGGTACATCCTGCTGGGGCTGCTCTTCCTGCTCATCATCCTGCAGCGGGAGATCAACCACAACCGGGCCCTGGTGCGCAATGACCTCTATGCCCTGGTGAGCACCCACCTGTTCACCCACTGAGGCCTTACCTCCAGGCCCTTTGCAGCAGGCATGCCCCAGCCCTGCCCACCTGCCCAGTTCACCCACACTCTCCACTCCTCTCTCACAGGCTCCTTCTTTGGGGTCCCTTCTTCCCTATCTCCCTCCTTTTCTCCCTCCCTCCCTCCCTCCTTTTGCTCCTTCCGTTTTTCCTTCTTACCTACCTTCACGCTCCCTTCCATCTCTTTCTCCCAATAGGAATGTGGGATTCCAAAACACTTTGGCTTGTTCTATGCCATGGGCACAGCTCTGATGATGGAGGGGCTGCTCAGCGCTTGCTATCATGTCTGCCCCAACTACACTAATTTCCAGTTTGGTGAGTGGGGCCTCCCTCTTCCCCATCTGAAACTAGAGCAACGACTGCCTGAATCCTCCACCATCTCCAAGTCACCTACCTGCAAGGATCCTAAGACTCCACTGTAGGAGACTCCAGGGCTGAGGTGCTCATGTGCATACATCCCAGCGTATAGAAAATAGGCACCTAGATGCCATTTCTTTCATCGGCTGTGTGTCCAGTGGAAAGGCATGTGCCAGTGCTGAGAAAATGAACATGATAAGACATGGCCCCTGGTATCAGGATACTCACACTAAGTTGCCCTTGTCGGGGGAAGTCAGACTGGGTGACAGCCCATGGGTGGCAGTGTGGTCTGGTAGGGACAGTCAAGGGACCAGAGCTGAAGTACCAGATCTGTGAGTGGGAGGAGATGCGGGGGCTCTCTCCCATGCTGAGGGGCTGACCTTGAGCTCCATGCCAAGGCGGGGTGGGTGTTTCCCCCGTGCAGACACATCGTTCATGTACATGATTGCCGGGCTCTGCATGTTGAAGCTCTACCAGAAGCGGCACCCGGACATCAACGCCAGTGCCTACAGCGCCTATGCCTGCTTGGCCATCGTCATCTTCTTCTCTGTGCTGGGCGTGGTGAGACCTTGACCTGTCCTGCTCATCCCATAGGAAAGGTGCATTCGTGTGTAGACACATGCATGCCCTCTTCTGATCTCCCTCGGAAGAGACCCTGGTATCCTTCCCAAAGGGGCCTTGGGCCCCCGAGAGCCCCAGCCTGGCTGAGTAGTGAGCCCCAACTCTGGAGGAAGGGCAGGCTGTGGGAGCAGCTTTCCTCGGCCCCTCCTTAACTTCTGCCCTCGGTGGCCCTGATAGGTCTTTGGCAAAGGGAACACTGCGTTCTGGATCGTCTTCTCAGTGATTCACATCATCTCCACGCTGCTCCTCAGCACTCAGCTCTACTACATGGGCCGGTGGAAGCTGGGTAAGGGCATGCCCAGGGCAGGGCGTATGGGAGGGGCATGCTGGGCCCCATGGAATGAGGGGGTTGGTGGCCGTGGGGACCTGGACTCGCAGGAGACTTTCATGGGTTCTGCCCTGTCATTGGGGGAAAACTTCTCCAGGGGAGGAATCACTGGGTGAGCTCCTAGATAGCTGTGACCTCAGAAGCCCTGGGCACCTCTCAGCTGTGCAGAACAGGGGGTTGGGAAAGGCAGGGCCTATACATTTCAGTACTCTCCTTTCTTGCAGACTCGGGGATCTGCCGACGCATCCTCCACGTGCTCTATACGGACTGCATCCGACAGTGCAGCGGGCCCCTCTATGTGGTACCTGCCAGCTCCCCTGCCCCTCTGCCGCCATCTGCTCTCTTCCCTTGGGTTGTGTGTGTTTGTGAGTGGGGGGCAGTTAGCCGAGAGCCCAGGATAGTGGGGGGACCAGCTGATTTGGGCCTTCTTCCACTTCTCTCCCTGTCTCTTTCCCCCTCTCAGTCCCCGTGTCTCTGCTTCCCTCCAGGACCGCATGGTGCTGCTGGTCATGGGCAACATTATCAACTGGTCGCTGTGAGTCTAGCCATTGTCTGGGGTAGCCTGGCTGGGCGGACAGCTGGGGACTTGGCTGGCCACTGGCTGCGCTGGGGACTACGGACAAATTCAGAGCTTTGGGCATGAGAAATGGGGGCTTCAAAGAGAAGTGGTGGCATCTGGGTCCTAAAATTGTCTGTGGGCCTCTGAACCCAGCCCGCATCATAATCAAACATATGGGGTAGGGGCAAGAGGGGTCCCTTTTCTTGCTCTCAGCCCTCCCCACTTCATCAGGCCTCCTTCCTCCACCTTCCAGGGCTGCCTATGGGCTCATCATGCGCCCCAATGATTTTGCCTCCTACTTGTTGGCCATTGGCATCTGCAACCTGCTTCTTTACTTTGCCTTTTACATTATTATGAAGGTGAGTGGGGACAGCTGAGTCTCTGCCAGCTGCTCTGCTTTCGGGGGAAGGAGATGGGCACAGCCTTCCTGGGGCAGCACAGGAGGCAGTGAGAATTTTTCTGTCCACTTGCCTGTGCCAGTGAGGTTTGAGGAGGAGAGAGGCTAAAATGTTTGGCATGTACCCTCTGGGCGTCATTTTCAGAACCGCTCCCATATTGAAGAATGTCCCCTAAAACTGGAAGCAGGTCAGGTCCCATTCAGTGCAGGACTGAGACTCTCAGGTGGGACTCAATGAGCCTGTGGTGGGCTTGGGTCTCTGAGTGCCAGGTGCCTCCCAAGAAACCCTCACACCATCTGGTGTGCGAGGACCCTTGCCAGCACAGGGCCGTGGGCCCAGCCAGAGTGGATCAGAGGTGAGGATACCAGACTGCTAATATGGGCATAAATTGAGCTCTGTGGCTATGCAAGGTGATGGCATGAACCCCAGAACTTCCTTACGGATCCCTCCTGAAACCTGGGCAGGAACCCAGGAGAGCAGCCTCAGAGCAGGCTGGGAGATGGGGTGGGGCAAGGCCTCATTCATTCTGTGCCCTCTCCTTGCCAGCTTCGGAGCGGGGAGAGGATCAAGCTCATCCCCCTGCTCTGCATCATCTGCACCTCAGTGGTCTGGGGCTTTGCACTCTTTTTCTTCTTCCAGGGACTCAGCACCTGGCAGGTGAGTGGTCATCCTGCAGGGTTTTGGTGGGGAGTGGGGGAGGGGTGAGAGAAGGGTCCCCACAGACTCGCTGTGAGCCAGCAAATCACCAGTTCTCTTTCTGAACCATGCTCTTTCACAGTGGCGTTCTCATTTAATCTTCCTAGCAGTCAACAGGCCATCATGCAGCTAGTCCCATTTTACTTAGGAGGCGGTTGAGGTTTAGGGAGGTTAAATGACCCGCCCAGGGTCCCCCAGCCCATGAGTGGCACAGCTGCGGTTTGAAGCCTGAGGGAGGGGTCAGGCTCTCTCCTCAGCCTCATGGGCACCTCCTGTGGTTAAAGTTAAACCTTCAGTCCTGTGATTAGCCCTAAGCCTGACAGAGAGAGATTTATTCCTGGCTTACTATTTACAGTATGAGGCATGAGATGAAGTGTGTAGGCAAGACAGGCAGAAGACTGAGAGGCCTCTATGAGATAGGAGGTGCAGGAAAGCTTCCTGGAGGAAGCAGGCCTTGCTCTAGGTCTTAAAAACCTGAGGAACAGGAAGGGTCCTGTGACCCAGAAGTGTTGTGACCCAAGAAATGCTACTGAGGCAGACAAAGGTGAGGCAGATTTGGGTGTAGGTGAGGGCCGGGCACGTATTTCTTGGTCATCTCTGTGGCCTCAGTGTGCAGCACAGATCGCTCCCCGCCTCTCCCCCAGTGATGTCCTGCCAGTGTTTGTTGGGTAGAGGTTTTAGGTAGAAGATGTTAGACCCACAGACCACAGCCTCTGTTGTCCTGGGCAGGGGTATGTGACTGGACAATAGTGCTTTGGAGGGAAAAAAATGAGCCTGGGGGGGCACTGTTTAGAGTGGAGGCAGAGGCCATGGGGTTGGGGGTGGGGGGGCTCTAGAATCTCAAGGTAGTCTCAGCCCCTGCTTTTAGAGCAATGAAGAATCTAGGGGGAGGAGGGCAAGAGAGAAAGCAAAGGGCAGGGTCCCGAGCCCCAGGGAAGAAATTTGTAACAAAAAGCCAATTCTTAGATGTTCAGTTGGCAAAGGGCAGTCAGGGCGCCTATGGGGAAACAAGGGGTGGCGGGACTGGGGAGTGTGAACTGGCAGCTGGCCCTGTCCTCCCCAGAAAACCCCTGCAGAGTCACGGGAGCACAACCGGGACTGCATCTTGCTGGACTTCTTTGATGACCATGACATCTGGCACTTCCTGTCCTCCATTGCCATGTTTGGGTCATTCCTGGTATGTGAGCGTCTCCCCTGAGCGGGAGGGTGGGTCAGGGCAGCAGCAGCGCCCTCTGCCTGTGCCTGACCCGTGTCCACCCCCAGGTGTTGCTCACGCTGGACGACGACCTGGATACTGTACAGCGGGACAAGATCTACGTCTTCTAGGGGAGCCGGGCCCCTTGCTTCACTCGCGGGGCCCCGAGCCCCAGCCTGCTGCCCAGAGCCTCACTAGCACTGGGGTGTGAGTCCCGGCCCCGCTGCCCAGAGCTGGGTGGCAGCGGGACAGCAGAACTAGTCCAGACCAGGTGCGGGGACAGTCTTGGGGGTGGCCTCGAGCCTTGCAGATGCCCCCTGCTGGGGAGGAGGCCTGCTCCTCTGAAATCCTAGGCTTTGGCCAAAATTGCTGCTTTATTCTCAGTGTTGGGACCTCCACAGTCCCCCTCTGTTGGTTCTCCTTTGTTCCTCTAAAGGATGAAGGAGGAAAGTGTTGCCCTGCCCATCTCATGCCTTGCAGTCTGTCCATTCATTCTTCCCTTCCCCCGCAACCTGGACCCAAAGCCCTTTTTTCCTCTCAGACTCCAGAGCAATGGTCCGGGACCTGATACTCTGCTCTGCAGCCGGGCCCTACTTCTCTGTGGGGTTGTACCTGGCTGCCGCCACTGCCCACTCAGTCATCTGGGGTGGGTGGAATATAGGTTTCTGCCAGCCTCATGGTGCTAAGGCCTGCAAGGGGCCCTGGGCCTGCCCCTCTGACCTACGCTCAGGGCTGGCTCTTTGGCAGTGAGAATTAGCCCACAGTTGAGGGCCTGACTTCTGAGGTCACCTTCCATCCCTTCAGCCCCCAGACTGATGCTGGCACCAGGATTGGAGGGAAAAAGCAACCCCTACCCCATTTCTTCCTTCCTTCCTTCCTCCAGGCTCTTAGTCCTGCCAAGCCCCCGATGGGGGCCTTTCAGTGCCATTGACACTGCCCAAGAATGTTCCAGGGCAAAGGAGGAGGATACATAGAGCCCAGCCCGCCCTGCCTCCTATGTGGCTGCCCGAGCCCCAGTGCCTACCTGAGAAAGGGGCTTGAGGAAGGGACGTGGCATTTGCTGTCAGTCCCCAGTCCCAGCCTCACTCTAGGAGTGGCTCTTATTTCCGTCCAGGGCTGGGTCTTGTTTCCTTCCAGCCTTCAGCCAAGTTCTGTGTCCGTCACACATACATATGGAGTTTACACTGAGTTGCCCCGGCTCTGGGCCTCTGGCTGCTCTAGTCCTTGGATCCCCTTCATCCTACCTGGTCCATTCCAGATGCCAAGACTGGGGGAGGTCAGGTCGGGCCTCTGCCTTGGAGATGGGAATGTGTTTTCTCCTCCCCCACTTGTTTTTTTAGCCCTCTCTGAGGCTGGGGAGAGGAGATGGGTCTGGATTTTTCAGAACTCCGTTTAATGTCTGTTTCCATGCTATGGTTGCATTTCTGTTTTCTATGAATGAGTCTGCATTCAATTAAAGAAACAACCAGACATACTTCTTGGACCCCTTATTCACTCCCCCTTTCTGGACAGAGATTTTGAGGATGGGGGGCAGGGTGGGGCCTCCATTTTCCAGTTCTTCTACTGTGACTTTCTCCTTCCAGTTCCATTGGGAACACAGCTCCTTGATTCACCCCTTATTCTCTCTCATTTGAGCAACAGCATCAACTCAGTAAGCATTTCTCAGGAGCTAGCTCTGTGCGAGGTGGAGAGAAAAGCCTTAGCCTGCCATCTCACCTGATGGCAGGTGGGGGCATGGAAAGGGGTTTTGAAATGACCCTGGAAGGTCGATTTGGGTTTCAATAGGGGGGGGTGTGTTGGGTGTGAGGAAGGTGGTGACTCCAGGATATTTCTGGGTATGGGTCACTCCCCAGCTGGTCTCCCTGCTCTTCCCCGCAGGCACCACTGGGGGGTGCACTAGTTCTATGCACCGCTGTGGTGGGTAGCACCTCCCCTTACTGCTGGCGGGGCCCCTTCTCTCCTGGTGGCCCTGTGACTGTGTGTGATGAGTGAGTGGTAGAAACTGGTAGGTCCTCCCAGCCCAGCTGCCCTAGGATGGGGCAAGAGTGTCCTCCCTGCTGCCTCAACAGGCAGCGCAGAGTCCTTCCTTTCTTCACCTCCTGCCCTTTCCTGAGACCCCTGAAGCCAGGAACAAGCGCGATCTTGGTGGAGCTCCTTCCTGGTCTGTTTTCCAGGACAGGTAGAGACTGTTCCTAAAGAGATGACTACTAGCAGCCTCTTGAGTCTCCTACCAGGCCTTAGATACCCTGTGGGCGGGGGTCAGGGTTGATTGAGCTGCTGCTGAATCGTCAAATCCCACCCACCCCCCAACTAAAGCATGAAAGGAAGTATGCTTCCCCTCCCCCCAACAAATGAAAGTTCTCAACCTGAGCAGGTGAGTGGTGCCACTGAAGAGTGGGTCAGCAGCCCCTCAGCTCCCACGCAGGGTCTGAAGGGATGCCAGGCTGTCACTTGTGACTTGTGGGGTAGCCTTGGGTTCTTACCCAAGGCTGCATTCTAAACCTCAGTTTCCTCATCTGAACAATGAGGTAATTATGGTCTCAGAGCGTAGCTGCGCACATAAAGAACATTCAGAAAGTGCCTGGCATGTAGTAGGGCCTCGGAAAAGGTTAGTTTCCGCCTTCTAGAGCGAAAATCCCAGAAGGAGAGGGTGTTTGCTTTGTCCACCCCTAAGCGCGGAGATGCATCGCCCCAGTCCTTTCCTCTTTGGCCAGATCCTCCTGAATGTCCCCCACCCCTCAAGCTCAGGGGCAGGGAAACAGGGAAGAAGGAGCGGCCTAAGTCCAGACAGCAGGGAAAGCCTTCAGGGTCCTGTCCATAAAAGGCTTTTCCCGCCGGTTCCCCGCCGCCAGCGCAGCCCCGCCCCCGCCCGCTCCATCTCCAAAGCACGCAGAGAATGTCTCGGGCAGCCCTGGGCAGACTGCTCCAACTTGGTGTCTTTCCCCAAATATGGAGCCTGTGTGGAGTCACTAGGGGGCCTGGGGGTGGAGAACGGAACCGGTTTCCTCCAGCAGGGAGGGGTCTGAGGGGTGAGCCAGCGGGGGAGGGTGACATCACCACAGCGGCAGCCCTTTAAACCCCTCACCCCCGCCTGCACCCCATCCTGTCTGCCCCTTCCAGACACAGAGCTCACTCCTTCCAGCGCGCCCTCGAGGAAGCCCTGTAAGTGCATCAGTCCCAGGGGTGGAGAGAAGCTGGGCGGGGGGCTCTACTGCAGGCAGGCCTCTCAGGAGGTCCTGGTCCCCACCTCTCTGGCTGGGGGTGCCCACCCTCTCCATCAGCGAGCATTCCTAATCTCCAGATGGAGACTTGGTCCCAGCGTCGTGGGTGGGATGGGCTTGCTGGAGTCCTACTTGTCTCAAACCGAGTCGCCCTGAGCTCCTTGAAATGGCCAGACGACTTGGCTGGTGCTGTGGGATTAACAGTGGAAACCTCGGGACTGGGATGAGAGGGAGGCTCCCAAATTTCAGCCAGCCACACCCATGGGGTGTGTTGTTGGGCTAGACCAGAGGCTTTGTTGCCTGCTGCCCACCTAGGAGGGGTTCAAGGAGGCGAGGAGGGCCATGAATCCACTAAAGCAGGAGAGCAGTGTCCTCAGGCCTGAGCAGTCACATTTTGGGGCACAACCCTAACAGTCTGAGAGTGGGCACTCACCCCCTAGAAGTGGCAGGTGGGCACTGCCAGGAGGAGCTTTGGAGTAATGGCTCAGGAGTGAGCAGACCTGCTGCCCTGGGCCCTTTCCAAAGGTTCCCCTTAGTGGCTCTATTCAGAGGGCAGCAGTGAGGAGGGCTGCTCTCCTCGGGATTCGGATGACACCCCCCCCCCCCCGCCCCGCCCCTGCCACCTCAAAGATCCACCTGTGCTGGCTCTATTTTGTGTGTTTTGTTTTGAAGACGGGTAAGCAGTCCTGGGGAGACTGCTGGTTCTGCTTTTGTTGCTGGAAGGAACCCCCCCTTTGTTTTTCTCCACTGCCAAGCCTCAGTGACTAGAGGGGAGGCTGGCAGGGCCAAAGCAGATCTCGGGCTGGCATGTCCACCCTGTCCCGGAGCCTGGTCTAGAAAGGCCCCCTCGGCTGCCCACCCGTCCTCTCTGCCCCGTCTCCTCTTCCCAGAGCTCCTACATGGCACTGCAGAGGTCTTTCTCAGAGGAGTTTGTGGGACTTCTCGGGACACTTCACTTTCAGACTATTTCCATGCGAGGGAAGGGCGAGGGTGGAATGAGGTGCATTTCATCCCCCTTCCTTCTTGTTCTGACCCAAATCCAAATATCGTCTCCAGATCGAGGGGCTGCAGAATTTTGTTGCCCTGTCACAGATACCTTGATGAATCTCCCAAGACGGAGAACTGGATGTATGAGGGGCACGTTTCCACCCCGTTCCTTTGTGTTTCCGAAACTCTCATGATTGGGGCAGGTGTGCGCTGGGGGCGACGAGGAGGGTGGGGATGGAAGGTGGTGTGGTGGGCCCCCAGGACTGTGTGCTGCCTGCTTCATGGGTGTGGTGGCCAAGATGAAGGTGGGCTGCAATCACCTGGCCCGAGTTGACTTGCAGGCTATGGTGCAGTCTCTATCTAAGAGTCCTTGGGTGATGGAGAAGTGGGGTGAGGTACAAAGTGGGTGGGGAAGGGAGGTACTTGGCTCTCTCCCTCTGTCTGTAGTGAACAGAGCAGAGCACTCTGGGTTCACTGGCATCCCTGACTGGGAGGGGGTGTTGGTGCTGAGAGAACCTGCTCCCCGGAAGTAGCCAGGCCTCAAGTCACAAATACACAAATAAGGAGAACAACTCAGAGAAGAGAGTTGCCCCGTGGCTGGAATTTAGACGAGTCCATCTAGTGTTCTTTTTCTCAAACCTTGTGTTCCCCTCAGGGAATGATGTTGCAAAGGGGTGGAGGCTGGTGTGGAATATCACTTAGTGTTTTTCACTCACACTTGGGGCTCCCAGGTGACTGTGCTGGGGGGGCAAAGGACTACCATTTTGAGGAGCTCAGCTAAGGGGATCCTCAGTTTGCTAGGACGTCACAAGCATTGTCTCATGGAATGTTCACAGACTCTGAGGTGGAGAACATTGTCCTCACCATGCAGATGGGGACTTGGCTCAAAAAAAGTCAGCATGGGGAAAGGAAGGGCAAGGCAAGTGGAGCTGGTGACTGACCTGGGACCCTGTGATGCCATGGGAACCTGCTTCCCTCCGAGGGCAGAGGGGGAGAGGCCCTCAGCTCTGACCAGACAGGGAGTTGGGGGAACATGCCAACTACCTCCCTCTCCAGACCATTCTCTCCCTCCACACCTCTGACCTCTCTAAGGCCAGGGGATGAGTTTGACCTCATTTGATACCTATTTCCAAGGGCTCTTCAGGGTAGAACTCTGGGCAGAAGGTCTACCACCCTGGAGTGTCCCTAGTGACCAGGTCAGTTCTCTTGATCAGCCACATTCACTTCTGCCCCTCATCCTCATTAGCGGGTTCTCCTAGTACTGCCAGCTCCAGGCTGCTGGTCTGGACTGGGCGGGGCTTCCCATGCCCTAGCTGGCAGATTCTTGGCTCTGGGCTGTCCCTGGAGGACTCTGGCTTCTTGGTTACTCAAGCAACTATAGCGGGGAAAGCCTGAGGGCATGAGGGAAAGTCCAGGGGTTACCAGTTTGCTCTCTGTCATATGGCTCCCCTGAGGAAATACAGCTACTGGAATGAAAACTCTTGGGGGCTTCCTAGAACTCGTCAGCGTGGGTACATTTAAGCTTCTTTAGCTGTAGGCCAGAGGCTGAGTTGACTTGGCAAAGAACTAGCGTTTTGGAGTTCTAGTTTCTGGGTGAGAGGATAAAATTGTTGGGGGAGAAGGCAAAGTGGGATGTAATTCTATAACTTGAGGCACAACTGGGAAACCACCCCACACCTCCCGGGACAGACACCTGCTAGCTTTATTTTGGAGGATAATGTGGCCTCTTCTGGAAGGTCGTTCCAGTACCTCAGTGGACAATCTTGGCAAAGGAAAAAATGCTCTAGACCAGGGATTGTTGAACTGGCCCAGCACTAAATGCAGCTTGTTGCTTGTTTTGTAAATAAACCTTTATTGGCACAAAGCCACACTCATTTTGTTGATGTATCATCTAAGGCTGCTTTCCTGCTACTACAGCAAGGACAACATGGCCTGCAAAGTCCAAAATACTTACTGTCTGATCATCTACAAAATGAGTTTGCCGACATCTGCCCTAGGCTGTCAAAGATCTGGTCTCCAAGTACAGAGAGGCTCACTCCTTGGACTAAGGGGATGAGACTGGCCCAGGGGGCAGTGCCATTGAAGGAGACCCAGCCCCACCTCTCCCTCTTTTTTTGCTGTAATATTTTGGGGGTTGAAATTCAGAAAGGAAAAAAATATAGACATCAATTTTTTTCTCAGGCCTGGCTGGCAGCGTTTGATTTACCCTGAGCACTTCTGTAATGGTTCCAGCAGCAAGAACAGGCAGGCATCTAGGTGTATGGGTGCTCCTGGTTGCTGTCCTCCACAAGACCCCTCCCATTCCAGGATTCTGGGGTGGAGGCGGGTGGGGGGCAGATTTTCAGAGGAACCCAGCAGTGGAGGCAGAGGGGGATACAGTTTGGAATGTCAGGTGCCCCTGGACAGCGAGACCAGCTGGTGAGACAGTGGTTCTCTGATCCTCTGACCCTGTTCCTTCTGGCCGGTGCTGCTTTAGTTCTCCCCCGACATGGCCAACAAAGGTCCTTCCTATGGCATGAGCCGCGAAGTGCAATCCAAAATTGAGAAGAAGTATGACGAGGAGCTGGAGGAGCGGCTGGTGGAGTGGATCATAGTGCAGTGTGGCCCAGATGTGGGTCGTCCAGACCGTGGGCGCCTGGGCTTCCAGGTCTGGCTGAAGAATGGCGTGGTGAGTGGTACCCTGGGGAGGGCCAGGGGCTGTGCCAATCTGCTTGAGTCGCTGCAGAGCTGCGGCGGGTACTGTGGGCAAGTGCCAAGCTGTGTTCTGTGTCCGGCAGATTCTGAGCAAGTTGGTGAACAGCCTGTATCCTGACGGTTCCAAGCCGGTGAAGGTGCCTGAGAACCCACCCTCCATGGTCTTCAAGCAGATGGAGCAGGTGGCTCAGTTCCTGAAGGCAGCTGAGGACTATGGGGTCACCAAGACTGACATGTTCCAGACAGTTGACCTCTTTGAAGGTATAGAGGAAAGGGGTGGAGGAAGCAGGTGGAGGACAGGAGGCTGAGGTATAGCAGGAATGGGCTCTGCCGAGGGAATGTCATACCCACTCTCAAGGGCATACTGTAGCATCCACTGAAGCCTCTGTGAAATCTGGAACAAGCTTTGCCCCCCTGGGTTGGCCATTTTTCTGGGAGGTGAGGGCAGGTCCTGCCTTGGCCTCCTGTTAGAGTCCTGAGGTTCGCTCCCCTTTTCTCTCTTTCTTCTCATAGGCAAAGATATGGCTGCAGTGCAGAGGACCCTGATGGCTCTGGGCAGCCTGGCAGTGACCAAGAATGATGGGCACTACCGTGGAGATCCCAACTGGTTTATGAAGTACGTGGCCACCAGGGAGCCCCTGAACCTTAAGCTTGGGTGTCTGCCTGAGGGAGGTGGCCTGGTCTAACCAGCGAGGGCCCATAGTTTGGGGAAGCAGAGAGCCCAGAAAGTAGGAAGAGAAGGTCCAGGATGGGTGGGGAAGATGGGTTTCTAATACTTCTTGATGCTTCCCTTTCTACCTGCCTGTGCTCAACCAGCCTCCCTCGCCTGCGGGGCAAGCTAGGTGAAGGAAGTAAGAGACGTGAGACAAGAAGGGAATGGGGTGGGACCGGAAAGTAATAGAAGAAATCACTGGAAAACATGGTCTTTATCCTGGTTCTCCTCTTCTAGGAAAGCCCAGGAGCATAAGAGGGAATTCACAGAGAGCCAACTGCAGGAGGGGAAGCACGTTATTGGCCTACAGATGGGCAGCAATAGAGGGGCCTCCCAGGCCGGCATGACAGGCTACGGACGACCTCGGCAGATCATCAGTTAGAGGGGGCCCTGCCCCAGCCACAGCACTCCCCAGCTCCCTGGCCTCAACCATTGCCGCCTCCCTGCCCGCTCACCCACACTGCACAGTTCCTTCAGCCCAGCCAAGCCTCCAGGCCCCGTCACTGAGCAAAGGTGACTGCTCTTGGACAGCTTCCCCCACCCCTCAGCCCAACTTCTTATCCCAGAGTGCCATTCCCCCCCACTCCACCCAGCTACCCCCCACCTCTGCTGTCTCCCCACTGTGGGCTGAGCAGGGGGCACGGGGGCTGGGGGCAGCCTGGTGTGGGGCAAGTCCATTGTCTTTGGCAGCAAATGTCCATTGAAGGAGACCCAGCCCCACCTCCCCCTCTTTTTTTGCTGGAATATTTTGGGGGTTGAAATTCAGAAAGGAAAAAAATATAGACATCAGTTTTTTTCTCAGGCCTGGCTGGCAGCGTTTGATTTACCCTGAGCACTTCTGTAATGGTTCCAGCAGCAAGAACAGGCAGGCATCTAGGTGTATGGGTGCTCCTGGTTGCTGTCCTCCACAAGACCCCTCCCATTCCAGGATTCTGGGGCAGAGGCGGGTGGGGGCAGATTTTCAGAGGAACCCAGCAGTGGAAGAAGAGGGCTGGCAGGAAAGAGAAACCCCTTGGCACTCTCATTCACTTTGGGGAAGCAGAGAAAAGGAAACCGGATTGTGTGGAAGGTTTTATTTTGGAAAAGCTGTGCAGAAAAAATTCAACAAAATGTTGCTGTGAAAACCAAATCTTAAGCATTAAAAAACAACCAAATCAACCAAGTAGCTCAGCAGGGGGAGGAGGCCCCGAGTGGGAGAAGGCATCACAGCCCTTCAGGCAGACAGCTGGCTCCAGTGGGCGAGGCCATTTCCCTGAGCACTTTGCTGAGGAAGACAGGGTGGTCTCAGGGCTGGGGTGGCAGCAGCTGACACCTGCCGCAGGCCCCCCTAACGAAGTAGCACAGGTCCCGGGGAGCCAGCCCATCGCCTTTGCCAGGAGCATCGTACCGATCCGTCAGGATGAAGGGTGGGGGTGATGGTGAAGGAGTCACGGCTGTGTTCAAGGCTGGCTTCTGATCAGGGACGACAGAGGCAGCTGCTTTCAGGGCAAATGTGCTAGGCCGTGGGCTGAGTGCCAGACCAGTATGTCCCAGGTCCAAGGCACAGGCAGGAAGGTGAGAGGAAGTCTGCTGATTCTGGGTCATTAAGAGCAGCACATGCGGGGCTCTTCTCTGCCTCCGCCTGTAAGCCCTCTTGGCAAGTGACCCAGCAATGCCCTGCTGAGATGCTCCTCTAGCTATGTTAGGGGCCTTCTCTCCAAGCCTGGGTGAAGGCCCTATGACCCACACCACTGGCCTGCCCAGGAGAAACGGAGATGGCACTTCCACATCCAGAGGATGGCCAAACTCCTGTCTGAGGTCTTCCCACCAAGAACTGCTGGTGGGGGGAAGATCCTGTGGCTGCCGGCATACTGTCTTCTGACAATGGCCTCCTTCCTCTGCCACTCATGTCTGAAGAGGGTCCACACCCTCCCTGAGTGAAGTCAGAGGGTGCTTGTTAGCCTCTGGATTCCAGATGTAAGCCTTAGGACTGACTTCTCCCCAGAGCTTCTGGGAGTTCAGAGCAGCTTCCCAAGCTTCCCCGGTTTGGGGAAGGAATGGCCTGTCCATTACCAGTTTCTCAGGCCCTAGGTCAGCAAATCTGCTCCTCCTTCCCCTGCAACAGGTCTGGGGCCAGCTGCTGGTGAGGGCAGTTCAGGGCACTTCTACTCTGGGACAGGCTCCAGTCCTCACGACCCAGCAGATCTGGGGCAAGGAGACTGGTGGTGGGGCAGGGGCCCTCACTCTCTGTCTCCACTCCATCTGGATCCTTGCTGTCACAGAGTGGCACCGATTCCAGTTCTGTGCCCTCTTCCCTGGCTTTCCGGCTTCGTTGGGACCAGTGGCAGGATCCACTCCTACAAACTGAGAGGGAGGCCACACTCCTCTGGCTCAGGTACACTTCCAGCATGTAGTAAACCGTCCAGAAGATGGTAAAACAGCCTACTAGCACCAGGGTCTGGGAAAAGTCAAACAGTTCTGTTAGGGACGTTTCCAAAGCCTGCCATCTGTTCAGCCCAGGACAACGTGCTCAGGCTCCCCTTCTAGGACTGCTTCTCCCACCCCAGGCCACTCCCTACCCCAGTCTGGCCCCGGGAATGCCTTCTAAGTGTTCGCAAGAAATACCCACCTGTTCCCAACCCTGCTTCCCCAAGTCACCTGGACAATCTCACCAAGGACCATACCCCCCCACTCCTGCCTTCCTGTGGCTTGAGTCTTGGCCCTAGTACCTTAAGGGTGTTAGGGGTGATGGTGTAACCATCTTCTTCTGGGATCTTCAGCCCAGGAGGGCAAGGCAGGGCGAAGCCATCATGCAGGTACTTTCCGCTCATGGCACTTTCCAACAGCCTGTGGAGAAGTCCAGGAAGCTCTGCTGAACTTGGCTTTTTTCCCACCTGCCCGCCCCCTTGCAACTGAAGGGAGGGAAGCACCACAGCAAAAAGGAGAGGGCGCACTGTGGGCTTGAGTCTGGAGTTGGGAGGCCTCCTAAAGTGGCCTCCCAAAGTGGCCTCTCATGCCGCCACCCCCAGGCCCCGACTGTGAGTTGTCTTCCTTCTTTACACATGCGGCCATCTTACCTTTGTCTGTCTCGGATGTCCACGGGACTCCACACAGAGCCATAGAGCTTCAGCTGCCATTGCTGGAGGATGCCAGCCTGGCTCGTCTCATCCCCTAGGGCAGCAAGTGGGGCCATCCATGAGCCATGCCAACAGCAGAGGCACTGCTGCCTGCCACCCAAGGGACTCAACCACAAGGTCTGCACCCCACAGACCACAGGGTTCTGCAGATGTGCCTCATGGGGTGCCCCGAGGGATGGAGAGGGGAGGCTGAAGGGCGGCACTCCAAAGTACAGAAGTTTGCCCTTTATCTCTCTCATATTTGGGAGAAAAAAGATGTCTTTCTACTAAATTACAGAAAGGTTTTGGAACCTGCGCAGGGTGTCACCCTAGCAAGGTTTTGGAAGCCACCAGACCAGTGAATACCTAACTTGACAGGAAGTTGGGAGGGTTGGGTTCTATTTCCAGTCTCCTCACTGAATACTGTGTGACCTGATGCAAATTACATCAAACCTCTGGGTGGGTCTCAGTTTTTCCAAAGAAATGGTGAAAATTAGTCCTGCCCTTACCTGCCTACCAGGGCTGGCCGAAGGATGATTATATGTGAAAGGACTTGAAATGTGGTTTCAACAAGGAATTTTGTGTTGCTATCCTGAGGAAAAATGGATCAGTCACTTCTCCACGGAACACAAGAGGCAGGATATATGACACTGTTAGACATTGACGCCATGTTTGGCTTGGGGTATGGGTCCTGGCACCGACCTTCTTGGCCAGTAGCAGCCCTGTGTGTTCCACATGCCGCGTGGGACAATTTCCGTGGGGACCCTGTGATCCAGAGGGGCCAGGTGACAACAGGCAGGGCCCTGACGAAAGGGCAGGCGCACTTACCTACATCCCTGATCACGAGTCTATAAGTGCCTTTCGCCCTCTCCCCCCAGCATCGCACGGTGGAGAAGGTCCAGTCATGGAAACCACTGGGATCCCTAGGGACAAGAAAGATAAAGCAGGAAGCAAGGATTTGAAGCCTTTACCCAGAAGTTTCTTTTCTTACTGTAATAGTCATGAAAAAGGAGCAGTTGTCTGAGCCTCAGCTACTTGGGAGGGTGCCCCCAAGGGCTGCTGCTGCTGTGGTGTGGTGACAAAAGCCAATGTGGAGAAAGCACAGGCTTGGGAGTCCTATAGATGCAGGTTCATTCTTAATTTCTCAGGCACTGACTAGCTCAGTGATGCTTCTTCATACGTAAATGGAGGTTACAAAGTCTACTCTGCCTGGCTTTTAGGAGTGTTAACGAAGGTGGGGCAAAGTGCAGTGCTGAGTAGGCACTTGAACAAAGCACATACTAAAGGGCTTCCAACTGCCCAGGGCAGCCAGCGCCGCAGCAGCTTAGGACAACAGTATCGACTCTTTCCCTGCAAACGGCCCTGGCTGCAAGGGAGCTCAGAAGGTACAGGCAGGTATACGTACGAGTCCATGCTGCGGGGGGCGCCGATAAGGGACATCATGCCACTGGGGCAGAAGAGCTTCAATTCCAAGCTGCCGCGCCGTGGATGGGTGATGGAAACCGTCACTGCCACATGCTCCAGGGTCTTCAGCCCCGACATCTCCAGGTCCGTCCTGCTGACTGTGGGAAGTCAGGCTGGGCAGCTGGGAAACCAGCCGCATAAACACTGTGCCCTCACTTCATCCCACATACACAAAGACACACAGTTGCCGGGACGACAGCAACTTTTCTGGGCCCCAGGGGACACTAGTAAGTCGAATATAACTGCTGCTTTCAAGGAGTTTCCAATCCAGGATAGATCTGGAACTGCAGGAAGCTATGCCTGCTAGTTGAGAAGATAACATGTATCTGAGACACATATATGAACCAAAATAACAATTTGAATCACTCATTAATCCCCCAAAGAAGTGACTGAGCACCTCCGACATTTCAGGCCCTGCCTAGAGGCTGTGATGCAAAGGTAAGTTGGACAGGGCCTTTGCCTTCTACCTGCAGGTAGAAAACGAGAGAATGAGGTATAATAAGTGCTACTAGGCAGAGATGAGTCAGGTGGGTTTAGGCACAGTTGTGATAGGCTCCGAAGAAGAAAATGATACGGAGTGATAGAGTGGGGTGATGGGGAATTCTAGAAGGGGAAACGCCATGTCCAAAGGCAGGGATGGAAATGAACAAGTTTCACACTGAAGGTAAATGGAAATTTTAAAACAATGACTAAAGCCAATAAATTTCAAGAAAACTACTGAACAAACCTGTCAATATCAAAAGAATATAAGGGGCAGGATAACATTTATGTAATATTCATGAATAAAAGACCAGTAGAGATCGAGAACAAAGATTAGTAATTGCCAGTGTTAGGGAGAGGCAGAGGAGATGGGAATGACCAGAAAGGGGGGCATGGAGCCTTTTGGGGTACACCTCTGGACCTTCGCTTTGGTGGTTACGCAGGGCCACACAGGTGGTGAGATCGCAATAGTGCTTGCATAAGCGCGCATGTGTATGCACGCACGCACACACACAAGTCTAGTGTGGCGAATCCGAATAATCTCTCTGGATTGTACCATTGTCATTTTTGTGACTTGATATGGTACTGTAATTGTTTAACACATTAACATCAGGAAACAGGTGTGCAGGACTTCCCTGAACATTTCTTTGCCACCTCTTGTGAATTGACAGTTATTTCAAAATAAAGTTTAAAACCCAAGCTACTAAAGTAGGAGACTCAGTTGGGGAATATTAAGAAATGAGGTTGCAATGAGAAATACTTCTTTCCAAAGCACCCTTTCTTCCGAGAATTCATTCTAACAGGCAAGCGACTTCATTCTACAGATGAAGCTCAGAGAGGCGCTGAAAGTAGAGGGCAGGGGGCCTGGATGGGAAGGCCTGAAAACAATTAATTAATTTGTTTGTTTGTTTATTTATACATACAAGAGCTGGGGTGTAGGCCAGAGATGTGGGGGTGGTGGTGAGAGGATTCACCCAGAGACAGTGGGGAGCAGAACATGCAGACTGACTGAAATACACTGCTGAGGGGAGCAGTGGGCGAGACAGGAGAGGTCTGCTGCACCATGTGGGTTGCTCCCTGGCCAGCTGGGGATTGAACTCATGCTGCAGAGGCTGCGGATTGCTTCATAGATTGCGTATTAACCCCTTGCACCACCAGGGAGGCCCTGAATGTGCACATTTTAATTCCATGGGTCAACTCTTCAAAGACAATGCCCTAGTTTTTCTGAAAACAACCTATGTCTTTTTACTTGCCCCACTCCCTTCTTGGCCCCTTCATTTTCTTCAGCCAGTTAAGCTCCTCTCTGTCCCTGACAGCTTGGCTCTTTGTCGCTCTCCTGTTTACACTCGCAAGCCCCCTTTGTTTTCCTTGCCTTTCACAGTAACTATCTGGCAGGAGTCTAAAAACAGTGGGTCAGCCCAAGTATCCATCTTCCTGCCTAGCTCTTCTTTCCTACTACCAATGAAAAGCAAAAACAAATAAAGCCAGTGTCAACTCTTCACTTCCTTTGGCCTACCAGTGTTAAGAGCACGTGGGGTCCTGGAGCCATCCAGTCTGAGTTCAAACCCCAGCTCTGCCATTTACTAACTGTGAGAACTCGACTAATTTCCGTAACTATACAATAGGGATTACAGCAACAGCACCTAAACTTCATAGGGTTGCCAGGAGGACTTAGTTAATGTATTATGACATCTTATAATACTATGTATATCATAATATAATAAAGTATCATAAACTATTATACATTGTAATAAAATGTTTCAAAGTGTTTTGCAAACATTAAGACTACATAAGTACTAGATATTATTTTTTTCTTTACTGTTAACTTCTCTCCTTAGCTTCCCATTCACAACATTTTTTTTTCCTGATCAAAACAGTATAGAGCAAAATAAATGACAGTATAGAGCACATGGTTTGCAAAGCAAATTGGTTCTCAGTGCTTATCATGTAAAAGAACAATTCTTTATTCTATTTCCACCACCTGTGTAACCCACTCCTAGATGCACTTTGCTTTTAGTTGTTTTCTCTGGCATCTACCTCCATGTTTCTAAATAATAAGCAATATTTTGTTTACTTTACAATGACCTCATAAGTTCTGTGGAATTTGGTCAAGTAATGTACAGTGACTGTATTTCATTCCCTGAACAAACTGTTGTTTCCCACCCTTTAAATTCACGTCTCCATCACCAAAGTCTTCCCAAATTGCACAAAAAGAACCACATCACCTCTCTAAATGCTATTTTTTTTTAAAAAAGATACATTTTATTTATGCATTCAAGAACTGGGGTATAGGACAGAGGTGGAGGGGTGGGGGGGGTGAGAGGATTCGCTAGAGACAGAGTGGGGAACAGAACAGGCAGATCAACTGAAACACACTGCTGAGGGAGAAGCAGGGAGACAGGAGAGGTCTGCTGTGCCATGTGGATCAGCTCCCTGGCCAGGGATCAAACTTATGCTGCTGAAGTGGCTGCTGATAGCTTCATAGTGCTGAGATTTACCCCCTTGCACCATCAGTGAGGCCCAAATGCTATTTTTTCTAATGATCAAACAAGTCAGGGCTTTCTCAATGACATCTGGCCCCTGGAGAGTCTGTTTCTGGAACTTTCTGTCCCATTCCATTGGAACCTTCCTTTACCCATTACTGGCCTTTTCCTTCCCCTCTCCCCACAACCTAATTCTACCTTTCTATATGAATATTAATTAGGCTGGGTTTGATCAATTAAAAGTAATTTTCTTCAGAAGGTATTTGGAGGATTTTTTTCAAATGGCAGGTGGTCCATAGTATCTTCAGAATCCTGAAGGAAGCTCTAACATGGGTGGGGCTTTACAACTGGTGGGCTTCCCTAAAGTTTAATTGCACCCAGACCTGACTGTTTCCTTGCGCAGCCCTACACATCAGTATCTCTCAGTCTTTTGATGAGGAGTTGTTCTACTTCTCCAGAGGAGTCTTCCTACCTCCTGGCTGCCAGTGCCTGGGTATCTGAGCAGCTGGCTTGCTAGGGAATGGTCTCCCCACCACACTACATGCCCTGTCTCTGGAGAATAAAATTCCAACTCCCACCAGCATAAGGAAGGGACCACCACCTCACTGCTAAGAATGGGCAAATGTACCGGGAGGGGGGTGGCATCTATCTTTTAATTGGTGCCTATTTTCAGTCTCATACCTCCTCTCTATTTTCTGAGGCCTCCAACTCTTGAGCCATGTGGGATTCTGTACTTTGAATGGGCTTATTTCTTAGCATTTCCCTTGCAGGTATTTGGTAAGCAATTCTCCTAGCCCTGCTCACTCTTGCAAAAATGTGATGAAATCTCTCATTTGCTGTGGTCCCTTCTCTCCTTCTCTTTGTTCTGGTGCTTAGACCATTTTTATTCTTACTTTGATGATGTTTAGAGAGAAAGCAGAGATAAAAGCCTGTGTTCAATTTGTCATCTTTAACCAGAAATCTTTTCTGTCCCTATTAATTATTCAAGCAACTGCAGTCTAGCTTTGGCCCCTGTGAGTACACTGAAGCAATTCTTCTCAAGGACACCAGCGGCCTCTTTGATAAACCTTGGGATGCCCTTCAGTCCTTGTCTACCTGCCCTCTCTCATCGAAACTGTCCTAGATTCCTGATACCAACCTCCTGAATTTTCTCCTACCTCTCTGGCCCTCTCTTCTCATTTTTCTCTAGAGATTCCGTTCCTCTATCCACTCCCTCAAAATCAGGCTCTATTCTGCATCCACTTTTATCCTGTTTCCTCACCAGCCCTGGTGCTCTCATTCTTATCCAGACCCATTCCTTCCATTTATATACTGATGACTCCCAAACCATTATAAATTATTTATTCAGCTGCTTTCTAGTTAAAACTTTTAGCTATTTCACAGAAGCCTGTGACATAATATGGCCAAAATGCTCCTCCTCAGTTCTTCATAGTCTGGAGCCCTTCACCAAATTTGTTCTTCCTCCTGGTTCATAATTTCATTTGATTGAGTCACCATCTAATCACCTGCCCAAGGCAAAAATCTGGAAATCTTTATGTCTGCCTGTCTATCTATCTATCTATCTATCTATCTATCTATCTATCTATCTATCTATCTATCTATCTATCTATCTCATGAGTATATATTCATAGCACTTTATATAATAAGTGTACCTGTAGTACAGAATCTACATGTACATATTTTTATTACAGAAAATTTCAGACACGTATAAAAACAGCAAGAACAGGGGCCTACCTGGTGGCGCAAGGGGTTAAGGCACAACCTATGAAGCTATCTGCAGCCACTGCAGCATGAATTCAATTCCCAGCCAGGGAGCTACCCACATGGTGCAACAGACCTCTCCTGACTCGCCTGCTGTTCCCCTCAGCAGTGTATTTCAGTCAGTCTGCCTGTTCTGTTCCCCACTCTGTCTCTGGTGAATCCTTTCACCCCCCCTCACCTCTGGCCTGTATCCCAGTTCTTATATGCATAAATAAATAAATCTTAAAAAAAAAACAACAGCAAGAAAATATTCTTAACACCTAAATTCAATAATTACCACTAAATGGCCAATCTTGTTCCTTTTATGCTCCCCATTTCTTCCCCTTCCCAGATTCCTTGGACAGAATCCCCAAGCGTATCAGTTATCAGTAGGTTTCAGTATGTCTCTCTAAAGGATGAAACCTTCGGAATCTCTTGTGTTCTCTTTTCCCCTCACTGCCAGCATCAGTGGGTAAGAATTTCTCTGAAATGCTCCCCAGAGGTCAAGCTAAAGTACAGGCTCCTGACGGGGCACACAGAGTTCTATCTGGCCTGCGGCCTGCTCTGTAGGTCTTCCTTGTGCTCCCGCCACCCTGCGTGAACTACGGCTCCCTGAGAGCTTGTTGACTTTGCACATGTCACCCCATGGCCTCACTGTCCCCTTCCTCGGCTCCTCTCCTGCCTCCTGAAGAAATCAAGAGACATTTCAGGGAACAAGTGGGAAACTAACTAGAGGGGAAAGGAGAAGGGAGGAAGTAAGGAGAAGCAAAGGACAGAGAGGGATTGAAAATTCCAGTTTCAAGTTTGGGGCCTAGGGGATGGTAATGACATTGATAGAAATGGGAGAACCTTGGAAAGCAAGATGGTTTTTGAGAAGCGATAATGAAATCTGAAATTTTATACAGGTCAAATGTAATATGTTGGTGGAATATCCAACAGTGCTCAGTGCTGGAGATGTTTGGGAATCTTTGGTGAACACCACAGACTCTCGTGTGTTTCAGACTCTCCTCTCCAACCCCACTCTCCCTCCTATCCTCTGGTAGAGACTTCAGACCCAGAGACAGATCTCAAGGAAACTTCCCTGCCATAACCCCCTTCCTGCCAAAGGGGAGAAATGAAAACCTGTCATGACAAAAACCAATAACCAAACCAAACACCTGTCTTTCTCTGGAGCCCAGTGTGACAGCCATCAGTCACATGCGGCAAATTTATACTCAATTATAATAACTTAGCTCCTCAGTCACACCAGCCCCATTTTAAATGTTCAATAGCCTCGTACCACAGTGAATGGAGCAGCACAGACAGTAAACATTTTTCATCATTATAGGAAGTTCTATTAGCCCCCACTGCTCTGGAATCTTAGGTTATTTCACCCCCTCTTCTATTTCAGAGATGTGCAACTCCCTCAACCTTACAAAAAAGTTCACTTGCCAGTTCTCGGACACCCAGGCCTGGGTGGAAAAAGACTAGTTTGTCTCCGGGGAAGAGGTTTCTTGACTGTCTGGACCTTCCTTATTCAACTCTATTATAACTGGCCACTTCCTTCAACCTCCCAGCATGCCCACCAGCTTGTGCCTTCTGTTCTGCCTGCTTGAGGGTAAATGGACAGAAATTAGCAGCAATTCTGCTTGCTGCCGCCAAACTGATGATAAGCCCCATTTGCAAAACGTCTGATATCTCTGCCTCCCTTCTCATCATGCGTCTGTCTCCACTATCCCACCTCCCAATCTCTGCTGCCCATGACACCTGTCCTTCTTTCTCTTGTTTTCCTAGTGACAAACTGCGCAGTTAGTTGTCACATGCTCTATCCCTGGGGAAGCCTGTCAGACATGGGGGGTAAGGGGAACACTCCCTGGTTAGTGGGAAGCAGAGGATGACAATGCTGGAAAGTCTCCTAACTCTCTTCTAAGTTAATCCTCTCATCTGAGGGATGTGACTGAGTCAGGCCTGGCTTGGGGGGTAAGCACTAAAAGGCACACTGTCTCCAAGACGTGTGAGCACAGAGCCCGGGGTTCCGATGGAACTGCATTCCTGGGAAGGTTCCTGCACTTCTCGGCCTCGGCTGATGTTTCGTGCCCTTTCCGAGATAGCATTCCTTTTACGGAAAATCCATGAACTGGGCCTGTGGATGTTCTTCCACGTAGAGGGAAGCTGGGCCAGAGCTGGCCAGGGGGAGAGAGAGAGGACAGAACTCCTCTGGGGAACCTCCACCCCAGGGATGCTGCCACTGCCCCTCCCTCTGAGCTCCCCTCTGGCCATTCCTCTCATCACTGCTCTGGTTTGATCACTTCCTAGGAGGATGGGAAAAGTGACAAGGATTTCCAGCTTGGGTCAAAGCATGACATGCTTCACACACACACAAAAAGTCAGTAACTTTGTCAGAATCTCACAAGGGAAAAAAAAAAGTCTCCAAGGAGCTGGAGGTGGGCGAACTCTCCAGGGGAGCTGTGTGAACTGCAGACGGGCTCCTCTGGCGCCAGTACCCCGAGCCAGCTGCCATCACTCTGGGATGGGGTTCAACCTCCGCACACAACAGGAAACCATGTCTCCGACTTACAGACCTCCAGATAAGGCCAGTCCCCTGGGCATGATGGAGGCGGGGGCAGAGGACATGTGACCGCTGTCTGGGGAAACCTCTACCTTCCTGTCTGGCTCCCATCCCCAAAAGGCCACCAGTGACTCTGTATCAGACAAGCCCATCTCCTTTACTTCACCCAAAGGCCACTGGGCTGAAGGGACTGTCTGGCAAGTTCTTAGCATGGAAATGAAAGGAACTTCTTTCAACTCTTGCCTCGTCGCCCCAAGTCCCAGTTCTACTACTCCCGCCAGCCTTTCTAATCGGTTGCTCAGCAGCCTTTTCCACTACTAGTAACTCAGGAGAAAGGTCTTGTTTAAGCAGCCAGGGGGCCAGCCAACTCAGAAGCAGCAACATGTCCTAAAATGGTCAAAGAAAACTCCACAGGTTTGGCTGGCGCTCAGCTCCTAAGGAAGGGGTAGAACCCGGCAGGAGGATGAGTCTAACTTCCCTATCACCCCGCCCCAAACCTCAGGCCCAAGATTAACCCCCTTTTTGCTGACTACTTACCATTCCACAGGACCTCCAGGGAACGGGGGGACAGCGGAATAGCCTTGTTCTCTTTTAACACAGGGCTGACATAGGAAGCCAAGTAAGGGACAGATGTCCAGACCTAGTAAAGGACGAGGCGGGGGTGGGGTGTGTGTGAGTGAATAAACATAACTGATGTCACACACACTCCCTCACTACTATGATCTTTAGGGCCCAGAGCTCGTTTTTATTTTTCTCTCTCCTCCTCATCACCTTCTTTCACTCCAGGGGCTCCAGCTGACAACCTGGAATGCTCCCTGGGCACCAGATTGAGGAACCACAGGAAATGGCTACATCCGGGTGGCATGATGGGAACCAGGACCTGAACCCTCCCCCCCCCCCCCCCCCAGCCCTTCCCAGAGAGTCCCAAGTTATACCCGGGCCCTGTGTACTCTCTACAAATAGCCTGGCAACTTCAATTATAGCGTTGAGCCTGTGTCTTCATTCAGCCCGGATAAGGGTAAAATTAATGAAACGGTTAAATAACTGTAATGAACGAGTGACCACTTATTAAGCACTGGCGAGGTGCCAGGCAATGTTTTAGGGATTTAGTTCCCTCCCTTGGTTTCTCCCTACAGGACTCGCTGCCCTGCCAGTGTCGGTCACCTTGGCGGCATTCACGAGTCTCCAAGCGTTGAGCAGGCCGAATCCATGCTGGTGGCTGTGGCTGAAGCCCGCCTCGTTGGTGACCCAGTCTGCGCGGCGATCCTCATACTGAAAGGACAGAGGTCCTGGCTAGCTTCTTGCCTTTCCACTGTCATCCCAACACCCTTGCTGTTTTTCCTGCTCACCCAGCCCAATCCAGCCCAGACTCCCACGAAGGGCAGTAGGAATGGGCTTCCCAAGGGAAGCTGGGACAAAAGGGCAAAGCCCCATGATGTCACCACTAGAACAGCTTGCTTCTAGAGCGGGAACAGAGGGGATCATGGGCTCCAGAGTGAAGGGCCCAGCCAGAGTCCTCCTCACCTGGGTGGCCGTGAAGACAATGATGTTCTGGACGTCACGCCATGTGAGGCAGGGCCGCACCTGCAGCATGAGGGCTATCATGCCAGCCGCCAGGGGGGCAGCTGCTGAGGTCCCCGTGTGGCCCTCAGTGCAGCCTGTGCCCTTCTGAAGGTCCCAGTCAGTGGTCACCTGGGAGGTGGAATGGAGGGCAGGGTTGGAAACTGTGGAGGGGGGGGAGGGGAGCAGCCTCAGACCCAGGTTCTCAGGTGGGCCTTCCTGTGAGAGTTGAATCTTTGACCAGAGGGAGGTCCACAGACAGGTCAGGACAGAGGGGATCCTGAATCCTTCTAGGCTTCACAAGACAGTCCCTGGAGTGCTGACAACAGAATAATAACCATTAAAGAGTTACTTATGAGGGTCTGGCAATGGGGGAAGGAGATGGTGAGAGGCCTGACTGCAGAGGACAGGATCCCGACTCTGATCCTCCGATAACCATTCCCCAGTCCTCCACCCCAGGCCCCGCTCCAACCTTCCAGCCCCCGCACCCAGAGGCAGTGGTCAGGAGCTCCGGGCCCCTGGCTGGAACTGGGACAACAGTGACGGCACCATTCAAGGAAGTCCAACTTGGCAGCTCGGCGCCAGGGGCTGGAGAGACATCAGTGAGAACAAAGGGAGTGTGTTCCCAGGAAAGGGGAACCAGCTGCTTGTCCAACCCGTGGCTTGCCACTGGCTCAGTGTCTACACTGCCTGCCTGGCCTGGCCTTTGGCATCAGCAGGACAAACTGCCTCCTTGTTCTGGGCCATCACCTCAGTGTGGTTTCCAAAAGTCCCCCTTTTCTATCTGTGGTTCTGAGGCGGGAGGTGAGAGTCACCTAGAAGGGGGGATAGAGTCTGTCTGGCATCCTCTGGAGCCACATTAGCTGAGGGCCCTGCCTAAATCTTCTCTCTGATGTGACTTTTTGGATCCTTAGCACATGGTGCCAATGTTAAGATCACAGAATTGTTTTTTCCTCGCTTCTGTCTAGGTCGGACACCAAGGTGCTAATTTCTGCCAAGAACTGCCTTTCTTCATTGTTCTCACAGCCTCCCTCCCAGCTCTCCCAGCTGTTATAGCAGCTGATATAACTGTCACTCGGACACTCTGCACTCCCAGAAGAAAGGGGGTTGTAGCCTCAATGAGAGGGCAGCCTGGCCTGTGCCAGGGAGCAGATTGCTTTCTTCCTGTTAAGGAAACAGCCTCACAGGGACAGTCTAGTACTCAGCTGGGAGGCCTGTGAACTTGCCTGGGGAGGCAGGAGCCCCGGGCAGCCACTGCTAAGACAGGGAGCTGCCCCAGGTCGCCAAGGGGTGGGCAGTATCACCAGCATGCCCTGCCCACAGGAAGTCTGATCCACTGAGCTGCCTGTCCAAGGGGCTTCCAAGGCAAGGGCATCCCAAAAATGGGACCTTGGCTAAGCAAACTCTTTCTGGGCCACTTACACTTCAGATGGAAGGTGGGGTGGCGTTAAGGAGTGGAGTGAGGAGAAAAGCCAGCACCACAGGGCAACAAGGACGATTATGCTGGGGAGCCTTCCCAGGGCTGGGCTGGGTGAGGGGAGCGGGTTCCTGCTGAGTTCTGCCTGGGCCTGGAGAGCATAGTACGTTCCTACTCTTCCTCCTCAACAACCTGACCTGGGGTGGGGTACCTTCTGTGCCATACCCCAGCCTGCTGAGCAAAGCCTCTCTTGCCTTTTTCCTTTAGTCCACTCCCTCTTTTTCTTTTCCCTGGGGTGCAGGGTTAGGTTGGGGTTAGCTGGCACAGAGCCTTGGAACATTGCGTTGACAAGAAGTCAGTTATTGGCAAAACAAAATTTCAGTTTTGGAAAATGAATCTGACCCCACAGGAAGACAAGAAGCCTAATTGCCAATGACTCTAGAGCCCTCTTGGACCCATCAGGGCCACTGGAGAAATGTGAACTCTGACATCACCTGGCTCACCACCCCCCCAATCTGGAGCCTCTTGTCCCCACATTACTGGTCACGAGCAGCAGGTGGTTCTCTGAGGGATGATGATGATGGTGCACAGTCCTGGCTTGAACCTGCCGGGATGGAGCTAAGCCAGTGGGTGCAGGCACTCGACCCTAAATTCTTTGATAGACCCCCAGAGCTAGAAAAGCTCACTCCCTCGCTCCAATCTGGTCAGTTATGGCTCCAATTCCAGCTCCAAGGAAAGAGGTGTCTCTCAGGCAGACATTTTCCTGACTCCTTTCCTTACCCACCATAAAAGCACACACCTGCTTCACTTCTGAGGAGCAGTATGACCAGAACTCAAGGGGTTTACACAAGGGCTGAAGAGCCATGGAGGGATGACTTTTTTAAAGCCAAAACGTAGCCAAAGCTCAAGCTCTACCAAAGGAAGACAGTTTCAAAGAAGTCATTTAATCGATGGGATGCTTAGTAGTTCCTATAACAATGAGAATATGGGCAAGCTAAAAATTTTAAGGCAAAAACTATGGACACAAATTTAATTGGTGTCCCCAGTTCTGGTCTTCCAGCAGGGGCAGACCTTACGCGGTCCAGCTTAGTTAGGGAAGAGGAGGCTGAAGGGCAGGACAGGAGACAGGGTACAAACAGAAACCCAGTTGTGATGCCTGAGAGAAGTCCTGTGGGGAAGGCCGGGAGGGGCTTGGGCAGCACTTACAATGCTCCGGAGCATCTTGTCCCCCCCACTGAAGGTGACCGCCAGCATGGAGGCGCACTCCTCTGCATAGAAAGGCATCCGCCCCTCCTCATCCACAGCACCTGGGGACGGAGCAGGGGAAAGGGGAGCCGAGATGAGGGGATGGCCTGAGCATCGTCTCCCCTGCTACACCGACTCATGTGCTCTTCACACAGTCATCGTTCTCCACATGTAAGAGTTAGTAAGTCACGCTCTGCGACCATGGGGGCCAGATGGAGGAGGCCGGTCCTGATCTCATCTCCGGGAGGAAGGTGGGTTGCTAATATGTGCAACTGGCTGGCAAATGTTGTGGACTAGAGCACAGGTCCCAGCCCTAGGGGAGGCGGGGATCAGGAAGGCTTCGAGCAGGAGACAAGCGGCCCATGGGAAGAGAGGCTGGGCAGAGGCCTAAGCAGTGGTGGTGGAGGTAGAGGTGGGGTGGGCAATGTCCAGAGGTTGGGGTGAATTCCCATGGCATGCTGGGATCTGAGGAAGCCCTGTAATCTCTGGAGAGCAGAGCTCATCCCTCCTGAAGAAACACATGTGCTCACATGTGCAGAGAGACACATGGAAGATAGGGCACCTCAGACACCCAGTCCCCTCACCACTAAGGCACACACACAGAACCAGCAGGCACTACCTATGGTGACGGTGTAGATGGAGTTGGCGTAGCCGTCATAGTTGCAGTTGTCGTTGTGCTGGCCTCCGTTGCCACTGGCGACCACGAAGATGCTTCCAAAGCCCTGGCGGCCGGCGATTACCCCATGTTGCAAGGCAGCCTGAGGAGAAAAACACCTGGGGATCAGCTGAAACTCCTAGAAAGACCTCTACCTTCTACATCAATTGTCCTCTCTTCCCCTCCAGAAGGAAAAGGGTAAAAAACTCAAAGGGCACTGGGCATGGACAGAAGAGATTTAAACATGCACACAAGAAGGAAAGAAGCTGTTAGCTGAGAGACTGCTTGAAAGCTGTGCTCTGCTTATCACACTGGCGGGGGCTAAGAATGGGAAGCTGAACATGAAAATCAAAGGAAAACAATCTCAAAGTATTGTTCCATTTCATCCCCTACAAGTCACCACCTCCAGGTGAGCTGGCGGGGTGAGCTGGCATAGGGCTGGCACTGCCAATAGGGATGGGGAGTCAGAGGGATCAATTTGTAGTAGTTCTTATAGAACGAAATTAAGTCTTCAGTTACCTTTCCAAGCTGATGGGGGCCATCCACTGTCTTTCCATCATCATCTGGTCCCCAGCTGTTGAGAAAGACCCAGATGGAAGAGCTGGAGCCAGGATGTGGCTGCCTGTTATCCCCGTGCTGCTCTCCTCCCCGCCCAGCCTCCTGGTCTCAGCTGGCCACCTCTCTGCCTTGGCTCTTACTCTACCCCAGAGGGTCCCATGATTGAAGGATAGAGGGTCCCAAGGTCCAGACCTCACCCTGAAGTGGAAAACAGAACTGTGGGCTAAGGTGCCTCTTCCTCGGAAATATTTCCGGGCTAGGACTACTTTAACTCGCCCCTCAGATCCTTTCTCAGGTCCCAGGGAGCAGGAGACCAGACACAGTGGTAGAGAGGGGTGGGGGCCATCTCTCTCCTAATCTAGGGATCTGATACTAGGCTGATGGCAGAGGACCCACGAGCTCCCATAAGTACTTGATCTGTGTGGGGTCTTGGGTCTTAAGCTGAGTTCTCTATTCTTTCTCTAAGAAAAAGCAAACACCATGCATAACAATATTATGGATTTGGGGGAGTATAGATAAGGGGAAGAACAGGTACCATCAATGCCATGAGGGCAGTTTCTCCTTATACCCACCCCCACCTCTGCCATCACATGATAGCCTGAAGCCATAGGTGCATTTACATGTGTAGGATGCAGGGGTTGGCACTGAGTGTTCAACTTAGCTACGGTTAGAGAGGAAAGCCTCCTTTCTCCCAGAGGCCTTATGAGTTTATTAAACAAATAAGCAGAGGGCAGGATGGAGACTCCTCACAAGGCAAACTGATTACTGGGTGACCTGAGCTTAAGGCTGAGCACCCAGTGACTGGGGGTCAGGAGAAATGAGGGCAATGCCCCGGGGGCTCACCCCAGTGAGGAGTGCCCTGCCTGGATGTGCCCGAATGAGCCCATTTTTCTGTTCCTTCAGCGGAAGATTCAGCCCAGATTCTCCCACCTCTGTCCCTCCCCCTTACCCAGGGTCTACTCACCTGCAGCTGTAGATGTCATTGATCTGATAGTGCTTATTGAAGGCCACAGCCTCCATGCTGTCGGTGAGGGGTCCATCCAGCACCCGGATACCTAGACAGTAAAGTCATACCAGCTCCTAAATAATGCTGGTCCCCCAGATGGGGAACTGGGTGGTGGGGAGCCTCATGAGGACTCATTTTTCTCTCTAAGTTTTCTTGCACCCTTTGAATTTATATACCACGTGGACGTACCTATCTAGAAATGTTTTTGTTTTTTTTTTAACATGATGCTAAATATCTGACTCTCAGGCTCACAGGGTCTGGTGGGAAGAGGCATAGGCTAGAATGTAGGAAGCCAAGGTCCTTCTTATCTGCAGCTCTAGAACACCTGCACGGTGCTTGACCCACAGAAGGTGTCAACAAAAGGTACTCATTATCACTACTAGTACCGTAGATGCCCAATTTTGTCCTCCAAAACAGAGAGGGTCCCATAGGGACAAAGGGGGCTTGCAGAAGGGACTTAGGTCCTGAAAGTTTCTGGCTCCCTCTGTAGCCTCATAGAGAGGGCGACTGCCCTCTGCTGGAGCGTAAGAGGAATTACAGCCAATCTATTCAGCATAAAGGCTCTAAGGACTTACAGAGAATCATGGGGAGAATCTCCCCATTCATGCCCTTTACCTTCAAGGCCGATAAGCAAAGGAACAATAAAACAAACCTAGGGCAGGGGCAGGGCTGCTTAGGAGTCTTGAAAGGATGGAGAACAGATGGCAACTGTCAGACCATCAAAAGGCCTGGGAGCTGGAGTGCTAGGAGCCGGGGGAGGCACCTCCACTGACATAATGGGGACTGGTGGAAGGGCAGATGGGAAGGCACTCGATGCTTGATGAAAACACAAGCATAACAGAAATGTAAAAGGCGTCGTCATTACAACAAGTTGGGTCACTGATGGCACAAAACCATGATCAGAGCAAAGGAAGAAGAGACTGAGCAGGTGGGGCTGAGGCCTCCATGCCACACTGAGAGCATCTCTACTTTTATCTGTTTTATATGGTGGGCATTGTTGATAAAAACCTGTTTGCAAACCACTACATTGGGAACCGTCGATGATGTAACTTGCACTATAGATACTGACCGGAAGCTACTCTGGGCGCTGAGCTGCCTGAGAGGTCAGGGGTGGGGGGAGAGGGCCAGATGGAGGGGCACCTGCGATGCGGCTCCCGAACGCCACTCCCACAGCACAGAAGCTGTTGTTGGGCACAGCAGCGATCTCTCCTGCACAGCGTGTCCCGTGGTGATTGCCATTCTCCACGTCCGGGTGGGGCATAGGGTCCGGGTCATTCGAGTTGAGGTCATAACTGCCCTCAGGGCACTGAAACATTGGGGAAGGCACCACATGGTCACTCATGGTTCAAAGGGTTCAGGTCTTAGGGTCCAGGGAGAGCGGGAACTGGACATGTAGGTCTCTGGCCAGGGTGGCAGATCTACCTCTCCCTGTATGGGCTACTAGATATGACCGGCGGGGGTGGGGGTGGGGGCGGCGCTATGGGCAAAGCTCAGAAGTGCCTCAGCTCCCAGCAACTTCTTTCTTGTCCATTTTAGACATGGAAATTGCTCCACGGCTTGAAAAACTGGGGATAGAGAGATTTAGGGCTACTTAAAGGCCAGGCTTTGAAAAGAGGAAAGTACTAAAACCTGTGGGGGGAGGGGAGTTGCCTATAGGAATCATTTCATACTCCTGAGGGCAGAGAGCAAAGGCTGGAACCAGAAAGTAGGCCTGGAACCAGGAAGATCCTCTCCCTTAGCAGATGGGGGCCACTCCCTGTACTTGAACTGCCAGCCTGGAATGCTGACTAGGGGAAATGGATGACAGGCTGGGTACCTTCCAGGTGCCCGGGGATTGACCCAATGACCTCCAGACCGGGGATTGACCCAATAGACCCCAAAGGGATCAAGCTTAAGGCCATACCAAAAAAGGAGGTAAGATATGGGGGTAGGAGGGTCAGTCCAGGGCCACTCACATAGTTGGGGGCGATGTCCTGGATGGTGTGCTCCACACCGTCATCCACCACCACCACAGTCACACCTCGTCCGGTAACATTGCGCTCCCATACACCTGTCACGTTGATGTCCCTGCCAGGACTCCGTCTGTTATTCTGCAGGAGAGACAGGGTGAGGAACTGTTGTCAAGCCTGGGGAATCCAGAGATACAAGGCACAACCTCCAGAGAGACAAGGTTAGAGCTGGCAGCCCCTCTCCCTCTTGGCCATTGTTGAAGAGCCAGACTGCGGTTGTAGACCAAGAAGTGCAGGTGAGGACAGAGTCAGGGGGCACAAGTGAGTCTTGTCCCTGCCTATGTCTCTAGGAAGGTTTGGTATCATTCATGTTGATAACGGATCATGGTGACTAGGGCAAAGGGATGGATAAGATAATTGCTGTGCCATGTATAATGTGTGTGTGTGTATGTGTGTATATATATATATATATATGTATCTATATATGCATGCTGTATTAATGGTCCTTTTTTTAAAAGATTTATTTATTTTTGCATACAAGGTGGTGTGGCTGGGGTGGTGGGAGGATTCACCAGAGACGGAGTGGGGAGCAGAATAGGGGGATCCACTGAAATACACCATTGAGGGAAATAGATGGGGAGACAGGAGAGGTCTGCTGTGACATGTGGGTTAGCTCCCTGGCCAGGGCTTGAATTTGTGCTGCAGTGGCTATTCGTAGCTTCACAGTGCTGAGACTTAACCCCCTGCAGAGCCAGGGAGGACCTGCACTAATGTTTTGTAATAACATTTATAAATAGAGAAAACAATTCCAAAATGGAGAGCAAACAGCAAAAAGGTTCCAAAATGGAGAACTTCATCCTGGAGCTCCCACCTTAACTTCCATGGCAATTTCAACCTCTTCTAAAAGTGTCATTCTAAACCCATCAATCTAGAATTTTTTAATCAGCACCAGTGAGGTCATGTGCATAAAGTACCCCCCTTCCCTGAAATTATCTTTTCTCTTGTTAATACCTTGTCTCACTCTCTGTCCCTAAATACTCTCCATTTTATGGAAGTCCTTGCAATAGGTAGATGAGGATGCTGCCCATTTAATCTAGTCAATCAGCTATTTAAATTTGTGAATTTTGCTTTTTAATATAGTTAACATAACAAAGAGTTTATCATACACTGGGCACTGTTCTAAGTACTTCAGACATATTAACTCATTTTTCCTAACCATAACTCTACAAGGTAGGTACTATTAGAGTCTCATCTTACAGATAGGAAAACTGAGGCACAGAGTGGTCAAGCAGGTTGCCCAAGGGCACGTGGTAGTATAAGCAGCAGAGCTGGACTGGAGTCCAGGCATCCACGTCCTAAACACTGCAGCCCCCTGGCTCTCTAGAAGTGAACACTGGGAAGCTGGAACCCATAGAAATATCTCCTTGTGCACAGATATGGGTCACTGAAGATGAAACAGTGAAAAGCCCACTAAGAACAGGATATCCCAAACGTCTCCCTCTGAAGCTCAGATTGCAGCCTGGACTCACCAGGTGCCACTGTTGCGGGTACTTAGGGTCGTTAAAGTGGAGGCTGCGCTTGGTCCGCTTCAGCAGCCTCTGCTCCGAGTGCCAGCGCACAGATTCGTGCCGGGTAAACACAGCCTCTGCCTGCTTCCGGATGGCCTCCACCTGCTGGTCCTTCCTATGCCCAGCAGGCTGGATGAAGAGGTAGTGTCCCTGGAGCTCCCCGATGCGTCCGGAGTTCACCAGCCCTACTGCCTGGGCCAAGGCATCTGCTTGCTGCTCCAGAGTCTCTTCCTGCCCCTCGCTTTCTGGGCTGTCCAGATGTACAGCCCAGCTTAGCCCCCCTGGCCCTTGGTCCCCAGGCCCACCAGTCCCTGCCAAGCCCATGACCCAGGGAACCAGTAAGAACTCCAGCCAGAGGCAGATGGGCAGGCCCAGGGGGGCATCCGAGTGTGGCACTTTTTGCCTCCCCCTCGGCATCAGAGCAGCAGGCTGCAGACAAAAGGAAAAAAGACATCAGAGATAAAAGAGCTGCAAACTGTGGGAATCAGAGGCTACTGAGCCATGGGTGTATTGCACCTGGAAAACCCAAACCATTCCTTTTAAATTATTAAACATTTGAGCCTCTCTTTTAATTCACTTTTATCACTGATGACAAGGATAAGCCCCTAGACAGTGTGGACCAGCACTAACCCCAGTGGACAGCTCCACAGCATGCTGGGCCATTCCCCCTCTCAGCAGAATGTCCAGTGGCTAAGGTACCAGGCTGCTCTTTCCGGCCATTTCTACTGAAAAGCTTTAAAGTTTCATCACTCCCGCAAACTACTGGCAGAATTACGACTGTTCTATAGGAGAAACCATCCATCCCTTAGTTGAGAGGGTACACAAATCTTTCCCAAGTTGACTTCTCAGTTCAGGGGTCCTTAGGGCTCACTCCCCCCTGTGGGGACCCCATTCCCACCTGGACTCGCCGTGAGGTTGAGCTCCTGGTCTGGCTAACCACCTCACACTCATTTTGTGCCAGTGGAGAAAAGGCATCACTTGCACTGTCAGCAGGGTTGACTCTGAGCACTGACGGCAGACCTGTGGGCTCCGAGGAGAGAAGAAATGGTGTCCTCCTAAGCCCAGCGGAACAAGCCAAGGCTAACCATGAACCCCAGGGCTTGGGACCAAAGACAGTAGCCAACGATCAAGTATCATTTCCAAGGACCTCAAATAGATCACAGACTGGCACAGAAATGTCAAATCAGGACAAAACCCAGAAACCCTACTTGTCCTGACACTGATACCACGCTCCTTTCTTTTCCTCTGAGACACCTGGAAGGGGGCTTCAACTGTGACCCAAGACTTCTCTTGAGAAAAGAGAAGTCCAGTGGGAGCTAACTTCTGGGTTTGTGTATAGCTGCAGGCTGCCAGGGGGAAGCAAGAGCAGACAGAAGACAGGGGAAACAGGGAAAGTCCCAGAACGCAAGAGAAAGGGAACAGGTCTCAAGGACACGAGGGCCAGTGGAAGGGAAGAAATGACTGACTTCAGCAGCAGAGGGTGCCTTAGCATTGGCTCAGCTGGGTGGCTTGCACATGAGGAATCAGATTCCAAATTTGGGACTGCCACCCATGATTTGACAGAAGTGCCATGTTAGAAATAGCAGGCAGCCATGGGCACAGGGACAGGTGAACGGGAGGCAGAACATGTATATACTGCATGTTCATCGGTGGCTGGGCTCCTCCAGGGGTACCTGCTTCTAGAGTAATCCCCCCACACATATCCAATTGGATTTGACTCAAAACATTACAGAAAAATGGGTATTTGACCCACGTCTCTTTGGAAAGGAAGAAGGGAACTTTACTCCGTCTGACATTTCCTTCTAAAATGCATTCCACACCTCCTCCTTTCTTTTTCTCTTAGGTCCTCAGGCATATTCCCAGGCATATTCTCTCTCAAATTCCTCCTACCCTCCAGCATCCTCAATGGTCCCACTCTGACCCTCGATCTTTGCCAGTCTGCACACCTTTCTAACTAAAACAAAATCTTGTAAGATTGCCAGATAGTGAAGCACCTAAGCAGGCTTCTTCCCTCTCAGTAGAACCCAGGGATTTCCAGAAGAGGAGTGAAACCAGATCACCGCTTCCTCCTTCCCTCCCTGGCAAGAACAGCACCAGACTCCCACCCCAACCTCCCAGGATTGGGGACAGGAACTTCAAATGCCCTCTGAGAGCAGATTTCCATCTCATCCCAACTGGCAGGCATTTTTAGGTGCCAAGGAAGGAGGAATCAGATGGGCAGTCCAGGCTCTTGAGCTTCTGCTCCCAAAGAGCCTGTCCCCCTCGCAGCCTCTGCACCCTGTTCCTACAACCCAGGCTGCCTACAGGGGTCGGTGTCCTCGATTTCCCCCTCTCGGGTCAAACAGCCGCATGCATCGCGCCCCTCTCCCTGCAGGGACCCACACCGCCCCGGACTCTCAGAACCGGTGCTCGGGGTCCCTGGGCTCCCCGGGCCGGGGCTGAAGGCGCCCTCTGTGCAGCTTCCTCATCCTCAGACACCGGCTCCCCCCCGTTTCAGGCCACCCCGACTTCCAAAGCCCCGTCCCTGCCGACTTCCCAACTCACCGGCCGGGCCGCAGCTGCTGCCGCCGCCCCCCTGCGGAAACTCGCGGCTTCCCGGGAGCCCCAGGAGCCGGTGACAGGCGCGTCACTTCCGCCCGGCGGCGCAGCCAATCAGCGCGCGCCCTCGGCCGGGCGGCCCGGCCCGCAGCCGCGGCGCCAGGGGGCCGCCTCCCGGGGCTCCCGGGCCGGAGAGGGGCGTGCGGCGGCGGCGGGCTCCCCCCGCGGGCCGCGCGGCCCCGCGTGCTCGGCATCTTCCAGAGGGGTCCTCCCCGCCGGGACCGTCTCCTCCTGCATGGCGTCCTCTGAAAGGGGCCTCTCGGTTACGATCTCTAAAACCCCCTCGCTCCTCCTTGCCCGCGGCCAGCCACGGCCCCGACAGTCCGTGTTCCCCTCCCGGGGGGCTCCTTCCTTCCTTCCCTCGGGCTTTCCTCCTTCTCGCGCTCGCGCCGCGGTTCCTCCGGGCGCCCCGGAGAGCCCACGTGTACCTCAGGGGGCCGCGGCCGCGCCGGCGCCCGCGCGACGATGCCGGCTCTCGCCGCCAGAGGGCGCCGTCGGGGGCGGCGCGGCGCCACCCGCGGCCTCTCCTCTCCCGGCCGAGCCCCGCCCCCTCCGCTCGCGCCGCCGGAAGTGGGAGGTGTCGCGCGCGGGCAGGCGCTCGACCCCTCCCCCCCGAGGCCCGGCCGCCCCCTCCCCCCGCTCCTCCCGCTCAGGTGCGTCCCGTCCCTCCCCCCACTTCCCTCCCGGGGGCGCGGCGCGGGAGGTGTGTGCGGGGCGGCGCGCGGGGAGGGGGCTGCGGCGCGAGGGGCGGGGGCGAGGGCGGGGGAGGGGGTGAGGTTGGGGGCGTGGAGGGTGCTGCGAGGACGGGGCGGGGGTCCCGGCCTAGGGGTGGCCCCGGGGCTGTCCGCGGGCGGGGGGCGGGGGCGGCGGGGTGCAGGGCTCCGGCCCAGGAAGCGGTCCGTGGAGACACCCCCTGTGGAGGGTGGCCGCGGACACCCCGCGCTGCTTCCCCCCATTGTCCCCTTGGCCACTGTCGCCCCTGCTCCCCCGAGGACCCGTCGCTCTGGGCACCTGGCTGGTGGTCGCCGCCGGCCTGCGGCGCGGGGATCCCGGGGTGTAGCCCACTCTGCACCCCACACTGCAGCCTCCGGCCAGATGTACCTGTCCTGCTCCACCTTGGGCAGTGCAGCCGCGGAGTTGCGTGACTCGCACCCTGGGGTGTCCTTTACTGGGCGCCAGGACCCCCGAGCCGGGGCTCATTTGGGCCAGGAAGTGTGCACCTGAGGCAGCAGGAATGACGATCGGGGGCCCGTTTTCTCACCAGCTTTGTGTAGTAGGGGAAACTGAGGCACAGAGGGTCTTTGGCCTGTGACTGGAGTGTTGACATAGCCTGGTCTCTATGCCTGTGCTATGTGTGCTTCAAGGTTCTGGGGCTGAACTGTGATGCTGTTAAAATAAAAATGAATTTAAAGTGAATTCACTGTTACTGCCCCACCACCGCCCAAACTATCCTTTGCCCCCTTTATCTCTGCACCATAGAGGGCCTTGAATTTTTTCCTGCAATATAAAGGATGATTCTTTGATCTAAGAAAAGTATTGTCTTGCTTCCCTTCCTTGAGTTACCCTGTTTTTCAGCTTATTTTCATACTCTTGCGCCCCTGTAGTGACTCTGAAAAATCTGTACTTACCTCACTTGGTGGTTTATCAAACTTTTCCCATTTGTGGGGAACACTGTGATGGAGGAAAAGATAACTGGGATGGTTCAATAGAGTATTGCTTTTTCTCACATGCAAACACCTCCAAAAAACTTGACTTAAATTAATGGAGAGATTGCTTTTAATGTAACATGAAACAAAATATTACTGATATACCCCACCATACAAGCTTTATCTATGATAGTAGACTAGGTCTGTGAGCCATTTGGAAGATTCTTACAGACTATAGTCTGTTTTTTTTTTTTTTAAAGAGGCATGTATTTTATTTATTTTTTATTTGTTTGTTTATACATGCACTGGGTACAGTCAGAAGCGCGGGAGGGTGAGAAAATTCACCAGCCAGAGCGGGGAGCAGAGCAGGCAGAAGGACCGAAGTACACTGCTGAGGGGAGCAGTGGGCGGCAGGAGAGGTCTGCACGCCATGTGGGACCCTCCTCTGGTGGCCGGGGAGCAGCCGGGGATTGAACCGGCGCCGCAGAGGCCCAGCGCCAGACTATAGTCTGTTTTAAATGACTGCATTTCTGCCAAAAGTGGACACCAAAACTTTTGTACCTACTTCTGCATGTTTATCTAATTGTGGTGACTCCTAGGATTTCATGTACTGGGACCTATTGCATGCAATGCCTCTTACTAATACCCTTCTAAAGGATGCTCAAGTATTTTCTTCTGGAGCCCAACTTTTTCTCTGTTTCTTTCCTGCAACAACTCTGTTGTAAGGACATGCTGAGGGGGGCAAGATACATTTGTTAAAAAAATTTGAAACCTGTAACCTGCAATTTCTTTCTGAATGTACAGAGCATGATGGCAGCATCTGAGGTAGCTGGTGTTGTGGCTAATGCCCCCAATCCTCCGGAATCCTCTTCTAGTTTATGTGCTTCCAAATCAGATGACAGTCTCCCAGATGGTCTAAGGTAATGTGTGAATTCTTGATCGGGTATATTTCATGTGGGTAAAGGGCTTTCGAGATGGGTTAATGGAAGGGTAGCTGGTCCTTCCTGTTTGGGGCTCTAGTGGCACTGCACTAGATAAAGCTTTAAAGGTAGGGACCATCTGATCTGTAGTTGTATTTCTGGCATCCAAAACAGCCCTGACACTTAGCAGGCATGCTGAATGTTTGTTGGATAAATAGATGAGAAAACAGGAGGTCAGACATCCCAAAATGCAAATATTTCCCCACGCTATCCTACATGGACTTATGTTCATTTAATTACATGTTTATGTATCATACCTCTGTGTGTTTGTGTGTATATGTATTGTACTATATTATATAGATATATGTATATAGATGCATCTACACACGTTTGTGTATTTATATATCTATATCCACAGATAAATAAATATATCTTTGATATTATGATTTACTGGATACTTTCTACCTAAACTCTTGAGGGTAGGAATTATAATTGTCCAAACCTGCATTTTACAGTGGTGAACACATTGTTATATACAATGCTGTACTAAATTGAGATTATATATTCTACTTCAACTCTTTTTCTAGAGTATCTACGCCTTAATACAATACATAATGTTGTACTAACAGCTTTGTATATATTCATACATTTAACCATTACAACAGTCCACGGAGTTAGGTGCTAATATTATCATTCCCATTTACAGGTGAGGAAACTGAGACACAGAGAGGTTAGTAACTTGCCCATGGTTGCCAAGCTATCTTAGAATCAGGGTTTAAACTGGCTTGTCAGACTTCACAGTACTTACTAAATATTTGTTTAATTGACGGGAGGTTGGTTAGTGAATGGGTAATGGGGAAAATGTTAAAGTTAGTCTAACTATAAACTTGGGTCTTCATTTTATAAATAGAATCAGCCATATACAACTAGTAGTAATAATGGCAGTGAGTTTTTTCGAGTGTTTACTTTATACCATTACAGTCTACTTCATTGCATTATCTTACACAGTCTTCACAGCAATCCTATTATGTGGGTAATATTACCTCTCTTTTACAAGTGAAGCGAATTAAGTGCCCAGAGTTAAACCACTAGTAAAAGGTACTCAGGATTCCCACCGAAGCACTGTGTATGTCCAAATTTATAATTAAATACCCCTTCCACCTCATTTAACCCCAGCAAGGAATCAGTAATACTCTTGTCACAGGATGCTCTCTTAATTGTTTTATTTCGAACAAGTACAGTTGAGGGGAAAAGACACATTGGTCTGAAGCCCAGTCAGTGCTAATTTGGGGCATTACGTAAGGGTATTACTTGACAGAGTTAGTTTAAAGGGCAAAAAAAATTAACATAGATTTAGTCATTATTCCTGGTGAAAGATTTATAGATGTAAAGATTGGATGTTGATGCAAATAGGTTTTAAATATTTCTTTAGAAAGCAGTAAGTTAATGGCAAAAAAAAAAAAAAATATATATATATGTAACTATCCCAATGTTATACATGTTACATTTGTCGTCTGGGATAAAATTTCTACTGACAGTTTTAATTTTGGATTCAAACTGTTTGTACTTTAGACAACTGAAGTGAAGGTGTTACGCTCTGGAAAACTTGCTGTATTTAAAAAGTGGTTTTGGTCAAAGATTTATATAATGAGTTTCAATGAAGAAAGATTTTGTAAAATGTGAAAGAATTAAAAACAAAATGTCTAAAGTAGTTTTTTTACTTGTTGAAATATGTGTAACTAAGTTAATATGTGTAATTAAATTAAATATTCTAACATTAGGCTGTTTCATTCTCATTTTTTCAAATTGGCCCTCAAAAGTACTTTTGCTCTTTAGAAACATTTGTATTTTGTCATTTACTATAAAGTTCTGGAGACCCAGAACTCTGGTTCTTAATCTCCACACAGTTCCTTTTCATTTTGCTAATTTGGAGGGCTTTTATAGTCTAGCGTTTTTTTGTTTTTCTAGTGGTTAAGTTTAAAGTGTTAAGTCATACATTTCATACACTTTAAGATTGGGTGAAGAGAGAAACTTTTTATTTTATGTTTTTGATAGCCCCAAAGACCCTGCACAGAAGCACAAGAACTCTCCTCTGTCGAGTGTAAGTAGCCAAACGATAACCAAGGAGAATAACAGAAATGCCCATTTGGAACACCCAGAGCAGAATCCTGGTTCATCAGCAGGTGACACTTCAGCAACGCACCGGGCGGTTTTAGGAGAAAACTTGATAGCCACAGCCCTTGGTCTTTCTGGCGGTGGGTCTCAGTCTGATTTGAAGGACGTGGCCAACAAAGCAGGAGAGGAGGGGGACACGCGCCTGCGGGAGAGCCTCCATCCAGTCACTCTTAAGGCAGGTTGCCACACAAAGCAGCTGGCCTCCGGGAATTGTTCTGAAGAGAAATCCCCACAAGCCTCCATCCTAAAGGAAGGTAGCAGGGACACAGGCTTGGATTTCCGACCTGTAGTACCTCCAGCAAATGGGGTTGAAGGAGTCAGAGTGGATCAGGATGATGATCAGGATAGCTCTTCCCTGAAGCTTTCTCAGAACATTGCCGTACAGGTCAAGTATCAAGTTTCTACTACTAAAATGGAATTGGGGCTTTTTATTTATTTATTTCGAGGGTGTGCGAGATTTCTCCACACTTGGTGGAGAATTACTCAGTCTCTATTTTTCACTGGCAACTCTCATACACTTTTCATACCGCGCTGTGCAATGACTTCATTCTTGGGTTCAATAAATAATAAAGCCAGGAGCCTAAACGCAGGGACTAGTCCCTGTCTAAATGCAGGGAATAGGAGCTATATGCCTTACTTTATGATTTACATGTACTCTCTTTCGCTGAGTAATTGATGTGTGTAGGTCATTCGTATTCATCCTTCCCATCTGTGTTCTTGCAGGAGTAATACTTGTTAAGTCTCTGACCTACATCTTAAGAAGTACAGTGTATCCTGCCTTCTAGCAACGAATGTGCTTTGTTGTAGGAGCAAGGATGCGCACAATAGGTTGTAGGGGGCAAAATTCTTATCTTGGACTCAAGACTGTCAGTGTTGGGTCTTGTTCAGGTTATCTTGTGGGGTAAATGCTTAGTGCAGTATGGGTGCCGGTCATTTGCCAGAATCACCATGCTATGAAGCTGATAAAGGGAGAGAGTCAAAAGTTAGCTTCCTAGTTACTTGTGGCAGATTTCTAGGTGAAAGTATTAGAGTAAGTCTACCTTTTAAAATGTCTGTGAGCAATTCTGAATGTTATTGTTTCTTTCTTTATAGACTGACTTTAAGACGGCTGATTCAGAGGTAAACACAGATCAAGATATTGAAAAGAATCTGGTAAGTACTTATGCTCGTTGATACATAGAACCATTATTGCAGAAGGTCTAGAGTGACATCATCTCAGCTGAAAAGACACCGGCATCTCTATAAAATTTGTGGCTGGTGGTCAGTTAACTTCTGTTTGATCACTTGTAAACATGAGACATTTATTCACAGATAGTTTATTGTTGGAGCTTATTCGGAGGTAAGAACAGAATCTTGGGCCTCCTTGGTGGTACAAGGGGTTAAGTCACAGCCCTATGAAGCTATCTACAGCCACTGCAGCACTGCATGAGTTCGATCTCTGGCTGGCCAGAGAGCTGACCCACATGGCACAGCAGACCTGAGTTGCCCAAGGCTCCCCTCCGCAGTTTATTTCAGTAGATTCGCCTGTTCTGTTCCCCACTCTGTCTCTGGTGAATTTTTTCACACACACGCCTCCCGCCCCCGTGCCTCTGGCCTGTGCCCCAGTTCTCATATGCATAAATAAATAATTTTTTTTTTTTTTTAAGAAAGAACAGAACCTCAAAAACTTTAGTTTTCTTTTGAGCTATGGAGTGTAAATCCAAATACTTTTGTGAGCCCTACATCTACTTCAAGTTTTTAAATGATACTTCCTGTTCCCCCCTTAAGTCAGAACCTTTTCCAGGTAAAAAAGCCACAGGTGTTTTACTACTTTTCTTCAACCCTTCAACCCTTATCATTTTCAACCCTTTCATTATCCTGGTTACTTTTTCACCTAGACATGTGCCATTTTATCAATATTTCTTTCAAAATGTGATCCTGAGCACTTATTATAATACAGATGCATTATAATCAATTCACAATACAATTGACCTCATGTGTTATTCAACTATCTATTTTATTCCTATGTAATTGGCTTTTAAAACTTATATGAAGAACATCACATTTGTTTTTATTAAAATGGTCTCCTGAAACTACTCCTGGCATTTTGTGGCAAAAACTTCCAGCCTTTAAGCGTGTGGATACTGAAATATATATTGCTCTAGAGGAAGGATGGGCGTGCTGGGAAAGCTACTCCAGGATCAGGAAGAGGTGTTTAGGGTAAGATACACTAATTGAGTGGGTGGGAAAAGCCTGTAGCAGCCAGATTAGAAAGTAGGTAAGTGGTGCAACTTACAGTCAAAAGAAGTAAGTCATTGGACACATTGACCAGATGAAGCCAATGAAATTCAGGACAGGTAGAACTGACAGACAGGTAAGAAGATCCTAGAGATGAGAGACCTGTGGAGAGGTGCTGGGTGAAAACCAGGATTGTTGACTCTCCAAGGACAGAAGGTGAGGTCACTTTTTCTTGGGCACTTACTCTAAGCATTTTACACAGAGTTTTTATTTTGTTCCCACAGTTGTAAGGTGAGGTTAAGATGACATTTTTCTAGTTGAAGGGACCAACTAAAAAGTTAGAGGAAGCTCCAGTGGTAATCCAGTGGTTCAAAAACAGCCCAGGGTTGGATTTTTTGTTTGGCTGTATTCTTTTGAGGGGCATGTGGCCCACTTGCTTTTAAAAAGCAGTGAGCTTGGGCCTCCCCTGGTGGCACAGTGGTTCAGCGCTGGACTGAAAAGCTGCGCGCAGCCTCAGCAGCACCGATTAGATCCCAGGCCGCCTGGTGAGGGTCCCACATGGTGCGCAAACCTCTCCTGCCACCCTCTGCTCCCCTCAGCAGTGTACTTCGTCAATCTGCCGCGCTGGCTCAGGTGAATTCTCTCACCCTCCCGCGCTTCTGACTGTATCCAGTGCTTGTATGAATAAATAAATAAATCTTAAATAAATAAAATAAATAAATAAATAATTCTTAAAAGAAAGCAGTGAGCTAGCCAGGTGTTAAACTTGGTGGCATTATATGAAACTTGGTTCCTGTTTTAATTGTCATGGTTCTTGTGAATGTACTGTAATTTCCCACTGCCCACATTTGAAACTATGACTCCTGACTCTCTGGACCAGTTAGCCTCTGAAGAAACAAGGTAACAATGTGTAACAACTCTTTGACTTGTTAAGATGTGATCACTTGGATAAAGCGACTTACTGTGTATCTTTAAATTCATCTTGGTACTGCTAGAATGTATCTGGAGATGCTCTCTATGAGACTGGATTTTTTCTCCACCCATCCTATGTTTTTCTAAAGATGTATCACAGAGAAGGTTCCATAGGGAAGTAAAGACGAGCTGTGGTTACAAAGAAAGAATCTGCTAATCTAATTTCATCTATTGGTTCATAGCGATCTAACTTTTCTTGAGTTAAGGTCCTCTTTCAGAATCTTTTGAAACTGATTTCTCAAAAATATTTGCACACATACCAATTTAAGAAACTTCAAAAGGTGGGTCTCCCTGGTGGCGCAAGGGGTTAAGACAACCTATGAAGCTATCCGCAGCCACTGCAGCAGAGTTTGATTCCCAGCCTGGGAGCTGACCCACAGGGCTCAGCAGACCTTTCCTGTCTTGCCCGCTGCTCCCCTCAGCAGTGTGTTTCAGTGGTTCCACCTGTTTTGCTTCCACTCAGTCTCTGGTGGATCCTCTCACCCCCTGCACCTCTGACCTGCACCACAGCTCCTGTATGCATAAATAAATAAAATTAAAAAAAAAAAACTTCAGAGATCCCTGAGACCCATTGGTAGACCCCAGGTTCAGAATCCCTGTAAAATGTTGTGCTCAGGAGTTGATTTAGGGAACCTTAGTCATATTGCAGTACATGAACTGACACTGGATATCCTAAAACTAAAGGTCCTTCTTGAGAGCTTTTTTTTTTTTTCAATCATAATGTGATAAATATTCTCCCATTTATTTCTCAAACCTTTGTTTGCTTTGAAAATAGTTATCTTTTACAAACCATTTTTTTTTTTTAAATAGAGGGATGCTTTATTTATTTGTTTGCTTGTTTTGTTTATACATGCACTGGGTACAGTCAGAAGTGCGGGAGGGTGAGAGAATTCACCAGAGCCAGAGCGGGGAGCAGAGCAGGCAGAAGGACCGAAATACACTGCTGAAGGGAGCAGCGGGCGGCAGGAGAGGTCTGCACGCCATGTGGGACCCTCCTCTGGTGGCCGGGGAGCAGCCGGGGATCGAACCGGCGCCGCAGAGGCCGCGCGCAGTTTCGCAACCCAGCGCTCAACCGCTGCGCCACCAGGGAGGCCCGAAAATAGTTATCTTTTAATGAACAAACTTAGCTTAATGCTCTCTGTAAATTTTTCCTGGGCTGCTTTACATCAGATGTGTTTTATTTATTTTTTATTTTTTTAATTTAAATTTTATTTTTATATTCCCCATACAATTACAACCTCCTTATTTTGACCCCAATCCCACGCCCCCCACGCCCCATAGAGTGTCTCTGGTTCATAGTTGTTTGTTGATTTTGATATTTTCTTTCTTATAGTTATTCATTTTCCTGGTCCCTTATTTAAGTTTTCTAGATTCCTGCTATGAGTGAGACCATCCGGTATTTTTCTTTTTCTTTCTGGCTTATTTCGCTGAGCATGATCCCTTCCAGCGCCATCCATGTTGCTGCAAATGGCATGTGTTTATCTTTTTTGAATGCTGAGTAATATTCCATGGTGTATATGTACCACACATCAGATGTGTTTTGAATTGATCTTCAACATGCTAGTATCCTTTTGAAAGGTAGCCATTGCTTTTCTTGATTTACTGATATGGAGGAGGCCAAATTTAACTTGTTAAGTCCTCAAAAGCTTTCTACTTCTGGGGGCCTCCCTAGTGGCGCAAGGGTTTAAGACACAATTTATGAAGCTATCCGCAGCCACTGCAGCACGAGTTTGATCCCTGGCCAGGAGGGTGACCCATATGGCGTACAGACCTCTCCTGACTCGCCCGCTGCTCCCCTCAGCAGTGTATTTCAGTACATTTGCCTATTATGTTCCCCACTCTGTCTCTGATGAATCCTCTTGCCCCCCCCCCCCACTTCTGGCATCACTAAACAAATCTTTAAAAAAATAAAAAATAAAGTTCTTTTTAAAAAAAAAAGCTTTCTACTTCCTACTTTGTATAAGAACTTGCCAAATTGTTCAAAATCTGAATACCAAATTCCCAGACCTTCTTAGTGGATTTGGCAGGTTTCACTGCTAATGACCAGCTAAGAATTCCAGCTTCTGGACGCGTTGTGAGTAGGTGATCTGTTCTTTATTTTTGCCCATTCTTTTCTTTTTCTCTTGGATGGATAATAAAATGCCTCTGTCCTCTCATTCTCTAGAGTGGAGATTGGCATTTTTTTTTCTGTAAAGGGTCAGATAGTAAATATCTTAGGCCTTGTGGCTCTAAGTAACCACTCCACTGTCTCACTGTAATGTGAAAACAGCCTGTGTAAATCATTGGATGTGGCTGTGTTCCTATAGAACTTTTATTTATAAAAACAGCTGATAACTGGATTTGGCCCATAGACTGAATGTTATCAACTCCTGCCTTTGGGCAGTATTGTACAGTAGAATTTTCTGTAATGATTGAAATGTTATCTGTGTTATCTAGTATGGTAGCCACTGGTCACATGTGGCTACGAGCACTTGCAATGTAACGAGGTGGCTGAGAGGTCAGATTTTAAAATTTTCTTATTTTAATTAATTTAAATTTACATAGCCACCTTTGGCTAGTAGCTACAATCTTATACCTTGCAGTCATAGAGCTATGCACAACACCTTGAACAGACACTTGTGAATATTTCTTGTAATTAAATTGATGAATTAAAACTTTTCTTTTGTTATCAATAGGATAAAATGATGACAGAGAGAACCTTGTTGAAAGAGCGTTACCAGGAGGTCCTGGACAAGCAGAGGCAAGTGGAGAATCAGCTCCAAGTGCAATTAAAGCAACTTCAGCAAAGGAGAGAGGAAGAAATGAAGAATCACCAGGTGCTCTGCTTATATTAAAATAGTCAATAAGTCAAGCTGTAATCTGTAATCACACTTTAATTTTGTTTCCAAATTAATAGAAAATGTATAGTGTTCCTGGACCCAGTTTCCAAAGTGGATGTATGAAGGCTTTCACACACCAACAAGCAATTCTTAAACACCCAGCAGGGTGTCTGGGGATTCAACTTAATTCAGCTCAATTCTGGCGCTATATGCCCAGAGATAGCTGATTTCATGGATTAAGTACTCAGTCTCCCAAGAACCGCCTTTTACTCAGATGCCAGCCACAAGCCCAAGCTGTTGCCTTTGCATATGACCAAGAGTACAAATCAGATGTCCCCACAACCTCCTCTCCTTTGACTTCAGTTGCCAGTGCAAGCCCAGGTTAATATGTGTGCTTCTGACCAACTGGCTGGATATCAGAGGTTCCCTGGACCCCTCCTCAAGTTCAGCTATTTTTACTACAGCCGCTCATAGAACTTAGGCAACCTGTTTACTCTCTAGATTTATTACGAGGGATATAACTCAGATAATGCTAGCCAGGTGGTAGAGGTACATAGGGCTAGTTATGGGGAAAGGGAGCAGAGCTCCAGTGCCCTCTCCAGGCTTGCCACACCCCTCAGATCTCCCATATTCACCTATCTGGAAGCGCTCTGAAAGCCTTCCTTTTGGGGGCTTTTATGGAGACTTTTTTTTTTAGATTTATTTATTTATTTATACAATCACTGAGTATAGTCAGAAGCGCGGGAGGGTGAGAGAATTCACTGAGCCAGAGCGGGGAGCAGAGCAGGCAGAAGGACCGAAGTACACTGCTGAGGGGAGCAGCGGGCGGCAGGAGAGGTCTGCGCGCCATGTGGGACCCTCCTCCGGTGGCTGGGGAGCAGCCCGGGATGGAACCGGTGCCGCAGAGGCTGCGGGCAGCTTCGCAACCCAGCGCTCAACCGCTGCGCCACCGGGGAGGCCCTGGAGGCTTCTTTATACAGATATAACTGATTAAATAATTGCCCATTGGCAATCGAGTTTAAATCCCAGCCCCTCTCCTGGGAGCCAGGAGCCCTCTATTTGTGTTGTTTTTCCAAAGGTACATTAGCTTAACACGAAACACCTTTACCAAGCTCAGTGCTTAGGAAATGCCAAGATTTTTGGGAGCTGTGAGGACCAAACATATATGTTTTATAAATAACAGAAGTAGAAACAAAAAAGTAGTTTTACTCTTTTTAATGGTTATCATAGTATTTTAAGGATAAAAATAACCTTTGAGGGCATCTTTTCAAAGCCCTCACTTCTATTTTAATTCAGAGAGAAAAATGATTATATTTTGTTGACTTAATTAACTACCTGGTTAATGAGATTTATCTCAACATTATATTTTATAGCACACTTCAGGTAGATTAAAAACCTACATATAAAAACTACAAATAAATTTTAAGTTAGAAGAATATTTATAAAACCTCAAGTTGCAAGAGGTCATTTTTAGCAACTTTTGATATGGCACATGATTTGATTTAACTTTTGATATGGCAAATAACACAAAAGTGTCAAAAGTGTTAACCGAGAGAGAGTATTTGTAGCACATTTGACGAAGGATTGAACAGCCATGCCATACTGAGATTCCTACAAATTCATGTCAAAAGCAAACAGACTGGAGAAAACTCAGGAAAGGTGATAGTTTTCTGTTGCTACCTTAACAAGTTACTGTGGATTTAGCGACTTAACACAACACAAATTTACTATCTTACAGTTCTGTAGGTCAGAAGTTCAACATGAATGTCTAAAATCAGGGTATTGGCAGAGTTGCATTCCTTTCTGGGGACTTTTGGAAAGAAAATGTGTATCTGCATTTCCAGCTTCTAAGCGCTTGCCTTGTGGCCCCCTTCTCCATTTTCAGAGTCAGCAACATTGCATCTCTGGTTATTCTTCTCTAATGTTGTCCTTCTCTAAGCATAACTGGGAAAGGGTCTGTAAAGGCAGGAATGGCCACAGCGCAGGTTCTCTGATCCCATGCAGACCGGGTAAAGGAGGAGTCAGAGTCCTCAGTGGTTTTGCAGGTTTTTTATTGGGGTTCACCAGGCATATGGCAGGCAGGGGTGCTGGCTGGGGGGCTGGGAGGCTGGCAGGCCTCCCAGCCCCCAGCAAGTCTTCACTGTATCTGGACTCTCTAGCGTTCGTTCTGCTGCTTCTCGGCTTCTCTTTCGGCTTCTCTTTCGGCTTCTACTGCTGCTCCTGGTGTCCCCGTGACGCCGCCCTTAAAAAAGCACAGTCTTAGCTCAGCTGAATCCCATCTACCTATGCCCACACCCTATTCCAGGTGCCCGCCATCAGGCATGCATTCAGGACAAGGATCCATCATCTATCCTGATGGCGGAAGGGCAGAAAAGCCTGACATTTTCTTTACCCTACAGGGTCTCCACTTTTTTTATTTTGTTTTTTGTTTTTTAAAGATTTATATATTTATGCATACAAGAGCTGGGGTACATACAGGTCAGAGATGCGGGTGGTGTGGTGGTGGTGAGAGGATCCACCAGAGACAGAGTGGGGAACAGAACAGGCAGACTGACTGAAATACACTGCTGAGGGGAGCAATGGGTGAGTCAGGAGAGGTCTTCTGCGTCATGTGGGTTGCTCCCTGGCAGGCCAGGGATCGAGGCCGGGGATCGAACTCATGCTGCAGAGGCTGCAGCTTGCTTCATAGTGCGGTGTTTAACCTCTTGCACCACCAGGGAGGCCCCGGGTCTCCACTTTTAAAGACCTGTGTTGTGATTGAATTGGATTTGACCCACTCAGAAAATCCTAGATTATCTCCCCATCTCTAGGTCTTTACTTTCATCGCATCTGCAAAGTACCTTTTTCCATGGGAAGGTTCCAGGGGTTAAGATAATGGATAAATTTAGGGGGAAGGGGCTATTATTTTATCAACAACAATTGAAAATAGTAATTCACAGAAGAGGAAAAGCAAATGGGAAATATATATATGAAAAGAAGTCAGCCTCATAGTATTCATTCATTCAGCAAATATTTTTTTGAGTTTCTGTCTGCACTCTGAAGATTTAGTGGCAAATAAAACATAGTCTCTGCTGTCACTGAATGCTCATTCTTGTTGGAGGAGCCAGGCAGTAAAAACAGTAAAGAATGGGACTTAGGGGAAAGCTCATTAAAATTATTAGTTGCTCTTCCTCCTCTATGAGTCTGACAAACGTGAAATAAGTTGTCAAGAATGAGGACAAATGAGCTCTTTTCATAGATTGGTAGGGTTATGAACTTATTACATCACTTTGGGCAAAGTTATTAGGAATTGTCAGTTAAAATGTAAAATATACGTATGTTATGACCTAACAATCTTATTCATAAGTGTCTTGTACAGAAATAAAAGTTTTTGTATGAAAGTGTAGAAATAAAGAGTGTTTATTATAATATTGTTTATAGTTACAAAAAAACTGGAATCAACTTGATGGACTTTTAATAGAGAATAGTTGGATAAATTGTTTATATTCATAATATATCATGTTATGCAGCTATTTTTGAGTAAGAGCTGTATTTGCTGACAGTATGTTGATGTCACGTGAAAAAAACAGAATGCAGAATAATGTGTCTAAAATGATCTCATTTAGAAAAACCAAAGAAATACATGTGTGAATTTACATTGTTTGAGGTTGGCGAAAGATGGTACAAAACAGTTAACACATTGATTCCTTGATGGGTGGCGATAGTGTGAATTGGGGTTGACTTAACTTTATCATTTTTTATTATTTTACTTCATAGTATAAATATATGTGTATGTATTTATATATCAAATATATGTGAGTGGTAAAAAATAGAGCAAAAAATAACCTCACCAATAATAAATTAGTACCATAGCAAAACAAAACAAGACCATATTTGTTGGAAGCAGAAACTCCCACCCTGTGCAAGAATGCCTTTCTCAGCATTCTCGACAGGTGTCCTTCCTGTGGAACACAGTAATGGAGAGCTTCTTGCTTCCCAAGGCCGTTGGGTCCATTTCTGAACATTGTGATTGTTAGGACTTCTTTGTCCTATTGAATTAAAATCTGCTTTATTGTAACTTTCTCCCTTGTATCTAAATACTGATTTCTGGAGCTACTCATCAACCAGATTCCTTCAATTCAATTTAATTTACTCAAGTCAATATGTTAATTTGTGATAGTGGAAAATAACCTTTGGACCACAAGAACTAATTAATTTCCTTTTTTTGTGTGTGTGATTGTAATTGTGTGGGATTCAGGAAATATTAAAGGCTATCCAGGATGTAACAATAAAGAGAGAAGAAACAAAGAAGAAGATAGAGAAAGAAAAGAAGGAGTTTTTGCAGAAGGAGCAAGATTTGAAAGCCGAAATCGAGAAGCTTTGTGAGAAGGGCAGAAGGTAAATGATTCTATTAAAAATAAAACCACCTGTGTATATGTATGTTTGTGCAAAAGGGCCAGCCTTAACTGTGTTTATGATTTCTTTAGATCTAATTTTCATTTGAAAACCAAGTGCACAAATAAATATCCTTCAATGATTTTAGTTTTTTCACCATCCATTGTGAGATTTAATTTAAAAAAAAAATTCAGAGATTCATTACTACCTTGAAATAATAGAAACTTATTGTTGAGTCTCAAGTGTGATCAAGATTTTGATATGCATCAAGCACCTCTCTTGTTTGCTTTTTAACTGAATTTTTGTTAAGTATGGATTATAAGAATACTTTCACTATATTTCTGTTATTTAGCACCAAGAGCAAATTCTAAATACTAATGATATAAGCTCTTTAGAAGAAATATTCAGTGAATCTCTTTCTCTCTGGGTACTGCAGCAAGAGCATGAAAGGCATAGAATCTGGTCAGATTTTTAAGTTTTCCAAGTTTCTCAATGTGTGCTGTTTGGATGATTTTATTTAAATTCTAAAATGCATTTTTATTTATCAAGAAAATCTTGGCTTGCAAATGTTTCAGAGAGCTAAAGAAAAAGTAGCAAATTCATTTGCTGAATCATTTTCTGAGGGTTGAAAGATGATAACTGAAAGGTCAACTCGTGAAAGAATGTTTGAGACAGTTGTTCTCATCAGTTGTTCTGTTGAGAATCTATTGATAATGATTAGAAGGTGTGTCAATTGACTACAATACTCTAGTAACTATAGAGTCCACTGGGAGTAAAATACTCTACCAGGCATTGTTAGCCGTCAAAATGGCTCCCACCACCTCCCAGCAGCATGTCCTCTGCCATTATCTTCAGAGTCTATGTGGGGAAGATGAAGCATAGATGTGTACATGTAAGCATCTTGGCAGCAGATATCTTAAAGAGCAGATGAGCAGACATTGGGAAAGTGAGTCTGGAATTTTATTCTAAGCTCCACGAAAGATTTCTTTTTGATGTGTGCTCTTTACACTCTTAATTCTATTTTCCTTACCATTTGATTGGATATACAAATGGTGATTGATACTAACATTTTGCTGCTTAGTCTTAAAGACTCAATTTGTTTTTTCTTTTGGTTTGTCGTGAGTGTCAGAAGTAGGCTTTCTGACTTTCTCTTAGACATAGGTTTCATTTTTTCCAGAAGCAGGGGAAAAGATGTTTTCTGTGTATATTTTTTGTTTTTTTTGTATTTTGTTTTTTTTCACCTTTCATCATCCATAGGAACCGTGGGCACAAAGATGTTGGGCATTGTATCAGTATGTTCAGTTAGCCATAGTAGTGCACCACAGACTGGGTGACTTGGTACAACAGATATTCATTTTCTCACAGCTCTAGGGAATGTCTAAGATCCAGACCGTGGTGGGTTCAGTTTCTAGTAGGCCTCTCTTGGCTGCCTTCTTGCTGTGTCTTCACATGGCCTATCCTCTGTGAGTGTGCACTCATGGTGTGTCTCCTCTTCCTGTAAGGACACCAGTCCTATTGAAGTAAAGCCCTGTCCTTATGACCTTAAACTTTAAGGGCCTTATTGCCACATGTAGTGACATTGCAGGTTAGGGCTTCAACATATGAAATTTTGTGGGGACATAGTCCAGTCTTTAATGATCATATTTCATGTTCATAGCTCTTTCATTCATTCATTCAGCCAACATTTATTACCTACTTTGAGCCAGACAATATGAGCCTGGAGAACAAAACTTCCTTAAGGAACTTATATTTAATAGGGAAATAGATAATTAAAAAGATAAGTACAAAATACCATAATGATACATTGATCGTTTTGATATGAAACAACATAGAAGAGGCATATAACCCAGATCGGGTAGGGGGAATTAGAGAGGGATCTCAGAGGAGAACATGACCACCCAATACAGTGTATGATCCTGAATTAAATTATAAAGAATGTTTTAGAATAATTGGAAGGTCATACTGTATTACTGTTAAATATTTTGGGTGTGATTATGATATTGTGTGATAGGTAGAAGGTTATTTTTGTGTTTGAGATATATTTTAGAAGTGTTATGATGTCTGTAACTTTCAGATGGTTCAGAGAGAAAGTTAACTTAAATGTGAAAAAAAGTGCAAGAACTGTGACTCGCGCAAGGGGTTAAGCGTCAGCACTATGAAGCCGTCCACAGCTACTGCAGCACGAGTTCAATCCCAGGCCAAGGAGGTGACCCACATGGCGCAGCAGGCCTCTTCTGTCTCACCCGCTGCTTCCCTCAGCAGTGTATTTCAGTCTGTCTGCCTGTTCTGCTCCCCACTCTGTCTCTGGTGAATCCTTTCCACCCCCCCCACCTCTGGCCTGTACCCCAGTTTTTGTGTGTATAAATAAATAAATCTTAAAAAAAAGAGAAATATACATTTGAGTTTTCTCCATATCTTTTTTTTTTAAGATTTATTTATTTATGCATACAAGAGCTGGGGTACAGGCCAGAGGTGGGGGGGTTGGTTAGAGGATTCACCAGAGACAGAGTGGGGAACAGAACAGGCAGGCTGACTGAAATACATTGCTGAGGGGAGCAGCGGGGGAGACAGGAGAGTCTGCTGCACCATATGTGGTCCTCCCTGGCTGGCTGGGGATCCAACTCGTGCTGCAGAGGCTGCAGATTGTTCCATAAGTGCTGTGTTTAACCCTTTCTGCCACCCGGGAGGCTCTCTCCATATCTTTTCATGACTTGATAGCTCATTTCTTTTTAGTGCTAAATAAATACCCTATTGTTTAGATGTACCACAGTTTGTTTTTTTAATCCATTTATCTACTGAAGGACATATTGGCTACTTCCAAGTTTTGGCAATTATGAGTAAAACTGCTATAAACATCCATGTCTTGGTTTTGTGTGGACCTAAGTTTTAAATTCCTTCAAATAAATGCCAAAGAGTGTAGTTGTTGAACTGCACGGTAAGAGTATGTGTAGTTTTGTAAGATACCACCAAACTATCTTCCAAAGTGGCTGTACTGCTTTGCATTCCCACCAGCAATGTACCAGTTATTATCACCAACCTTTGGTGTTACCAGTGTTCTGGATTTCGGCTGTACTAATAGGTATGTAGTGGTAGCTCATTGTTGTCTTAATTTGAATTTTCCTTATGACAAATGATGTAGACCGTATTTTCATATTTTCATTTGCCATAATATCTTCTTTGGTGAGGTGTGTCTTTTAAAGTCTTTGACCCATTATTAATCAGGTCGTTACTGTTGAGTTTTAAGAATTCTTTATATATTTTGGATGACAGTTCTCCCTCAGATGTCTTTTACAAATATTTTATCCCACTATGTGGCTTGCTTGTCTTTTAATTCTGTTGATACTGCCTTTCAAAGAGCAGACATTTTTAATTTTAATGAAGTCTGACTTTCAGTAATCACTTTCATAAATCATGTCTTTGGGCATAACCATACCCAGGTTCAACTAAGTTTTTGCCTGTTATCTTCTAGGATTTTTTGCATTTTGTATTTAGGTCTGTGATCCATTTTGAGCTAGTTTTTGTGAAAAATAGAAGCTCTGTATTTAGATTTTTTTTTTTTAATGTGTATATTCAATTGTTCCAGCACCATTTGTTGAAGAGACTCTGCTCCATTTTATTGCCTTCACTACTTTGTCAGAATTCAGCTAGCTATATTTATGTAGGTCTGTTTCTGGCCTCTGTTCCATTCTCATTGATCTGTTTGTCAGTGCCACACTGTCTTGATTACTGTAGCTCTACAGTAAGTCTTGAACTCAGGTAGCATTAATACTCCAATTTTTTTCCTCAGTATTGTGATGGCTGTTCTGGGTCCTTTGCCTTTCGTATAAACTTTAGGATCATTAGTTGTTAATATCTGTAAATTAACTTGCTGGAATTGGGATTGCATTGAATGTGTAGATCATGTTGGGAAGAACTGATATCTTGACTGTATTGAGTCTTCCTGTCCATGAGCAGGAAATACCTATTCATTTAGTTGTTCTTTGTTCAGCAGAGTTGTGAAGTTTTCTCATAAAGATCTTGTACATATTTTGTTAGATTTGTAGCTACAGGTTTCGTTTTTTGAGTGCTAATGCAAATAGTATTTTGTTTTTAATTTCAAAAATTACAAAAAGGAAAGCAGTAGACTTTTATATTTTAACCTTGTATCCTTCATCCTAGCTATAATTTCTTACTACTTAAGGACTCTTTTTCTCTGTTTTTCCTATTTTCTACATATATAACCATGTCATCTGCAAACAGACAGTGGTATATCTTCCTTTCCAATCTTTATACCTTATATTTCCTTTCTTTGCCTTACTGCGTTAACAAGGACTTCCAGTATGATGTTAAAAAGGAATGGTGAGAAGGGACCTCCTTGTCTTAAACCTGCTGTGAAAGCTTTGAGGTTTTTACCATTCAATATGATGCCTTAAGCGCTTTTTTGCAGTTGATTTTTATCAAGTTGAGAAAGTTCTGATCCATTTCTAGTTATCTGAAAGTTTTTATCATGAATGGATGTTGGATTTTGTCAAGTGCCTTTTCTGCTTCTATTAATATGATTGTGTGATTTTTTTTTTTTTTAGTGTCTTGATGTCCTGGATTATATTAATTAATTTCTTGAGTACTGAACTAGCCTAGCATTTCTAGGATAATCTCACTTGGTCATTATGTAAATCTTTTTCTAATTATTTGGATTTGATTTACTAATATTTTGTGAGGATTTTTGTATCTCTTCATAATAGTGGTCTGTAGTTTTCTTCTATATTTTTTTTTTAAGATTTATTTTATTTGTATGCATACAAGAGCTGGGTGCAGGCCAGAGATGGGGAGGGTGAGAGGATTCACCAGAGACAGCGTGGGGAGCAGAACAGGCAGATCTACTGAAATACACTGCTGAGGGGAGCAGGGGGCGAGTCAGGAGAGGTCTGTTGCGCCATGTGGGTTGCTCCCTGGCCGGGATCAAACTCGTGCTACAGAGGCTGCGGATTGCTTCATAGGTTGCGTCTTAACCTCTTGCACCACCAGGGAGGCCTCTTCTATTTTCTTTATCTGGTTAAGGTATTAGGGTAACATTGGACTCATGTACTGAATTAGCCTGTTTCTGTTCTCCTTCTGTCTTCTGAAAGTATTTAAAGAGAGTTGGTATAATTTCTTCCTTAAATGTTTGGTAGAATTTACCAAAGAAATTGTGTCTTGTATCATATCCATTTTGGACCTCTGAGTTCTATTTTGGGCTATTATTACTTACTGATTAAATTTCTTTAATAGATATAGAAATTCATTCCTTCATGATCATGAGTAGTAGTCCATTATATGAATATTTCACAATTTGTTTACACAGATGAAGATGTTGTACTAACATAAACTGACTCCTGTTGTTTCTGATAAGAAATTGGTGATAGTTGACATTGTTGTTTCATGCTTTATAGCGTGTAATTTTTTTTTTCCTATGGCTTCTTTCCAGATTTTCTCTATCTTTGCTTTTCAGCAGTTTGACTTTGATTTACTCAACTGTGGTTTTGAAGAAACCCTATTTAGGGTTTCTTGAGCTTCTTAATCTGTAGTTATGTCTTTCACCAATAATGTGAAATTTTCTAACTTAATTTTCAAAGATTTTTCTTCCTTCTGGGACTCTATTTTCACCTGTTTAACTTTTTGATAATTTCCTCTAGCTTATTGGAGACTGTTCACCCTTTCCAACCTTTTAAACTCTTCTTTTTATTGGATAATTTCATTGACATATCTTCAAATTCACTCACTCTTTCTTGTATCATTTCCATTCAGCTGTTAAACCATTGTAGAAAATTTCATGTTTTTATCTACATGAAATTCTAGAAAAGCCAAAATTATAGTGAGAGAAAACAAATTAGTGGTTGCCAGTGGCTCAGGGTGGAGGGGGAAGGGATTGACTGACAACTAGTAAATATTTTAGGCCTGCAAATTATACAGTCTCTGTCACAGCAACTCAATTCTGTTGTTGTAGAATGGAAGCAGCCATAGACATTATGTAAACAAAATGATTGTGGTTTTGTTCCTTAAAAACTTTATTTATAGAACTAGGTGGCTGCCTGAACTTGAACCACAGTCTGTAGTTTGCTAATCCTTCCTCTTCAATATGGAACATGTTCTTCATAGTTGGTAATTTGGGGCTTAATCCTGAGTATTGTGATTAATACATTGTAGATTATATGTTATATTCCTCCAAAAAGTCTTGATTTTTTTTAAGATTTATTTATTTATGCATACAAGAATTGGGGTACAGACCAGAGATGCGGGGAGTGAAAAGATTCACCAGAGACAGTGGGGAACAGAACAGGCAGACTGACTGAAATACACTGCTAAGGGGAGCAGCGGGTGAGATAGGAGAGGTCTTCCTCGCCATGTGGGTTTCTCCCTGGCCAGCCAGGAATCAAACTCATGCTGCAGAGGCTGCGGATTGCTTCATTGTGCGTTGCTTAACCCCTTGCACCACCAGGGAGGCCCCTTGATTTTTTTTTTTTAATTGCTTTATCAGGCAGTTTTCCTGGGTGGCCTTAAAAATCATTCTCTTGTTTGGTGGTGGCTTCTGTCATCTGTGTTCATTTCATTTAACTGTAGCTGGACTCCTTAGAGTTGTTTCTGTGCACAAATGGTTCATGGATCATCCAAGGATTTAGGCAGATTTATATGCAGTTTGGAGTTCCCCATCAGTGACACTTTCCCTTTGGGGATTTACTTCTCATTTTCCAGCTGTTATGGTAGCTCCCAATTTTGTCCTTTAGATTTTAGACTAGTAAGGCTGCAGTGTTTCTCTCTAGGTTTTAGCCATCAGCACAGAGCTGGCTGGCGTTTGCCATTAGATTAATAACCATAAAAAAAACAGGAAACAACAGTAATATTCACTTTTGCCAATTGTCGGTTTTTCAGTTTATGTCTGGTGCTTGTTTGTTCTCTAGTGTTCAAACAGGCACTCTTTTTTTTAACATTGTGTTTACAATTTATAGTTTTTGATCTGTTAGGAGTCACTCTGCCCTTAGTGGAAGTAGAATTTTAACATTTAGAAGGATAATGCTGACTGCATTAAGTTGGGCTAAAGGGTCAGTTAGACGGAATTTACAACCTAAACTGATGTCAGTAAGACATAGTTTCAGCAAGATAAAATGAGGGCATGATTTATGTGGCAAAGGAACCGAAATGAGAGGTATTCTGAGGCAGGAATAATGAGATTTGTGGACTGTTATAAAGAGAAGAGTAAGGATAGAGATATTTGGAATGGTAGAGATGGAGAATAATGAAACTAGAGCAGGTTTATGGCTTTGGGGGTGCAAGTTGTAAATTCTTTTCTTATGCTAACTCTTAATGGAGGTATACTTTACATAGTCAGTCCTTTATGTCCATGGTTGTGTATCTGCATGTTCAACTAATCACTGTGAAAAAATATGTACTATGTAGTTAGACTTACAATGGTTGTATCTATAGTGAACATATAAGACTTTTTTTCTTGTCATTAGTCCCTATATAGTACAGTGTAACAACTATTTATATAATGTTTACATTGCATTATGGTATAATCTATGGTATAATCTAAAGGTGATTTAAAGTATATGGGAGGAGGGCCTCCCCTGTTGGTGCAGTGGTTGAGCGCTGGGCTGTGAAGCTGCCTGCAGCCTCTGCAGCGAGGGTCTCACATGGCGCACAGACCTCTCCTGCTGTGCCCGCTGCTCCCCTTAGCAACATATTTCGTCAGTCTGCCTGTTCTGTTCCCCGCTCGGCTCTGGTAAATTCTCTCACCCTCCCACGCTTCTGACTGTATGCAGTGCTTGTATAAATAAAATAAATAAATCTTTAAAAAAAAATAAAGTATATGGGAGGAAATGTATAGGTTATATAGGTACTACACATATTTTTTAAAATTTTTTTGATTTTTAATTTTTTAAAAGATTTATTTATTTATTTATACAAGAACCAGGGTACAGGCCAGATTCGCAGGAGGGTGAGAGGATTCACCTGAGACAGAGCGGAGAACAGAACAGGCAGACTGATGAAATATACTGCTGAGGGGAGCTGCGGGCGAGACAGGACAGGTCTGCTGCTCCATGTGGGTCACTTCCCTCGCCAGGGATCAAACTTGGGCTGCAATGGCTGTGGATTACTTCAAGTGCTGCGACTTGACCCCTTGCACCACTAGGGAGGCCCCTATACACATATATAAGAGACTTGAGCATCCTATGATATTGGTATCAATAGGGGAATGGGGAGTTGTGTCCTGGAACCAATCCCCCATAGAGACCAAGGGATGACTGTGTATGATAAAATTCACCCATTTTAAGTGATGTGTTTTGTCACACGTATATGATTGTTTGATCACCAACATAATCATAAAATATTCCTATTACTCCAGGAAGTACCTTCATGACTCTGGAGTCCATTCCCTTTTCCACCTTAGCCACTGGCAACTACTTGTCTGTTTTCTCTCACTCAACATTTGCCTTTTCCAGAACTTAATGTACATAGAGTCACTCAATGTATAGCCTTTTAGGTCTTTTCCTTATGTAGGGTAAGCTTTTTATGATTGATTCATGTTGTGTCAATAGCTTATTTCTCTTAATTACTGAGTAATATGACTCCATATCTTCACCAATACTCTGTATTATCAGTCTTTGTAGATTTAGCCAATTTAGTAAGTGTTTAGTAATACCTGAACACTTACTAGAATGGTTTTAATATGGTGGTTTTCAATTGCATTTCCTTAATGACCAGTAATGTTGAGCATCTTTTCTGGTGACATAGCTGTTTGAATATTTGCTGTTTGTCCATTTTTAAACATAGCTGTTTGTCCATTTTTAAAAGGGACATTGTTTTCTTATTGAATATTTTCAGTGGAAGTTATTTTATCAGATAAATGTTTTACAGATATTTTCTCCCAGTCTGTAACTTGCTGTTGCATTTTCTAACAGTATCTTTTGAAATGCAAAAGTTTAAATTTTGATGAAGTCCAGTTTGTATTTTTTCTTGTGTTCTTTATAAGTATTTTGGGTCCCAAGAAATCTTTGCCTAATCCAAAGCAAAAATCAATTAGAAAAATGATACCCTCTACATTTTTGTAAGTCTCTTTAATGAAAGAAACAATTTTGTCTACTTCTCTATTTAATCTATTGCAGTATGTTGTTTTGATTAACATGTGAGGAAAATCCGAAAACTACATATATAAATATGTAGTTGGAAAAATTAAGGGGTATTTTAATAGCCCTTTTAGATAATTGTGGATATTTTTTAATAAATCTCTAAAATTTCACAAATGATAGTTTCTTCAACGTTAGTTGCAATATGGTTTTGAAATCACTTCAGTGAATTGTTACATTAAAATCCTTTGGCATAGGCCTTTCTGGTGGCACAGGGGTTAAAGTCTCAGCACTATCAGCTATTGCCAGCCACAGCTGCATGAGTTTGATCATCAGCCAGGGAGCTAATCCACATGGCACAGCAGACCTCTCTTGTCTTACCTGCTGCTCCCCTAAGCCGTGTATTTCAGTAGATCTACCTGTTCTGCTCCCTACTCTGTCTCTGGTGAATCCTGTCACCCCCACACCTCTGGCCTATACCCCAGTCCTTTCTTGCACATATAAAATAAATCTTTAAAAAAATAGTAAAATAAAATCCATGGGCTTATCTTTCACTTTGAATGGATTTTTAAATTTTTATTGAAATAATGTTGATTTACAATACTGTGTATGATTGGTTCATACCTCCTCAAATATTCACCACCATGAATGGATCTTTTTTTTTATATTTATTTTTTAAAATTAATTTATTTATATAAGCACTGGGTACAGTCAGAAGCGCAGGAGGGTGAGAGAATTCACCAGAGCCAGAGTGGAGAGCAGAACAGGGAGACCGATGAAGTACACTGCTGAGGGGAGCAGCAGGCGGCAGGAGAGATCTGTGTGCCATGTGGGACCCTCGCCTGGCAGTCGGGGATCAAACCAGCGCTGCAGAGGCTGCGGGCAGCTTCGCAACCCAGTGCTCAACCGCTGCGCCACTGGGGAGGCCCCATATGAACTTTTAAAAATTTTTTTACATGATTGTTCATTTTTAAAAAATATTTGCTTCCCATATTAGTTTCAGTGTCTTACAACTATGAATTAAACTGACAAAAGTAAGATTAACTGGAGGGGAAAACAAAGTTTACATTTATAATGTGCTTTTATATGGACAAATTCAATGATGAGTAACTCAAAGGAGTGGTTAAAATTTGGACTTCTATCTAAATAGGTAGAGGAGAGGGGGAGAAAAATACTTAGGAAAAAGCAAATGACTTCGTAGAAGGAAGGAGAAAGTGCACTTATGGGGCTCTTAAAAATAAATGGGTTTTCAGGAGAACAAAAAGGAGATTAAAAGTTTGTGAAAATATCTGTATAGGTTTGAATGACTTTTTTTTTTCTCTTTCAAGCCCATAAAACTCTCCTGGAGAAAGGATTTAGGTTAGGTTTTAATTGAATTCTCTCTTCTGGGAGTATATTTGCCCTGCAAAGGAATTTGTGATGTCCTTTATTCCCAGAAGTTGCTGCTGTAGTTAAGGGAAACTCTGAGCAGGCTTTTCCCCTCATCTGTTGAGTCTAAATGTCTGAAGCTTAAAATAATCTCTAGACCAGCGGAGAGGGGGGTGGGGGGGGTGGGGAAAGAAAGGACTAGAGTCAAAATAAGGGGGTGCAATTGTATGGGGAATATAACCAAAATGAAAATGCATACATTGTGCAAAGATGAAAAAAGATGGAAGAATTATATAAAATAAAATATTTAAATAAAAAAAAATCTCTAGACCAACTCGGGGGTTCCAAATGGTTCCCACAGTTGATTTGGTGACACAATGCATTAATAATTTGGAAACTACAACTGAGTTATGTGAATCTTCCAAATGTTGATGTTTTATTATATAATATTTAGAAGTATTATTTGTTCACATCACTATTGATCTCATTAAAATAGTGTTACAATAATGGGAAGCCTTTAATTTCCCAGTGGCCAATAAATATTTTCAATTCTAATTTTTGCTTGAAAGCTTGAGTCTTATGTTGGCAATAAATCATGTCTTTTTTTTTAATATAATAGTACTCATTCATTCTAAGAATGTGTTTGCTAAATACTTAAGTTCAAATAACCATAGTTTCTTAGTTATTCTTTAAGTAAAAATGTTACATGCAAAAGGAGACTAGTTCAGTTCACAACTCAAACACTCTCACAAGTGCTTTTCCTTTAGACAGCCATTGTACTTTGGCATGTGCATTTCATCAAAAAGAATATTAAAAATATACGTGTTTAACGATCTTAAGATTTGGTGCCATTATTTTTGCCCATTATAGTTTTCATGCTATAAGCACAGTATAAATGTCAACACAGTTGTTATGCAATAAACCATGAGATTCAACTTGGATTATATGAATGTTTCTTGTTTTTTTGCTAACATTTCACTTTGCATCATCTTTGATGTTTAGTTGGTGTCAGAGGTGAATATATACAAAATAGCTGGTTTAGCCATTTCTACATATTCATCTATTTGTAAAGTCATCATTCCACAGATGAGATCTTAACTGAGTCTTCAGATTTGCAGCATATTTAACTTGATAAATTACTATATGATTAGAAATTTGCACTGCCATGATTTACACACTTTTCATCCGGCGGGCATGTGGCTATGTCAGCTGTATGAGGTTGTTTCTCAAGTTAATGTAGTATAGTAACTTACCCTGCCTTTCACCTTTCTAGTTTGAAAGGCTTTAACAAGTTTTAAGAATTTATTACATCTCCATTTAAAATATTCACTTCCTTTTTTAAAAAATTCCAAATGGTTGTCTCAGAATTTCACAATGATTTTAACTGTCACAATATAATTAGAAAATACTCTCTGCTTAAGAGACAGTTAAATTATTAACATCTATAAAGTCAAGAGAAAGTGGCTCTTGTCATACTTTGATTTCTTGTTTACAGTTCTACCCAGTTTCTTTGGATTAAATTATTTCCATGAATAATTTAGCTCTAGGTCAGATAGCTCTAGGTCAGTTGCATCTTTTTTAGTACCTTTAGATATATATACATTGCAGCTTTGGGTTGAGAAAATGAGTCTTCTAATCTCCCCCTTTTTTCAGCCAATAATTCATTCTTAAGTATAAGAGAAAATTATAAGAAATTTTTTTTAGAAAAAAAAATTATTTTAAGGCTTAGGTTGAGCTGGGCTGCTGAGCCCAGCTCAGCCTGGGAGTCCCTGATGGATGCAGTGTTTCTAGTAACGCTCTATGAGTATTTGCCGCTTTTCTGCATCGCAATGATCTTTATTTGCTTTGTCCTGACCACTGGCCTGGTCTTGGGATGATTTGGTTGGGATGTTCCAGTAATTCTGAGAAATTCAGAAGAGATCTAGTTCAATACAAGAGTTTTCAAAAAGCAAATGAGACAAGTCAAGAATCCTTTCTGCTTAGAGATCACTAATCCATCTTCAGCTTCTTACAACTGGCATAACTTTGACAACAGATTGCCTTGAAGATAGCTTCCTGACATCCTACTGGGGATGCAGTGTTCAAAAATTATATGAAGCTCTACAGAAGCACTTTTATTGCTTCCAAATAAGCACTCCACAAGCATTGGAAGATGCGCTATATAGCGAATATCTCTATCAAGAACAGTATTTTATTAAAAAGGACAGCAAAGAAGAAATATATTGCCACTTACCAAGAGATACTAAAATTGAAGACTTTGGTACAGTGCCCAGATCACGCTATCCATTGGTAGGTAGCTCTGTTGACCTTAGCAGATGAGGATGGCCAAGAAATTTGATATTATTTCCATGGTGTCAGTAATTCATATTCCTGATAAGACTTACAAACTTTCCTGCAGAATATTATATCAATATTTACTCCTGGCTCAAGGTCAATTTCATGACCTTAAGCAACGTTTCATGTCTGCAAATAATAATTCCACTCCCTCCAACAATTCCTCACAAGAAGAAAGAAACATAGACCAGAGTTTGTTAGAAAAAGCTGGACTATCTGAAAGTGAGGTAGAGCCTCCTGAGGAGAACACCAAGGACTGTGTTGTTTGCCAAAATGAAACTGTGAACTGGGTACTCTTGCCATGTAGACACACGTGCTTGTGTGATGCCTGTGTTAAGTATTTTCAGCAGTGCCCAATGTGCAGGCAATTTGTTCAGGAATCTTTTGCACTTTGCAGTCAAAAGGAACAAGATAAAGATAAACTGAAAACTCATTGAGGATGTTGTTACAACTGAAGAATGCACCTTTCACTGAAGAGGCAGAAATTTGTGTTCTTGGACTTAATCATAACATGGAATCTACAATACTGTCGGTGTTTTAATGCATATTTGTATGGTATATGGATATCATAAATATGGTGTATGGTATATGAAAATTAATTATTCCTTTTCTGTTCAGTGTGGTACATACTGAAATATGATCTGTATTACTCAACTCTTGAGAAGGATGCTTTATCAGCTAAAAGAGTTCATATAATGTAGATTAGAAAAATTCTGAAAAACAATCCATCTAAAATTTGAGGAGGTAAAAGTCTTAAGATTTCTGAATGTTTTTCTTTTGACATAATCTGGAGTGCAATTGGGAAAAAATAGAATTATTCTTAAAGTAATTCTATGTTCCTGCTTTTCAAAGGAGATGGAAAGGGCTTGTAACTTTAAATCCTTCCCAGAATAACAGTTTTTTTTTAATATATAAATTACCATCTGTTTGGTTTCTAATTTTCCTTGTAATCAGTCATATAAATATAAGTCTTAATTTTTAAATATAGTTTCTTAAATTTTAAATACAAAATACAATTCTGCACTGTGCATACCATATCAGATTAAAATGATGCTCATCTATAGAAGACAGATATATACAAAGTGGATAATAAAATTTCTTGGATAATTTAGTGTCAAATTTGATTAGTCACTGTGCTCTACCAGCAAGCATCTGTGATACTCTTAATGCCTTACCTTTGATTTTCTCCTGCATAGCAAATCCATCTAAAATTGGTGGTGGTTTGGGAATTTGGAGTCAGAGAAATCAGAGAAATATTTTTTCTAGTATGTTTTTATTCCAAATAAACCCCAAATCTTTCTGAATCATAAAAAAAAAAACCCAAAAACTAATTTTAGATGTATCTTAAAAATTGAGAAAAACTTAAAAAGTTTTATTGCAAAACTAAATAACAAAAGTACCTGTTTTTACCTAGATTGAAATTTTGCAGTAATAGTTTATGGGACAATAATGGGTTTATAGAAATTATCACTAGGATAAGTAAAGGTAGCTAGCAAGTGCACAGGACAAGTGCCAAGAGGGAAGGTCATTGAGAGCATAACCCATACCCTACCTGAGAAAATGCTAGAAAGCATAAGAATACTAAAGCATATTTAGGAGATCCCAGAATAAGGTCTCATTACAATGTTGACAGGAAAAAAAAAATCCTAGTTGACTTTGAACAAAATGACATTACTTGAGGACCTGATTTCAATATAGTTCATTTTACTTAAAGCTGCAATTTCCAAGAACTTATGGATGACACTGAGTCAAGACTTATTGTATTCCATTAGCCATCAGAGTGATGGTATTATCACATGTCATGTAGCCTTAGGAAAAGTCCATTGTAGATTCATGAAAGAATGAGAGTGGATTTTGGCAAATAATTTTAGTGTTAATATGAAATTCATTTTTGCCTCATAGTGCAGGCCCTCAAAGGTATTTGGGGACAGTGGACTGTGTTTTGTAAACTGCTGTTTTAGATTACTTCTTCCATGCCTCGAGTTTTTTTTTCTATGCTGTGGTACTCTCATCTGACAACACTATCAAGTGTTGGACTTTTTTTGACTTTTACATCCATTGCCTGCTCTCCTACCCAGACCACTTCCTTAACTTGGTGCACATGTTATTTGATCTGCCCAGAATTTCTTTGTACATTTTGTTCACCTGGTAAACTACTAGAGCTTCTTGTGTAGGAACTAGATATCTTTATATCTGCAGGGTGCCTAGCCCACAGATTTTGTTGAATTGAATTGAGTCAAGGAAGAATTCTAGACTCATAATAAGTTTGCAGTTTGTCCGAGGGTAAATTTTTTCTGTTTATGTCTGATCTCATTCAGTCTACATTGGTTTGTATTTTCTTCAGTTCAGGGAAAAAAGATTTTATAACCAACCCCAAATTCAGGACAGAAAGCTCCTATAAATTAATGCAATAGTTTTTGGCTTGTTTGGTTTATTTTCTTTTGCCCAGCCTAGAATATAATATATTCTAAAAGGAAGATATGTTGACTGAAAACTCTATATCATAACTTTTAGTTTGTTTTTTACTGTTGAGTGTATTTCACAAGACATGTAGCATCTGCTTCTCTCCGTTAAATATCACCTGATTTCCACCACCACTTGTGGTGAAAAAGTGTATTCATATATTTTAGTTTCTGTGAGAGAAAATGTTCTAACATCTATATGATAACTAACTTTATTATTAAGTTCTTGGTATATACCAGAGTATTCTAAGTGTTACTGATAATAACTCATTTAATGTGCATAATGGCTCTATGTGAGGTAGCTTCTTTTATTATCCCCATTTTACTTTAGGAAAACAAGGCGCAGAAAGGTTAAGTAACTTGCCAAAGGTTACGTAGAGTAAGAGTCTGGATTTGAAATCAGAGCTTAGCTTGGCTCCAGAGGCTGTTCTCTTAACTACTGTAAGTAGCTTCCTCTCAAATATACATTACTTTTATCATCAACTTATGTTTTGTACATATGCACGGATGCTCATTGTAGTGTGATTTGTAATCATGAAATTGAAAATAATTTAAGAGAAACTTAAATAATGGCATATATGTACAATGGATAGTTATTTTTAAATCACATTTTACAGCAAACTATTAATATTTTTTCTAACGTTTAAACATGAATTTGAAGGGGTGAAGTAAGATTATGAATTTTTTCTTTATAAATTTTGTGATGGTTTCAAATATGATTTATATTATTGTTAAAAACAAGAAACAGGCCCCAAATGGAGTTCCTTATGCTAAGGTCATTAGCACCAAACGGAGACAACTTATAGAGTTTCAGCTCTCCTAGAAATGGCTTCTTAAACGATCTGGAATCAGGGTTCAGCACTAGTTACGTAATTGGCTTAATAAAAGCTGCCATCCGCGAAAGGAAAGTGACTGTAAATAACCAGTATTTTGCTTAGTTTGACTCCCTTATTCCTACTTAGTGCATCTCATCAAGGATCTTTCATTTTGTACATCTCTTTTCTGACTGCTAAAATGGATACTGCTTGATTCATGAATAGTTGAATAAGGCTAATAAGCTCTTAAAAATAAATAAATAAAAGTCACCTTTTTGAAGACTACTTAATGATCTGGAAAATACATTACATTGAAAAAGTAAGGAGAAAACCAGTTTTTGTTCAAAAGCATATATAATGGGTTTGGGTGTTACTTATACATTCATAAATACACATTTATTTTAAAAGTCTAGAAGTTAATACTGATTCTTTTTGAGTAGTGCAACTATAGGAAATCAAATTTAAGAAACAATTAAAAATTTTGGATGCCTCCCCCGGTCTAGGTACTATATTAAATTCTATATGTGTATTTTCTTGGTAAACTTTCCCATCAGCTCCATGATGTGGGTCCTACTCACTTTTCAAGTGAAGAAACTGAAGCCTAGAAAAATTAAGTAACTTGTCTAGGGTCAATATAAACACTAAGTAGAAGAACTAGCATCTGTATATTTAACACTTTTTGGTTTATTTCTCCTAAACTTTTTATGATTTATATTTACATAATCAAAAACAAAATTAAAATGTTAAATTAAGCAAGCATATTGGGACCTACAACAAATCAGACTGATACAATCTGATAGGATTTATTAATTTGAATTATTGAGTCCCTAAATTAGCTATTGCAAAACAGCGGAAGTATGGGACTTGAAAGACACTAAACCAAGCATTTGAAAATGTTAAAATATACTGAGTGTTTTCTAGTTTGTCAAGGATTTTTTTTTGTTGACCATTTACTATGGAGAACTGACTTTTTTCCTCCAGCATGGATTGCAGCTATTACTCTTTAATGAAGTGAAATATGATATATATGTTACAGGTTAATTAGCATATGATAAGGCCTAGCATTTTTATGATTAAGAATTCCTTATCCATTTTTGTTGTGGTTGCAAGTAGTTCCATGAGTTTTGTTATATGCCAGTGAGATAAATATGATTAAATGCTCAAATGAAAAGATTTCTTTGTGTGAAAATGTATAGACTGTCCCCTATGGGCGTGGAGAGAGACTTTTTCTAGTATAAGAGTGTATCTATAGGGCCTCCCCGGTGGCTCAGTGGTTGACCGCTGGGTTGCGAAGCTGCCCGCGGCCTCTGAGGCACTGGTTCGATCCCCGGCTGCTCCCCGGCCACTGCAGGAGGGTCCTGCATGGTGCACAGACCTCTCCTGCAGCCCGCTGCTCCCCTCAGCAGTGTACTTCGGTCCTTCTGCCTGCTTTGCTCCCCGCTCTGGCTCTGGTGAATTCTCTTACCCTCCGTGCTTCTGACTGTACCCAGTGCTTGTATAAATAAATCTTTAAAAAAAAAAAAAGAGTGTATCTATAGTTGACAACTATATTTCAGAAAGTTAGAGATAGTGAGCATACACAGTCTTCAGGAATAACATTGATAACAGAAGACAGCTGTTATGTTTTCTCATAATTATTCCAGTGTCAAAATTGACTTCATCGGCTAAACGGATTATTAATTAAGCCCATACGGCTATCCAATATATTCTCATGGTAAGAGGATTCTGACTCCTTTTTAAATTAGCTGTTTTGCAATAGCTAATTTAGGGACTCAGTAATTCTCTCTACACACTTTCAGTGTTGTAGAAGGAAAACACAGTTACCTATAAAACTTTTGTCTAAAAGCTACTTGAGACTTCTTCCTCTGGGAGGAAATTAATTTGGGAAGACAACACATACAGATTAATGAAGAAATGCCTACCTCATCATTTTTTAAAATTATTTATATATTTTTTACATTTTACTTTATTGCATTTACATTTATTTTACATTTTACATTTATCATTGTTCATTTTTTTTTTTTACAGTGTTTGCTTTCTTTTCTCAGGTGTAGTCCCCATAGAATTTCCACTACCAATGTACCTGTGCACCATCACCATAGTCCCTTGTGCTCTTCCTGCTCATCTCATCATTTCTGTTACTCAAATAGACCATGTCAATAGAGAACACTAATGTTAGTGAATCACCGAATGTGTGTGTCACATGCATACACACCTATACTTTGTGAACTAGAGAACAGCAATGTATGGATAAATGGATCAAATGAAAGAAGGCCATGTTAAGTGAATCATTCCCTTTCAGATATGTGTAAAGTTACTGAGAGAAAACAATAATGTTTCTGTCACTGAAGAAAAGTGGGAACATTTATTTTAAGATACAAATCTTCCCAACCTTTTTTTTAAAGATTTATTTATGCATACAAGAACTGGAGTGTAGGCCAGAAGTGCGAGGGTTGAGAGGATTCACCAGAGACAAGGAGGGAGGGCAGAACAGGCAGATCTACTGAAATACACTGCTGAGGGGAGCAGCAGGTGAGACAAGAGAGGGCTGCTGCACCATGTGTGTTAGTTCCCTGGCTGGGGATCAGACTCATGCCACAGTGGCTGGCAATAGCTTGATAGCACTAAGACTTTAACTCCCGTGCCACCGGAGAGGCCTCTTCCCAACCTTTTCTTCTTATTTTTGCTTTTAAAAATCGAATGAAAAGAGGGCCTCCCCAGTGATGCAGGGATTAAAGACAGTGCTATCAAGCTGTCGCCTGCCACTGCAGCACCAAGTTCGATCCCCGCCTGGCCAGGGAGCTAGCCCACATGGCGCAGCAGATCTCTCGTCTTGTCTGCTGCTCCCGTCAGCAGTGTATTCCATTCAGCCTGCCTGTTCTGCTCCCCACTCTCTGGTGAAACCTCTCACCCCTTGCATCTGTGGTCTACACCCCAGTTCTTATCATAAATAAATAAATCTTTTTTTTAAAATCTAGTGAAAAGAATTTAAATACTTTCATACTCTTCTGCTCACTGATCTGGGGTTAATCATGCTGCTTTCAGCCAGGTAACTTGCTATTATCAAGTGTAATACAAGAAAATTCTTTTGCTGGTTCTGTTCCTTTATTGACATCTTTAATCCTTAGGTAGGTGACTGGCCCACATCCTGGGGAATCCCCTAGTACTGGGCAAGCTGGGACAATTGGTCACCCCAATCTTGAGTGTGTGTATATTACAGTCTAAGGATAGGACCAGGGTGGGGCATAAGAATGGAGAAAACTGATGAGAATGAGAAGTCCTGAGGTGTGAAGAGAATACTTTTTCCTTTTGAAGATTGTTTACTACAGCTGAGGAAATGTGAAAATCTGTAAACCCATAAACTATGTGCTTAGTAGTGAATTGGTGACAGCTACTTTAGAGATAAGTATTAAATGGACTTCCATGTTTGATCCTGCATTCTTCAATACCCATACTAAAAGACAAGTTGGGAAATAAATGGAATACTGTAATGATTCTGAACTGTCCTTCAACACAGAAAGAACATTTTGCCTTTAGTAGGTTTTGGTTCCTGCTCTAGGTGACTTTATTTTAACAAGTGGAGATGTAAACATTTTTATTTTTAAAATATTGGTCTTTATGTAATTACTGATGATTTTCAACATTATGTCTCTATCTAAAGTGAACACTTAGACTATGACGTCCCATTACACACTGGCAGGCCAATTTTGGGCTTTACTTTTGTCTTGGTGTCCCTTAGAAAACTCCTTTCTCCGCTTAGATTTGTTCTTGGTTTCTTATCTTACAGAGAAGTGTGGGAAATGGAACTGGATAGACTCAAGAATCAGGATGGTGAAATTAATAGGAACATTATGGAAGAGACAGAGCGGGCCTGGAAGGCAGAGGTGAGAAGAGCTGATATGTTGAAGGCCTTGATTTAGGGCTTCCAAATGATACATACTTTTGGTTTCATATACAACTAAGCCATACAAATATACCAAATAGCCATAGAACATTTATCTGTGGGTAACTCCATGTGTGTAAAATTAATAAAGTATTTGCATATGTATGTGGTTTCTTTAGATCTTATCACTAGAGAGTCGGAAAGAATTGCTGGTATTGAAATTAGAAGAAGCAGAAAAAGAGGCAGAACTGCACCTTACTTACCTTAAGTAAGTACATTTCCATTCTAGATTTTTTATGGTCTTGCAGTTTTGTGGGGTTTTTGTTTGTTTTAGTTTAGGTTTTTGAAACTCTAGGCTAGCTAGTCTGGCACTTTATCTTCACAGAAATTTCAGGGCCATCTCTGTGCAGTAGTAATTGTTCAGTGATTTCTCTTCCTGAATTCTAAACTTCCTCACTCTAACTCTTCCCCTTTACAGTTTATTGTTTTCTACTTATTTGTATAAACAGTATCTTTTATGTATCAAAGCATAACAAATATCTTAGGAGATTTGTTTTTTACCTTTTTCTACCATGTATCTGGAGGACTCCTATGGCATTTTCAGGCAGGCAAGAACGTGCTCTCTCTCTGTGATTGGTCCTTTTTCTCCAGTATTTGACTTAAAAAATGGTGGAATTAAAATGAGGCAAAGCGGGCCTCCCCAGTGGCGCAGCGGTTGAGCGCTGGGTTGCGAAGCTGCCCGCAGCCTCTGCGGCGCCGGTTCGATCCCTGGCTGCTCCCCGGCCACCGGAGGAGGATCCCACATGGCGCGCAGACCTCTCCTGCCGCCCGCTGCTCCCCTCAGCAGTGTACTTCAGTCCTTCTGCCTGCTCTGCTCCCCGCTCTGGCTCTGGTGAATTCTCTCACCCTCCCGTGCTTCTGACTGTACCCAGTGCATGTATAAACAAAACAAAAACAAAACAAACAAATAAATAAATAAAACATGCCTCTATTAAAAAAAAAAAAAAATGAGGCAAAGCTTAGAACCTTGGCCTTCTGAACCTGCTCTCAACTCTTCTTTCCAGACCCATTAGCCAACCACTGTTCTCCTACTTCAGAGAGTTAGAAATTAGGCTTTCTTTAATTCTATCAATTACTGTTCATTTCTTAAAAGGTCAACTCCCCCAACGCTAGAGACTGTTCGTTCAAAACAGGAGTGGGAGACAAGACTGAACGGAGTTCGGATAATGAAAAAGAATGTTCGGGTAAGTGTGGTACTAGGCAATCATTGAGTCAGAGTTGATCTGTGCTTAAACAGTTGTGGTGACAGGAGGAATTTATTACATTTCCACTTAGGGCCTGTCCTTCTATTTCCCTTGTTTCCTGATACTAGATGGTGCTCCCTTTATAGAGCGGCTCATTCAACTTAGCAGTAAATAGTATTCCTTTCCTTTCACTCTTTTTCAGGACCAATTTAATAGTCATATTCAGCTAGTAAGGAATGGAGCCAAGTTGAGCAGTCTTCCTCAAATCCCTACTCCCACTTTGCCTCCACCCCCATCAGAGGTAGGTGGCACCTTTGGGGAAACTCCTTTCTGTGGTGGTGGCAAGAGCCTAGAGTCTTTCACTTCTTTATATAATGATATTGGATACTTGGTGCAAGAGTTGCTCATTGATTCCTGCTCCAATTTCCTAAACTTAGATTTTTCTCCCTTTCTCGTGCCCACCATCTCTTCTCTTCTGCAGACAGACTTCATGCTTCAGGTGTTTCAGCCCAGCCCCTCTCTGGCTCCTCGGATGCCCTTCTCCATTGGGCAGGTCACAATGCCCATGGTTATGCCCAGTGCAGATCCCCGTTCCTTGTCTTTCCCAATCCTGAACCCTTCCCTTTCCCAGCCCAACCAACCTTCCCCACCCCTTCCTGGCACCCATGGGAGAAATAGCCCTGGCTTGGGTTCCCTTGTTGGCCCCCATGGTCCACACGTGCCCCCTGCCGCCTCCATCCCGCCTCCCCCAGGCTTGGGCGGTGTTAAGGCTTCTACTGAAACTCCCCGGCCCCAACCAGTAGACAAACTGGAGAAAATCCTGGAGAAGCTGCTGACACGGTTCCCACAATGCAATAAGTAAGTATTTTTTAAGATCCATTTAAAAAAATATTCATTTGAAATGTATACGGGTTAAAAATGGGTGGTTCCATGGATATTCCCCATGAGTATAGCACAGAGTCTTTCTCAACATTTTTCTTTCTTAGGGCACAAATGACCAATATTCTTCAGCAAATCAAGACAGCACGAACCACCATGGCAGGCCTAACCATGGAGGAGCTGATCCAGTTGGTAGCTGCACGATTGGCAGAACATGAGCGGATGGCAGCAAGTACTCAGGTAAAAAAAGGTGTGGGGGGAGTTTAGTATGGGGGGAGGTGCTTAGACCTGCTGAGATGTCGGGAAAGGCAGATTTCAGAAGAATTTGGGCTGGGAAGCAGCATTGCAGCCATGGGTGTTTAGGTGCCTATTCTCTTTTTTCCTTTGCTGGACTGGGAAACAATTGATTCCGTTGTATTACATATTCTGTTATGCTGGCTCTTCCCTTATTCTGACAGTCTTTCTGCCTACAGCCACTTGGTCGGATCCGGGCCTTGTTCCCTGCTCCATTGGCCCAAATCAACACTCCAATGTTCTTGCCTTCTGCCCAAGTTTCATATCCTGGACGGTCTTCACATGTAAGACTTCTTTTCTTTGAAAACTGGCATGTTCGTTGAGTCTGGGGGGTGAGGAGGGAGTGGGTTGATAAGTGGTGCAGGAAGAAACTGTCATCTCATCAGCTGGGTTGTTGACAGCCCTAAATGGGAAAATGCAAGTACTTTTGGCAAGGATCTATATTTGAACTTTATTTCTTTTGGTGTAAAATCTTTTTGCTACATGGAATGAGTGGATGCAATCATGGGCATGAAAAGCAAGGGGACACAGAGGTTCCTTACTCATTTGACTTTTCTTCCTTTGCTCTGCAGGCTCCAGCCACCTGTAAGCTGTGTCTAATGTGCCAGAAACTTGTCCAGCCCAGTGAGCTCCATCCAATGACATGTACCCATGTGTTACACAAGGAGGTTGGTGCTACATAGCTTCCTAATTTTCTACTCTCTTTTCTTACAGCTGAGATAATTTAATTTTGTTGAGCTGCTTTACTGTGCTGAAGCTCATCATTAAAATCTAAACAAGGAAGGCCTTCTGTAAATTGTGGCTAAAACATCAGCAGAATTCAGAATACTGGCAGCTGAGATCTCCCAGCTTCCTTTTATCTCATTTCCTGTAGGGCGCAACATAAACATTACATACTAGAACACTGATAGGTCACTTTCTTGGAAAATAAACCATAAGATGTATATATCCGTTGTTTCAAATATAGCATTATCAAGAGACTTTGCTTAGATGAGAATAGGGAACCTGAATATGAGATAAGTAACTCCATTAACAAAACAGCTTAAAGATCTGCCTATTAGAAATTATCTTCACCAACTGCCAGGTTACTCCTATTTGTCTTATTATGTTACCAGGCAGAGTTAAGACTTAGCAGCAGGGATGGTTTCTTCTTTAGTCTTTGTTATGTTCATTTTGTTCTTCCAAGAGGTAAAAACTGAATTTACATGTAAATTCTTGGTGAGGGAAAATCCTAAATGAGATTTGAGGGTGATGGGTATTCAAAAATGGAAACTCAAGCTGCACTGGATACTCAACAGAAAGCATCACAGTCTTGATTAGCCAGTGGTTAATGTTGCCTATACAAAGGAACAGGTTTACCTGCTCTGAAGAGCCAATGAAATAACCTTTCTAATCGCCCATGGTAAGAGCTATCCTGACTTAGTCTACACTTAAACCTATTGAATGCTTCGTGACACTCTCTTCCCTCCAGCATTCCAGCTAACCCTGAGATGTGTCTTTCTTTCTTTCTAGTGTATCAAATTCTGGGCCCAGACCAACACAAATGACGCTTGTCCTTTTTGTCCGACTCTTAAATGACGGACCTGACTGGGGAGGAAGAGGAGAAACTGATGTGAACAGGAAGCGCGGGTTCAAGATTTCTAAAACTTTATATTTATACAGTGACATATACTCATGCCATGTACATTTCTATTATATAGGTAATGTGTGTATAGAAAGTCTGTATTCAAATGTTGGTAAATGAAAGTATGTATATAATGCAGAAATGGTCTGTCCCCCTCATCTTGCAATTCCTTTGGGGGATACAGATTGTAGGTAAGATGTTTAGTTTGCCCTTGAAGTTATGATATTCTTGCCTCGGGCTGTTTTTAAATACAATATAAAAACCATCTAGGAAGCTGCTGTTGCTCTAAGGCCATCATGCTTTGATTTGGCTCAGCCTCTAGTCCATTTTCTTAAGGCTCATGTATGCAGATTTGAACCCTGGTGCTCACCTGCTGTCAAACCAGATGCCTTGCTTACTGAAAGCTTCCAGAAGCCTCAGTGTTGTTTTAGCCACTGTGCTCCAAATGGATAAAATAAGGTTGATTGAGGGGAAAAAATGTAGCCCTAACAGTTTGACTTTCATTGAATATTTTACTGTGTTAACACTCATTGTTTGTACATAGACATTAGGTTTACAGAATATTCTGTTTTACATCGGCAAAATTCACAGTCCAAGAATAACAACATAACCAGGTCCCACTTCCCCCACACCCCCCACAAACTTCTGTCTACTCTACATCCTGGATAGTCATCTCTTTAGAACCTAGCACAACCTGAGGTCTTTCCTGGGCCAAGCCATCCCTTGCCATCACTGACTTGGCTTCTGATCAAGCTGTGACAGACCACCCTGTGAAATCCTCACCTCTTCTTTACGTCTAGTCTCCTAGTCTAGCTAACCCCCCCTCCCCCCTGAAGGTTAAGGCAGTTGGTTCACAACCAAGTTGTTTGGTGACCTTGGGTGAGCTCCAGGCAGGCACTGGGGTGAAGAGATGTCTGTGCAAAGTTACTTTCAGAATGACCTTGGGATGTTGGGTTTTAATGTTTGAAACAAGAAAACTGGGGGACATGTATCCTGTCCTGGGAAAAATGGAGACCATAGTGATAGGAAGCGGGGAGGTTGGAGTTCAAGTTTGTAAGTCATTTTGTTTTATATAGATAGCTGTCTGGAGGTTGGATAATTTTCCACCTCGGCCTCTTGAGCACTTCAGGCTTTTAGGTTTATATCCGGGAAAGCTGTGATTCTTTTAGTGTTTTGCATCTATTCTATTCTACCTAACTCCTGCAGCAAATGGCTTCAACTCCCTTCTCCTTTGGAATCAAACAAGTGAAAACTAAGTGTTAATTAAAAAAAAAAATTAGCTTCAGGGGAAGGACAACTCATATTACTAATAATTGAACTTTTCCCGACCTGGGAGCATTCCCAAAATGCTTACCGGTGTTAGCAATACTGCAGTACTTACCAGGATAGGAAAGACTTTTCCTTTCAGATCCAGTTTGTTTTGTTTTGTTACTATTTTCCTTCTTTGTCTTTTCATCCTTGCCTACCAGCTCAGGATGTTTTCTTTTCTCTTCTCTTGTCTCACTTGTGCGGGTCATTGACTAGCGTAAGTTATAGGAGCTGGACTTCCTGGCCCTCCTTGGCATCTTGTTGGGCAATTGAAATGGCTGGAGTCCTCCCTTCTGTAGAGGTCACGTGGTCTGCTTTCTTTGGTTAATGAAATAAAATCTCCAGTTTGGTAGCTGTCTTGAACAGGAAATATGGCAAAGTGGAAGACCAGTTCCTTTGTTCTTTTCCTTGGGGTGGGGTATTCATTTTTTTTATCCTTTAATCTTAAGATTTTCTCTCCCCTGAATTTTGCAACAGCCTTTGGGCTACTTGCAGTAATTTTTCAGTGTCCCCTGAAAACTTAGAAATTAGAAATGGGTATAAAGTGTATTCTGGGTTCTCCCTCCTCCCCCACAAAATCTTTGCAAATAAAGGAGTAGAGAGAGGGAGGATGAAGTAAGGGGGCTTCACTGCTTCCTAGGAGAAGCGGGGGAAAGCCAACTACAGCAGAAGGACAAGTGTTTAGAAGAGATGTGCATGGGAGCAGGGGCCTCTCTTTGCTCTTTTTCTTGTTCAGCATCAGTCACAAAGTAACACTTCAGTTTTGGCCACCCTTGTTCTCCCTTTTCCAACTTTGTCCACTGCCATGTAAGTAAAAGCCAGGCAGGCCAATGGGAAAGGCTCTGCATGCAGTGAGCAGAGATGGGACAGTCAATTTTATGGAGTAGAATTTAAAAATAGAGATATATGATACATATTTTTACAAGCAAGAATCTGTTGTCAAGATTTTCTTTTTTATATTTAGAGTTCATAGTTTCAGGGCAGAAAGGAAGTAAATAACTGTAAAAGGAAAAATAATTACAAGTTTTCTCTTTGAAAAATAAAACAATGGGATGTTCTAATGAAAGGGTCAAATTTTATGCTCTGGAAAGAGCTAGGAAAAGCCAGTTTTCCCTAATGAGTAAAATTATAAAGCAGAATGTGGCATTTTCATTTCACGGTAGCAATTCTGGAAGTTTATTTACACAGTCAGTTCCGAGCTGGAAGTGGACAGTCTCCATTCTTCCTGTCAGTCTGTGGTTTAGGGGGTGTTCCCAGTCAGCCAAAGCAGCACCGAGTGCAGTGGGAATGAAGAGAACCCAGATTAAAAACTGTGACTCAAAATTCTTGTTTATTGGTTTATGGCTTGTGGGCAGCTGGCTGAGGCCAGGATCTCCAGAGGCCCTCCTTGTGTTTCCCTCTCCCTCATCAGGTGGTTCGACACTCCGCAGGCCCCGTGCCTGGAAGCAGTGTGTTGACCAGATAGGAATAGGATCCGGTGGGTATACTAGGAAAATTCAGCTCTTCCTACTAACACTGGTGTCAGAGTTGACTGCTGGAACCGATAGGGAGGAAATAACCTTGGCCCCCACTATCTAGCCCAAGAACCAGCCTGGGTACCCAAGTACTTTTAGGAGTGGGGAGAACAGGATAGCGAGAAAGGACGGCCTCTGGTGAGCAGCTCTAGTGGTGAAAGAAACAAAGAAGGCCTGAAGCTGCTATCCTTTCTCCGGGCAGCCCTGATACTGAAGACGATGATGCTAGAGCCATATAGCCCTGTGCTTCCGACACTCTTGATATAATACTCTAGTGCCCCTGTGGGGTGTCTTAGCCCAGTAAATGGAGGGAACAATAAGGAGGATGAGAAGGCAATGACACTGCTCAGTATTAGGCAGAGATCTTATTAGTTCTTAAGCCGGACAGGAAGAAATCCAGGTAGAGGTATAGGGTGATGACTCCTGTACCTGCTGAATGAATCTTCAGGATTCTGCTTTCAGGAATTAGGTAGGAGAGGTCTTCTGACTATTCCTCTTAGCACCTCAGCTACAAAGCTCTAGAGGAGTGGGAACTTGGGGAAGAGGTGAACACAAACCAGGAAGACAAAGCCCAGCCCCGCTTTATTTGCTTTCCCATAGGGCTCCTGGGGCTTTCAGAGGGTTGGGGCATTTCAGTGCTACCTGTCATATGTGGAGTGAACGGCTTGGGTACAAATAAGTGGAATTAATAAGGTAGAAATTCATCTGTTAAATGGAATTTCTTAGTGGGTACTTTTCAATTTAAGAGAGCTAAAAAAACCTTTTTGGTTAGATAATCCCTTCTTTCCATCTCATTTTGGTTAGGCTGCCCACCACAGAAAAGAAAGCACTGGGAAGCAAGACCCGTCTTCTGAGATGGGATTCTGTCTTGGAGATGCCATCTAAATCTGGGACTGGCGAGTGGTCATTTTTCTGCCCTTCTAGCTTTCATCCAGGGGTTCCCTGTCTCTGTCCTCCTCCCCTTCTCCTCTTCCCGTCACCCCCATTTATACAAATATTCAATCCAGTCATTTGTTATTCAGTTCAAGAGGCAGTCTTTGCACCAATGTTAGGCTCGTTTGTACAGCCCCTATCTCTAAAGCAAATAGCAAACTGGGCCTCTGCTCCCACTGACTTTGGCCAGCAGAGAAACAAGATTGGCCCCTTCCTCTGCCAGCATGTTACAGAGACAGACACTGGGTGTGATGCCACTGCTTCTGGAACTCAGGAAAGAAGAATACTTTGGGATGGAGAATCTAAAGGGATGGAGGGCAAAGGTTCAGGGCTGAAGTTTCAAGCAGCAGAATTTCCAAACTCAAGTTTGAACTGACTAAGAGTATTCCCGCCACCAGAGTGCTGCTTTCTTCCCTCTACTGTTTGCTACAGGCGCAATCCCTGCAACCCACCTTGCCAGCTTTCCTTCATTTCTGTCAAGACAGAGGCATTTGGCAGGTGAGTGAGGGTCTTGAGGTGCTTTGGTCACAGGTGCCACCTGTGTCTCCTACTTGTGACCAAAGTGAAAGTGAACCACCCAGATGTGGTCTGGGGAATCTCGATCTTCTGCCTGTGTGCCTCCTCACTTCAGCAGGGAGATGTCATCAGCAAAGTCATCGTGTTGATGGCGGAGGCAGCGGAGGCAGCGCCACTGACACACCATGAGGCAGAGTGGCAGCATGAAGAGGGCGCAGATGGCAGCCATGACATAGGCAATGGTCATGAGGGTGGATTCATCTGTCTGGGGAATGTTGTAGCCACAGTCTTCCATGTCCGGAGTGACAAAAGGACCTTCCACTGCTGCCGTCCTGAATTCATCGTGTACTGGGGAAAGGGCAAATGTGAATGGGCAACTCTCATTGTCATCTAGCAGTTTGGATTAAACCACAGAAAGAACTTCCTGATAGTGAGTCCTTGAAATTGGCCCCTGTGGAGCCTGTAGTCTCCTTGCTTGGAGATATCTGGGAGCAGGACAGTGAGCCATTGCTAGATGGAGGCATGGCTCTCCTCCCAGGCTATTTGGGAGCAACAACTCTTTCCTGTCTACTTGTCCAGCAGAAATGATACCTGTCACTCTGAGTTAACCAAAAAACCAGCCCCATAAACCCAAGTAAACTCACCTGCTACTGCTGAAATCCAGCTGCAAGACCCTGCCACCATTCTGAAGTAGCATTCAGCCTAACCAAAGGGAAGCTGACAGGGTCACTATAAACTCAGCTGGCTGCCTGCTCTTGAATATAGAGCTCCCACAGGTGCCAAGGCAGCTCTTGCTGCCCTGGATCTCCAACAGAGGTTGCAGTCCAGACAGGGGTCACCATCTCAGACAATACAAAAAAAGCACAAGTGCTGGGCCTCCCCGGTGGCGCAGCAGTTGAGCGCTGGGTTGCGAAGCTGCCCGCGGCCTCTGCGGCGCCGGTTCGATCCCCGGCTGCTCCCCGGCCACCGGAGGAGGGTCCCACATGGCGCGCAGCCCTCTCCTGCCGCCCGCTGCTCCCCTCAGCAGTGTACTTCAGTCCTTCTGCCTGCTCTGCTCCCCGCTCTGGCTCTGGTGAATTCTCTCACCCTCCCGCGCTTCTGACTGTACCCAGTGCATGTATAAAACAAAAAAACAAACAAACAAGCCAGCAAACAAATAAATAAAGCATGCCTCTATTAAAAAAAAAAAAAAAGCACAAGTGCTGATCCTAGCTTTGCACAATATGTTGACTGAGTTGAGGCAACTGTTACTACTCCCCAGACTGACACCCCCGCCCTCCACTCGGTAACTGCTGGACAGGGAGAACATGGACTGACCCCACACCCTCATTTCTGGTACTCTCACCATGGCAAGCGCTGACGGCAAAGCCAATTCGTTTTCGGGCCCGATCAAAGACCACGTAGAAGCCCTCCATGATAACAGCTCCCATAACAGTGCCCGTGGAGGACTGTGAGATGGCGAATTTGTAACAGTCATCTTGGGATGTGGCCACATCTTCCACTGGCCGAAGGTATTGCTAAGGATAAGCAATCGAAGAGTGAGAGCATGTCTCCCTCACTCCATCCTTTACCCATTGCTGCCTTCTATGCTTTTAGACCACTCTTCCCTTTGCCATCCTGAGCTCTGAGGAGTGGGTTTTCTAAGAGCTTTTTACCACTGGACACTCATCTGTTTTGTCTTCCAACTTCTAGAAAGGCTTGCCTGCTCACTGTCTCCCCATATGGACTTTGTTCCCTTCCTGGCATCCCACCAACTCAGGTTAGAGTCATACCTGTGGAAGGATGGTGATGCGGAAGGACTGATTGGTGACTTCACCCATTAGGTAGAGGGAGATGACTGGGAAAATGTTCCAAGGGGTGGTGCCTGCTTGCCAGCACACCAGCTGCTCCCCGAGCCAGAAACCGTCTGGAAACTTCTCCGTCTGTGTTGGGAAGAAAGGGATCACAATGAGAAAACAATCTCTTTCATCACCCCACCTCTCCCATTTTCAGAAGACATTTACTGGACCCTCTATTTGCTTTTCTGAGGAATATCCAAACTGGGAAAAGGTGAAGTGCAACCCAAGGGATAGAGGAAGAGTGCGGACAACAGAGGCCAGAAATTTATAGCAGGGGGATTGTGTGATACAGTTTTTAAGGGATCTGAGCAGAAAGATCTGAGGGTAGATCGCTTGGTGCTTGTTGAGGAATGTGACTTCAGAGACTTCCTCGGACCTTCTGTTGTCTCCTGTACCCCTGTTCTTAGTCCCACTGACCGAGGAGGCAGCCTTGATGGATTTGACAGCAGCTTCAAACACTTTCTTGGGCAGACGCAGGTTGGTGGTACCACTGTCCACAATGCTCTTGTCATAGTTGTACTAAGAGGGAGAAGAGACAGTTAAAATTGTCAAAAACCATTTTTGATGCCAGGGCTTGACCAGAATTGGAGGAGTGAGTCTGACTGCTTGGGGTCCTGCCTGAACTGACATTCTGGATTTGCCATTTCTTAGGGGTTTTCCTTGGGCAAGTTATTTAACCACTGTGCCTCAGTTTCTTCATCTTTAAAATGAGGATAACAACACTACCTACCTCAAAGAGTTACTATAAGGATTAGCTAATATGTTTGAAGTGCTTAGAATGGTGTCTAGCACATAGAGAACACTCAGTAAAAGTTTGTATTATCTTGGGCGTGCAAGGATTGAATCTTAAAAATATCTTGTGTAAGGCTTTTAACTTTTCATAGTACTTGATTCTAATTTAACATAATAATACATGCAGAATCTAGGTAGGTAGGAAGACCTACCTTAGTAATAATGGCTTAGCTGCCATTTATTGCATATTGCTGTGTGTTAGGCACTGGGAGAAACATTTTATTCATTTTCTTTGTTTTCACCATAATCTTTGGAAAAACTACCTTTACCTCTGTTTTGCAGTTGAGGAAACTGAAACGCTAAAAAGTAAATTGCCCAAGGACACATAATAGTAAATGGCAGAAGCAGAGGCCCAGGTCTTTCTGATTCCAAGCTAGACTCTTGTACTTTCTCATATCCCCCTACAAACCATTTGCTCAAGGCCATAAAGTGAGGCAGCGAGGGTCCAGATGTGCTTTTTTCATTGCATTAAGTCATGTCTCTGTGAAAGTGCTCTGCCAGCCTCTGGCCCCTATCCTCAGGTCCTACGTCTCTGCCTTCACCTAACCTCATACCCCAGGGGCTGACCTCACTTTGTCACTACCGCAGACCAGCCATCCCCCCTTCCTCCTTGATCTGTTACCTCCTTGCAGTCCATTTTCAGATCCTGTCCGTTGATCTCCACCCGCACAATGATCACCTCATAATACCACTCCCGCCGGATGGGTGTGTACCAGAGACTGCCTGTGTACAGCGAGTGGTCGATGCCCCCAATGATCTAGGGAGAAAAAGGCAGGTACCAGTGTCCGGGCACAGAAAGAGCAAGCAGTGCTAACTTCTGAGGGTGGCAAGGCCCCCTACAGAGCGCCTTTCTCATCTTTCTGCTTCTCATCAAATGATGCCCCAAAGTGATTTAGTTTTTGAAATGTGTTCAGGAGAAGAGAGTTTCCGGGATTTTTAATTATTTGTTTCAGAGTCACACCCCGTGATATAAAGTTACTTAAACCTAAACTGGCACAATAAATGTTGGATGAGTGATTATTTGTTTCATAAGTTTTATTTTCTCCACTTTTTGGTGATGGAGAATCATTCACCAGTTGTCCGGATTAATCAATAAATAGACTTTTAAACTCCTTACATCTTGGCCTTCTGATCATCAGACTAAATAATCTAAATTTGATAGGGCTTATTTTCATTTCTTTGAATATTTTCCTAATCATTGATTCTTTCCAAGTTTATCATAGATACCTGGAGTCCTTTCTGGGACAATGCAAGGAAGAAAAGGATGGAAAAAGAAAAGTGGGGTTGGGGAATATGAAGATGTTTTCTTTTGATCCTAAATATGGAGCCCAAGACTATGGTATAAGCTTAAGGGGGTGAGGTAGGTGGCTCCCTTCTCTCTATCAATGTTAGGATTGCCCCTCCTTGGACTTACTCACCATGCTCCCTCCAACTGAGGCCAGTGCTTCTGACTGGTTGAAGGGAAAGCCAGCACCACAGAGCTGCAGGGAGAAGAGGTTGGGAACGTGGGTCTGCTTTACCAAGGAGTCAAAGAAAGGCTCCAGGGAGTCATCAGGCTGTGGCAGAGACAAAGAGAAAAAAACTCACACGGAGGGCCCAAATGGAAGGAGGCCAGCTTCCTGCCTAAAGTGGAAGGCAAAAGCAAAAATTTGGGGGATAGTCCTTGGGAAAAACCATCTTAAGGTACAGAGAGTTGGTGGAGAGAGGTTAACAAGTGGCTTTGGCAATGTAAGTAGGAAAGTTCTGATGGATCCAGAGCTCTATAAGATCTTTGATCACCATGCAACTATCTTACTCAGATTTATGAGGCCCCCTCTTATTCTCATGAAAGTAAATAGAAACCACAGCCTATTCCCGTACCTCTAACAGTGTCTGTATTTCTGTTCTCTATAGAGATGAAATTCAGACTGCAGCCCTGCCCCCCTGTTAAATAATTCTTTAAGCTGATTTGTTTCTCCCCCTTATTTCCCTCCCCCCTTTCTCCCAGCTTTGTCTCTGTGTAGCATGCAGTGTGCAGTGTGCACATATCACCTCGGGGGCTACGCTTTGTTCTCACCCTGGCGATCTCAGCATAGGCCAACCCCAGGATGCCCTCCCAGTTGGAGCCATTGATGAAGAACTTGTCTGATTCAGTGATGGCAGCGATGTTGGCACGCACGGTGACATTGGGACCATGGGGGATGCTCACCAGGTCGGTGCCCAGCTCCCCCTCCCACTTGCCCTGGGTGTAGGGCACATACACGCCCTTTCGCAGGTCCCGGTAGGTGCTGGACCTGTGGAAGGAGGAAGAGAGATGTGTTTGCACAACCACAGCAACTAGTGTAGGGATACATCAAATCTACTCAAAAGTGCCTGACCTTATTTCAGGGGTATCTTACAAGAGAGGCTTTCAGGTTACTGGACAGAAAATCCCTAGACCCAAAACAGAATATAAAGTGATCTTGCAAATAGAGAAGGGGAGCCGTTGCTGGGGTTTGCTCTCCTGTCTCCATAGCTCATATTCCTAGATCTTCACTCAGGCCCTACAAAGAACAAGCTTAGGCTTTGTGCATTGTGCCTGTTTCTGCTGCTGCCGCTGCCGACAGGACAGCTAGCGGGCATCTCTTCCTCCCCCTGGCTCTATCAAGCTCCCAGAAAAAGGAAACCATTGACTCTTGCTGCCTTGGTACCTGGTGGTACCGTCTGAGCAGTATGAAAGTGCCAGGCGGAGTGAATGTGGCACGTCCACAGCAAGTTCTTCCAGAGAGGGAGTTGCACAAGCATCTCAGCAGAGCAGGTAGGTACACATGGTGTGAAACACGCTCATCAACACACCACACTCCACCTGTATTTAATCAGGAACCAACCAGGGCTTGTGAGATGGGGGCAGAGGTGGAACCAGGACAAGGACCTGGAATGAAAACTCTTTCTCTGCCCCTGACCATAGCTTACCCCCTGACTGCTTTCTTCTGATAGGAAAGTTGAAAAGAAGAGGACTAAGAACATGGGAGGGGTGGAGGTGGCTTTCCACATGCCTGCAAGTCTAAGAATGGGATTTAAACCTCTACTTGTGTTTTCTCACATGGAGATGCCTTGGACATGAGATGCCCTCTCACCATTGCCTGCTTTCATGCTGAGAGGCTCCCAGGTTATCCCTCACTGCTGCTTCTCCCTTAAATAACCTCCCTTCCACCAGTTAGCGAAATCCAGCTGCTGCAACCCAGAGTGGCACAGGGTGGAGACATTTTAGCTTTCAGACCCAGACACTGGTGCAGGTAGTAGGTTCATATAAGGCTCTTCCTTCACTTCCTTGAACTATGCAAAACCACCAGCAGTAGCCCCTGGGTGAGAACACCGCGCAGGGAGCTGCCCTTGCTGCCTGCTCACCGAGACTTGCTGTGGTCAGAAAGCAGAATCACTGAGAAGGTGTGGGATGAATGCCCCTTGCCTCTCCGCTCAGGGAATGAGACCCCGAGATTGCTCAGAGTTTTGGTGTCGCTCCTCTTCCTTCTTTCCCTCCCACGGGAAGCTGCCCTGGCTCAGTACTGAAGCTCAGCCCACTCCCCTCCACTTACCTTTCCCCGGAGTGTACCTCCTCAGACCCCCTCTCCACTCACCTCTCCTGTCACTGTCACCTGCTTTGCCCTTCCCGTCCCCAGCAGGAAGAAAGGATCTGAAGCGCTAGTCCTCCTGCAGCCCTCCCCCCTCGCCCTTCCAGGCCCCGTGTGCTCGGGGAAGGGACTCACAGCTGCCGCTGGTAGTAGCGATGCAGGAAAGGGTGGGGCGCAGCCCCCACTGCAAAATTACTGCTGCCTGTATCCACCAGGATGTTAAGCTGTTAAGAGAAAAGGGAGAGAGACGTTATCCCCTGGAGACTCTGGACTCCCCACCCTCATTGTCCTTCACCCCACCGGCCACATCGCCTGTAGTATCCAGGATTAGGGTTCCATGATATAGGATTGGACAGGCTGACACCTGCTAGTATGGTGACAGAGCATGGGGTCCTATTGCAAGCCCATACTAGGCTCAGCAGCCTGTGTCTGCTGTCTTCTCTGCAGAATCTCAGTGTTTTCTTGTGCCATCAGCCACATTATCTGGGTGTGTGTGAATGTGTGTGTGTGTGTCTGTGTGCGCTCATTCCTATTTTTCTCTACCATCTGATTGCCCTTACTTGTGTTTCTATTTGATTCCACCTCAGCTCTTGCCCCTTCCCCTCCTCTGCTGTTTCTCCTAGGCTGCATATCACCCAGCAGGCAGCTGGCTCATTCCCCTCCAGCTCAGAGAAGAGCTATTCTTGGAGCTGGCACTGGCAAGGGGAACTGTGAGGACCACGACAGCCTATGGGGCCCACATGTTTCTGACCCTGCCTGCCAGAATGTGGCTCCCTAAGCAGGGGTCCCCTTCTGCCTCAGAGGTGACACAGGCCTGTGAATCCTGCCAGAAATAGTGGGGAGCCAGGAGCCCAGTATGATGTCCTGGGCTCTTGGCCTTTGGCTTAGTGAATGTGGGCAGGCATCTTCTTGGTGCTCCTTGCTATGCCGCTCCTTCTAGCATCTCTTCTTGTCCTTCATCCCCCTTCTGATGCTGACCCTCCCTCCCTTAGTTCAGCACCATGTTTTGGATGCTGATTATAACCTCACAGGCTAAATGATGAAAGGCCCCGTCTCATGATAATCTGTGAGCAAAAACCACATCTACCACCTCAGCTTCTCCCCGACCTCAGGACCCTTCATTTCTAGAGCCTCTTTCAGTGCAGTGAAGTCAGCTGGTTCAGGATTTGGTGCAGGCTCTGACATCATCTTGGGCAGTCACTGCTTCTCTGGGCTTCAGTTTCCTGCTCTCTGCTAGATTCTTTCCCGCCTGGGGCCCTTTCTGCTTAGTAGTACCCTGTGACTGCACCTGCCCCAGGCCCACTTTGGTCTCCTGGCCTCCCCACTGCTGCCCCAGCCCTGTGACCCTGCCTCTGCCCTCCTTCCCAGCCCTAACTCTTGGCCTGGCTCCTATTTCCCTCTACTTCCCTGGTCCTCTCCAGGGTCTCTGAGAAGCCACCAGCTCCAGATGCTGAGCTTTCAGTGAATCAATAGAGCCAGAGCACAGCAGTTCAGGTTTCAATCAACCAGGTTAATGATTAAAAAGGCTGCTTCCTCCTACCCTCCCCCTTGCACCAGGACTCTGCTCCTAGCCCCAGCCTGGCTTCTTATTTACAGGGATCCCCGTCATCACTGGACCCCAAGGAAGAGTTTCCTCCACACCACAGGTTGCCAGAGCTTGGCACAGGACTACCAGGGATGTGCGTGCGTGGCTGCTGTAGAAAAACGTGACCACTTATACACTGAAATGGGGCTTTATCTGGAATCTCCAGGCCTACCTATAACAGGCCCCTGCCAGTCTCCCCACGCCCCTCAGCTGCAAGCCACTCCCTCCCCAGCCTGGAGGCCTCAGATTCCAGTCCCCCATCACTTGAGGAAGTGGCTACCCCTTCTACCTCAAAGGGGGTCAAAGTCCAAGTAGCGTGATGTCTCCACTCCCTTCTCCCTCACTCTACTCCCCTACCAGGAATTCTGGCCACCACTGCTCTCTCTTTCCCCACCCTGCCCCGCCACAGAAAAAGAGTGGGACCAAAATAAGTAGTTAAGATTCCCTCTGAGCAAATGTCTGTATGTTTGCCCTCTGCCTGTGACCTTGTTTCTGGGAGGAGTGATTTCTGCTCCTGCCTTTCACTGTTTCCCCCCCACCCCTGCCATCAGTTTGGCCTTTCTCCCCTTCTAGTTCCCTGAAAGAACCGGAGCCGGGGGCGTCATAAACTGAGCCAGGTACTCATTATGAAACAGGATAGTGGAGCGCAGCCCATGAGGGGGAAAAAAGTGGGAATGGGGTGCACGCAGCCCAACCTTCTAAGCAGATGCCCTCAACTCTTTTTTCACCAAATGGGAGCTCTCAAGTGGGACCACGCTCCTCTCCCACCACCAGCCATTTCAACTGTGGCTGTACCGGCCAGTCCTTCCTGTCAGTTGAACCTCCAAGTCAGGCGTGGGTGGACTCCACCGCACCTTGAGAGCCAATTCCTTCCTCCCCTCCTAGGTACACTGACCCTATTTTTTTTTTTTTTTTACATCTTTCTCTACCTGTAGATAAATGTTATCCCTTTGAGAATGTGTATGCTGTAATGTATCATTTGTTTTCATCTTTTAAAATAACTTGGTTCTATAACCTATCTTAATTTTCATTCATCAGAATAGCTAATAGCTAATGGCCTGCTCTACCTTATTTATGATCCCCTTTCCTCAGGTAAATTCAACCATCATACCCCCACCCACAAATCTGGATTCTTGCTACTGGTATTTACAAATTCTTGAGTCTCTTCATTAAAAAATATCTTAATCTCACATCTGCCTCCAGCCACCCACTCTCTACTTCACAACCAAGGTTCTCAGCCAAGCTGTCTTCACTTCTTCACCTCCCACTCATCCCTCAACCCATTCTAAAACCGAGTTTCATTTCTATCCCTCCCTCCACTATAAAACAGCTCTTACTACTGTTACCAATGATTTCATGTTGCCAAATACACTGACACTTTTCACATTAGTCCTCATCTTACTTGATTTCTCTGGAGCAGTCAACACTTCTCCCTCCTGAAACACCCTTCCCTGACACCCTATCCTACCTCTGCTCCTATCTGTCTACTTTTTTTTTTTTTTTAAGATTTATTTATTTATGCATACAAGAGCTGGGGTACAGGCCAGAGATGAGGGGGGTGAGAGGATTCACCAGAGACAGAGTGGGGAATAGAACAGGCAGATTGACTGAAATACGCTACTGAGAGGAGCAGCGGGTGAGTCAGGAGAGGTCTGCTGCGCCATGTGGGTAGCTCCCTGGATGGCCGGGGATTGAACTCATGCTGCAGAGGCTGCGGATTGCTTCATGGTGCGGTGCTTAACCCCTTGTGCCACCAGGGAGACCCTATCTGTCTACTTTGCAGGCTCACTTTGCAAGGCTTGGCCTTTGGCCCCCCTCCTCTCTCATTAGATCTCACCCACAGAGTGGCTGTCACCATCACCTCTATCCCATTGACTCCTAAGCGTGTAGGCCCAGCCTTCTCCCCACGGGGCTCCAGAAGCAAGCTGCCTCAGTGATATCTCAAATCAGGGTGTCCAAAGTGGATCTCACACGGTCTTGTCCATCTGTCTCTCCCCAGTGTTCCCTATATTAATGAGTGGTGTCGCCATCCATCTGTTCCATAAGCACTCAGAGACATCCTAGCACTTTCCTCTTTTTCACATCTCTAACCCAGGCATCAAGTCCTGTCAATTTGCCTTCTTAAAAGTCTCTTGGATTTAGTCTTTCCTTGTCATCTGCTTCCCCACCCCTAGGCAAAGCTATCCTCATGTCATCCTGGAATATCCCAGTAGCTTCTCAACTGGTCTTGGCACATCCACCTCTGAGCTCCCCACCCTGTTTTACACTGTGTCTAGAGTAATCTGTTCTGAGTGCAAAGTTGACCATGTCACCCTCCAATGTCAGTAGTTTCCCTTTGCTATTAAAATAAAAACTTAGCTCTCCTGCCTACCTGTAACTATGCAGGTGCCTTTCTTTTTCTTTCTTCTTTTCCTAATAAACATGTCCTTATACAATGTAAAAAATAAAAATTTAAACTTTAAGATTGACAAGGGCCCTTCATGGTCCGCCCAGCTTAGCTTAACCCATTCTCCCTCAAGACCTCTCCCTAGCAACCATGCTGCCTCATCTATAGTCCTCAGATCAGCCCTGTCCCTCCCCCAAAAGCTGTTGCATTGGTGACTCTGCCTAGACAGTCCTCCTCAACACCTGCATTTTTGTCTACTCACCCCCTATCAGTCTTCAGTCCGAGCTCAAAAGGGACTTCCCAGGGGAGAAAGACCGGGTCATATTCTCTTATTAAAATGCTCCCACAAGGATCTGTCAGTTCAGTCCTGAAAAGGTTTTTTCTCTAATTGCAACCTGAAGTTTTGCATGTCCTCCTGTCCCTATAGAGTTTACTTATAATACTAAATATGTCAGAATATAGAGATAGAATTTCATCACCACCTAGCTTCTAGATTTGCTTAATATACTCTCTATATAATACCTAATATATCACACCTTACCCTTTAAGCTATCTGCTCTTTTGTCTCTACATTTCAGTTATCTGGACATAAGGTTAACATACACTTACGCTCAGAATTTAATTGTAAAACTTCAATGTAAGCTGAATAAAATGTGAAAATTGTATCCCTGCTCCCCACCAAAAAAAATTCTTCCATAGAACTTGCCACTCTCTTATCTCACGTTGAATCTTACTTCCCTGTGTATATAATTTTTTAAAATCCCTATTGTGTTCCTAGTGGGTATCACAGTGTCTGGTAATAATTATTTCTTTAATTCATTAATAATGGCTAGAGAAAGGGAAGGGGGGAAGGACTCTGCAGTGGCTCCCAAACTGTGGGTATTTTCAGGATAGTGGGGTGGCTCTATCTCAGACCTGCCTTTCCTTCACCAGGCCCGCTGGGGTGACACTGCATGGCTCTGTCTTCAGGCAGCCTGGGCACCTGGCGCCATCTTACCTCCTCCCCATCTCTCAGGTGGCAGGCTGACTCAGGAGTATCTGTAGCCATTGCCTTTAGATGCTCAGGGGATGGCAACCTAGGGTCAGGGCTCGGTCAGCGCCAATCACTTAACAAACAAATGTGCCCCTGGTGGCCTTGGAGGGATGGCAGCTTCATGGGAAGTGCTAACAAGCCCCACAGGGAAAGCCACACCTGCCAGTTCCACTCTGCAGACAGCTCCACCAGAGCTTTCAGCTTCCATTTTATAGCAGGTAATGAGGTTGGTATGGAACTGGTGAGTTTAGGATAAGTTCTTTGTTCCTAAAGCCCACCTGTCTTGCCCCAACTGTCACTAGCAGACAGAGAGAGCTCTGATTCTTCAGGAAGAAAAGAACCTTCAGTGGTCATCCATCCATCAGCCTGGAGAGATGGAGGCTCGTTCCAATTCTGAAAGAGCTCCCGTTATAAAAGGCAAGAACCTTTCTTGGCAGCTACTACAACCTTTTGCAAGTCTCCTGAAGGGGGCTTACCTCAAACCCTTCCTACTAAAGGGGAAGTCTGTTTCTGTGTGGGCCTCAGAGTTGGTGGGTGAAAAGCACTTATATTCTTGTACAACATGCCTTTTAATTAAGCCACCGATGTAGAAACCTTTCTTCCATTTCACAGAAGAGGAAACTGAGACCTAGAGTAAGTAAGCGATTCATCTTACATAATAAACCACTCAGTGAGGACAAGAAGCCATTGGTTCTGAATAACCCCAAGTCTAGTCTTTTATCTACTTGACTTTCTTTTCTCCTTTGGAGGGGAAGTATTTGGTAGATTGATACACTAGTAAATTCGCCCCCACCTTTTTCAAGCCCTGTGTGATCCTTTCTGATATTGACACGGGGTTGGCCATATGACTTGTGTTGGCTAATATGACTTAAGCAAACCAGAGGCTTGATAACTGCTAGTGCATTGGGGGTTGCCCTCATGCAATGCTGCTCTGAGGCTCAGCTTATTCCCCGCTCCAGCTGACCCTTAAACTGCAACCACACAGTGAGTCCAGATAAGGCTTGTAGAAGAACATACCCAACCAACAGAATCCTAGAAAACAAAAAGGCTCATTTTCAGCCACTGTGTTTTGGAGCAGTTTGTTACATAGCATCAGACGAATGACAAACCTATCTGAATTAAGTCCTTGGATCCTTGACTCTCACGGTATTGAATCAACCCTTGGTCAATGCCAGTGAATGTCTAGTTGCTATTCTTCCTCGCCATGCTTCTGTGAAGTCTCTCACCTCTACACCTATGTGTATGCTGTTTTCTCTACCTGAAATATTCTCTTCCTTCTGTGTAACTTCTATTCAACTTTTAAATCACAGTTAAAACATTTGAAAAGTCTTGCCCTGAGACCCCCAGCCAAGATTAATTCCTCTTCTTGCAGGTGCTCATGACACCTGTGCTTCTTTGTATGCCATTCATCAAGCTTTTAATCACTTATTTAATGTTTGTCCCACTGAGCTCCATAAGTGTACGGAGTATGTTTGTATTTTTACTATCTAATTTGCATCTAGTTCTGAGTTGGTACGTGATTGTTAAAAAAAAAGGTGACAATATTTGCCTCATCTCCTGTGGTTCTCTGTGACCCTACAGACTCTTGCTATTCCTCCTCAGTCTGAGGGTCCTTGAAGGTGCAATTTTCATGGCCGTTGTACATGGTGACAGTGACAATGGCGCCTACCAGCCCCATGCATCATTGACCAAATACCCCACAGGGTCCTTTGGTCTATAGAACAGTTGTAGTGCTTCAGGGCTCCTTGGTCCCAGAGCCTTCTGAGTCAGCTTCAGAAGCTTCCCTACATTTCCAGACCTGAGCTTACCCAAGGCTGAGAGAATGGGGTAAAGAAGGACATGAGGAGCCTAAAATCATCAGCAGGCAGGTGCTGAGGCCAACAGAGTGTACCAAGCCTGCCTCACACTGATGCAGTGACTGGGGCCTGTCCACACCTCTCCCACCTTCACCAAAGAAGCTGACTCAATGAAAATGGCCTCCTTTTCCCTGGGCATGTCCTCTGCCTTCCACTCCACTCTCCAGGCTGAAGCTGGTACTCAATACCTGGGAGCAGGCAGGCTCCCTGGTGCCACTTACTCCATCTTGGGCTGTTGTTTTAATTTTAATCCCAAGGGAATTGGGCCACTCCAAACTTTATCTCATGCACCCTTCCCCTTTTAGACCGGGCGCTTCATGTCCCCCCAGTCTCAAACCCAGCCCAGTGAATACTTATCAGTGCTTCCTATTGAAGTGAGATGGGTGTGAATGCTCAAAATTTCATATGTCTGTTCTTAAAGAACAAATCTAAGACTGGTATTCACACAGAACCCTTTTCAAATCTTATGCAGGAACCCAGTGTACCAAAGAGGAAAAAAACCAAATATATCCTGTCTTTGCCTTCCCTGTGGTGGCTCTAGAGGCATCTCTCCAGCATCAGCCTCCCTGGAACCTATTGGACGTAACCCAGTCACTGTTAGCTACCTGTTTTTCATTGTCAGACAGTGAGTCCTTTCTGTTAGCTAACTTTGTCCCACCCACAGGTGACAGTGGCTTCAGTCCTCTCCTGGTCTGTCCTCAGTTGAAAATGCCCATGGCAGCTGGGTGATGCTCACACACAGCTTGTTTGCTAGGGTCATTGGGAGATGCCAGGGCTCACTCCCTGTACTACTTGGGAAAAACTCCTCAGCTATTGGGAAAGACTCACTGGTGGTGTTCACTGAGCCTAGAGGCCCATCAGGGAGACATCCTGCCCGGATATGGTGGGGCTACAGTGTGTGGCAGTGGGTACAGGGTAACAGTTCAGGAGATCTGTTCAAAGAGGAGAGGCTGGTGTGGGAGAGGCAGGGAGGGGCTGAGCCAGTTTGCTCTGTGGCTTTCTCAGAGTCTGTAAGGAAACAGAGGTAGGCCTCGTGCCTTCTCCATGTCAGCCCCTAAGACTATTAATTCTTTGTTCTCCGAGGATATACCTCCCCCTCTCAGGAACCACTGGCCATACACAGCACACGGAAGTGGCAGACGGGCAACAGTGAGCACTCCCAGCCATCTGGGTCCATGCTGCCAGGGAAGCTCAGTGCAGCTCTAGGACCAGGAAGACGGTCTGGCTGCTTCCCAGAACTCTCCACTGCTCAGACCCCAGGAGAGAGTTGGCTCCCAGAACACAGTGAAAATAGTTGTCAGGTATAGGGGCTTCCCTAAGAGAACTTTAATGAGAGGGCACCCTCTTTCTCACCAGCTCCCCACCCCCACCCCCAGCTGAACTCTGTCTTTACTGACCCGGGAGGCAGAGGAGGATGAGATGACAGTATGAGGGTTCTAGGAAAGGCTGAGGTACAACATGAAGCCCAACCCCAATCCAGGCAGCTGTGGCCTTAGGACTGGGAAGGCAACATATAGAACCCGGACCTTTCTCACACAGCTTTCCTAATTAGGAGGGTGGTTCTTTGATTCCACCCTCAATATTTTTGATGCCAGAACTCTTAAAGACCCTGAATTTCACTGTATGGAAACAATAAAAGCTATTCTGGGAGGGCCAGGAGATGTGGGAGCAGGTGGAGCTGAGAGGACTTGGTGATGGAAAAGGTGGAAGGACCAGGGTCTTGTCTGCTTAACTCTCTCCTAACACTTTCTCTCAGTGTAGAAGTTCCTTTACAGGATGACCCACATCATAGTTTGAAAGCACTTGGTCCTTGGCTTTTGAGACTCTGAACCCTTATAGTTATTTACTTCTTTGATCATTTTCTCTTATTCCCTCGATCCTCATCTACACACAAAATACTTCCCCTAATTGTTTTTTTCTCTTTTTTTGGGAAAGATTTTATTTTTGCATAGAAGGACTGGGGTTTAGGCTAGAGGTGTGGGGGTGGGGGGGCAGAGAAAAATTCACCAGAGACAGTGACAGGGGAGCAGAGCAAGTGGATTTACTGAAATACACTGCTAGGGTAGGAGCAGTGGGCAAGACAGGAGAGATCTGCCGCATTATATGTGGGTCAGCTCCCTGGCTGGAGATCAAACTCAGGCTGTGGTGGTGATAGTGCTGAGACTATACCCCTAGGCCACCAGGGAGGCCCTTCCTCTTTGCTCTACATTCTCTCAAAGAGCAAGTCTGTTTGCTAATGGGGCTTCCATACCCACCAGTTGACTTGTCCAGCCCTAACTTCTCTCCTGGTATCTAGATCCCTCCTTCATAGCTGACTGCTACATATATCCACAGGACTGGTCCACTGGCATCTCAAAAGTCAACCAGCATGTCTCAGACTGTGGAGCACTGGAAAGAACCCCAAAGACCTGGACTTGAATCCGAACTCTGTTCTTTATCTGAGAAACTTTGGGCACACCACTAAATCTATAACTCAGTTTCCTCATTTCCCCAAATGGGCATGCTGATACCTATCCCTTGTATAAGGTAGAATAATCAACATGGAACTTGGTGAACTGTATATAGTGTGCTTTTAAAATGTGCTCCTTTCGCTGTTTCCTGACACGAACAAAGAGAGGTTCAAAGGAGGGGAACCTGTCTCCTCTTCCTCACAGGGGCAGAGAACACCTGGTTGAACCACAAGTGAAGATAGTGCTTGGGCATCTCTGCTCCTTTCTCTCCTCAGTGCCGCCTCCCTCTTTCAGGCCCTTGTATTCTAACGTAGATCCTTGTCTTAGGCTCTAGTCTTCCCAAGTTATTCTCCACACTGAAATTGTTTTCCTAGAACCCAAATTACACTAGACTATTCTTCTTCTATTATTACACTTCTACTATTACACTTGCGAGGACTCTCATGTCACCAGAATAAAACCCAAACGCCACTCAGCTCTCAGCATCACTACCATAACTTTCTGCTTCTAAGCATAGCACCTGCCTCTCTCCAGGTATGTTTCTCCCCACCACTCTCCATGTAGCTAAGTTTTTTCATCTTTCTAGGTCATATTCAATGGTACCTTTTCCACAAGCCTGTCCCAACACCCTGTCAGAAGTAGTCATTTCTTTCTCTGCACTTCCAAGACTCACTGTTCTCTTTGTGCCAAACACACATGGTCTTGTAGGCTATTTAGGTGTGGCTGTGTCTGTCTCACACCAAATTGTGTACTCTCTAATATGGGCTAAGATCATGATGTTATTTTTCTCTGCTGCACATAGTAGGTGGTCAAGAAGTATTTGTTAAATTGAACTATCACCACATTTCGATCTTAACAATTGAATTTATCCTGTGTCTGAACAGTGATGCTTACACCACTATAATGAGGTGACATCCTTTTATTTAAGGGAAAAGAATAGAAATATTTTCTCTACGAGCTCCAGTTCCGCACTTACAATTGCCCAGCAACAGTTCCATTACATAGTCTCACAGTTTATTTATTCAATACTTTTAGGTGCATGTTCTGAATCTGGCTCTGTCAGAGATATTAGATAGAAAGAGAAATAATAACATGCAAAAATATTATTTTAAAAAATAATGTTCTTAAGAGCTTGAAGTTTTATGAGAGAAACACGCACAAAAAGTTATATGTTCCAGTAAGTGTATTGAGGAGATATGAAAGGTGCCATGGGAAAATGGAAGAGAGACATTCACAATAAACTCTCTCTTCTTCTCCCCCAGATATGCATAGGTGGAGTGGAGGAGACACAGCAGGGACACAGGGCCCTAAGCTTCCTGGCTTGCCACCTGGCCAGTTGTTAAACCTTCAGTGCCCATTTGTTCTGGTAGAAGCTGCAAGCGATAAGACCTTAGTATGGCAAGAATGACTGTAAAGAACAAAGTAATTTATGCAGAATGTATTTTCAAGCTATATGTAAACTACAATGATAAATATACATTTATGCCTGTATATTGTACTACGAAGCCATCCCCCCAACTTTCCTATACCCACAAATGGTCCTGTTAGCCCCCAGTTCAGCCCAAGTCAGAATCAGAATCTCAAAACCATCTTCGATGTGTTCTTCTTCACCCTTCACACCAGTGTCACCAAGTCCTGTCTGTCTGCCTTGTCACCTTATTCCTTGCATCCTGTTTTTCCTCTTCCTTTTCCATCTCATCACAGCCTCATGCCATCCTTGTCATAGTGCCTCACACTTGGGCTGTTGTGACAGCCTCTGCTGCCTGTCTCTCTCAGCTCCTTTCTTTCTAAATCTCAGATGTCTCTTCCTAAAAGATGGCATTCTTTATGTCTTGCCACTGCACAAATAAATTAAATTTCCTCCTTATTCCTACAAGCCAAAGTCCAAACCTTATAGTTTGGCAGGTATGGCTCTGGGAAATTTGACCCTTTATCCAAACCTGTAACGTGAAATGGTTAGGGTGTCTCCAGAACAGACTGTTTAAGTCCAACAACACACATAACTCATTTTCTGGCCTCTCCAAACCTGAGGGGGAGAGGGTGGGAAGGAGTGGACATCCATATAAGAAGTGCAATTACAGTTTCGTGAGACAGATGCCATTTCACCCACTGGGAGTAGGCTTCCCCTCTCAGCCACCCTTCAGTACCATGCTCACAGCACATCTCCTCCTGGAGGTCTTCCCTGATTTTACCTTCTCCTTTATAGCACTCACTCATCAGTGCTTCTTAAACCTGGGACTTAGCTCATGAGATTTTGACTCAGTAGATCTGGGAGAGGGCCAGAGAATTGACAAGTCTAAGAGGCTCTGATGACAAGGATCTGGAGACTTCCCTTTGATACCACCACTATGGATTATCTTGTACTAGTACTTATACTTCCACTTCTAAGTCTTTGTGGGCAGAAAACCTACTTCTGTCTCTTTGTGGATCACCCCCCAAAAGCCAGGATTTGATAGCCTGGCACATAAAGTGCTCCCCAAATTTCACTTTTATTCATTTAGAGGACTCTACTATCTATGTTCTCACTTGGTGCTGACAACAGCCCTACCAGGAAGGGAGAGAGGGCCTTTCTTGCAGAATGATCAGGAGAGAAAGTCACCAGAGCTGAGAGTGGCTGGTGCCCACTTGGGTGGGAAGCTGTGGGGCCATTGGCAGGGTCACTCTAAACATGGCCTCCCTGGGACTGGTTCTCTGGTTCTTTGGGTCATAATGATTTTAAACCCACTTTCCCCTTCTCCTAGGAAGGGACTAACATTTACTGAGCAATTTCTCTGCAATTTTTGGACTGGGGGGTGTACACATAGTTCTCAGGGGTCTGGAGAAGTACAGTAATTGGCCCCTAGTTCTACATGTGTCGAATACAGAGGACCTGGCACCCAATTTTTTGTGGTCAATTGCATAGCACAGAAGAGGCAGCAATGGCCAGACAAATTGGGAGAAAGCGACTTTATATGTATTGGAGGCCCATTATGTGTCCAGACGTTTTTCACCTACATAGTCTCATTCCTCACCATTAGCCTCCAAAGTAGACCTCATTTCACCCATCTTAAAGGCAGGAAAATTGCTTCAGAGAGGTTATATAATTTGCCCAATGCCACACAGCTGGGAAAAAGAAAAACTGGTCTGTAGAGCCAGACTTCCTGGTCTGTCTGACCCCAAAGCCCTTGTTGGTGCCACAGCCCTGCTCTTCGTCCTTGTCACAGGGTCTGTGCTCAGCTTGCAGTGCACATCATCAGCAGAAACCATTAAGTCCCAGGTATCCATACCCCCTGCTCCCTGAGGTTATGTGGCATTCTGCTGGCATAGGCTGCTGGAGGTTGGAGCCACACTGTCTCATACACAGTTCTGACTGTTTCAGGGGAGGTTATAGTGCACCAGGAAGAGGAAGAGTAAGTGGGAGGGAGAGCAGAGTCATGGGTCAGCCAGACATAGGCCTGAGCCAGACAAATCTCAGGATTGCTTCAGTCAGGTAGTTGGGAGGTTTGAGTTTCTCCCAGACCCAGTGTAATAGCTTAAGGAGAAGTTGGGTGTGACTGTTCCCTCTCCACATAAACACACTCCCACCTTCATAGACCCTCCCAAGGATAGGCCTCCCAGACAAATATGCATTGGCATAGTTGGGGGTGTGTGCGGAGGACTCCCAGAAGTGCAGACTCAGATTCAAGGTGACATACACGAACACTTACAGAACTGTCCTGCCACCGTGCCAGGCTCACCCACAGAGGAGGAAATACGCAGAGGTCAGCACAGCCACCCAAGGCTGCTCATGCCCATGCTCCCACCCATCCAGAGGCCCAAAGAGTACACTCCACCAGCCAGCTTGGAGGTCCCTTGGAGGACTGTTAGGAAGGATGGGGAGAGTGGTACTGTTTTCTCCTTAGCTGCCATATGCCCCTTCTCAGCAGCACCTATCAGTTCATGGAAGGAGTCTCCTTAGCCCTCATGGTTTCCTTTCCCCCAGGCAGTCCCCCCTGGCCAGAGCGCGGGAGGCATGGTGTGGGGGAGGGGCCGGCATGCAGAATGCAAGGGGGAGGGGAGGAGGCACCTGGAGGGGCCAGGAGTCTGTCCTGGGCTTCTGGCTAGAGTAGAGCTCAGAAGTTGTGGGGAAACCATGCTGGGCTGTCCCTGTGGAGCCCAGACAGTGGGGAAAGGGGTTGATCCAGCTTGTGGGGGATCCCTCAAGGTGCTGGGAATGATGGTCAGATACCAGATTTCTGGATCATCAACGGAGTGAGGGTTGAGTGACCGAGATGGTGTGGAGGGCTTTGGGAGATGCAGGTTTGCCTAGGGCTGACACCTGTTCACAGAGCCCCATGGCTTGGACCCTTCCCCAGGTTGGGCTCCCCCAGTGAAGTATCTCTTTTGCCCCAAGTTCTTACGGAGGGGTAACTGTGAAAGTGGGAGTGAGAGGAGGGGAGGGAGGCTGGGGGCGGGGTGGAAGGTTTTGGGAAGATTTAAAGGGGAAGGGAGGAGGGAAAACGGATCATATTGACTGTCACCAATATGATCCCAGGGGAAAGGTTTGTGGGGAAGTCCTCTCTTCCCACCCCCACCCCCATCTAGCCCACAGTAGCAAGGGCCTGCATACTGCATCCCCAGCAGGTCTCCCCCCTGCTCATGCACAGAGGAGGGTAGTGCTGGCCTGGTGACCTTACCGTCTGTGGGGGGCTGCCCACGGTCATCTCCACATAGTAGCCCTGGCCGGACTTGCCCCTCAGGTTGTCCACCATCTCCACAAAGCTGCCTCTCCGGCTGGGCTCCTCCTGCTCCTCGTCGGTCTCCCGGGGTAGTCGCAGCCCCAGGAGGGCCCCCCCAAGCCCGCTTCGCAGGGGCAGTCGGATGCCAGGCTGGGTGCAGTGGGCAGGCAGCATGCCGGAGCCCATCCACAGCAGGAGCCAGGGCAGTGCTTGGGCCATGGTGGGCCCCGGCCTTTAAGCCCTCTGGCCCACGTCCGTCCTGTTGCCTGCCCCCAACTCTGGTGCTGGTGGTAGCTTCTCAGGGGAGTGAGCTGCGAGGCATCAGGGCTCCAGAGCCTGCAGGCCCCTCGGCCAGCCCCTGTTCTGGCTGTGGGTAGCAGGCAGGAGAAATCCGCAGAGAGAGAAGGTGAAGAGAGGAATCCGAAGCCGGGCTACATCTGGCCGCTAGCGACCAGCCTCAGCAGCGTTCTGGAAGAGGCCGACTCAGAGCCTCCCCAGGGCTGGGAGGGGCAGGCATGGCAGGTCAGCCGGTGTCCCGATCCTCCCGGCAAATCGGCAGGGGGCAGGGGCTGGGGCTCCGGGCTCCTGCGGCTGCGTTTGCTGGTCAGGCCACCATAATCCAGCTCCCAGCTCCCAGGCAGGCTGGGGAGGCGGAAAGACTTGTGGCGGCTGCTGTCAAAGCCAAAGGGTTTTCACTTTTCCCTGGGATCGCTGGGAAGTGTAGTCTTCCCATGGCAGGCAGCCCAGCTTCCGGGGCTGGTGAGGGGTCTGCGATGCCCTCTGCCGAGACGGAGTCCACCCTGCAGCATCCTGGCAGGAAAGGTTTCCTGGGCTCTGCAGGGCGGGAAGGGCCATAGGGATAGAGTGGTGGCCGACCTCTCATTCTGTCGCTCTTTTATTCTGTACACTGTATGTCAGGCATTCTGCTAGTCACTGGTGCTCCAGAGAGAAATAAAATGCACAGGCACCATAGACAATGATGTGACATTAAGGAGTAGGGATTTGAGACACATCTGGGGGATCTAGGAAGACTCAATCTGGTATTTAATTTAAGCCCTCAAGAATGGTTAGAAATTCCATGAGCAGAGATTGGGGAGCAAGAATAAAGGGGATGGAAAGGCCTTCTAGGGGTCCAACTGCATAAGCAACGTCCAAAAGGGAAAATGCAGGGCCAGTCAGTCCTCACTGGAGCCTGCAATCGGGGGGCAGGTGAGCACCAGTTGAATCTTTTCTCTCTGAATCTTTTTGTGCCTTTGATGCTCTTCCTGCTCTCACCTCCACTCTAGATGCTGTGAATCTTGAAGACCCTCCTGATTTCTGTTCTGTCAGTTAGACCAAGGATAAATGGCTGTTATCAAGTCTAAAGCGTTGTCACCTATGAAGAATCTGTATTAACTGGTAAGAGCTTAAAAACAAAAGCATTAGTTTCTGATAACTTCAAAGGAGAAAAGCCACGTGATTGTATTAACATATTTATCAGATGTTGAAAGCTGTTGGTAAAATTTATTACTTGTGATAAAAATTAAGGCGAAATGCCTAAAACAAGACAACAGAAAATCATAGAAAATATAGTAGTAACAGGCTAAAGTTATTTCCATTAAAGCCAGGTTAAGGAAGGGAAAAGTCATCACTCCCTTTACCCCACATAGTTTAGATCATTCTAGCTAGTTTAATAAGGTATAAGGTGAGAGATTGGAACATGTGCTACAAATAGTGGAAAGCAAAGGAATCACTATTTTAGATTCTATTATATGGGTAGAAAATTTTAACCAATTAGGTGATTTAATACAAGTTAAACAATAAAAAATCAAAATCAACAAAGCACTATATGTTATAGGAATTTGTGTATGGTAAAGATGCCATTCAAAGGGAAATAGAAGCATTATTCAATAACTGTTGTTGGGAAGATTGGCTACACATTTGGAAGGAAAGGAAATTAAGTCCCCACCTTACCTAAAAATAAACTCTAGATCATTAATTTTAAAAATAAAACTACAAGAAAAAATAGAAGAATGTTAACAATCCTATGTTAAAAAGTTATCTCTAACAAAATCCGGAACACTCTTAAGAACTTAAATTTTTAAAACTTCTCTAGTATCAGGCTTCTAGTATTCCAATTCTGGTTCTGTCACTTAACCAAGAGAGCCCATGCTAGTTACTTATCCTTTCTATGTCTCATCTTTCTCACTTGTAAAAGTGGATAATGTGGGCCTCCCCTGGTGGCACAGGCAGTTGAGCACCACTCTGTGAGGCTGTCCGCAGCCTCTGCAGCACTGGTTCGATCCCAGCCGGCCAGCCAGGGTCCCACATGGCGTGGCGCGGCAGACCTCTCCTGTCTCGCCAGCTGCTCCCCTCAGCAGTGTATTTCGTCAGTCTGCCTGTTCTGCTCCCCACTCTGTTTCTGGTGAATCTTCTCACCTTCCCGCACATCTGGCCTGTACCCCGGTTCTTGTACAAATAAATAAATAAATCTTTAAAAACAAAAGTGGATAATGACCCCATAATGTAAGAATTAAATGAACTAATCCATGTAAAGCACATAGAATAATGCCTTTCATGTTGTGAATGCTCAATAAAGGTTAACTATTAGTATTACTACTGTAAGTACTGAGAAAAATGGTATTCACAAAGTTGAAAGATAAGTCATAGATTAGTTAAGGAATCAACATTTGTCATACAATAGAGGCAAAAGGTTAATGTCTCTAATATACGAAGAATCTCTACAAGTCAATAAAACCTCCAATAACCTTGTAGAAAAATGAATAAAGAATATGAACAGGTAATTAATTATGGAAGAAATTCAAATTGTCAATAAACACATGAAAAAAGTTCAACTTCATTAAGAGTGAAAGAATACAATGAAAATGATCTTTAGATACCATTATCATTATGTTATTGCCTCTCACAATGGTAACATTAGGTATTGGCAAGGTGTTGGTTGGATGGTAAATCATTCCATTTTAGACAGAAATTTGACAATGTCTATTACAATGTAAAAAAAAATGTGAACTCTTAGAGCAATGTCACTTCTAGATTCCTATCCAAAAAAAACAAAACAAAACACCACACCAGTATTTCAGCATTATATACAATATCAAAACTTTGGAAACAAAATATGTGATTATCAACAGGGGAAAGGGACATTCATTCAATGGAGTCCTATAAAACTATTATAAATAATGGAGAGGGGGCCTCTGTGGTGGTGCAACGGGTTAAGTCATAGCACTATGAAGCTATCGGCAGCCTCTGCAGCACAAGTTCAATCCCTGGCCAGGGAGGCGACCCACATGGCGCAGCAGCAGACCTCTCCTGTCTCGCCCACTGCTCCCCCCAGCAGTGTATTTTCAGTAGATCTGCCTATTCTGCTCCCGACTCTGGACTCTGTCTCTGGTGAATCCTCTCATCCCACACCCCACCACCTCTGGCCTAAACCCCAGCTCTTGTATGCATAAATAAATCTTTAAAAAAAAGAGCCTTTCAATGAACTCATCATAAGAAATGCTTAACACATATTAATTGATAAATGCTTAAGACATATTAATGCTTAAGACTTTGTAAGACAAAATGTGCATTATTTAATTTGTATAAAAATTAAAAAGCATACACATATTGCATTTATATAAACTTACATCTGCATAAGCACTAAAAAGTCTGGAAGACAGGAACCAAAATGTTGACAGGAGTTTCCTCTGAAGTGTGGGATTCATTCCTTCCTACAGTTTACTCATTCATTCATTCATTTCGCAAATGTATGTTGAGTGCCGCAGTGGTATGCTAACCACTGTTTTAGGCATTGAGGTTACTGCAATGAATAAAATAAACAAAATTCTTGTCCTTATACAGCTCATATTCTAATACAGGGAGACAGACAATAAAAAAACTAAAATATGTAGAATTTTAGATGTTGATATGTGCTGTGGGGAAAAATAAAACAGAAGGGAGATAGAAGTGCAGTTTGCAATTTTAAATAGGGTGGATTGAAAGAATAATGGAATATTTTATATCTTTATATACTTTAAAAACAGTATCTTATTATGAGGGTAATTTTCTGTATGAAGTATAAAAGAAGAAAAAGTTCCAACAGCAGAATTTTATGCCCTACTTGGAACCAAAGGGGTTGAATTTTCTTTCCTTCCAAATGAATAGTCATGGTCCCAATAACAGGACATAAAATCTATGATTGATTTTTTTCCTATCCCTCCCCCTTCCCGCTTTAAAAAATCACTTCTAAATATTCATCCCTAACTATAGAAGATAACCTACAATGTGTAAAATTCTCAATCTCTCTGCTTTACTCATCGGGTATATTACTGACCTATCAATTGGTATGTCATTTTTGTTATTTTTTTCCTCAAAAATCACTTTCTAAATTATGTTTGCCTAAGGGCATTTTGTAAGTTGGTTTTTACTTCTGAGTAAACACCTACAGGAAACCGGATAAAATGCAAATTGTTTATTTGTGTGGAGTAATTCCACTAATTCCACAGTTACTCTTAATTAATTAACTCCATAAGAGAAAAGGGACAAAAGAATTTTGATGACAATTAAATTCACAGATTGATTGTAAGTTCTTGGGCTATAGAGACCAAGTCTCCAAATGGTTCTTTGAATCTCTGCTCTCGCAAGGTCTGGGTGGGGGTGGGGGACGAACTTCCCTTAGAGACCCTACCTAGTAATCCCTCTGGCCCTCTGTGAGACTTCTGAGTGGAGAGGAAGGGGGCGTGATGATTTGTCTTCTGTGGGCATACTAAAGGAAGTATAGGCAGAACTGACACACAAAGATTTGAAGTTAAACATGAGAAATGCATTGTGGATATCTGGTTTGAGATCTTCAGGACCTGCATTCCTCATTGTGGGGTCAGTTCCTGGGTGGACTGGTTTGGAGGCTAGTTTGGAGAGTTAGTTTGAGCCAGATACACTCCACAACAGAACTTATCAGGAGCTGCCCCAGGTGCTCCATTCTTCCCTTCAACTAGCAAAGTTCTTCACTTTTGGTCTTCCCCATTGATGTGATGGCCACAGTTATCTTTGCCCTTCTTAACTTCTCTCTTAGAGAAAAGAGGTTGAGGACATGAGAAAGAAAGAGTTGCCCTCTGTTTAAGCAAAGCTCAAGTCTTTGAATTTATATTAGTAGCAACCTTTCTGCTAGACAAAGCGTATGGAGGGGCTGAAAGGGGCTACATGCTATCACTTTCTTCTTTTTTTAAAAAGATTTATTTATGCATACAAGAGCTGGGGTACAGGCCAGAGGTGTGGCGGGTGAGAGGACTCACAAGAGACAGAGTGGGGAACAGAACAGGCAGATTGACCAAAGTACACTGCTGAGGGGAGCAGCGGGCGAGTCAGAGGAGGTCTGCAACACCATGTGGGTTGCTCCCTGGCTGGGGATCGAACTCATTCTGTAGAGGCTGTGGATAGGTTCATAGGCTGCGTATTAACCCCTTGTGCCAACAGGGAGGCCCCACATTCTCTTCTTAAACAACTTCTTTGAAATAGTTGTGACAGACACTTTTATCCCCATCTTTTTTTTTTTTTTTTTTTTTTTTTTTTTTTTATAGAGGCATGCTTTATTTATTTGTTTGCTGGTTTGTTTGTTTTGTTTATACATGCACTGGGTACAGTCAGAAGCGCGGGAGGGTGAGAGAATTCACCAGAGCCAGAGCGGGGAGCAGAGCAGGCAGAAGGACCGAAGTACACTGCTGAGGGGAGCAGCGGGCGGCAGGAGAGGTCTGCGCGCCATGTGGGACCCTCCTCCAGTGGCCGGGGAGCAGCCGGGGATCGAACCGGCGCCGCAGAGGCCGCGGGGCAGCTTCGCAACCCAGCGCTCAACCGCTGCGCCACCGGGGAGGCCCACTTTTATCCCCATCTTGCAAACATGCAAACTGAGCCCTACTCTGATGAAAAGAGGACAGTAGAAATTAGCTTTCTTAACTTCTGGTCAGGTGCTTGTTGTTGCAATTGGAGCACAGGTGAGACGGTTTTTAAAATTTGGGGGGTGGGGTGGGTTTCTCCATTACCTTACGTTCACTTTTCTTTTGTTTATTAAAGGCTCAATGGATTGATAGTTGATAACGAGTGCATTGCTCAGCTGATGCTAATCATACTGTAACAGGGTGGTCCCCAGGAAAGGGGGAGGTTCCAGGTTTCCTGTCCCACCCAAAGGAGGGTAGAGCTGAGCAGACAGAGAAGACGCTGTAGAGGAGGCTGAGGAAGGAAGGAGGCAGGATGGAGAGCCAGAAGGAGACCAGGAGGAGGCACATGGACCCGAGAGACACATGAAAAAACTACACTTGCCTTTTGATCGTGGACTGGTTGAAACAGATGTGGGTGACAGACCCATGGGGAGGTGACAATGGCGGTTTTTGTCTTGATTTTGATTTTGCTCTTTTCCCTCCAGAATTGTCTGGTTGTTTCTGATCCTTTTCTGTGGGTCCCCACTGGAAGATGCTTTAAACTTGGGGCAGGCTTTGGGGCCTTGCTTTGGGCCAATCCTGCTTGGGTGGACTTTTACCCATGAGGGGATGGGTAATTTTGGGCGTTTGATTTAGACACTAGATTCTTTGTCTTTCCTGTATTGTTTCCTAATTGTATTAAAGTTCCTTCCCATTAACGTCTCATATGTTTTATGTTGATGCGGTATATGGCAGAACCTATTTAGAGCAGGCAGGATTGCCGCGTCTGGGCTGCCCCTCTCCCTGCCCTGTAACAATACTATTAAAATTAACCAATAGGAAGGGATCATGCTCAGCGAAATAAGCCAGAAAGAAAAAGAAAAATACCGGATGGTCTCACTCATAGCAGGAATCTGGAAAACTTAAATAAGGGACCAGGAAAATGAATAACTATAAGAAAGTGAAAATCAAAATCAACAAACAACTATGAACCAGAGACACTCTATGGGGGGTGGGGGGCGGGGAGGGGAGGGATTGGGGTCAAAATAAGGGGGTTGCAATTGTATGGGGAATATAAAAATAAAATTTATTATAAAAAATAAAATTAACCAATAAATCGCCTTAGTTAACTCACGTTACTATAAATACTGTGAATGATAACTTCTTGCCCGGGAAGAAATTCTCCTCATATTTAAATTCCAAACTCTCTTTTATCCCCTAACCGACTGGTGCCACTACCTTGGACTACATCTCCCATCGTGCACAGGGAAACGTGCCCACGCGATCCGACGGGACCGCTGACCAATCCAATAGCACAGTTTTCATTCAGTAACCTATTGGCTCCGCGGGGAGGCGGGACTCTTGTTGCTAGGTTCTTACCCTTTCCGGAAGTGGTTGTTAGGCCGCTGCAGGGCAACACCCCGGCGTCCCTGGAAGCGGGGAGCCGGGGTGGTGCTGGGCAACCTGCGCAGAGCCGGGAGTCCTCGCCCTGAGCCTCCAGCAGCCGGGGACAGGTGAGTCCCTCCTCGGGGAAGGGGTTGGGTGGCGGGGAAAGGAGGGGAACGGGAGGGGTGAGCCAGACGTGTGTGTCAACGAGTTTTTGCCAGCCAGGAATGTTCGGAAGTGTGGGCGGGAACTGAAGAAGTGAAAAGGGCGCGGGCACTTGTGTGCATCTATCGAAAATCTGTCCTCGCCCCGCTCTCGAGTGGCGCCAGCATCCCAGGGTTTGAGTGTTGGTGGGGGAGTGAGCGGAGGCGAGTGTGAACGAGCGCGGGCAACGTGTGGGAACTTGCTGGGGGCCACGCGCTTGTTTGTCCTGTTCCTAGTTCATAGGCCGGGCCTGCTGAACCGTGTTTGAGTATCTCTTGGGGGGAAGCTTCCCCATGGCCGAATCCAGACCTCGGGCGACCTTGTGCTGTCTTTTTGCCTGCTGGGGAGTTGGAAAGTTTTTGTTGGTGCCTTTCTTTGCATTGATTCAGATATCAACCATCTCCACCTGGAACCACTTGGCTTCCTGGACTCCCTGACTCCTGGCCCTCCTAACTCAGCCCTCTGCTCGTGCCTCTGCACGCCCCTCTTTCTACTCATCTGCCATCTCTGGGTACTTTCACCCAAAGTTTCAGTTATCATCTATTTAAGGTGACTCCCCAAACTACTCCAGCCAGATCTCTTCCCTAAGCCCAACTGCATACCTCTAATCTTCCTGGTCCCGCAGATCTGTTTCTCCTTTTGTAGTTCCTATTTTAGTCAAAGACCTCATTTGTTCAGTCAGCTGAGATTGCATGTGGAATTCATTTATCTAATATGTACAGCAAACATTTGTTGGGCTGTCTTATATTTCGAGGCAGTATGCTAGGTGGCCAGACCCATAGGCCAGAAATAGACATGCACAGGTGATCACAATATACCTGTGTACGTGCCCTGATTTCCCTCGACCCCACTTAAATCAGGACCAAGTCTCATTGTTCTGCTTTCTAATCGCCCTAGAATCTGGCCCTTCCATTCTATTCTCACAGCCACTACTTAGTTCGTATCCTTTCACACTAGCTTACTAAGTGGTCCCTCTGTCTCTGCGCTTGCCCTGTTCTGATTAGTTCTTACACACTTGTCAGAATTACCTTTCTACAGTGTTGATCACGACAGTCTCCTTTCCTCATCATCTGCAGGAAACCACCTCAGTCTTTCATGCCCATTATAACGTACACCTTGCCTTGCATTGTAGACCTTTCTCCTATCATCCTTCCCAGTATCCCCTGCCTTCTGATCCCATCAGAGTGGTTAAGAGCTCAGGCTTTGGAGTCAGGTAGATGTGGATGTGTGTGCATGTTCTGTTGTGCTGTTGACTAGCTGGAGAGCCTTAGGCAAAGCTTTTCTTCTCTTAAGACTTGCTGAGCCTCAGTTTCCTTATTTGGAAGGTGGAATAATAATCTCTACCCAGCAGAGAGGCTGGGGTGAGGTGATGTAAATAAAGCTTGAGTGCAGTTTTGGGAACATGCTTTTGTTTTCATAATGAGTTCTCTGTATCCATCACATTCTTTCCGGCCTCTCTGCCCTTGTGTGTGCTGTTCTGCCTCAATTTCCCTTCCCCGCTGAGCTGCTTGTCCTTCAGGAACCATGACAATCTTCGTCTATTCTATGATGCTTTCCTTGATCTTCCAAGGTAAAGTTAGTTGCCCTGGTTGTCCCATTGTATTTTCTGTTCTTTCCTTTAATGCACTTAAACACAATATTTAATCATGTGTTCACATGTTTAGCTTCTCAGTCATGCTGAGCTGGAGCTCAGGGCCTTGTGCAATCAGGTCTAGAGTCCTAATAGCATGGTACCTCACCTGCGGAATGTTTTCGGTGTGGTTATTGAATTCCTGAATGGCCTTAACTTCTATTCCCTGGAACTGTATTTGTCCTCTGGAACAATGTCAAATAAGGTTTTTAGATATGTGAATGATAACTAGCATTGAGATTTTACTGTTTTTGAATATTTTACATGTATTGAGTCACTGAATCATCACAATTCTAAGGTAGACATTGTTATTTTCCCCATTTTCTAGATGAGGAAACAGGCAGCTTGCCCACCTGGTAAGAGGTGAGCTGAATTCAAAACCAAGAATGTTCCAAAAGCCATGCCCATTACCACCACATAATCAACTCCAATGTCTTCCACCTTCTCCCGTAGGCCGCCTCCAGTGAAGCTTTTCTGTGGTGAACTTTCTTTGTGATTATTCAAGCAGAGTGGAAGTAATAAATATTCGTGTGTGTGCGCGCATGCATGTGCAAGTGTGTACAGGTGTGCAAAATGTTTTGGCTCCCCTAGGAGGGTAACCACAATGTTGCGAGTCTGGGAAATGATGACATATGTTGAATGGAAGGAAACTGGGAATACTTAGCTTGGACTAGACAATCCTTGGTGCTTGCCACAGGTTCAGAGGGCAGGATGGGACAAATAGGAGGTTTTTTAGAAATGGATTTTTGGCTTAATATGGGAAAGACCTTTTCATAGTTAAGGATGATCTAACTATGGAGTTAGTTTATAGCAGTAAATCAGTAATAATGCGAAACTTTTTAAACCTGTATTCTGTCCTGTACCAGAGACAGTGTTAGGCACTTAGCAAGTATTTTCTCATTTCATTCTTTAATGACCTTTTGCTATCAATTTTTTGATTGTCTGAGTCATATACATGAGTGTAATGGGCAGGAAGGGCCACAGCAGGATATCTACGATTTGAGCAGATGGGTGAAGGAGGAGTCCTGGAGCCCTCAGTGGCTTTTGCGGGCTTTTATTGGGATTTTACTGGGTATACAGCAGGCAGGGGTGCTGGGGGGCCGGGAGGCTGGCAGGCCTCCCAGCTCCTAGCAAGTCTTTACTCTTTCTAGGCCCTCCGGCGTTCTCTGCTTCCCTCCTGGTTCTGCTCTCTGCTGGCGTCCCCGTGACGCCACCCTCATAAGCCCAGTCTTAGCCCAGGTGTACCCACTTACACATGCCCACACCCTACTCCAGGTGCCTGCCATCAGGCATGCATTCAGGACCGCAGGGATCCATCATCAATCCTAATGGCGGGAGGGCAGAAAAGTCTGATACTTTTTTACCTTACCCTACAATGAGGTTATTGAGGCTTAGGGAAGAGAGTACTTTGTCTAGGTCTTAGAGCTGGTGAGAGCTGATATGTGAATTTAGGTGTTTCTGGCTCACTGCTGGTGCCCTGACCAGCTGTTAATTGTTCACACTCATTTGAAGCACAAAGAGGAACAATTTGACATGAGAAAGGCAGTTGGACTAAAGCTCTTAAGGACTTTTCCTGCTCTTGAGATTCCTTATTTCTTTGGAGGTGGTTTATAGCAGTGACCAAGATCCTGTAGTCTACATACTATAGTTTAGGGTTGTTTGGAAAATACAGGAGGAGGCATGGTCCTTAACAGACAGAACACATTTCCATTGTAGGGGCAGGAAGGCACAGAGCAGCATCTCTATGATTGGAGCAGATGGGTAAAGGAGGAGTCCTGGAGCCCTTGGTGGCTTTTTCAGGCTTTTATTGAGATTGTAACAGTTCCATGGCAGGCAGTGGTTCCAGGGGGCCAGGATGCTCGCAGGCCTCCCAGCTCCTGGCGAGTCTTCACTCTTTCTAGGCTCTCTGGTGTTCTGGTCTGCTCCTTTGCTGCTCTCCTGGTTCTCTCTTCTAGTTCTGCTCTCTCTTCTGCTACTCTCCTCGTTCTGCTGGCATCCCGGTGACACCGCCCTTAAAAGCTCAGTCTCAGCCCAGGTGTGCCCACCTATGCATGCCCACACCCTACTCTAGGTGTCCGCCATCAGGCACGCATGCAGGTCCGCAGGGATCCACCATCAACGCTAATGGAGGGAGGGCAGAAAAGCCTGATGGCTTTTCACTTACCCTACATCCATGAAACAAGTAATATTGAGAGTATTTCTATGAATACATGAAAACCATTCTCAGTGCTGAGGCACTTATGGGTGGACAGGAGAGTCTGAGGTTAGCCAGGGAGGACTTCCTGGAGGAAGTGTATGAGCTACTCCATTTTTGCTGGAGTGAAGGAGCTGGATGAGAGCAGTTGGGTGATGCGTCCCCCATAACCATGAAGCCTGATGGCAAGTAGATTTCACTAGGCTTCATCTGAAACGTAATGTCAGTGCTACATGGAGCACAAGGTTCAAGAACCACATCAAGGGGGCCATGGCTAACTAGGGCTGGCCCCACCATCTCAGGCCTGGAAGAAATGTTAGGATTGCATCATGTATTTGCTTCATCTTCCCTCTGTGCCACTGTAGCTCAGATTATCGTCATCTCTCTCCTAGACTGGCTTATGGCCTTCTACCTGAGCTCCCTGAAGCCACTCTGATTTTCTTCCTTCCAGGCCCCCCTCCATTCCAGCCTGCATTCCCAGTGGCCGTTCTGAAACTATCTGGAAGAACCCTTTCCTGGCTCCCAGGTCTCATGATCAAGGCCCAGTTCTCAGATGGCCTGAATGCCGCTGCCTCACCAGCACTGTCTCCAGCTGTGCTGCTGCTTGCTTGGTGGTTGTAGGGGCAGGAAGGGCACAGAGCAGGATCTCTATGATCCAAGCAGGTGGGTAAAAGAGGAGAGTCCTGGAGCCCTCAGTGGCTTTTCAGGGTTTTACTGGGATTTTACCAGGCACACGGCAGGCAGAGGTGCCGGGGGTCAGGAGGTTGGCAGGCCTCCTGACCCGAGCGAATCCTCACTCTCCCTGGTCTCTCCAGTGTTCTCTCGTGGTCTTGCTTGTTCACTCTCTCACTTGTTCTTCTGGCATCCTGGTGACGCCGCCCTTATAGGCCCAGTCTCAGCCCAGGTGTACCCACCTACATATGCCCACACTCTGCTCCAGGTGCCCACCATCAGGCATGCATTCAGGACCGTAGGGATCCATCATTAATCCTAATGACGGGAGGGCAGAAAAGCCTGACAATCATTTACCCTACAGTGGTGTATACTGTTGAAGGCCTTTGCATGTGCCGCTTCTTGTTAGAGCACTTTTCCTTTTTGCGGACTGCCTCCTTATCCTTCAGCTCTCAGCAGAGGCTTTGTGTAGGTCAGGTACACTTCAGGGCTCCTACCTCATTACAATCATGCACTTTTCTGTGATGGGTTGGTTGGTCTCCCTCTGCTCACTAGCTCCAAGGGGCAGCAATTGGATGTTTCTAATCGCCATCGTATCTCCAGTGCCCAGCAAAAAATTGGCTTAGTAGGTGCTAAGTCACTTTTCTCAAATGAGTAAATGATCTCTGGCTATTAAGTAAATGATTTCTCTTTCCATCTTTCTTGTTGCTATAATTCCTGCCCTTTTGGGCCTGTCTTGCCCACACCTTTTCTGAAGCAAGGTGGGCAAAGTGAAGTTGAATACAGCCTACCCTTATTTTAATTTTTTTCTGGCAGAGGATTTGATTTCTGAAAAAGCTCCATGAATCCAGCTTTTCTTTCTGACTTTTAAATAAACACATAATTATGGATATAGTTTATTAGGCATTTTTTTGCCATGAGGACAGGGGTTTTACCTGCCCCATGCATTTTGGGGTATAGATGTGTTTACAGATAAGTAACAGTTCTCAAAAGTAGAATTTCTCTGCTTTGTATAGATCTCTGTTGGATTGAATATTGTCCAGCCTGATGATCAAGTCACTGTTGATTGATTCCTCTGTCTCTGGGGATCCTTTTCCTCCCTCTTCCCTAACTCAGAGGATTTAAAGATTCCACAGACTGCTCAGCCACCAGACAGTGAAGCACATCTGCCAGCTTGGCTCCTGGTCTTTTCTGCCACTTTTTCAGAGTCAGTAGTACCTCTGATTGTGTGTAGAGTTTTGGGCATTAGGTCTTAGGGTAAGGGGGAGATTCCCACTTGGGTTTAGGTGCTGCAGAGAAGACTGCTTCTTCCTTTTCTTCCTGTAGCATGAGGTTACTGCGTGGGGGTGTTGAGAGTGGGCAGAGCCTGATTCTCTTGGGTTCCCTGCACTGACAAGCAGGACCATCTTTGTGTGTCCTAAAGCAGAACACTTCCCTTACCCATCTTAGCTGTCAGGATACAGAGAGGGCCCTGGTGTCCTTCCTTGATAGTTTCTTTGCTGTTTGTCAGGGGTCCCTCTCTAAGGATCTTGGAGCAGACTCTCAGCCACCAGATCAGCTACTTCCTGAGCATTCATAACAGGCCATCTCTCAACCTGGCCTTTTTGACTCCAAGGTCTTTCTGCTCATTTCCTCTGCCAGGTAGATGGTGGCAGCTTCTGAAGAACTGGCTATGGGGGAGGTCAGGACTTGCTGTCCACACTCCTGGGATCACACTGCTGTGGCTGATAGCTTCTTGGTTGGGGGAGGCACTCTAAACAGAGCGGGCCACTCCAGCTAGTTTACAGGGTGACCTGTCTCGGGTCATCAGGTGTCTGCATGAGAGCAGCTATTGGGACAGTTGGTGTGACTGGGGTTCTGAGGGAGGTGCAGGAGTAGGGGTGCATGGAGAGGGAGAAGCAATTCTAGAACTGTACCAGCTTGTCACTTGAAGAATTTGATAGTGCCCCAAAGAGCCCCAAGCTCCTCTTCCAGGAGCTAGAGGCTTTGGATCCAAGCTGGACTCCCTTCCACTCTGCTCCCATGCCCTGGTCCCATCAAGACTAACATCACTGCATCTCCTATCTGCCCCTGCTTCTTCATTTCCACTGCTTCTGCCCCAGTTTAGACCCTCATCATTTTTCACCTGGACGGCTACTTCCTCAGTGGTTTTCCTGACACTAGTCTCTAATTTCAACAGTCCCGTCAGGCTACTCCTGCCAGATCTCTCATCTTAAAGAAAGGCCGCTCTGTCACTTTCAGACAGCACAGCCCTCAGCAACTCCCTGCTGCTACAGGTAGAGTTGAGTCTCTGCACTCCCAGAGCAGGACAGTCTCCCTTTGCCTTTCTCTGCTGTTGAAGTTGCTTCCTCCACTAGCCTGTAAGCTCCTGAGGACATGGGTGATTGTAATAGGAACAGTGTGAGACTAGGTGCCTGACCCAGGGTGTGCTGGTGTGGGGGTGGGTGTGCTGCTAGTCATTTCCATGTCCCATTAGGATTTTCTGGCTGAGGCTCCTTTACTGTTCAGTCTTTCTCTTATTTGGGGGGTTTGTGAAATCAAGCTCTTGAGTGACCTGAGATTCCATATCTTTTGTGGTTCAGGCACTTAGCAAGCCTTTGGGGGAAGGTGTGTCTCAAGGAATTTTCTGGGGTGAAGATCCTGCAAAGCCTGAGTTTTAGCCATTGCTTCCACCCCTCCACTATCCTGATGTCCAGGAAATCCCCAACAAAGTTGGCTTTTAGGGTCTGGTCTAACCCAAGTATTCCATGACCCAGTTCCAGCCTTTCTCCTTCTAACAAGGGTTTCTGATTTTCTCTTTGGGTTGGGGTCTTTGGGATCTAGGCATTCAAGCTCAGGCCAGTCATGGCTGGAAGACCCATCCGCATAGGAGACCAGCTGGTGCTGGAGGAAGATTATGATGAGACCTACATCCCCAGCGAGCAAGGTAAGAGGCCTGGGGTGGATTGTAATAATTGTTCTTTGAGATCAGGCATTATGTCTGATTTATGTTCTTCCAGTGCAAAGTATGGTGCATGTACAGGACTGCTAAGTATCTTTGGGTTAATCAGGTTGGCCAGTCATAGCCCATAGGCCTAACTTGGCCCATTCCTTGTTTTTGTAAATAAAGCTTTATTAGAAAACAGCATACTTACTTGTTTATGTGTTGTCGATGGCTGCATTCAGGCTATCAGGACTGTGTTGATAGAAGCCATATGACCCACGAAGCCTAAAATATTTACTCTCTGGCCCTTTACAGAAGAAATTTGCCAATGCTGGTTTTGATCAGTGATCAGTTTTTTTATTTTTTATTTTTTAAAAGATTTATTTATGTATTTATACAAGCACTGAGTACAGTCAGAAGCGTGGGAGGGTGAGAGAATTCACCAGAGCCAGAGCGGGGAGCAGAACAGGGAGACTGATGAAGTATACTGCTGAGGGGAGCAGTGGGTGCAACAGGAGAGGTCTGTGTGCCATGTGGGACCCTTGCCTGGTGGCTGGGGATGGAGCTGGCGCTGCAGAGGCTGCAGGCAGCTTCGCAGCCCAGCGCTTAACCGCTGTGCCACCGTGGAGACTCAATGATCAGTTTTAAATGGAAATATAGTAGGGGATACCATGAGATACAGTTGTATTCTGAGGCCAGGGAAAACCCAGTATTTTTTTTTTTTTAATTTTTATAAATTTTATATTCCCCATATAATTGCAACCCCCTTATTTTGACCCCAATCCCTCCCCTCCCCACCCCCTACCTCTCACAGAGTGTCTCTGGTTCATAGTTTTTATTGATTTTGATTTTCCTGGTCCCTTATTTAAGTTTTCTAGATTCCTGCTATGAGTGAGACCATCCGGTATTTTTCTTTTTCTTTCTGGCTTATTTCGCTGAGCATGATCCCTTCCAGCGCCATCCACGTTGCTGCAAATTGCATGTGTTTATCTTTTTTCAATGCTGAGTAATATTCCATGGTGTATATGGACCACATCTTCTTGATCCAGTCATCTATTTTTGGGCATTTGGGTTGTTTCCAAAGCTTAGCTATTGTAAACAGTGCTGCTATAAACATAGGGGTGCAGGTGCTCTTTGGAGTTGATGTTTCTGTGTCCTTTGGGTAAATACCTAGGAGTGGAATTGCTGGATCATATGGAAGCTCTATGTTTAGTAGGTCCAGAAATCTCCACACAGCTCTCCACAGTGGTTGGACCAGTTTGCACTCCCACCAACAGTGCAGGAGAGTTCCTTTTTCTCCACATCCTCGCCAACATTTGTTGTTGCTAGTTTTTTTTAATGTGTGCCATTCTCACTGGTGTAAGATGGTATCTCATGGTAGTTTTGATTTGCATTTCCCTGATGACAAGTGATGTTGAACATTTTTTCATATGCCTGTTGGCCATTTGCATTTCCTCTTCAGAGAAGTTTCTTTTTAGCTCTTCTGCCCATTTTTGATAGGATTATTTTCTTTGTTGTTGTTGAGTCTCATCAGCTCTTTGCAGATTTTTGTGATGAGTCCTTTATCATTAGTGTTGTGTGCAAAAATGTTCTCCCAGTCGGTGGGGTTTCTCTTTGTGGAAAACCCAGTTTTTTTTTTTTTTTTTTTAGTGTTTTTTTTTTTTTTTTTTTTTTTTTTAGAGAGGCATGTTTTATTTATTTATTTGTTTGTTTGTTTTGTTTATACATGCACTGGGTACAGTCAGAAGCGCGGGAGGGTGAGAGAATTCACCAGATCCAGAGCAGAGAGCAGAGCAGGCAGAAGGACCCAAGTACACTGCTGAGGGGAGCAGCGGGCGGCAGGAGAGGTCTGCGCGCCATGTGGGGCCCTCCTCCGGTGGCCGGGGAGCAGCCGAGGATAGAACCGGCGCCGCAGAGGCTGCAGGCAGCTTCGCAACCCAGCACTCAACCGCTGCGCCACCGGGGAGGCCCGGAAAACCCAGTTTTTAAGACTAAACTAAAGCAATGTTTTTCCCCCCCTTTTTTTAACATTAATAGCAATATTATTAATAATAGAATTTATCGTGTGCTATGATGTACCAGTCTCCGTACATAGTAGCACACAAGTGCTGCTGCATACAGTCTAAGTACAGTCTCTGTACTAAGAACTTCACATGTATTTCCTTTTCAGCTCCTCCACCAACTCCATGAGTTAGGTGCTGCTAGTGTCCCCAATTCACAGGTCAGGGCACCAAGACACAGGAAGTTAAGTAACTTCCCTGTGATTATGTAGTTCTGTTAAGTGGTACAGCTAGCATCCACACCCAGATTCTCTAATCCCAGCACCTGTACTTTGAGGCACATGCTGTGTTTTGGGATGAGGAGTCCCTTGGAATTCTCATGAGTTACAGACACACTGGTTTTGCTGATGATTCAGGTGGTCCATGGGCCTGTTTAATGAGTGGGGAGGAAGTTCTTCCCCAGAAGTCAGTGGAGCCCATGTTAAACCTGCACTGCACTTACAGAGTTTTCGCTTGTTTACCCTGCAGAAAATTTTAATTTTTATGATCCATTTGTCACTCCATCTTCATATGGCCTCTGAATTTTATATCATAGTGAGAAAAATGTCTTCCTACCCCAAGGACGAAATACTTCTGTTTTCTTTTAGTCTTGTCCTCATACTATTCATGAATTAGCTTATCGCCCCCCCCGCTTTGACTGGGTTGTGCCTGTGTAGATTTGTGTCTACTTTTTTTTGTTCCATTACACTGTTTATTCATATACTAGGACCGTACTCTGAATTACTAAGACTCAACAGTCAATTCTAATATCTAGCGGAGTTGAAATATGCTCCTTGCCCTTCTTTTTTGTCAAAGTTTTCTTGGTTATCATGATTCTCTGCTCAGCAACTTGAGAATCACCTCGTCCAGTTCTGGGGAGGCCTGTGTATGGGGGAACTGTTGATGTTTTGGAGAAAGCTGTGTTAAATTTATGTATTAATCTAGGGAGGATTGACATTTATGCAGTTAAGTCTTCCTATTGAAGAACACTGTATTCCTTTCTACTTGTCTCTTTGTTGTATTTTTCAGAAGTGACTTAAAGTTTTCTTATGTGCACATTTCTTGCTCAGTTTATTTTTTAAATGATTTTTTTTGTTTGCTATTGTAAATGGAGTCTAACATTTTTCTAAAAGTGTTTCTATAAACTCTCCTCCACTCAGTTCAATTTTAGCCATCCTACGCTCAAGCACCACCATTTTCTTTTCCTGTACTATTAGTAGCTTTGGTCCTCGCCTAGCACAGGAGTGTGTTCTTATGGTATAAAGCAGATAATGCCAGGGCTTTGCCTTTAAGGATCTCCCGTTATGCCCAGCACAACACCCATGGTGGAATGTGCTGGGCTCTCCAAGGTCCAGCTTTGCCCACCTGACTCCCACAGACTCATCCGGTTCCATTCTTTCCCTTGCCCAAACTGCCAGTTACATGGCTTTCCTGACAGTCCTCAGGTGGGCCACACTACTTCCTGCCATAGGCCCTGTCTGTGTGCTGAAAAGCCTGTGTGCTCTTTCCTTAGTGCTCTGCCTGGCTGGGTCCTTTGTATCCTACAGGTTTTTTTTTTTTAAAAAACATTTATGCGTAGAAGAACTGGGGTGTAGGCCAGAGGTGCAGGGGGTGAGAGGATTCACCAGAGACAAGGAGGAGCAGAACAGGCAGCTTTACATTTACACTGCTGAGGGGAGCAGTAGGCACGACAGGAAAGGTCTGCTGTGCCATGTGGGCTAGCTCCCTGGGCAGGAGTTGAACTCAGGCCACAGCAGTGACTATGTGAGGGAGGCCCTGTCTCCTACAGGTTTTGATGAAGGGTTACCATTTCACAGGTATTCCTTGACTACCGTTCCTATAGGCATGCCCTCGCTACCTTGACATCTCTGTCCCATACCTCTTTTACTTCCCTTATTACAGTTATCAGAAGCTTTAGTTTTTTTTTTTTAAAGATTATTTATTTATTTGTTTGTTTGTTTATATAAGCACTGGCTACAGTCAGAAGCGTGGGAGGGTGAGAGAATTCACCAGAGCGGGGAGCAGAGCAGGCAGAAGGACCGAAGTACACTGCTGAGGGGAGCAACGGGCGAGGTCTGCGCGCCATGTGGGACCCTCCTCCGGGGACCAGGGAGCAGCCGGGGATCGAACTGGCGCTGCAGAGGCTGTGGGCAGCTTCACAACCCAGCGCTCAACCGCTGCGCCACCGGGGAGGCCCAGAAGCTTTAGTTTTTTTGTATATTTTTGCTTCTTTCCCTGACTATTTCTTCAACTGTAATGTAAGCTTCATGAAGGGAAGAGTTCATCTCTCTCTTTATCACAGCACATAATGACTGGCACATAGGTGACAGTAAAAAATATGAAATTAGTTGTTGGCTAGCCGAGTTCCAGCTAGCCCTTTGAAAAAATGTTTCCCCCTTCTCCCGCTCCTAAATATGTCAGCCTCCAAATTCTCACTGAGATGATCCAGTATAGTAATGCCTTTCTGGCCTGGGTATCATCAAGTCAAGTATTGATACCCCTTGTATTGATTTCATTATTCCCAGGGCCTCCAGTAACATGCTCCAGTCATCACCTCATCTGTCTCTTTCCTCTGGGTGGCCTAGCTCTTAACTCAGCATCTGCCCTATTCTTCCAGGTCTCTGTTAAAAGAACTTTTCTAATTGCTTAATTCCGAAAGAGCACAACAAAATGTTAGTGCCCATAATATGGAGTAAAATTGAAAAAGAAGCAACTCCTTTCATGGAAGAGAGGGTTCAGTGAGCGGGGACGTAGGCTGCCTGTGTATCATCATATTTTCTCTGCTCAGATATTCCTGAGTCCTGGGCAGAGTAATGCTCTGCTTTCTCTCTGCTCGCGTGGCAACCATGCGTGTATCCTTCACAGCACGTATCACTTGGCTTTGCTCTCTGTGGGTTCATAAAGTCCCCAAGAGCCTTGGTCATCTGTAGTTGTTCAGTCCATGCTTGTTGGTTGATTGACGAGCACTTTAGCACCAAGGTTTTTGCAAATCTTGGGAAGCTCGTGTCCTGCTAAGACTTTTGGCGTTCTTCCTGAGACCTCTGCCCCACTGAAGTCTTGGTCTTATTTTTTTTTTGCCCTGCTTATATTTGTTTTTCTTAAACTTTATTGATTTGCCAGTTGTTTACATAGCTAGTTAATGCTGGGAGTCCTCCACACGTGCAGTGCTTCACTCACCCTCCCCCAGAGCTCCAGTGCCAGTGTCTTGTCACTTTCCCTCCTTCTTTCCCTCCCCTGCCCCACCTCCCACCTCCATCACCTCAGGTAACCCTGTAGGTTTCACAGTCTGATGTTTTTATTTTTTATTTTTTATTTTTTATTTATTTATTTATTTTTTTAAAACATTGGTTCTTCTTTTTTTTTTAAAGATTATTTATTCATTTATTTATTTATACAAGATTGAGTGATTGATTGATTGATTTATACAAGCACTGGGTACAGTCAGAAGCGCAGGAGGGTGAGAGAATTCACCAGAGCCAGAGCGAGGAGCAGAGCAGGCAGAGGGACCGAAGTACACTGCTGAGGGGAGCAGCGGGCGGCAGGAGAGGTCTGTGGCCATGTGGGACCCTCCTCTGGTGGCCGGGGAGCAGCCGGGGATCGAACCGGCGCCGCAGAGGCCGCGGGCAGCTTTGCAACCCAGCGCTCAACCGCTGCGCCACCGGGGAGGCCCTGATGTTTTTTTTTTTAAAAGATATATTTATTTATGAATATAAGAACTGGGGTACAGGCCAGCGGTGCAGAGAATTCACCAGCGACAGAGTGGGGAGCAGAACAGATGGATCTACTGAAATAGGGATCTACTGAAATACACTGCTGAGGGGAGCAACGGGTGAGACAGGAGAGGTCTGCTGCGCCATGTGGGTAGCTCCCTGGCCCGGGATCGAACTAGAGCTGCAGTGGCTGCAGATAGCTTCATAGTGCTGACTTAACCCCTGGTGCCACCAGTCTGAGTTATTTGTGTGTTTTTTTTTTTTTTTTAAGGGTAACTGTCTTTCACTTCCTGACTTGTTTCACTTAGCGTAATCACCTCAGGATCAATTGTTTTGCCCCAGAGGCACCATTTCATCTTTTTTTAATTGCTGAGTAGCATTCCATTGAGTCCATGTACCACAATTTCTTTATCCAGTTGTCAGTCAGTGTTTGCCTTTGTTATACTTGACTTCATATTATATTCTTGGTGAACAGAGATAGCATGCCTGGCTCAGGTCTACCATTTATAAATTATAATTTAAGAGCGCAAAGAAATACTTGGAAAGTAAAGATAAAGCAGGAAAAATGTCTAGGAAAAAGCTGTTCATTTACTCTTATCCTCAGTACTTCTGACTCCAGATGTGTGGGTTTTTTCACACATCCACCAATTCTGCGACACCGGCTGGGTGTCCTATAGTGACTCAGCGCTGATGCTCTAGGAGTCAGCTTCCGATCCTGCCAGTTAAGGACTCAGTCTCACAGCACTGCCCCACTTCAGATGCCAGTCTCAGAGCCCAGGTGTCCTCACCAGGTGTCCAGAGTTCCCACAAACCCTCCCTTCCTCCTGTTCCATATTTGCCGGAAGAGCTCACAGAACTTGAACTTGGGGAAACACTTATTTTTATTAGTTTATCACATATTAAAGGCTATGCTAGGGGGTGCAGATGCACAGCCAGATGCAGAGATACATGGGGGTAGGTCTGGGAGGGTCCTAAGTGCAGGCGCTTCCGTTTTGTGGAGCTGGAGAGCTCTGTCCTTGTGCCACATGATGTGTTCAGCAGCCAGAAAGCCCCCTAAATCCTGTAGTTATGGGATTTTTCTGGAGGCTTCTTCACCTTGGCATAATTGATTACTAACTCGTAGCTCTTTTCCCCTCTCTGGAGAATGGAGGTGAGTGGTGAGATTTCTAATCATGGCCTGGTCTTCCCCAGGAGCCCACCAAGAGTTCCTCTTTGGAACAAAGTTACTCCTATCACTCAGGAAATACCAAGGGATTCAGGAGCCCTGTGTCAGGAACTGGGGTCAGAGATCAAATATTTTTTTTTTTTAAAGATTTATTTATTTATTTATTATTATTTTTTATACAAGCACTGGGTACAGTCAGAAGTGCAGGAGGGTGAGAGAATTCACCAGAGCCAGAGTGGGGAGCAGAGCAGGCAGAAGGGCGAAGTACACTGCTGAGGGGAGCAGCGGGCGGCAGGAGAGGTCTGCACGCCATGTGGGACCCTCCTCCGGTGGCCAGGGAGCAGCCGGGGATCGAACCGGCGCTGCAGAGGCCGCGGGCAGCTTCGCAACCCAGCGCTCAACCGCTGCGCCACCGGGAAGGCCCCAGAGATCAAATATTACCAAGAACCTGGGGCAGAGACCTCTATGTATCATCTCACGAAAGGGGCTGTAGTTTTCCCCTTTCCTTCTCTAATCTTCCCACCCTCCTGCCTCTCCTTGCAGAAATTCTTGAATTTGCCAGAGAGATTGGCATTGATCCCATCAAGGAACCCGAACTGATGTGGCTGGCGCGAGAGGGCATTGTGGCCCCACTGCCTGTGGAGTGGAAGCCATGGTAAGTTGGTGTGGTGGGTAAACTGATGTGGCCTGTTGGAGCAGAGGGAGCCTGGCACCGGAGGTCAGTTTTAACCGGCCACCTTTCCGAGACTGTCTTGTCAGGGACAGCCTCAGCTGGGCTGACTTGATGGTCCCACTGAGGGAGGTTCGACCCTTATATCCAGGGGCCCGGGAATTGTGGCCCTGGTCAGTTTCTCTAGCCCCCCCAAGGTGGTGCTGTCATTATTCCTTGCAGACTAATATTGAGAGTGACAGTATGGAGACCTCCTCAGCATGCCCCAGTGGATGCCTGTGCTAAAGAAGTTTGTACTGAGGTTGCACAGACTGTCAAGGGCTTTGTCTCCCTTGGCAACCCATCCCTAGGTTTGTGTAGCCTGTTCATGAGTAGGTTCCTCTTCCTGATTTGTTCATATTTCAATTTCAGCTTGTGCTCTTTGGATTATGAGGAGCAGACTCTCAGGTTACTTCAGCTACTCAGGGAAAAGGGGATTATTGGTGAGGAAATGCAGATTGGCCTTGGTGGAGGAGCAAGGATCCTCACCCCCAACTGCCTTCTCTCTGCTCCAAGGACCCCACACCCTCTTCCTTTTGACATTGCCATTTTCTCTCTACCGAGGTCTGCTCAGTTCTCATGCAACAGGGCACTCGCTTTCCAGGTTGTCTCCCTAAAGTGAGTGCCCTTAGTTTGCTTCCTATCTGCATGGAATTTCCCAAAGTGTTTGTCCCAAAGTAGTCCCCAGATGTCTTTAGGGGTCCCTTCCTATGCTGGTATTGTGCAGTTTTGGGTCCAAGGTGCTGCTATCCATTTCTTATCCATTTCTTTTAAGGTTTTGGCTGGACTTCAAACGACAGGAGGTACAGCCTTGCTCATCTCACTGAAGAATCATAATCCTTGTAGCTTTCTCCTTCCATGGCAGGTTCCCTGTTCTCTCCGTCCTTTTAGCTGCTTTTCCTTGGATCTTCTCCAGGATCATGACATCTTTCTAGTAGCAGATAAATCTGTCAGCACAGCACAAAGCATTCCAGGTGCTGAGGGCTCACAGTTGTGTTTGTGTAATGAACATTTATGTTAATGGTATCTATTTTTGTTTGCAGTATCCACCCCGATACCCACATTCCCCTTACTTTGAATCTGTATCTTCTTTTTCTAAGTTTGTGCATATCTGTGCTATTTTGCTTTTGGATACATTCTCTAATTAAAAACCACTTGAGAAATATAATCAGTATAGTAATACTTTAATAGGCACATAATAAATCAATGGCCATGGTGATGTAAAAAATGGAACCTGTCATTGGTTAGGGGCAACCGTGGGCCAAGCTTCGTGCCAGTTGCCTTCTTGTGCTGCTAGTGGTGGCTAACGCTCCATCATCCTGTAAGGAAAGTGTGAACTATGTCTCACTTTTTAAAATAACATAAGTCATTAAAACTTATGTATACATGTCATCTTTTACTCCCAGTCCCAAGAGTAATTACTATTAATTGGCTAATTCCTTCCAGACCTTTGAAAACACACAGACATATGTGCCTGACGTGGTTTTGTTTTTTAAACCTAAGTGCTATCCTAAATATATTGGTTTTTGGGGCCTCCCTTGTGGCTCAGGGGTTAAAGTCTCCACATTATCAAGCTATCACCAGCCACTGCAGCCTGAGTTCAATCCCCAGCCTGGGAGCTAACCCACATGGCACAGCAGACCTCTCCTATCTTGCCCGCTGCTCCCCTCAGCAGTGTATTTCAGTAGATCTGCCTGTTCTGTTCCCCACTCTGTCTCTGGTGAATCCTTTTACCTCCCTGCACCCCTGGCCTACACCCCAGCTCTTGTATGCATAAATAAAAATAAATCTTTAAAAACAAAATAAGGGCCTCCCTGGTGGCACAGCAGTTGAGCGCTGGGCTGCGAAGCTGCCCAAGTCTCTGCAGCGCCAGTTCGATCCCCGGCTGGCTGCAGGTGAGGGTCCCGCATGGCACACAGACCTCTCCTGCCATGCCTGCTGCTCCCCTCAGCAGTGTACTTCATCAGTCTGTTTGTTCTGCTCCCCGCTTTGGCTCTGGGGAATTCTCTCACCCTCCTGTGCTTTTGACTGTACCCAGTGCTTGTATAAATAAATAAATCTTAAAAAAAACCAAAATAAATATATTGACTTTTTTATGTCAGTATGAGAAGGCCTACCTCTTTTTTTGTTGTCAGCTGCATACTTTTCCATGTGTAGATTACCACAATTAAAAAAAATCCTGATGTATTTAACCACTTTCATATTGAAGAGTATTTTTCCTCAAGTTGATCATTTTGTGTGAATGTACTTCTATATTGTCTACTCTCTTCCACTGATCTTTTTATCTATCTTTATACCAATACCATGCTCTCTTGATTACTCTAACTTTATTATGAATCTTGAAATCATTTAGGGTATATCCTCCAACTTTATTCTCCATTTTCAAAGTCAGATTTTAGATCCTTTGCATTTCTTTTTTTTTTTTTTTAAGATTTATTTATTTATGCATACAAGAATTGGGGTACAGGCCAGAGGCACAGGGGGTGAGAAGATTCACCCAGAGACAGAGTGGGGAATGGAACGGGCGGACTAACTGAAATATACTGCTGAGGGGAGCCGCGGTGAGAAAGGGGAGGTCTGCTGTGCCATGAGTAAAATCTCCCTGGAGGGCTGGGGGATGGACACGGGCTGCAGAGGCTGCAGATAGCTTCACAGTGCGATATTTAACCCCTTGTGCCACCGAGGGGCCCTCTTTTGCATTTCCATGTGAATTTGAGAATCAGCTTGCCATTTTATACAAAAAATTTGATCAAGATTTTATTGGAATTGCGTTGATTCTATATATCAATTTGGGGAGAACTAACACCTTAAACAATACTGAACCTTTATAAGAGTTTAAATAGAAAGACCATGAACCCAGCCTATTCTCCACTCACTTAGGTTGTCTTTAGTATGTGTAATATCTGTTTTGTAGTTTTTTAGTGTACATATCTTGCCTATGTTTTGTCAGATTTATTCCTAAGTAGAAACATTATACTTAATGGTTCTGTAATTGGTATATTTTGAATTTTAATTTCCATAATACTACTTTTATGTGGAACTGAAACTGATTTTTGTATATTGAGTTTGTAATCTGTACCATGCTGAATTCACTTGAAGTTAGTCATAAGTTTTTTTGTAGATTCCAGTGGATTTCCACATCTTCTAAGAATAGACATTTGTACTTCCTTTCTAATCTGGAAACCTTGTTCTACTTCCCTTTTTTTTTTTTAAGAGGCATGTATTATTTATTTATTTGTTTGTTTATACATACATGCACTGGGTACAGTCAGAAGCGCAGGAGGGTGAGAGAATTTCACCAGAGCCAGAGCGGGGAGCAGAGCAGGCAGAAGGACCGAAGTACACTGCTAAGGGGAGCAGCGGGCGGCAGGAGAGGTCTGCGCGCCATGTGGGACCCTCCTCCCGTGGCCGGGGAGCAGCCGGGGATCGAACCGGCACTGCAGAGGCTGCGGGCAGCTTCGCAACCCAGAGCTCAACCGCTGCGCCTCCGGGGAGGCCCTTATTCTACTTCTTGCCTTACTGCACTGACTAGAACCTCTAGTGCATTTGGCCATAAGTGGTGTCAGTGGACATTTTGCCTTGGTCCTGATACTAAGGGAGAAGCATTCAGTCTTTCAACCTTAAGTATGATGTTGGCTGCAGGTTTTCTATAAATGCCTTTTTTTTTTTTTAAGATTTATTTATTTATTTATACAAGCACTGGGTACAGTCAGAAGCGCGGGAGGGTGAGAGAATTCACCAGAGCCAGAGGGGAGAGTAGAACAGGCAGACTGACGAAGTACACTGCTGAGGGGAGCAGCGGGCGGCAGGTGAGGTCTGCGCGCCATGTGGCACCCTCGCCTGCCGGCTTGGGGGGCAAACTGGCCCTGCAGAGGCTGCGGGCAGCTTCGCAACCCAGCGCTCAACCGCTGCACCACCGGGGAGGCCCTATAAATGCCTTTTGTCAGCATGAGGAAGTTCCCTTCTATTTCTAACTTGCTTAGAGTTAAAATAGAAATGGATATTGGGTTTTATCAAATGTTTTTTTCTGCATCTATTGATAGGATCATATGGTCTTTCTATTTCAGTCTGTTAATATGCTCAATTATATTGATTTTTCAGATGTGAAACTGACCTTTTGTTCTGGGGATAAACTCCTCTTGGTCATCGTTATGTATTATTGGATTTGATTTTCTAAAATTTTGTTAAATATCTTTGCTCCAAAATAATAGTTTGAAGGGGACAAGACAGAGTTTGAATATTTTTTTAAGTTCTGATTTCCAATTTTATTCATTATATTTACTCTTTGTTACAAGTTGGGCCACTTTTGTGCCTTGGTAAAATGATTCCATTTATGTAAATGTTCTCTCTTATTTATGAATACAGGGTTCTCTAAATGTCCTGTATGAAAGCATGCTAAGTGTGTTTTTATCTTCCAGCGTCCTTAGTGATTTTTGTCTGATCTCATTCTGAGTAATAGTTTAGTTCAGCATAGAGTTTTGTTGAACTACCCCTTCACAGTGTTATGTGCCCTTATCTTCTGACTTTTGGTTTTGCTATTAAGACAAGTTTTCTTAGTCTCATTTTCTTTTTCATGTTCTTTTGTAAGTAATCAATCCCCCCCATATTGTTTTTTTTTTTCTTTTGTTTTTATCTTTGGTATTCAGTAGTTTTACTACAATGTGGTTTTTCTCACTGCTGCATAAAAAATGAAATAGTCATAGTATTAAGTAAAAATGTAAAAGAAGTCAAAGGTAGACATGCTCAGTAGTGTCAGAGCCTGGCTATAGTGTTAAATGTTGAGACAAGCATAACTTTTTTTTTTTGGTGAGAACATTTACATTTACATTTTCTTTTCTTTTTTTTTTTTTTTTGAAGATTTATTTATTTATGCATACAAGAGCTGGGGCACAGGTCAGAGATGCAGGGGGGTGAGAGGACCCACCAGAGCCAGAGTGGGGAACAGAACAGGCAGACTGACTGAAATACGCTGCTGAGGGGAGCAGCGGGGTGCGACAGGAGAGGTCTGCTTCGCCATGTGGGTTTCTCTCTGGCCGGCTGGGAATCGAACTCATGCTGCAGAGGCTGTGGATTGCTTCATAGTGCGGTGCTTAACCCCTTGCGCCACCAGGGAGGCCTAAATTTTATTTTCTTAACGAATTTCAGTTTTATAGTAGTGTTAACAACTATGGGTGTGTTAATTAGATGGGAGGAATCTTTTCACAATGTGTATGTATATGTCAAATAACCACATATAGTTGTTTTTGTCAATTATACGTCAAACTGAAAAAAAAAATCTTGGAGGAAAAAAGGTTAATAAATCAATCACATCAGGATTTGGAGTGCTTTCTTATTCTGAGAACTGATGTCATTCTTCAATTTTAGAAAATTCTCAACCATTTTCACTTTTCTGGAAATCTTACTAGAAATATATTGAACCTTGTTTTATTGCCCATGACGTCATATGTCTCTTGCATATATAAAAAATACCTTATCTTGCATACTGCACTCTGGGTAATTTCCTTTGGTATACTTTTCAATTCAATATTTGTTTCTTCTTTTGTGTCAATGTACTGTTTAGCCCACTGGCTTTTTTCCCCCTACAAGTTCTCTTAAGTTCACTTCAGTATGTCAGATTTTTCCTAGAGCTCTGTTTGTTCGTTACGGAGTTTACTGCTTTTATCCCTACAATAATTTTACTTGTAGTTATTTTTGGTTTTCTATCCCAAGTTGTTTTGGTATGTAATTTCTTCACTATGTTGTTGAAAACCCTCTTGGTGAGCTGTACTTTGTAATTATTTATTGTGAATTATGTGAATTTATGTTGTGTAGATGTTATTTCCTATGAGTGTCTTATTTCCACTTTGGCTTTGTGATGACTTCTAAGGTTTTTCCACTGGTTCAGTACTAAACTTTTACACTAATTTCCTGATTTGGGTTTCCCCCAGCACATCTTGGATTCCACATCTACATGTGTCTTGGGGTATCAGTCTTTCACGAAACTTGCTTTTGCTGTTTTAGGGCCTGGCCTGGGTGGCCTGCTTCCTTGCTGCTTCCATAACTTACTAGGCCTTTTCTCCTTGGTGGGTACAGCCTTCCAGACCCCAGAGATTTGCAAGGGTCTTCTGTCCAGTTTCTGAATTTACAAAGAATTAAGACCACATTTTGTGTCTTTAAATTGGCATTAAATTAAACAGTTGAAATTGGTGTAGGGACAAAAGGTATAGAATCCATAGTGATGGAAAAGAACTCTTTAAAAAAAGCCTGGTATATTGAAGAGAATATAATAGAACTTAGTAGTAATGGGTAGAGTAGATAGATTAGAAACAAAAGCGGGTGGGTTAAATGGCAGATTGGACGTGGAAGAAGAAAAACAGACCCCAGGCATACGTCCAAGTCAGATACCAGCCTTGAAATCTCAGTTCATGTGCTTATTACTCAGGTCCAGGTTTTCTTTCTGTTTCTGGAATCTGAGAATTTTTCTTTTTGTCAGGCTATGTTGAAAAAAGATTTTTTTGTCTTAGTGTGTATTTGTAACTGCTGTTTTACATTAGTCCAGTATTTATCGAGTTGGCAAGGGGTGAGGCGTGGTCAGATACTCCTCTCACTTCAGTGCAGCCTGTTGCCTCAAGTTTTGTATGCGTTTCTTTAAAAACAATTTCTAGAGTTTGACTTGATGTGTTTAAGAATATGCAGATTTTAAATTTTGTTAACACCAAATGCTTTCTATGCAGGTTCGGCAGCCCCGCCAACAGTACGTATGGTTTTTCATTTAAGCATATTATCAACTAAAATTTTGTCAGACTGGAGGAGAGCAAGGAGGAGGGTGGAGGACTGTGGGTACTTGGGTGTTGGGAAAACTGTGATGCCTGCGCCACAGGGGAGAAGTTCTATATTGTGAAAACATAACAAGGACATTTAAAAAAAAAAGATAATGAAACAAGATTTTTTTTTTAAAGATTTATTTATTTATGAATACAAGAGCTGGGGTACAGGCCAGATATGTGGAGGGTGAGAGGACCCACCAGAGGCAGAGTGGGGAACAGAACAGGCAGACTGATGAAATACAGTGCTGAAGGGAGCAGTGGGCAAGACAGGAGAGGTCTGCCTCACCATGTGGGTTGCTCCCTGGCCACCTGGGGATCGAACTCGTGCTGCAGAGGCTGAAGATTGCTTCATAGTGTGGTGCTTAACCCCTTGTGCCACCAGGGAGGCCCTGAAACAAGATAATTTTGTCAATAAAAAAAAAATTATCCCAGAAAATGTCATTTCAAGGGCAAGAAGGCTGTAATTTGCATTTTCTAAATTGTACGTAGAGTTGACTTTGGTGTCTTGGCCATTTCTTTATCTTTTATGATTTGCCTGTTTATATGCATTTTCTTTTTGTCCCTTGGGTTGCTTCTCATTTTTGTTAAGGAGTTGGAACTCTGATTTTTCTGTGTATTACTCCTGTACTCTGATTTTTTTTTTAAACATATTTGTTTATCCATACAAGAGCTGGGGTGCAGGCCAGGGATGCAGGAGGTGAGAGGATTCACCACAGACAGAGTGGAGAGCTGAACAGGCAGATCTACTGAAATACACTGCTGAGGGGAGCAGTGGGTGATACTGGAGAGACAGGAGAGGTCTGCTGTGCCATGTGGGGTTTGCTTCCTAGCTGGGGATCAAACTTGTGCTGCAGTGGCTGCTGATAGCTTTGTAGTGCTGAGACTTAACTCCTTGCGCCAATAAGGGGGCCCCTACTACTGTTTTTTTTTTCTTAGTGTCTTTTAATTTTCTTTATACTTCCTTTTATCACACCGAACTTTTTTTTTTTTTTTGTATTTTTTATTCTGACAAAATATTCATGACATAAAATGTACAGTTTTGGCCATTTTTAGGTATGTGTTCAGTGGCACTAAGTATATTTACAGTATTGTGTGGTACCATCACCACCACCCATCTCCAGAACTTCATCTTCCCAAACTGAAACTCTGTCCCCCCTCAGTACTAACTCCTCATTCTCCTTTATCTCCAGCTTTTAGTAACTAATTTCTAATCTACATTCTGTCTCTATGAACTAACTTATTCTGGCTACTTCTTATAGGTGGAATCACTTATAAGTGATGTCCTTTATGTTTGACCTATTAACATAGCACATGCAAGTTTTACCTGTGCTGTGTCATGTGTCAGAATTTCACTTTTAAGACTGAATAACATGCTGGCATTTGTATAGACCACATTTTGTTTATTCATGCATGCTTCAGTGGACATTTGAATTGTTCCTCCTTTCGGTCACTGTGAATAATGCTGCTGTGAACATTGGTATGCAAATACCTGTTCAAATACCTGCTTTCAATTCTTTTGGTTTTCTACAGAAGTGGAATTGATGGGTCATGTGGTAATTCTATTTTTAATTTTTTGAGGACCAGCCACACTACTTTTCACAGTGGTTACACCATTTTACATCCTACTGGCAATGCCCAAGGGCTCCGTTTATCCACATCTCTGCCAACACAACACTTGTTATTTTCTGCCCTTTGGCAGGAGCCATGCTACTGGGTGTGAAGTGTTCACTGGGGCTTTCATTTGCAGTTCCCGAGCAGCTTACTGTATTGCTCATCTTTTCATGTGCTTACTGGCCATTTGTCTGTCTTCCTTTTATCTTTTACCCTTGGTAGTTTTCCTGTCTACTTCTGTATATTTCCTGTTTGAAAATTTCTCTGTATTAAGAAATCTTTTTGAATTGAGATTGAGTTTGTCAGATTTTTTAAGGGGTCCGGTTAGGATTCTCTTGGGATTGTACTGGATTTGTAGACTAATTGGAGGATCATTGGTATGTTTACATACTGCAGTCTTTTCTGTTCAGAAACATGGACTGTCTCTTTTCTTCTGACTTTTCAGTCATGCTTTATAAAGACTTTGCACTCCGTGAATTTATTCCTGTGTGTTGTGTGTTGTGCTCTTGTGAATGGGCTGGTATTATTAATGTCTGAATGATGAATGGTTTATTTTGGATTTGTTCATGTTGAGAGCTTGTCTGGGATTCTAACAGGGGAGCACAGATACTCATATACCCTCTATATACAAGTGTAGGTACTAGGATGTATATATAGACCCAAGCTCTTTGACCGAGTGTGCAGCTTTGGGAGGGCATAGCTGGAGAGATGAGAGAAGGGGACACCTGCGTAGATCAGCTGAATCAACCCTGGCTATCAGTGAGGTGACAGATGTTGCAACCAGATGACCCTGACGCCTTGGACTTGTGCATGTTGAAATAGATTCTTAAGATGGACCTTTTACATTTTCTTCTGTTGATCCCCATTAACTTGGACTCTTACCTTGTTTGAGTTTGGATTCTTTTGCAAAACCAGAGCTTTCAAAATGTATCTTCCTTCCTCAGACCATTCATAAAAATATCAAGATCTTTTCTAGGACTTGTCTCCAAGATAAGTGTTTGTATTTATCCATCTAAATAAAATCAAGTTTATTTCTGTTCTAGCCTAGCATGAATTCAGGAACCCCAAAGCTGATAAATCACCATCTAGAGAAGCCCTTCAGTGTCCCAATCCATTGTTCTTACCTCCCAGTTAACTCCTTATTTTTAGCCAGAACTCTTCAGTTCTGGTTAATTCCCTTTCCTCTCCTCTCCTATCTAGCCTGTCCCTCGTCCCTTCTCCCCACTCCGTCTCCTCCTCTGCTTTCTCCTTTTCTTCTTTTACTTCCTCCTCCCTTTCCTTTTCCCCTGTCCTCTCCTCCTCTTCACCTGATCAGGGACTGACTTTTGACTTCTGCTTATCCCCAGCCAGGACATCACAGGGGACATTTACTATTTCAACTTTGCCAATGGGCAGTCCATGTGGGACCATCCGTGTGATGAGCACTATCGGAACTTGGTGATCCAAGAGCGAGGGAAGCTGTCAACTTCCGGGGCCATTAAGAAGAAAGACAGGAAAAAGAAAAAGGAAAAGAAAGACAAGAAGGACAGAGAGACCTCCAAAAGTCCCCTGGTGAGTCAGTGGATGCCAGCACCCAGGAGTCCAGGCCTGAAACCTGAGGGGGCTTGGGAACCTCTAGGTGTTATTGGCCGAGCAGGTGAGAACAACAGTAAGCCAGTAAAACTTGATAGAACAGCCTGTCTGCTGGCAGATCCTCGTTTCAACTTCTCGAAGTTGTTACTATCTCTAAACATGTCCTTTCCTTCACTCAGGATCCACGCATTACATACTAGATTAGTGAGGGGAGGGTGTTCTGCTGAGGATGGTATTTTGCTGTGGTCCAAGAAGTGATACCATTTGCCCCCCTAGAGAGCGTTGGCAGTGGCCAGTGAGCATGGATGAGTGTGGCGCGTGCTCTTCTCACAGCCGGGTCCCCCGAGTGTGGCTTCATGATGAGCCTCAATGGTGTGAATTCCTTGCTGTCAGGACACCAGTGCCTGCCAGATCCAAAAAGAAAAAGCTTTGGGCTTTATCCTGTCGGTTATCCTTGATGCTCTTGTTCTTGGTAGGGATCACTGAATTTGATTGCAGTGGGGGGAAAAAAGAGAAAACAAAAGTTGGTTTGTTTTTTTTTTTTAAACTCAGTGTTGAGAGTGCTCCAGATGTCTGAACTTAGGAAGCAGAGCTGTTGCCCTCATTTTATAGGTGGAGAAGCTAAGACTTGGCGCCATCCGGAAGTGAGGCCCAGCTTCTGCCAGAACCCTGTGTGCAGGAAACCCCCTTTCTTCCTCACTCACATGTGGGGCTTGCTGAAAAGTTGGAGGCAGATAGGAACTCAGTTGGGGAGCCAGGTGGGGAGCATTGAGAATATCTTTGCAACCCTCTTAATGGTCCAGTTGGTTTGCATTTTTGCTCATAGTCTTTACTTCCCACCAGAGCCTGCCTCTTACTTTTTAGCAGTGAGTTCCTTCACCTCCCTCCGTCTTCTCTTTCTCTCCCCCTTCTCTAGGTGTTCTGACATTGAATGGTTACTGATGAGTTGATTATTTGTATCATTGCTGAGCTCTGCAGAGACTTCTTTCCCGCACATATTCCTGCTCTTGGTTCTGAGAAAAGAGATAACAAACCATTCCTCCAGATAGAGAAAATAGGATTGGCAGTTTCCAGATAGGTTGAATTTGCTGATATCTCTTTGAAAGGCTAAAAATGGGTAATTGACTTTTCACTCCCTGTGACTGTTTAAAGTGATAAGCAGAATCTGGATAGACTCCGCCGTAGCTGAAGGGAGAGAGGAAATGAAGTCAGGATTCTGGGGCAAAGGTGCGGGTAACAGACCTCAGTTCCTGGAGCTCCCTGTGAGGAAGAATTCCTCCTGTGCTTTCAGGAGCTAAGGACAGCTGGGCCCCTTGGGCTGTCAGTCTGGATCTAGGACTCAGGACAGGCCCCTTCAGCCTGAGTTTGGCCTGTGGGCAGCCCTGAGCCTGTGGGCAACGTGAACTCAGGTGTTTTGGGCATCCTGGTGGTGTGTACTCACAGGCTGGGTAGCATTTGGTGCACATGATTTCAGGGTATGGCTGATCTTTTATGGATCTTTCTAAGCTCAAGATTTTTTTTTAATTTATTTAAAGTTTGCTTGTTTATTTGTTTGTTTGTTTATTTATTTATTATTCATACAAGCACTGGGTACAGTCAGAAGTGCAGGAGGGTGAGAGAATTCACCAGAGCTGGAGCGGAGAGCAGAACAGGCAGACTGATGAAGTACACTGCTGAAGGGCACAGTGGGTAGCAGGAGAGGTCTGCGCACCATGTGGGACCCTCGCCCTGCGCCGGGGATCGAACCAGCGCTGCAGAGGCTGCAGGCAGCTTTGCAATCCAGCGCTCAAACGCTGCGCCACTGGGGAGGCCCTAAGCTCATGATCTTATGACTGAGCTGAACTCTCCTGAGCGGGACTAACTCATGCTTTTAGTAGAAGACCTAGATGAGTTTTCAAGCATCAGCTCCCTGGTTTGTTTCCCCTGTTCTCTCCCTTTTTAACCAAAACTGTTATTTCTTGATGAGGTTGGTAGACTTCATAAAATTAATCTGTCATAGAACTTAGTGCCCAGAGATACCATAGGGATAATCTGGTTGGTGATTTTTAGACTTTTGGTAGTTGTGATGTCCTATATTCAAATCGGTTCCTCCCGAGAATTTCAGCACAAGTTTGAGGAGTTGTGGATGAATCTGGGGGGGTGTGGGTCTTGGCAACACCCCTTCCCCCATCACATGCATACAAAAGCACTCACCCCCCACCCAAGGGACCATGTAGAACCAAACTCTAGGTTCCACAGAGTAAGATTTGTAAGCCATTGATCTAGTCCAGCTTCCTCTCCATAAGTAAGAAAACAGGGGCCCAGAAAACAATGTACTTTCAACCCATGGGAATTTTTAGCTGTTCTTCCCTCTTTGGCTTGTGTTTTACTTTAAATGGTGGGTAGGTTTCTGCTAGGGGCTTGCCAGGGGCTGAGGTTGCAAGTATAAGCCAGAAGTGCTTTGCCTTAGTTTTCTCTGCATGTTTATCCATCTAGGATACACAGCCTGAGCAGGGACTTCCGCCTGCTTCCTCCATTCTCCGTGGCCCATCATCCCCTCTCTCAGCACCTGGGCTTGCTGATCTGGACCTAGACCAAGAACTGCAGGCTAGAAGTGAGGGCTCGTTTAAGAAAGGGAAGAACCCAGGCGTGCTGGGAGACACTCCCTGGCCCCTCATGGGCACCCTGCCCAGCAAGCTGCAGCCACTCTCCAAAGGCCAAGCTCCCCGAAACCACCAGATCTTTGCCGACGTGGAGAAAATTTTAGGCAGGGCCCCCGTCCAATGCATGGCAGAATTAGGTGATCAGCAGGGTCTGGAGAAACCCCAGAAGCTGACAGAGAAAATCTACCTGGGATTTTCAGACCCTGAAATAGAAGAGCTGGACATGAGGACGAGACAGCAGAAACCTGGCGCTCTGGGCTCTGAGACCATTGGGCCTTTCCAAAATGGGCAGGATGTATTAGAAAGCAGAAGTGAGGCCTCTATCCATTCAAGGCTTTCTGAAACCAGCAAGGGCCTGCAGCTGAAAGGGGAGCAACACAGCCAGAGCATGGCCAAACTGAGTTCCACTGGCCCTGGGGGAGACAAGGGCCAGAGCCCCATTCCCTTGCCATCCCCAGAGGAGGAGCATTCCGTGTCTCCTTGTTCCTCTGATCAGCTGCAGCCTATCAGGAAGAGCAAGCTGTTCTTGGTAGAGAGCAGCACAGCTGAAGACCTGAGCTGCCAGGGTGTTCCTGGGGAAGGTGGGAGTATGGGCAGGGGAAGAAAGAGGCGAGAACCCCCAATATTATGGATGGGGCAGGTCTCTAAGCTTGTCAACAAGGACACTCCTGGGAGCTGCAAAGAACCAGAGCCTTGTGACCCTGAGACTCCAGGGGCCTCAGCTAATGATCTACTTCAGCGACTCTTTCTAATGCCCCCTGATACCCTGCCTTCAGAACCAGCTCAGAACTCCCTTTCAGAGAGTGCCCCTAGGACATCTCCTAGTGAGAAGAGACAACCTCCAGGGTCTTCAGAGCCCTCTGCAGAAGACAGGAAGCACAGTGTATGTGGGCCTGACTTGGAGAGCAGCAGTAGTAACATGGCCTCCCACCTAGGCTCTCAGATTGTGGGGGAGATGAACAACTTCCCCTGGGACCTGCAGACCTCTCAGGGGTCTAAGCAAGGACTAGGTCCTTTGGGCCCCAGAGATCAACATTGCTTCCCCTTCCTAGTTTCCCAGCTGTCCCACATGCAGAGCTCTGCTGAGGAGCAGTCAGACAGTGAAGACTACTCTGAGGATCAGAGGTTCTACCAGCACATCCTGCAGATGGCCGATATCTCCAGGCGGCTGGAGGACCTGGGGCTGCCTGAGAGCATGCAGGAAATACCGTGCAAAGACATCACCAGCATGATCTGTTGCATGGCAGCTGAGCCTTCCAGGATGTCTAGTGAGGGTGAGCACGAGCCCATCAGAGCCATGGAGAGGGAGTCAAGCTTTCTGACGTGGGGGCCAGAGCTGTTGGAGCATCCTCAGGGGGTGGCCCCAGCCCCTGCTGAGAAGGAGGCCTCTCAGCAAACTGGTGGCCAGCCAAACATCAGCCCCCTCAGGCAAGGGCCAGTCGAACTGAATTCCAACAGAGAGCTTGCTGCTGAGCCAGGCAGGATACAGCTTCTCAACCAGGTAGGCTTCTTAGACAGCATGGTTGACAGGCCTCTAGGAACTTGGCAGGGAAGGGAGCAGCTTTCCTGTTACTTGCTGTCACTTGGTGAATAGCGATCCCTTAACTACCCAAGATGGCCATCTTGCGGGGTATTTTATGTATCTTCTACATGATCACCTCTAAGATAGGGGCTGAGGATATCCGGACCTCCCTTCCCTGACCTAACAGTAAGTAGGGGCCCGGGGGTGTTTACACGATTTGAAGGTGATCATTTCTGAGCGTGAGCCAGGTGGCACCCATCTGGGCACTTGTGCAGGACACTGGTACCTTTCTGGGATTTGGGAAGCCTTTTCCATCAGCTGACTGTAGAGAGAGGCACCAGCACCCAAGGTCAACTTGTCCAGTTTTGGAATCACACAGAACTAGAGAGTTGATACTGTCCTGAGGGGCTGAAGCCCAGAGTGTCTCTGCTATTCAGTGAATGGTGTCTGTACCTGTCAGGCTGGTTCCGATCCAGTTTGTGCCTTCACCTCCTGTCCTCCTGGGATTTGCCCTGTCATTCTGACTCTTTGTCCCTTTAAAGAGTCATACCACAGTCGCCATTCAGGAGTAGTCAGTTTGGAGCAGAGACCCTGGGGGTCAATCTGATTTTCCCAGCTATTCTGCTGCTGTTGCCCAGCTGTGGCTTTACCCAGTTGTTACCTCTGGTTCCTAATTGCTGGCGTGCGCTGCTTCTCCGTTAGCTCTAATAACCACTGTAGCACTATAAATATCGGATAAGCTGCAGATTATCTTGAAAGTTTTAATTAGCCCAATGGCAGCAAGTTTATCCGCTCTGAAGGACAACGCCACACACAGCCCATAGTCAGAGTTAATGGCCATCTATAGAAGATGATCAGCTAGGAGCCAGGAATGTATAATTTCCCCGCTAACCACTGATTTGGTAAAGGCCTGGGAGAACAAAGCCCTCAGCATGCCTGTCTCCCTCCCTCAGGCCCCCAGCACGTTAGCAAATTAGCCATGTTAGGAGTCTATAATTTTCCATAAATATAGTGTGGAAAGAGTTTTGCTTGTGGATACATTGGGGCTGGTTAGAGAGGCTGAAGCCAGGAGGAGCAGGCCTGGTTTGTGCACAGTTCACCTCAGATTTCCTGGGCTCCTTTTCTGTCACAGCCAGGAGGCAGAGTGAGACACTGGCCTAGAGATAGCCTTGGGCTCCAGTCCCACATCTGCCCCTGCTGCCCGTGCCTGCAGGCAGGGGTCCTGACCTCACCAGTCTCTGCTCACGTGTGGACAGTGAGCCTCAGGTTGTTCAGAGAATAAAATGAGACATGGCCGTCAAGGCGCTAACCCTGCTGCCTGGCGCTTGGGTAATGTGGGCCAATTTATTATGTCCATTTATTTATTGAACTTAGTCAAGAAGTTTATTATTGACTTTATCTGAAAAATCTTCATTAAAAATAAATCATGTTTTCTCAGATTGGGGAATATAGACCGAAAGAGTACTTGAGTTGTGTACCCCTATTATTTTTATTGTTCTCAGCTCCTTTCTCCCTAGTGAAGATGCTCTGCTACAGGCCAGGTGATGGGGAGTCTACAGAGGCTCGGGAATGGATCTCATGTCACCTTCCTGATGGCGTCCCCATTGTCGAAACCAGCCCTATTCAGAACTCCCCTCCCCAGTGGTCTGGCCCCTAGGCCAAGGCTGTGGGGAGAAGATGGGCTGTCTGAATTCCTTTAGTCTGGCCTCCTCCAGCTTCTCTTTCTATCTTCAATCCCTGTGGGACTAGAGAAGAATGGATTTATTGTGGTGTTTTAGACAGTTTATGTTTGAGAAATGAATTTAAAGAGCTCCTTGCAAGTTGTCTCTGGACTGTTGTCCTTGCCTCTGGTCCTGACAAGCCCAGACTCTTGCAATGCAAATCCCTTAGAGAGTATAGCCCTGAACCACTATTATGTGAGCCTGGCGTTCAGAATCTCATCTGACCTTCCCCACCAACTTCCTTAAGTGTAAGACGTGCATCATCTCTCTCTCTGAGAATCAAGGATTCTGTGAGTAGCCCCAAGCCTCACAAGTTGACTCTTAGCCCGAGTTCTGTCCCCAGGCCTCTCTGGCATGAAGGCTTCCTTAGGCCGTCCTTAGAACAGGGAAAGGCCTAACCCACCTGGTCAGGCTCCTTCCTTGGGAAAGGTTCCTTCCAGTCATCTTCCTCATCAGTGCAAGGGAAGTTGTTGCTTGTGTAGTGTTTTTCATGGTTAATGTTAATTGTAATCAGTAGCCTGTGTCCATAGTTAAGCCAAGTCAAATAATATCAAAACATAACATAACAAACATAATACATAACAAAATACTCTAGTTCCTGGGTGGGTACCCCTCTCTGAAGGCAACCACTTTCTTCTGGTACTTCCATACTTGTAAATAATATGCTAAGGTTGCTTTTTTCTTGATTAATCAGTTTTAAAATTTATCTGTCGAGACTTCTCCTTCTGGTAGATGAGGCTTTTGTCTCTGCTCTCTCCTCCCCCATGCTGCCTGTGCAGCTTCTGAAAGGGGAGCAGGACTGGAGGCAGCATCTGCCAGATGCACGAGAACTGCTCACTGTGCTGTAGCAGCAGAGTTATGAGGATCAGGAAACCAGCCTGTGATTTCTCACACAGTTGGTACAATGGTAATTTCTGGATGTTGTGTTTCATTAGAGCCTCTGAACGGAGGTGGTTTACATTTGAGCGGGCAGGATTTAGACGTTTTATTTTTGTATCTGTCTCTTACACTGCCAGAGCCATGCGGTTTCTAATAAGATGTTTTCTGTGGCCCAGGCCCTGGGCTCCTCCTCAGCCCTAGTCCACGTTCCTCTCGGGGGCCTGGCCCCTCTGCGAGGCCTGGTGGATGGCCCGCCTGCTGCTCTTCGTGGGTCTCAGAGCGTGAGCCTGGGCAGTTCCGTGGAGTCCCGTCAGCTTGGAGAGCTCCCACTGGTAACTACCTTCTCTTCTGTTCAGTGTATTTAGTTATGACGTGTTCTCCGTGTGCCGTGCACGGAGCTTTGGCCCAGAATGAGCACAGAGGGCATGGGCAGAGTCCTCAGAGTTCAGAATTTTGCCGGGTAGGTGAGTCACCTCTGTGTGATGGTGAACCTGGGCTCTGGGAAGCGGGGAAGAGACCCACGCCCTAGGGTCTGCAGTGCTAACTTCCCAGTCTACACAGCCAGGACAGGAGGAGTTGGAGAAGGGAGGGATCAGTTGTGTGAGCCAGAGTTGCTCGGGTCAGCTTTGTGGTCATGGCGGTCATGATCTGGGAAACATATAAACAGAGAGAGAGAGAGTGGGGAAAGCGTTCGGAAGGTCATTCTGAAGGTTTTCCTAGTGAGTCCCTTTATTTTCCTTCCCTGTTTTGGAGCCTTCACAGGGTCTCAAGACTTCAGCTTATCCAAAGGGTCTCTTGGGCTCTGTCCAGGAGGACAAGAATGCTCTCAGTCTCTTGGCTTTGGGGGAGGAGACCAACGAGGATGATGAGGTGGAGAGCGACAATCAGGTAATAATAAATCTTCTCCCAGCCTGGAATCCCACTGCTGTTGTTTCCTTGGGAATTTTTTTTATTGCGGTGAAATATATATGTAACATGAAAGTTACCATTTTCCCCACTCTTAAGTGTATAATTCAATGGCCTTCATGACCTACACGTCATGAAGCTCCTTAAGAACCTGCACCTGGACATTGGGGCGCTCGGGGGTGACTTTGAGTATGAGGTAATCATCACCACTATACATCTCCAGAAGTTGTTCATCCTAAACAGAAAATCTGTACCATTAAGCAAAAAACCCTTCCCCATCCAACCCTCTCCTTAGCCCCTCGTAACCTCTAATCTACTTTCTGTCTCTGAACTTACCTACTCTAGATATTGCATGTAAGTGGAATCATACCTTATTTGTCCTTTTCTGTCTGGCCTCATTCTTGTTGCATAGGTATTTTCAGAGCTGACCTATGCTGTCACATATATTAGAACTTCATTCTCTTTTGGGTTGAATAATACTCTATTGTATGAATTAACATTTTGCTTAACAACGTTTCAATCAAGATGGATCGAATATACGATGGAGGTCCCATTTGACTATGCTCTACAGCCTCGTGGTAGGATGTGCCATCTAGGTTTGTGTGATTATATGCTATGACCTTCACACTGTGCAGAAATCTCCTAACGACACATTTCTTAGACTGTGTCCCCATTGTTAAACGAGGTGTGTCTGTCTACCATGTTATGTTTGTCCACTCACCTATCGATGGACACTTGCATTGCTCATGGCTAAGTTTCAAGGTACTTTGAAAATAGGTAAAAATGATTTTCCAGCCACAGCTTCATTTCTGCCCAGTGTATATACCTCCTGTGTCTGACCTAGATGGCTCTTATCCTAGAGCAGTCCTCCAACTTACCACTCACAATCATTTTTGTTTTCAGAGTGTGCGCAGCTCAAGTGAGCTCCTTAAGAACCTGCACCTGGACATTGGGGCGCTCGGGGGTGACTTTGAGTATGAGGTAAGAGCTGGAAACCCTTCCAGAATGCCTCAGCCTGGTTTGTCCCTCCTTCTTTCATCAGCCTTTCTCCTTGTGGGATGCATATTTGCAAAGAGAACCATTTTGTCCCAGTCCCATCCAGATGTGCTTTCTGGGTGGTGAGGATGGACAAGAGGGGGAAGGGATCATCCATTTACTCTTTTATCAAATGACCACATTCATTGAATATTTCTACATGAGTCACTTTGTTGGTACTATAGGTCACAGAAGCATGAATTAGAGGCAATTACTTCCCTCTAAGAGTTTATAGTCTCATAAAAGAGAGACTTAAGTGACTGGAAACAGTATCATGGTAGGGAAGAATTAGGGGTCTCCTGCCCATATGGATGCCCATCTGGATGGCTTCAGTGAGAAACTGCAATCTGCCATGAGCCAGGAAGGGCGATGGGCAGGACTGGACAAGTCATTAGTGAGAGCGAGTGCTGCACGGTAGAGGCAGAGGTATGCAGTGAGGTTGGGGATGATGAGGTGCCTTCTTTGGAGTTCAGAGCACATGCCGGAGAGAAGTGAGCGTAGGATCATGGAGGTAAGTTGGGCTGGGTGAAATTTGGATTGGATCATACAGGCATTGGGAGCCATCAGAGGTTTTAAGCAGGTGTAATGTCTCAACATTATGCATTTTTGTTGAATGCTCCCTCTGTAGCAGACCATGATGCTAGACTCTGGGGGAAAATCGCATAACTGTGGGATATGGACCTGGGTGGTCTCCAGGAGTTTGCAGTTAGAAAGAACACTAGGTACTTGGTGTTTTATAAGTGTTATGTAAGTGTGAGTAAATGAATATTTAGGAAACTATAAAGCAGGGTAGTGCATGTAAAAAGTCACAGCATAGGCACTCTGTCTGGAAGAAGGGAAGAATTACTTGCCTAGAGATCAGGTAAAACTTGGTGGAGGGATATTTGACCTGGGTCTTGAAAAGTAGATTTTGGATATGGGGGATAAAAGGGTTATTTTAGGCAAGTAACTGACAAGCAAAGGCACAAGGGTTGGGAAATGCAGAATATTGGTGGGGATAGCTTCCAGGCTCTTCCAGACACTCTGCCCCTGTCCACCTCCACAATCCTGTTGCTTCTAGTCTTTGTCTCCATGGTGTGTCCTCCTCTACCACCAGAATGTTATTTAAAACAAAACCCAAAACTTACCAAGTCTTTTTAATACCTAAAAAACTCCAAATGCATTTTTGTACTTGAACAGTCCCCAATATAGGCTATTTTATCTAGTCTTCAATTCATTAATCTTTAACACATTAACATTTCTCCAAATATTCCAAGTGTACTCATGCATGCAATAAATCATGAAGTCAACAACGGAGATTTCCCCAAATCTTTACATCTTGATTGAAAATGTACTGAAACATTTTTCACGAGTAAATTCTTTGAGACTTTAAACACTTTAGGAATGAAACAAATCACTCACATTTTTATCAGAATGAACACAAAACTCACCAAACATAAGTGCTCACACTGGATTTAAGTGTGTCCTTATTATCTCTTATTGTGTATCCTTATTGTTACCTCTGGTCATGGTCTTATTATTTCTGATTCTTATCTCTTAGTCTTCTGCCACCTTGAGAACCAGGGTTTAACATCAGACTGGCTGAGGATGCAGATGCTGGTAAGGCCCTGGTTTGGTACCAAGACCTGAGTTGCAGATGGGCCTTCCCAAGTGACTCAACTAGCTGCTGGGAAGATCCCTTTTTATAGTTTGGCTTTCTCTGTTAACCCAAAATCTCTCCAGATTTCTGGTTCTGCACAGATATATTTTGACTGTGACTGTAACACACTCTGCCAAATGTGACACTTTTCTCCCCTCTTTATTAACCAGGTCTTTGTCTGCTCTGGTCTGGTTGATTTAAATACCAAGCCTTCAGCCTATTTGGTTCCCTGAAACACCACCTTTGTTCCTTATTGACCATTGATACCTTGTATCAGTGATGAAATCAAAGAGCGTGCTGGGGATTTGAGCCTAGAAGAGTGTCAGGAGGGCTGGCTTGCTTTTGGAGAATGAGGACAAGTCTCTGAGACTGAGCATGTTGAGGGGAGAGATTCTAGTTGATTCATGCCCAGCACCTAGCCCACTGCCTGGGAGAAGGAAGCATGTGGGGATATTTTGCTGAGCAACTGAGTGAGCAGAAGGGTGAATGAATGAGCCAGGCTGTTGTAGGAGGGCAGCTCGGGTTGCACGGTTCCTTCCTTGGCTCTCCAGTGTGCTGGGTGGAGTATATACGTAGTGCTGGAAGATCCCAGTGTGATCGATCATGATGCATCTTGACTCTGGACTAGTTAATCTTTATTCACAATAGATGATAAATATCAACAAAAAGAGATTTTATTTGACTTGTGCTGGATTTTACTAAAAGCTCCCCTTCTAATGATGATGTATGCTGCTTCGGAGAAGTGGGAGCTTTCAGACATATTTTTTATAACCTCTTTAATATAAATAGGCAACCCAATGTGAGGGGGGAAATGTCTGGAGTGGGAGGTGTTACAGACACCTCCCACTCCTGTCTCTAGCATCCCTGCAGATTTAGTTCTTTTTGCCACATGGAGTGTTGGATTCCTGTGTTCTAATCTCAGGAAGGAGCTAGGACTTTTCCAGGTGGGGTAGGTTAGTGGTAGGGATAGGTGGGGAGGTTTCAGATCAAAGCTGCCTCTACTTGGACCACAGTCATTGAAAATGTCTTTTGTCCCAGTGTATAGAACTTGGATCCTCTGAACTGCCCACCCCTTCCTGCTCCGGGCCTCCCAGGAAGTCCAAGATGGAGCTCTCCTTCCGGGGTTAGTTCCATCCTGTCTCACTGTCAACAGTCACTTTGCTCATGATTCCATGAGAGGGCAGTAGGATGGCAAGAATGCATTTCTCTCTCTTTCTGCCTCCTTCCCCCTCCTCTCCTGCCTTCAGCTCAAACCCATTTCTAGTCTGTTACGGAATCAAAAGGGATATGTTTGTGGAACAGCCACTGAGAATGGGTGTGTGTGAAAGAGGGGAGAATGAAGGGTAGGCAGGCAGGTGGCATGTGGCCTTGTGGTGCTGATGAAAAAGCCCATGGGGGATCAAAGGGAAGGGAGGGAGCTGGGCTCAGAAATAACAGGATGATGTCAGTGTGATTGGAAAGCGCTAACGACACGGGGGAGCAGTGAAAAGAATTGAGACCAATGGGGTGGGAATGAGATGTGGAAAATTAACTGGACTGATGGCTGGCTTGGTGGGAGTCCCCGAGATCTGTGCCTACACGAGATCGCGTGCAGCTCCCCGTCCTCCACTCCCTGCTGCCTGAGCCTCGCGCTTGATGGAGCCCTGCCTTTGTGCACTGGACTGGAGGAGGGGGCTGGCAGCTCTGGAGGCCTCAGAGCTTTTGGGGGGTATGTTAAATATTCATGCAGGGGCTCTTACAGGCTCTCTCCTGCACCCCCCTCCTCATGCAGATGGCAAGGTCTTTTTTGAAAAAGCAGCAGAAATTTGCCTTGTGACACTCAAGGACCTGGGGCTGTGACAAGAGACACGAGTCTGATCACCAATGAGCTGTGAGCAAAGCTCTGCTGAGGGCACAGACCCCCACCCTTGCCTGTCAGCTCTGCAGAGCACCGGGCAGGGGACGCTATCCTGGTGCCCAGTGGACATCCTGGCAAGGCTTTGGCCTGTGATGTTTTAGGAGGAGGGGCCAAGTGGAAGGGAGTGTGAGATGGATGGGATTTCCAGACACCCACCTCTCAGTCTTTTGTTTGTGGATAATCTACAGCAAATGTCCATTCTTCCACTGCTGTCCTCGCCCTCACACTGGGCCTCTGGCTGGCATGTCATTGTACTTCGTCCACATGGGTGCAGAGAATGCAAGCTCATTTAATATTAGCCATGTCTTAATACTTTCATATTTAGATAGTTGGAATAGGGTAAGCTCTGCCTTGTGAAAATCTTTGGAAGAATTTAACCTTCTGAGCTGCCTGGACTGGGCCTGACCTCCTTGTGGTCTGGCTGTATCCTTTCATGTAGAAAAATGGTAATCTATCTGTATCGGTGTCCTCTACTTTTTTTTTACACCATCTTGAATATTGAGTTAACATGTTGTTTTCCATAGTAAGACCTGTAACAAATATGAGTCTAATCCTATGTAACTTAGTAAAATAAATATTATGTCTCCATTTACAAAGTAGAAAGGAAACTTCACCTCCTATGTTTGCTTGACACTTACTTAAAATAATTCAGCCAGTATGCATTTACTGAGCACCCATTATATGCCAGGAAATAGGCCTTAAGGAGAATATGGAGCTAATTTGGTGAGGCAAACAGACAAGGAAATCGGCAACTTTAATGCGATAGTTGTTAGGGAGTGGATGGAGAAGGCTCATCTCAAGACAGCTGCCCCAGAGATCAGGGAAGGCTTTGTGGGAATTTGTCAGGGGCGGAAGAGAGAGAGGGTTAAGAATGTGCATGGCAGAGTAGTGAGCTAGCCTGGTGCTAATTCCTAGACAGCAGGAGAGGCTGTGTGTGTGGTGTGACTGGAGACTACCAGTGAGAAGCAGGCAGGGGGTGGAGAAGGGCTGTGGGCCATATGTGGAGGTGTGACCATGGTTGTGTTTGTGGCCCGACACTTCCTCCATCCCCTAATCCAAGGTCTGTTGCCAGGCAACTCTTTGGAGGCCAGGTTTCACTGTCTATTTAGGCATGAGAGCCTTCTTTAACATGGAGCCACCATGGCAGGGTGGGTGCTTTTGCTGAGGGAGGACCAGATGTGGTTGCCACGTACTCCTTGTACATCCTAAGTAAGACACCCCCACCTCCTCCTTGGAGTCTGTGGAAACCCCAGATCAGTTACTGAATTCCTGCTGAGTTCAGGCCACTGTTGGGGATTGAGATAAACAGGCCTCATCTCACCCTGAGGTGCTTTTCTTAGTCTAGTGATAATGGCAGATTTCTTCCATGCTGTGGGTAGGGATGTTGAAAGGATAGGCAGCACTGGGCGGTCCCCCACCTGCCTTATGCCATGGCATGAGAGAAACCTACTCCTCTTCACCTCCACCCTTTGCTTTTTGCCCAGGCGACATTACCACGGAGTCCAGTCCTCTTTACTCAAAGCACAAATTCATACCAGGGCCACCTGAACATTTCACTGTTATTTGTACTGAACCAAATTCCTTGTTCATGTGTGGGTCCTCACGATGGTGTTTGGCACATAGAAGGTCCTTGGATGCGTGGTCTTCTCATATGAGAATAGTTACCATATTTGGAATGTGTACAGGATGTCAGTTCTTCGTTCTTGAACTCATTTAATGAGTGTTAACTCATTTAATCTTTTTACAACCCTGTGAGGTAGATCCTCTTATAGCCTCATATTTTAGAGGAAGAAACCGAGGCACCGAGAAGTTAATTTAAGCTCACTCTTAAGTATGGAGCCCAAACTGGAGCCACATACCTGCTTCCAGCCCAGGGCAGTTGAGGCCCCTTTTCCGGTGTGAGGACTGGTAGTGGGGAGGGTGGGATTAGTCCACCGCTCCCAACCCTGTCCTGAGAAAGGGCCTGGTTTTAGCACAGGGAGGTCATGCTGATGGGCCAGACTCTAGCCAGTAGTCGGTGCCCTTGTCACTGAGGGCGAGGTCAGCGGTGCTGGCAGGGTCACCACCCGGAGCCTCGACACTTTGGCCCTCAAACTTGTACATGGGTCTGCTGAGTAGGTGTTGCTCAGGACTGGGAGCTTTGAGGGACCCCAGACATTATCCCGCTCAGGTGCTCTCACCTCACATGTCATAGCTGAGTGAAACCACAGTGACTTGCCACTCACCTGGGGTCACACACCTGTTAGCGGCCATAGTGGCACTGTGCCCCTGCCCTGCTTGGGGGTGGGGGGGCTCCATCTGGCCCCTGCTTGCATCCCTCCCCCAATCCCATTTCCACACCACAGCACAGTTATTTTGTGCTGCTAGCAGGAGCAACAATGTAAGGTTTGTATGTTGGTAATTTGTTACCTAGAAGGCCCACAGTGTCTCTAGATTTCTGGCATATTAATAAAAGAGCTGCTGCTGTGTAAAAACAATGAACAAAGTGAGGGATGTGAGAAGCAGGGTGTGGCAGCTGTCGGGCGAGATGCTGACATTTCTGCCCCAGAAGCTGGCCAGGGACCTCAGTAGGTTGACAGCCTCCAGCTGCTGTACCCTTGGTCCACCCTGGCCCCTGCCAAGGTTGTGCTGGCCAGTGCAGTTGATGGAGCACCACAGGCCCTAGAGCCTGGCCATTTCCCCACGCAGGACCCCTCTCATGGGTACCTGCATGGGGGCTCTCAGCAGCGCTGGCAAACATGGTCTCAGCTGTGCTGTGGCTTGAAGCTTTTCCTACTCGAGCACCTCCTTCCTTCTCTCTGCTCATAGGGCTCTCCCCACCATCAATCTCCTACATACCTTTTCCTGTCGTGACCTCGCTTCTCAGGACCGAGTTGACAGTCTTTTGACAGAGGGCCCTGTCTGCAGGGATGTCATACAGGGGTGGCTTTAGGATGAGAGCTGCTGTCATTGTTCCTTATTTCTATGTGCCTTAAAGTATTTTATTGGAATCCTTTGGCTACAACCAAGTCCTGTCTAAGATGAAGGGAAAACTGTTCAATTGATATTTAAGTACTCTAAGATTTCCAGGCATTGCCTCCCTCCCCCAATAAGTTGACAGCTGATGGTTAATGGAGGAAAGTTGTGTGTTCTAAACTTCCTCCCACCACCCCTGGAGAAGGGATGTTCTTGTCTTAGTCAAGTCCCTAGTGGCCGGGGAGAGACAAGACTCACGGCTGTTGAAGAGTCCATTCTCTTGGAAGCTTTCCCTGCTGTGTTTTACAAATGAAAATAGAAATTCTGCACTTTGGCCCCTTTGTCTCAGGTGATTCTCCATCATCATCATCATCATAAGTAAACATTGGCCTCTGAGCCTGCAGTCTTCTGATGTGGCTAACGGGGCTGGAGGACGTGAGGACTGGTGATGGAGTTGCAGAGTCCCGGGTGGCTAGAATCCCGCTGGTTTCCAAGCCCCTCGGTGGCTGGGGGCTATAGTGGGTGTATCCTAATCTCCAAAGACAGATGTGGGATGGTGCCAGGAATCTGTTTTAAAAAGCTATTGGTGTGTTTGATAACCATTGTTGTCAAGGTTGGGGCACTGGACTGTGGGAGTCAGGGCCTGGAGCCTGGCTGGCAGCAAGTCTCCAAACTCCTTTTATAAATTCCTTCCTTGCTGACATGGTCTGCCATTCCCTAGGAGTCTCCACGAACCAACCAGCCAGAGGGGAAGGAGGACGGTTCTCTGGACTCTGAAGCTGCCAGTCCCCCGACTCCCGGCAAGCTCTTCAGCCAAGGTGCAGACAGCAGCCTGAGTAGTGCCCATGGCAAAGGGCGAGAGGAAAGAGGGCCGAGCTCTTGGCTCCCAGAGAAAGCAAAGAATGAGAAGAGTGATCCTGGGAGTTCTAGAAGCCTGGTGATCCCTGGTGTGGACCCTGTGGGCGAACAGCCTGCCAAGGCCAATACAAAAGAGGCACCAGAGGAGCAAGTGGAGGTCAGGGAAGAGGATCTCAGGAAAGAAGAGGCAGCAATGGAGCCAAAGAAGGAGGCTTCTGCCCCGAAAGAGAGCAGATCCGACATCAGTGAAGTAAGTCCCTTTGTCCCACAGGCAGTTGATGCCCGCACCCCTCCGCTGCTCTCAGGCCCTCTGCAGACACCTGTCCCTGTGTGTTTGTTACTGAGGCAGGAAAGTCATCTGCAGGCCCTGCAGTGGGCTGTCAGCATCAGCCAGAGCCCTTAATTGTGACAAATATGCCCAGACCTAGTAGGCAGTAAAATTTTGACTGAAATGCCAAACCTGCTGGCACTAGAACTTCGGAGCAGAAATGTGCTTTTCCATGGCACCCTCCTGGGGTAGTCATGTCTTCTGCTTCCTTCCTCCTTCTGTTTCATGCCTCCCCCTTCTACTTCTTGACGTCAGTCGTGGCTGCAGCAGCATGAATTCCCATAGAGAGAGGAGAATGCTAGGAGTGGGGTGGGGGACATCTGAGAGGGTCCTGACCCAGCACTGGTCACTTAAGTTACAAGGAGATGCCCATTGACTTCTGTGGCTCTTACTGAACCAATCCAAGCTCAGGAGTGGTTGCTTTGGCAAGACGAGGCAGATGACCCAGATGGACAGAAGCAGTTCCCTGTAGGAGAGCCTTTGGCATTTTCTACTCTATACCCATTAATCCACCTGCAAGTAGATGATGAGAGGATTCGTTTAAAGAGCTTGTAGCTATTTTCTGGAGAAGATAGTCTCAATTTGCTTTTTAGGATAGCTTCAAACCTCCCCTTCTGCTACCTTTCTAAGCATCTCTACTCTGCTTCACGAGGCTCTCCTTACCCCTGGAAATTTTTGTGAACCCAAGTCCAATGTGGTTGTGCTTGTCCATACTCAGCTGGGCTGAATGACCTGAGTGGGTGGGAGGCAATGAGAGAGTGCGGGGGTCCACAGGACTCTTTCAGTTGTCCATAAGAGGGGGTGTTGTGTGGGCCCAGCCCTGTAGTGGCACCACTGTCTGAGCAGAATTCCCTGGGCGGTGACCCTGAGCTCGCTGTGCTCTGCCCGGGGTGATTTCTTTGTGGGTCTTTTTTTTTCTCAGGAGTCAGAGATTAGTGACCACGTGAAAGACCTACAGCTCTCAGACGCTGCTGCCTTTGACCCCAAGTCCTTCTTTGGCCTGGTGAGTCTGAAATGAGGGCCAGTAAGTGGTAGCGAAGACCATGGTTTGCAAGTCCCTGTGTTAATTTGTCTCTAGTGACATAGCTTGCCAGTGGCAAAGCCGGATTCAAATTTGGGTCTTCTCTAACTCCAGTTTCTTGGCCAACTAAGGATAACACTGGCTACTGTGTAGTTTTGTTGTAAGAAGAAAATGAAGTGAAGGATGTCAAGCATTAGCATGTAAACATGAAGTCAATATCAGCTCTTAGTATCAATATTATGGCTGCTGTGTGAACAGCCTGTGAGATCACGCAAGGTCATCGCCTCTGGGCTCTAGCAGGAACATTACATAAGTTTAGGAGGTTAGAGACCGGGTGTGTGTGTGTGTGTATGTGTATTTTTGTGTATGGGGTCACTGAGCTGTGGTGAGGAGCAGTCCTTGGGCTCTGGTCAGAGGGATGCTGTAGTTTCATTTTCGAAGTTTAGACTTTGTTCTGGAATGCCAAAATGCATGGTTTCTTTGTCCCAGACCTTCCGCCCAGCCTGCTGTATTCCAGCTTCATTTGCCAGGTCTGCATCTAAGGGGAGTAGTTTGGGGTGCTTTTTGGCAGACGTTACCTCTAGCAACCATGCTCCATCTGTTTGGACGAGGCAGATCAAAGGGAAGGGATTAGTGGGAGAGGGTCAGGGATGAACAGTAATGATACGAGGGGGTGCAGAGGAATTAGCAGGCTGTGTGCTCTAGCCCCTCACTGAGTCATGGGCTTAGGAGGCAGATGGCAGCTGCATTAAGTGGAGTAGAACTCAAACTGCAAGGAAAATGACACCAAAAAAGAAAAACCCCCAAGCTAGGAAGGAAGGCAAAAAGTCAGGGTTGGCAAAAACTCATGAAGCACAGCTATGTATGTAACAGAACTCTTTGAAGCCAGGGCTCCGGCCTTCTGAAGGCACCACCAGGTAGAGAAATGTACCCATCGGCATTTTTCTTCTCTATGGGAACGGGTGGAGGAAGGCACGGACGCCAGGTCAGACCTTGGCTGGGCATGCCACCATTTATCCGGGCTGATGATGGAACTGTTCCTATTAGCATTCAGTCAGGTAGCAATCCTTCACTGTAGACTTGGGGAAGGGGGAGGTGGCTCATGGTCCAGTGGCAGCCAGAGGGCAGCAGGGACCTGGCACCCATGTGGCACATGCTGCTTCTCCCCAACAGAGACCTGTGGGTTGTGCAGGGGAAAAGAACCAAGTGGGAGGAGCCCGCCAAATACCACTTCTAAGCTGCCCACAGGTCTGCTAGGCTTTTTGGTTTCTCTGCTGGTGCCCTGTTGGGCACTGGGTGAGGGAGACAGAGCTGGAAAGTGACATGTGTTATAGAACTTGGGCTTTGGAGTCAGTCCAGGGCACATCTGACCCACAGTTCCATTGCTTCTGAGCTGTGTGACCTTGGGCAGAGGACATGTGCCGTCAAACCTGCGTCCTCTCTCTGTGAGATGAGGATAAGAGGATCAGTCTCATGGGGTTATTTTATCCCCATAATTTTATTGTGAAAATTTTCTATCATATGGAAAAATTAAAAGAATTTTACAGTGAATATCCAAGTATTTACCACTCAGAGTTGGCAACAAACATTTACTATACTCATGTTACCACATCTTTCCATCTAGTCACTATGATATCAATATTTTGAAGACATTGAAATGTTTAGCACAGTGCCTGGCACATGGTAGGCACCTTTGAGAGGTTTGAGTCAGGGTGGAGGGAGGCCCTGGTGGTAGAGGCAGACCTGATCACCCACCTCTGCTGTCTCTAGGACTTCGGTTTCCGTAGCCGGGTCTCGGAGGACCTGGTGGATGTCACCGTGCTTTCCCCGGTTCTGGATGGAGCCTGTCAAGCGGTGAGTCTCTCTGGATGCTGGCCTAGGACCTCACTTTGGGGATCACACAGAGCTGAGCCATGCCCAATCCAGCGTGCATTTCTGGGGATTCCTTCCTTTGTAATCGTTAAAGGCTGGCCTGTGATGGGGCTTCCCAGCATTCCTGCTTTGCCCATCTGTTGAATTCTGATATTAACCCCCACCCCATCTACTTATCTGTTTAGCTGTTCATTCAGCAACTGAAGTTGACCATCTGCTCCTGTGCAAAATGCTTATAGTCTCTGGATTTCAAGATACTCCTCAGCTTGGCCCATCCCACTTCTGCAGGTCATGCTAGGCCTACCTGCTCTGCACCAGCCAAGCCCACCTGGGCACACCATCCACCCCCTCCTCCACTCTGCCTGCTGGACTGCTTCTCTGTCCCAACAGGCTTCTCTGGTTTTGGAGGCACACTGCCGATGTCACCTCTTCCCCTGCCCCCTTTGCTCCCTTAGTGATGTTGCTTTTGCTTTATGGTTCTTTGTCACCTCTGCCAGATGTAAGCTCTGTGCGGGCATGGGTGACATCTGACCCTTTGTACTCAGAGTAGGATACAAGATGACTCATACACACACCCTGTCCCCAAGGAGCTTAAAGCTAAGAAGATAATTTTTCCTGCTCTTTGGGTTTGCTTAGAAGAGAGAGCTTCTGGCAGTCTGTCTCTATAAGTTTTAGGGAATGTTTGATTTGGCGAAAATGGAAGTTGTTGGTTGAAACAAACATGATGTTCAATGTGCAAAGAGTGCTGGAGACGGAGGGATGTCAGGCTGGTCCTGTCTGTGCCCCACATGTCCCTCTCAGCTCTGGCTGGTAATGCCTTCCTGGGCCACTGTCCAATCACCAGCTCACTGATGGCCTTGATCCCCCTATGCAGCATCAAAGGTCTGTAAAGACACAAAACAGGGCAGGTGAGAAAGGGTTTGGAGCAGGTAGGTTGTGAGGCACTGCTGGCAGCAGATAAGTGGTGGGGCATCTCCACTGCTCTGCATCAAAACCTGACCAGTATCAGAATTACTTGGGGACTTTATGAAAACAGATTTCTTGGTCCTTTCTAAAATCTAATGAGGTCAGCAGCCTACTTTTTGGGTCTTGCCACTTGGTATAAAGCAGGAGCCAGGCCTGCCTTAGATTTGGTCTCATGAGGTGCCCTCTGTGGCAGCCAGCTCAGGGATACTGAGCCCGATGCTGCCTCTCATGACCACATGTGGAGGTGTTCTGGGTGCTCAGGTGACTGGCCACTTGGAGCCATTGTCGAGCTCTCTCTCCAGTGCTTTCCTTCAGGCTGTGGAGGGGGCTGAGCTGCGAGTAGAGATGGGAGAAGGAGCAGCAACCTCTTTGTGGGACAGACACAACCGTAGGCCCAGTCCATCTTCCCCATGGACTCTCATGCATTTACCATTTATGCTGGATCTTTTCCAAGGCCACGGCCAGTGCAGAGGCTTAGAACTGAGCCAAACTATTTTTTCTTCACTTATTTTATACCACTTTTATTTGATATAATTGACAAGGAATAAACTGGACATATTTTAAGTGTCCTATTTGTTAAGTTTTACCATCTGTACCCACCTTTGAAACCATCACCACAGTCAAAATAGTTATCATAATGAATTTTAAACATGGCAAATTTTATAACAAATTACAAAAATGGTCATACAATCACTTCACGTAATGTGGAAGTTCAGTCCTCCACTTCCTATCTCCTTATTCCCACAGGTGGGAACTGTTCTGGTTTCTATTAACATTTTTTTGTGTGCCTTTATGGAAAGTTTTCTGTGCATATAAGCATCTATCTTTTTTTCTATTTATCTTCTTCCCACAGAAATTGGGACTGCGCTGTGGAAACTGCTTGGCAATACGCTCTTTACATTTGAGACTTGACCCTTGACTTAGTGTTATTTCAGATGTCCGTGCTCTTTTTTTTATTGGTTGTGTAGCATTCGGTTTTATGAATGCACTGTGATGGATTGAACTGGGGCCTGAGTCATAAATGAAAACAAAACCCCGGTGCTGGGTTAAGGATGGGGAGTGGTGTCTGGAGCTGTTGTAGCTGGAGGCTTAGACTGTGCAGGCGTCTCCCCTTTCTGTCATGTGCTGATGCAGCTGATGTCCTCAGCTGTTCCTCTGATTCCTTTTCTGTGGCAAAAATGTAGGAATCAGGTAAAACTCTCCTCAAAGAACTTCCTGCCTGGCTGTTTTCCCTAAGCTAGCCCCTTTTCTCTGATGGGGAGTTTAGTTGGGTTTGTAGTAGAAATATGCGTGGTGAACCAAGAAGGAAACAGATAAGACTTTGTCTACAGCTTGTCCTTTCTGACTCAGGGCTCAATCCCCCGGTTTTTGTTATGATCACCCCACTTTGTTACCCATCTTCTATTTGAATTTGTTAACTCAACATTGACCTGTGTGATTTTTTTTTTTCTTGGAAAGTGGGAGCGGGAGCTATCTGCTGAGCTTGGTGTGGTTGGGAGGGAAGACAAGTTGCGAGTTGAGCCCTGGAAGGGGAGAGAGGTGGGCGGGAGGGGGGCTGCTCACACTGCCGCTGTCTGCAGTTCTGCCTGGGCTGATGCGATTTGGAGTGGCAGCCCTGGCAGGGAGCCCTTCTGCTGCGGGCACCGGGAGGCACTCCCAGGCAGCGTTTCTATTTTTAATGTAATTTGGGAGAGCTGGCTTTTCATTCAGGCCCTGCCCTTCCTCGTCCATCCAGATGGCAGAATTGGCCACAGCTGCAGGGGCTTAGGCTGCCAGTGGAGAGGTGTGGGGGGTGGTGGGCACAGGGATGGGGACGCAGTGGTGCACCAGCCTGGCCGGAACCCCTCCCGGGAAGACGGAGTGAGCTGTCACCCGCCCCACCTTTCCCGTTAACCCTGGTGTCCCGGAACAGACGGGGCTCCTGTCAGTGAGACAGAAGAGCACGGGTCTCAGAATGGGGACTGGCACTGGCAGGGTTTTTTTTTTTTTTTTTTTTTCCTTTGTCTTCGGCGGGGAGAGGGAGAGGAGTGTGAGTAGAGGAGCTAACGGTGGCACGCCTTCTGTGAGCCAGGAGTCGGGCTTCATGCACGTGATCTAATTTAATCCTCACAGAGGTCCCGTGACCTGCAGTTTACCATCCCATTTTGCAGTGGAGGGGACAAACTCCCAGGGAGAAAATGCTAGAACAAAGGGTTGGTTCCAGGCCAACTACACCGCTATACCCCTGTGGCTCCACCTCTGCAGAGAACGTTTGAAGTAATCAAGTATAGTCCTCTTTCCACCAGTTTGCTGAGTTTGCCTGTGCGGGTAGGCTTTCAAATGAGTGTTCTTTTGACTGGATGGTGGAGTCCCTGACCACAAAGGGACATTACTGTCTACTGATGGGGCCTGGGTACTTGGTGGGGCTCGGAATGGGGCAGAGGAGCACTTGGCCTTTCCCCCTTTCATCTGAAGAGCACCTGTTTCTCATCAAGCCTCCCTTTGTCCAGGGTCCTTCCCCTTTCATGTACTGGTCTGCTGCCCCCAATTCTGTCACTTCACTTCAGCATCTCCCTATGGCATTGGCACTGGAGGCCTGGGGCCCCTGTGAATTTGGGGTGTTCATGGATGTCTCCAATTTTTCTATAACAGGCAGTGCAAGCTTCTAACAGCAGGAGGCAGGATTTTCTTTTCCACCCTGTTCTCCCTTAGCCTCTGGCTTCTGGCTCCGCACACAGTAGCTGTGGTGTGTGACTCATCCTCTAGGCAGCAAGACTGGCACTGGAAGCAGCTGTGAGCCTGGGGGCTTAGCCAGAGCCCCAGGAGGCTTCGTTCTGTGGTGGACAGGCTTTTCCTTCTGTGTCCCAAGTGTCCCCATCCCCTGGAGAGGCACCTGTCATTGCTGCCTCCTAGGTGCGGTTAACAGTCAGGGGATTGAGGGACCTAAATGCAAACCCCTCCACCATCCACCTTCCGTTGCTTCTTGCCAACAGGCCCAGAGATTGGGAAGAGAAGACAAGGATGATAGCCAGTCCAGTCGAAACGAGCGGCAGAGCCAGCAGTCCAAAGGCTTGGAGAGGTACAGTAGTGGGAGGCTGCCCCCAGGGACATACGGCATGGTGTGGATTTGAGCATAATTCCTGGCTGTGGTCTGATGGTTCATTGTGTTCCTGCCGGAAGGCAGGTGATAAGCTGACTGTTACCTTTGTAGAGTCTGGATGTGTGCATTAGCAAAGTCTGATTCTGCACCGAGACAGGAACACGCTGCTGGGTGCATTTGGTGGGACTTTGTGCACGTAGCACCACTGAGAGGGCAGGGCTCTGTCCTCTTCACTGGGTTGCATTAAACTATGTGTGTGCCTGGCCCTAGGTGAGGGCTGGAGGAGCCTGTTGGAGATCTGGGGAGCCATGTTGGAGGGTGGCTAACTCAGAGCCCTGAGCCAGGGCCCTGCTGCATCTGAAATGACTGTGGCTGTAGCTGGGGGGTGGGAGGGTGGGGATGGTGTGGTGTGTGACTCCCAGCTTCTCAGGCCTAAGCCCCTAAGAGAGCATCTCCTCTCCAGGAAGGTGAAGGGAGATGGTCATTCCTTCTGGTCCTTGAAAAGCTAGCAGCATTCTTCCTTAAAGCTACAACTTCATACATTATCTATAGTCTGACCATTTGAATCTGACTTCTCTTTTATTTCCTATTTTCTGCCCAGTTTTACCATCCCTCCCTGGCCACAGTGCTGGTACACTCTGGGTGTGGACATACCTGTGAGGGTGTTCAGCTTTCATTGCTGGCCAAGCAAATGCAGCTCGGGGACCTGGGAAGGCTGTGAGCATGGGGGCTTAGCCAGAGCCCCGGGAGTCCAGGCAAAGAGAGTACTCGGTGGTGGTGCCTTCCTGCCCTGCTGACTACTTTGCCCTTTCTTAGTCTCCATGGGTGCGGGGGCTGGCTCTGGGGTCCAGCCTGGGAGGAGGAATGGGCCTTGGAACACACCCTACACTCCCCAGTTCTCTCTGTGCTCTCCAAATAGAGGGGCCTGACTCTGCTACTCTGCTCTGACCAGGTTATCGCCTCCGCTTCTGCATGGAGAGCGGCTCCGGAGTCCCCTTCACAGCCAGACCTCCAAAGAAGGGTCACTGCAGCCCCCTGAAGACCAGGCTGAGCAGAAGGGAGCAGAGGAGCCTGGGGAGGACTCTGGAGGCAGCCCCATCTCACCCGTGATCCTGCGGAGGTAAGGGAAAGGCAGAAGCCTCCTAGGGTGGTGGCGGCCCTGCCCTGAGTGTAGTTGGTGTGTGTGCAGGGTGTGAGGGTAGGGGCGTGCAGCTGACCTGCAGAGCCGGGGGAGCTGGCTGGGTTTGCAGGCTAGGCAGCAGCAACAGAGGTTTTCGTACAGGAGCTAGGAAAGCTGTTGTTTCTTGTCCGCAGGCTACTGCTAAAGTTGGGTACACCGTCTGTTTAGGGTTGTTCAGAAACTTTTGAATGAGGAAGCATCCCTTCTGGCCCAGCTGCTCCCTACCAGGGGCTGGGGCAGGGTTTGCTGTCCCTGCTGGGGCAGTGTGTGTGTCGGGGCACGTTTCTCCCAATCACCACTCTGCCAGCCCCCTCCCTCCCAGTCACCATCCCACCTCATCATTCAGTAAACCCATGTGGAGCCCTGCTGTGTGCAAGGCTCCAGGAAGAGAGGGGTACAGAGCCCGGGTCTCCCAGAGGCCAGCTGAGAGGACCTTTGCCCCCAGCCTGCTCCAGAGCATGGTGTGCTTTTCCTAGTTCTGTTCCCGCTGGTAAGAGGGGTGCTGCTGTCAGAGCCCGTCCTGCTGGAATGAATCAGTGGGTGAAGCTGAGTGGCAGTGCGTGTTGCCAGCATCCACGGCCCCTGCTGTGTGAAGCGCGCCTCCTTGGGTGCCACCACTGTTTCACGTCCCACCGGTGTCGCGGTTCCTAGGTTTAAACAGCCCAGGAAGAGGTGGGGAGGGAAGCGTGCAGTCTAAGATCCGGGGTCAGGCGGCTTTGTAGGCGCTGCCTCCCTTGTCCCCAGCACAGCTCTGATGGTGAATGAGCTTCCTGCCAGCTCTCACACGGTTGCTTCATTATTGCTGTCAAGGGAGGAGAGCCCAGGCCCACCTGCTGCCCGTGAGAGGGGCGTGGAGCAGCCCTCCCAGGCTGAGGAGCCGGGCCCTGGGCAGGAAGAGGCAGAGGAACCTGAGGAGAAGCCAGAGGTGTAAGGGCCACGTGTCATGTGTGTCTCTGTCCTCCGTGCGCGGGTCTTGCTTTGGTGCCGTCCGCTTGGGTGGTGGGAGGGACTGTGCCTGCTCCCGTCCAGGGTGGCGGGTGGGAGAATGAACGTATCCTTAGTTCTCTTGCTGCTGTGAGAGCCCCACACAGCCCTGGTCCCAGATCCTGGTGTGGGGTTGGCTTAGCTCCTGAACAAAACTTGGGGTACGAGGGTGGAGGTGAGGGTGAACCTCCCAGCTCATTAGCAGAAACACGGTATGTCATGTTTTCCCCTGTGTCACGTACAATTTTTTTTCTTAAGGAAAAATTTATTGAGGTATTGATATGCCCGCAATCATACACATCTCAACCACATAGTTCATTCTGTGCAAAATGTCTACACCGTGCACCTACCACTGGCGCAGAGGCAGACCATTTCCATCCCTGAACGTTGCCTTGTGCTCCTTCCCTCTCAGTCCACTGGCCCCAGGCCCCGTGCATCTGTTTTCCCAGCTCTCCGCCTCCTTGTCAGGGGAATTGTGCAGTGTACCGTATATTCCTTTGTGCCTGGGCTCAAAGTTCACCTCTGTTGTTGCACCAAGCGCTTCTAGAGTTGAGAAATCATGTAGCTTTTCTCCTCCCATTCCCACCTTCCCCTCCCTCACCCCTTTTCCAGTTAAGGAAACACTCAGAGAGGCAAAGGGATTTGCCCAGGCTCTCGCCTCTAGTCCCTAGAGCCCTTGGCTTCTGACCTTTAGTCTGCAACAGTGATTAGACCACTCTTCCCTCTGAACTGCAGAACAGAAGGATCGAGAGTCCTCAGCACTCACAGGCGTGGCCCTGAGAGCCAGCAGGGCACCTGTACTCACATGACCTGTCGTCACCACAGCACTGCAGGGGCGATGTGGGGAGGGATCGCCCCATTTTCCAGGTGGTGATGCACCCTGCAGTGACCTTGAGACATGCTATGGCTTTCCCAAGTCTCCTTGGTGGCTGTGGACTACCAGATCAGGGTCCTTTCTGCGAGTCCAGTGTGGTTGAGAGGACCTTCTGGGAAGAGGCTCTTCCTGGGGAAGGGAAACTGGGCAGGAAGGCTTCTCCTAGCTGCCTTGGCTGATGAGCCTGCTCCATCCTCAAGCCTGCCCCTTGAGGGTCTCAGAGACACTTCCCTTGATCTCAGAGTTACTGTCTACACGTACCTTAGCAAATGTCTCCTGCTCTTTCCTTAATTTTTACACCCCATAACTTCCTTATTTTTAATCTTTACAGCAAATTGGAAATGAATTGAATTCCTGAGTTTTGTGGGGAGTAACTCTGTGTCTCATTGTACCTGTTAATTTATGGATGTGACTGAGTGACAACAGGGAGAAGTCAATGCCACTGAAGAAAGAATTTATGGCTTACATTTTCAGAGAGAAGAGGGCTCACCACACCACACAGGCCCACAATGGGAAGGACCAGGGCTGGTCAGGAGGCAGAAGCAGCAGCAAGAGAGAGCATGGTCCAGAGCCATTGTTGGGATTTTTATGGGAAGGAGTGGGTGAAGCAGGGTAAGTACCCCAAGTGAGTAGGATTGGCTTGTTTGAATATTGTGGTAGACTTTGGGCTGCTCTAGTTGCTGGTACCTGGCCCTGGGCTGCTGAAGGTAGGGGGAAATACTGGCTCGGTGTGGGTCAGATGAGGAAATGGTTGAAAATGAATGGTGACAGGCACACTCCCTTTGCTCTCCTTAGAGATGTGGCTCGTCCTGAGAGGGGCAGTCTTCTCGACCAGCAAGCCTTTTCAGGTCAAAACATCATGAAAAATAGAAAATAGATAACATGACTGTACAGTCTTGTCACCTTTTATAAATGTCAAACTGAATCAGAAGGAATTCTGAGCAAAGGGCAGGCCGGTGACAGTAGGCAGGGCTAGAAGCTGCCACTGCTGTGCTGGGAGGCCCGGTCTGGGAAGCAGGTAACCTCCTCTTTGACATCCCAACATGTTGAAAGCGGGGTCTGGTGTGAGAGGGTAAAGGGACTAAGAGCACCGTGTTGTTGAATGCGGGAGAATACGAGAGCTCTTCCCATCCCAGTTTTAGTGGTGGTACCACCATTTCCCTTCCCTCCGTCCCCCCAACCCCCTCCCTGCCTGTTTCCCCTCCTTGCCTTCCTGCACATGTGCAGTCTCAGAGCTACGAGGCGGCCAGCCTCCTGTTGGCCATGCCCTGGTAGAAACTGGGTCTCCCTGATGCTGACATCTGAGCAGTGACCTCGAAATCAGACCTGCCCCGTCCTCTGGAGCCTGCAGCGCCCCAGGCATTTTGCTGCTCTCTCGGGCACGCTGCTGGACTAAGCTGGGCATTTGAAATCCTCGATCTTTAAAATCGGGCTGGGAAGAAGAGGCCCGCTGGAAACCAGCCCCGTTTGCCCGTGTGCCAGGAGCGCGAGCAAACCCAGTGGCGCTTGTCCCCTGGGCACACGCTGCCAGGCCGTTTGATGTCCCATCTTTCTGCAGCATCTGTCCCTAGGGCTCCACATAGCTACGCAACCCACAGGGGAGAAAAACATTAAAAGGTACCATGTCAGGGAAAAAAGATGTTTCAGCCAAGGTTGGAAATGAGTTGGAGGGTTGATGAGGCGGAGAGCTGCGGGGGGAGGCTCTGGGAGGGCAGGATCCTCAGAGGAGGTGGGGAGACTTCTCTCTATCTGCAGCTGTTGGGCTGTGTCAGGGGACTGAGGAAGCTGGGAATTGGAAGGAGGGAGGAAATGGATTTGGGGGAATTTGAAGGCCTAGCTCAAGATTGCTTCTGGTCTGAATTATAATTTTAGGAAAGGGGAAGGAAAGACTCTAATGGAATTTCAGAGACATCGGTAGCCTTTTATGTCTTCCTTCTCTTTTTCTGTGGTCTCACGAGATTAAAATGGAATTCCAAAGCCCTTGCTTTCTTCTGTTGTTCTAATCTGATCCCGCCCACTGCCTTCCATCTGCTGCATTGCCAGCTCTGGAGCGAGAAGGGGGTTCTGCACCCCCAGCAGGGGGTTGGGAACCTCTGTGGGACTCTTGCCCCAGCCCTCCTTAATTTGGGTGGTGCCCACATGTTACTCCTGAGGTCGACTGGGCAGTCGTGCCAGGCCTGCAGCAACCTGGCACCAGGGAGAAGACTGGTGGTTGTGTGGCAAGACCAGTTTCTAACAGGCGACTCTGGGAACCTGGCAATGCAAAGTGGCCTTTAGGAAAACCACTCTGGAGGGGAAATACTTCATCCTGCTTATGCTTTCATTGTTCACAATGTTTTTGGCTTTCCTGTTTGGGTATTTCCTTCAAGAACCAGAATACAAGCAGCATAACAACCTTAAGTACTTTACAGCCTTTTCTTACCACCCACCTTATACATCCAGGTTAGCTCTGAATTTCTCTCAGCCATTTCCAAACATTGACGTTACTCTCAACAGATGAAAATGTGGCCTCCACAGGGAGCTGTGGATCATGGCATTCCTGTTGTCCTCAGGTACTCTCTGTGGCTAAGGGAGGGGTCTCCTGCCTGGCACCTGGTCCCCATGGACTGTTCTAGGTCTCAATGCTAGGGGACATGCTGCTTCTCCCACTGGCTCAGAGGCATTGGCCCTTTTTCAATTAGGAGCACAGAGAACCTCTAAGGACTTCCCAAACTGCTGGCTGGAGCCCCTAGCAGGGAGAGTCCTGTGGGGAGATGAAAACAGGGCCATGAGCCATTGTAAGAGGAACCATCAGGGACAGAGCTTTGTTCTCCCCCTGCTTTTGAGCCACAGCTTCAGGTTCTCACCTCGTTCCCCAATTTTCCAGGTCCCCTGAATGCCTGCCATGGGCTGCCCTTCTCCCTGGGTCCTTGAGGCCTCCCATAGCCACAGAGGGGCTTTTCCTAGACAACAGATGCTGCCTGTGTCTTTGAGAGGAGCAGCCTTACTGCCCATCCTTGGGTGACTCAGTTTGCATGTGTGATTCCTGATCATGGCCCTCCATGCGGGTGCCATAGGTGATGTTCTGTCTGTCTAAACCCCGATGCCAGAAGGTGGATGGGTATTAAATGTAGTGAAATTCTATTTCCCTCCCTCAACAGGAGACTTTCAGAGCCTGCAGCTCCCCCAACACAGCTCTCAGAGACCTCCCTGCAGACCACAGAAGCAGCAGCAGCTCAAGAGCTTGAGCAAGACCAGAGGTGGCTCCTGGAGTCGAAGCAGGAGAATATGCAGCGACTGCGGGAGAGGCTGTGGCAGGAGGAGGAGGAGGAGGAGGAAGAGGAGGAGGAGATAGAGATACCCCAGTTTCACCAGCAGAAAAAGTCTTTCAGGTACTGCCCTCCCCTTCAGCAGGCTCCTGGGCTTCTCTGTGGCCTGGGGAGCAAGATGCCCACTTCCTGCTTTGGGTGCCCGTTCTCCTGCCAAGACCATTCCTTGGTGGCCTGCGCAATGGACTCCCTGGCCAAGGCTCCCTCTTGGGAGGGAAGGGAGTTGGGAGACATGATAATAGGGGAAGTAGCTGATGTTTTCTGAGAGATTACATTGATCCATTGATTTATATAAACTATATATATATATGTATATACATATATTTGTTTAATTCTCAAAACAGCTCTTATGAGGAGTTATCAATCCTATTTTATTGTGTCTGATCAAGATGAGCAGCTGAGTCCCAGAAAGGTTAAATAACTTGTCTGAGGTGTTGGAGCTAATAAGCAGCAGAGCCTAGGCCAAGCCAGGCAGTTCATCTCTTCACTGCTACATCTTCCTCCCTTGGAGTCAGCCCTCTGGGGACCCAGTGAGGTTGGTAGGGACTACGTGTGAGGGGCTCTTATCTCAGAGCCAGACAGTTTCCTTTGGCTGATAGGAGAACCCAGATAAGACCTTTAAACCTGGGCAGAGCCTGTGCCTGTGTGGCTGTATGTTTGTATGTGTAAACCAGTGAGAGGCTCATATAAGAAAAGGCAGTCCAGGGCTGGGATAGTGGCTCCAGAGTCACCTGGTCCCGGGTGTCCTTTAATCTCTGCCATCTTCAGTACTGGTTTTTACTCCCAGTATCTCTTCAAAGTCCATTGTAGCTGCTGGTCTCCAACCATTGTATCTGTGCTCCAGGATAAATAGGAATAGAGTACAAAAGGGGCCACCTTCTGGCTCATTCTGTCCCTTTAAAGGAGCTTGCCAAGGACCTTTGCCTGAGGACTTCTGCTCATGTGTCAGCAGTATCCCCTAGTTTTAAAGGAGACTGGGAAATGTCGTGCTTTACTTGGGCCTCTTTACCTGATAGAATGAAATTAGGGAACTATTAGTGAGGAAACTGGATATTGAGAATGTAATGAGCATCCCTGGCACTGGCCTGCGATGGGAAAGGGACTTACGGAAATGTATTTAATGTATTGGATTTACTTGGCAATTTGACTGAAGGCTAAATTTTGTCCTCTTGGAAAAAACATCCGAGAGAGATAGAAAATTATCCTTCTGTCATGCATAGCAAACAAAGAATGTATAAAATACGTATGCTTAATGTAGAGGAAATAAAACCAACACCCAACTATCCAGAAGGTGAGGGGTATTCTCTCTCATTAGCCCAATTAGGACCCACGGACCTGGGGTCTATCCTTAAATCACTCTTTCTGGACCTCCTGCCAGGAGGATGCCACAAACAGATCTCCCTACCACATCCTCCTCTTCCAGCCAACTGAAACTTGGGGCAGGGCCCACCCAACAGGTATGAATCAGCCCAGGTGGGGAGCGATGCCGAAGAGAAACTCCTGGTGGTGTTTCCTTCCAGCCCAGCAGGCTTGTCTCTGCCGGCCACCCTGGGCTTGGCTGACTGTGTGCACCATTCTTCCTCCAAATCACCTAGGTCCAGAAAAACCTTCCAGTGTCCCTCTTAGGATGAGGGTGAGACCCCATGCCAATGTGTCTCATTCAGGGCCTGCATAGTTGCTCAGTAAATGGCAGCTTTTGTTCTTGTGTTCAGTTGAATTCAGTGGAGCTTCAGCAGTCCTGAGTGATTTCTCTGGATAGTGCTTGCCTGATTCTTCAAGATAGTGCATCGTGAGAATGCTGTTTCTGTTTACATAGGTGCCCTTTTGAGGGTTGGGCTTCTTTTCTGGGAAACTTCCACTTGGTAGAAATTTCTGGAAGCCAGAGCTGAACTGATCTTTTAGCATGTATTTTTTGAATGAGAAGGCAGGCAAGAGGAGAGGCAGACTGACTCTTAGTTCCTTTAGTTGTATAATGAAAGGATTGAGTGTAGTTGTGAGATGAAGAGAGAGCTATAAAATGAAGGACATGTCCTTTTCTAAAGTCCCTTCCAGCTTCTGGCATTTGGTGGTACTAGGTATAAAATTCAGCCATAGGACAAAGAGAAAGGGTTTATGGGGGAATCTAGAAGGAAGGATTTGTGCTGATCTCATTTTCTGTCATAATGGAAGAGAGTAGTGGTGCTGATAACTTGAAATAGAAAATGATCCTAAGTCTTTTTTGGATTTGGAATTCACTAGAGGAGCTTTTCCAAGAAATTGTCATCTGAATCATGTTTTCTGAGGCTTGAGTTTCTCAAGTACACAGCCCTGGGTCATGTGGGGCTTTGCGAGAAGACTGTGGTTTGCACAAGTAGGAGATGTCCCTTTGGTATGAAATGGTTGCCACTGTAGGTGTGTAAATAAGACGTCCTTACCAATAATCACACTTGCTTAGAGTTGGGGGCAGGGTGATGCATGTTCATTCAGCAAGCATTTGTTAAGCCTCTATTTCATGTTAGTTACTGTCTCCAGCACCTAAGATATAACATATTTTAAGACAAGATTCTTTCTCTGGAGAGGATTAATGATGCATTATGAGGGATGGTGGCGGGGGATAAGAGTCCCTATATAGTGTGATGGGAACAGAAAGACTGATGAACTTGGAGTTGGGAAGACCTCTCTGAGAGGAGGAAGCTGGGTGAAGATTGGATGTGGGTTTTGGCTGGTAGAAAGGGGAGTTCTCGGTAGGGGTCCCAGCATGAACAAGTTGGCAAATTCAGGAAGAGTGTGGTGGGACTTAGAGTTGGCTCACTCGATGTGGCTAGAACAGAATCTGTTGGGCGAAAAGTGGAAGGATTTTAGCAAGTCAGGTGAGGGTCAAACCATCTATCCTTGAGTGAATGCCATATCCAGGCAAACCTGTTGGCAGAAGGCAGCCTTTGGAAGAAATGCTGTTCTGGGATCAGGCAGCCTGTAATTTGCTTCCTGTGGTAAAGGGCAGTTGGTGTTCACGGTGCCCTCTTTACCCAGGGAAGTATTACAGGGAGGCAGCAGGCCCCAGAGGCTGAGGCTAGACTTGTCTTTAAATATCGGAAGCTTCTCAGGCAGGCTACGGGCTATTGGAGGCTGAGAGCCAGGGATTATGGATAGAAGATGGAGGATCTTGTGGTCCCTCTAATAAGACTCACCACAACAACCTAGTTCCCTGAAGGAGCAGCTGCAAAAAGGCGCTGAGACAGAGGAGACACGGATGAGAGAGAAAGAAAGCCAGAGGATCTCCTGGCTCCGGGCCCGGGTCCAGTCCAGCACAGAAGCTGGTGAAGGCCCAGTCAGGTGAGTGCCCACTTTGAGCTGCCCAGGCCTGCACAAGTGCCCCGAGTGCATAGGCCTGAGTGCCCTTTCTGTCTGCCCAGGGCCGAGCAAGAGGCTTCTCTGCAGAGGCTGAGAAAAGAGCTGGAATTTCTACAGAAGGCTGAGGGGGTCAGCTTGGAACAGACAAACCGGCAAATGCTAGAGCATCTCAGGGAAGATGTGGAGGCCTCGGAGAAGAACGAGCAGACTGCCCTGAGTGCTGACAAGGAGAAGGCTTTGCAGCAGCTGAGAGAGCAGCTGGACGGGGAGAGGAAGGAAGTGAGCCCGTGGAGTGGGTCCTCCCTCTCTGCTCTGTGCCTGGGCTTCCAGGGCAGGGGCTGAGTGTGAAGGAAGAGGGAGGGCCAGCCTTGGGCCTGCAGGATGGGGAGCCAGGAAGACAGAGGGTGTCCGCACGGGTGGGCATGGGGGATGGTGGGCCTGTTAGTCTGTTTGGACCTGATTATCTCAGGTGCCAGCCTGTCTCCCTGATACGGATCTAGGGGTCCTTCCAGGGCTGGGTCAGGACAGCAGCAGCTGGGTACTGTCAGTGGCAGTGAAGGCTTGTGGGAAAATGGCCTGTGGATTTGGGAAGATTTCATGACTGGAAAACTGAAAGGCAGACCAGGGGTCCTGATACCAGGGCGCCCTGTCCCTGTGGGGCAGCCGTGATTACCTTTCTCCTGTCTGAGAATGAGGTTAGCACACTTGGAGCAATTCCTTCTCCTTTTGTCTTTGTTCCTTGTCCTGACAATCCCATGGTCTTTCTCCCAGTAAGAGGCTGCAGTAAGTAGCCATCAGGCTATGAGAAACTGCTTTCTTTTGATGAAGGGTGGCGCTTCAGCTCTTGGGCAAGGAGAAGCTGTAGCGAGGTGGGGGAGCGCTTCTCTGAACTCAGGAAGCGCGAGTTAGAGCCCCAGCTCTCCTGCTTGGGCCCTATGCACAGGCATGCATGTCGCCTGTGTACCTCTGATTTGGCCGGGGGAGGGGGGCATGGCAGCAGTGCCCCTCCGCTCTGGCCTCCCTGTTTCTCTTCATTTGTCACTTGCAGACTTTAGGGGCTGAGTTTGGAGAGATGAAGTTGTGCTTGTGGTTTCCCTTGTGGCTCCAGGGGATGGGAGATGGTCTCCCTGGCTCTTCCTTCCCCCAGGCTAGGTGCCTGCCAGCCTTCCCTGCCCCGCACCCCTCACAGGTTCTCTGGTGCCCTCTAGGCAGTGGCAGCGCTGAAGAGAGAGCACCAAGCTGAGCTGGAGCGGCTCTCTTCCTCCTTGGAAGCCAAGCACAGAGAGGTGAGCTGCAACTGCCCTGGCCTTTGAGGCAGGGCCTGGGTATCCTGAGCATAAGCTTGAGCTTCAGGACCCATTCACTGCTGTCTGCAGGCAGAAGAGCTTGACCTCCTCCCTGCTGCTGGGGAGGGAGTCTTCCTTTCCCACAGGCCCGTGGGGTTGGGAAGTGACTCTCCCGTGACCACTGCAGTGCTCTCTTAGGGTCACGCTTATGTGTGTTGGGCCTCCTCAGGTGGTCTCTGGCCTCCAGAAGAAGATAGAGGACGTGCAACAGAAAGAGGAGGCCAAGCTGCAGGTGAATCTTGGGTGGGCGGAGCAGAGAGCTCATCAGAAAGTTCACCAAATGATGGAGTACGAGCGAGAGGTGAGTCTGGGCTGCCCCTTGGGTTCCCTGTGTCTATAATGTCTGCTGTGACTCAGCTGGGCCACCTTGCCCCACGGGTCCTCCACTTTGCTTTAGATGGCTCAGCTGGGGCTAGAGCTTCGGGTTCCATTTATTATGCCTCACCTCCCTCTAGGCCGGGTCTTTCTCCATCCTCATGCTCTGTAGGTACGTGGGAGGGGGTGTTGGGATTTGTCATGTATGCGGATGTGTGTGGTGTGTTGTGTATGTCCTGGCCCGTGTGTGGATGCTGTGTGCATGGGGGTGGTGGTGGGAGGTGTGTGCATGTAGCATGAGTGTGATCAGCTCCGCCTCCTCCCCACCCATCCCCGTGCCCGTCCGCCCTGGGTCCTACATGCTGCATCCCTGTCAACTGCCTTGCAGCTCAGTGGCCTCCTGAGAGAGAAGCGCCAGGAGGTAGAAAGGGAGCACGAGAGGAAGATGGACAGGATGAAGGCGGAGCACCAGCAGGTGGTGACTGATACCAGGGAGCAGTATGAAGCCGAGGTGACTTGCCCCGTCATCCTATACTCACTCGTTAGCTCGCTGGAGGCCAGGGGAGGGGACAGACTGTGATCAGGGGTTCAGTTATCTCTGGCCCCCTGCAATGTGAAGTCAGTCTTTGCCTTTGCACTAAGGGGTCGGCTGAGGAGAGGCTTCGTCACTCCAGCAGGCAGGCCACACCTTCCTGTCATGGTCATTACGGCTCACACATACTGAGCTCGTGCGGTGTGCCAGGCCCTGCCCTGAGCCTTTGTATACATTCACTCACTCCCTCCCTCCTCACAGCACGCTGCAGGGTGCAGCTCCACTTTCAAAGTGAGGACACAGTCTCAGAGAGTACAGGCTGTTCCCTAGCTCACCCGGTTAATAAGCAGAGGACCAGGATTCAAGTGCGGGCTGACTCCAAAGCCTTTAATTCTAACCCCACCAACACCTGCCACTAGGGGTAATGGGAGTTCCCAGACACCAAGAAACAGAGTGGCAAGAGCCAAACAATATCAAGACCCTACATGCCCACCCCCAGCCTTTTGCAGTAGCCTCAGTGACCCATGGCGGCTTCACTTGCCTGGATTGGGGGTGTACAGTGGGGTGCTGGCTGACTTGAACCTACAACCGCTGGCACCCACATCTCAGACTATACCATCTTTCTTTGATGAAGTGTAGTTGACTTTCTACCCAAACCAATTCTGGCCATGCTGAAGAATAGTGAGAATTAATAATGACTTCTCCCTCGAGGAAGGAAAGCTGCATATGATGGGGCGGCAGGAGAGGGCAGGCTCCATGGGGGGAGCTCCTCATGGCATCAGACCAGTGTCTGTTTCAGTGACAGAGAGGGAGCGCAGGCTATGGGGGGAACAGCGTGCTATCCCTTTATGTCCACTAGTCTTAGACAGCTTATTGACCCAAGCTGCAGGGGTGGGGTTGTTGTAGCTTCCTGCCAGTGTACCCCTTTTCCCCCTCCCAGGAGAGGAAGCAGCGAGCTGAACTCCTGGGGCATCTGACTGGAGAGCTGGAGCGCCTGCGCAGGACCCATGAGCGGGAACTGGAGACCCTGAGGCAGGATCAGGACAGACAGCTGGAAGACTTGCGGCGGCGGCACCGGGAGCAGGTGGGGGCTGTGGGACGTCACTTGGGGCTCCCCACCCTGATACCTCCACGCAGTATAGTGCAGTGCTGGGAGCAGGACCTGTGGCAGCATCCAGATGGCGCCTGATAGCCTTTGAAGTGGGGGACTCACGGGCCTTCTCCAAGCTGGGGCATCTTTGCTCCTGTGTGTTTTGGAACAGGAAACATCCCCAGATTAGAAGGGTCAGCCCCTCTAGGGTGCTGGGGTTGGTGCCTTTGTCTATCCTTGCTTCCACTGGAAATAAGCAAGATCTGATTGCCAGGGATGCTGCAGGAGCAGGTGGGGGGAGGCCTGAACCCAGCTCTGAGTTCTGGCATGGTAGGGTGGACCAGAGCCTCCTTCCTGCTTTCTCAGGTAATGGCCTTCCTACACCTGTATCTTTTTTCTCCACCTACACTTCTGGGCAGGAAAGGAAATTCCAAGATTTAGAAATGGAACTTGAAACCAGAACCAAAGATGTCAAGGCCAAATTATGTCAGCTGGACATCCAGGTGAGGGAGCCAGGATCTCCGGATGCCTTTGAGCTGTAGCCCCTCCAGGAGAGGGCATGCCTTCCCACCTCTCAGACTTGGAGCTGGCTGAAGGGCGCTTCTTCCTTCCCCCGCAGGAGGAGACTGCCTGGAAGCAGCAGCAGCTCCTCCGCGCGCAGAGGCGGGCTGTGCTGGAGAGTGAGGTCTGTCTGCCACTCCTCCTGTCTTTCCCTATCCCCTTTCCTTCCTTCCAGTGCCACCTTTGTCCACATGATCGCTCTAGGGTTTTGGGGTCCCAAACCTCTTTGGCCGTTATTCTACAAAACGCCCCTCTGTGGACCTCACCCGGGAGCCGGAGGGCTGGGGTGGGGCCCATGCATCTCATGACCAAAGCCCCTTTCCTCCTCTATCCCATATGTCACCAAGGGATTTTGTCTTTTCTTCCATGCCCCCTCCCCCCCAGGAAGCCACCACTACCCAGCAGCATCTGGAGGAAGCAAAGAAGGAGCACAATCACCTGCTCGAGTCAAACCGGCAGCTCCGAAAAATTCTTGAAGAGCTTCAGGCCCGCAAGTTTGAGTTGGAGACCCAGGTGGATCTGCTGGAGACCCAGAGTCAGAGGCTGCAAAAGCACATCAGGTTGTGTGGGCACCTGTGCTTCATACCCCATGCCTCTTGCCTACCCTTTGCCCGCTGCTGTGCATGGGCCTATCGTGGCTGTGACTGTTGCATGTTGTAGCGGGGGTTGAGGCCGGGGGTCCCTAGTTTGACCCTTCATACCCCAGCCCTGTCTCAGGGACATTGATGGGAGTGAAGAGGCAGAGATGGTCCTGCTCTCCCCCTAAGGTTTGGGGCTGGAAGTTCACCCAAGGAGTCCCACAGAAACCTTGTCTGCTTCATCACGTGGCTCTGCCTCCTTACTCATCTTAGCAACCTGGAGGCTGCAGCTAAGAGGAATCAGGACACCTTGAAGGAGCTGGCAGTCGAGGAGAGTAATGCAGCCTCACATTTTGAGCCAGGTCTCCACATTGATGACCTGAGGAAATCCCTTGGGACGGTGAGTATCTCTATGCCTTGAAAGGGATAGGGCAGCAGGGCTGGTCACCTGGAGGGCTCCTGCTGAGGAGGAGTGAGGCCTGCCTCTGCCCTATGCAGGACCATCGCCTCCTGGTCTCAGGCCCAGTGTCCATCTCCATCAGTTGAGTGATACCTATGAGTGATCAGTGCCCAGCAACTGGCAGAGCCACTTGTCTGTACGCCACTGGGAGGGCTTCAGAGCCCCTTGAGCCTGCAGTTACCTGCTTTTGTTGCATTCAGTGGTTATTTTCTACCATGTCCTTAGAACCAGACGAAAGAGGGATCCTGTCCTCTTTCCCAGAGCAAGGAGGAGTTCAACTTGTCCATGGACGGGTGAGTTCCAACAGCCTGTCATCTTTTGGTTCAGTATACTATGCAGGGGTTAGTGTGCCTGCAGCACAGAGCTGGGGTGAGCTGAAGTGACAGTGTTACTAGTGGGGCTTGGTTCAGGGACAGGCCTCCTGGGGGACAGAGGAATCTTCCCTGGCAACCCAGGACTGCCCACTGTGACTGTCAGCCAGAGGTAGGCAGAAGCCAGCACACTGTGTTGCTGATGGAATGTCTGGCCATCTGTCCCCATCAGGTGTGATATCTGTGAGTGAGGGTGGAAGGGCCCAGTGCCAGCCTGCTCTTAGGACCGGCATCTGCTGCGGGAGTGGTTGAGTGGCCCAGAACAGGGGTTCTCAGGGTTTTTGTCTTCCTTCAGTGCTCCTACCCTCGCTTGTCCTCCCAGTGTCCGAGACTTCTCTGCCGATGGGATGGTGCTCCGTAATGCCAAGGATTTCCTGATGCGGCAGACCCCCTCCATACGGAGGCGGCAGACAGCTCTGAAGGTTGCCCAGCAGCAGTGGCGCCACGAGGGGGACAGCAACGCAGCAGGTGCCAAGGCCCTGGAAGACATGTGCAAGGACCTGGAGGTCAGGAGCTGGAGAGAGCCTTCCGAGCGAGGGGCTGGGGATGCCATGGCAAAACTCACCTTTGGTTGGTCATTCTGGAGGCTCCATGAGAATAGTGGTCCCATGGGTTCCGGGGTCACTGGATAAGTCTTCTGTGGCGACCTGACAGGTGATGTGGCTTATACAGCTCTGTGAAGATGAAAGCACCTTATGTTGACATTGGCAATGCACCGTGCACAATGCTTCTGCCTGTCATATACAGGATAGTAGCCAGTGAGGTTTTTAAGACTTTACTTTTCTAAACTCTATAGTTCCACATTTCAGCAATCTTTGAGCAGACGCAGCATAAGACTGAGTTATGTCTGATACCCCAGTTTACAATGACAGTACAGACCCACGGTGCGGTTACCTGGGATCATGGATCTTTGTGCCATTTGAAGGTCGGTCCTGGTCCCTTGAATTCTGACAGTGCTCAGGGCGGGTGTAGATGGAGGACAGGCTTCCAGGGGCCTGTCCTGCTGCTTCCCTCATAGCGATGGTGGCGGTGACGAGAGTGACTATTTGAGGGTGGTAAAGGTGCTAACCTTGTAACAGTTCAGTTTTCATGACCCGATGGAGAGTGGTGCTTCTCTTTTTTTAGATGAGAACCCAGACTGAGAGTTGATTTTTTTCAGGACAACCCAGTGTCGGAGCCGGACTCCGGCATCCTGTGGTTAGTCACCCCCTTTCTTCTCCCTGGCTGCAGGAGGCCAGGCACTTGCATGAGATGAAGTCGGCCATGCAGAAAGGCCAGGACCTGCTGAAGAAGAAAGAGGAGAAAATCAGTCAGCTGGAGTCCTCTCTCCAGGAAGAGGTACAGCTCCGCAGCCTCCCTGTTCTCCTGGGATTGGGTTGTGTTCTTGGGTCCTGCGCTGGGGAGCTGGGCTTCTAGGGCCCGGGGTTGGCAGTAGGCAGAGGGCTCCTGGACTGGGAAGAGAGGCAGAAGCTTTAAGTTTGTGGACACATCTGTGGGTTTGCAGATCTGTGCTGCACTGTCCTGAGCTCCCTGAAGGTTCGGAGAGTGGGGCCAGCCCCTGCCTGGCCCCTCTGGAAAGGGGTGTCACGAACGTCAGAGTAGGCTTCCCCATGAACTCCTGAGGTGTGGGTGTGGCTAGATCTGCAGGGAGAGTTTAGTGGGGGAAAAGGGCACATGTCTGGTCTGGGTGGCCCTACAGCCCGAGTTCTCCTAGTTGCCTCCTCCTCCACCGTAAGGCAGCCTGCATGATGTGCCTCTCCCAGGTGCTTATGGAACTTTGGACCCCAAAGAACCTACCCATTGTGTCCAGGACAGAAAGCACAGAGTAGAAATAACTGCTGCTTCTATTTCTCAGGCTTCAGATGAGGACACGCTGAGAGGAACCCCCACCAAGAAGGTGGTGACCTTTGACCTCAGCAACCTGGATGACTCAGATAGTGAAAGTTCTGAGTCCTTCCCGCTGCCTCAGGGTGAGTCGGGAGACCCACAGTATTCCTGGAGAGAGGGGAGGAACTTGGGGGAGCTATTCTGGGAGCCAGTACTCTAGAAGTGCTTGGGAAGGAGTGAACCCAGCTGGTTTGCTCCCAGACAAGGCTGTCAGGATGGGGGAGAGCTGTCTGAGCGTGCAGAGCACTTTGCGGTGAAAGAGGTGTCTCCCTTAACCATGCCACTCTGGGAGGCTGCTCTGCCCTGCACAGGGCCCTCCCCTCACCCTGGAAAACCTCTCTCAGCCAGCTCCTGTCTGTACACCAAGCCCCACTGTCTCCTGTGCCCCCATAAGAGCCATGGGTTGTCTGGAGGAATGGGGTGTGACAGTGCCAGCTGGACCTGGGGACCGTCCCACCCTCTGCCTCTTCCCTTTCAGTCACATCAACCCCGAGTTTCTCCTGCCCCAACAACATCCACTACTTGAGTAGCTCCTTGCAGCGGATCAGCAGCCAGCTCAACGGTGTCCTCAGCATGCTGGGCAGCATCACCCCTCAGTCGCCGCTCTTCAGTACCACACCTGTGCAGGTCCCTCACCAGTCCTCCAGGAGCACCCCCATTCCCACCTACACACCCCCATCCCCTGCTGCATCCATGTCCACCCAGTGGGCCTGGGACCCGGGGCTGGGCCCCAGGCTCCCTTCCTCTGCTGTGACTCAAACAGTGGATGACTACCTGGCGGAGAAGTGGCACAAGTATTTTCCAAGTAAGCCTCCCTCTGGGCTAAACCTTCCCACCTTCCCCCTTGCCCCCCCCCCCCCCAACTTAGCATGGTCCGTGGATGGTTTCCCTGGGAAGAGCTTGCAGCTCTGTGGGTCCTGATGGTTACCCTGGAACTTGGGCTGATGGGGTCTATGGTGGGTTTTAGGGCTCAGCAGAACCTAAAATGTCGATGTCATCATTATGATAGTGCCATTATATACTACGGGCCAGGCATTTTATATTCAGTTTTAGCACTAGTAACCTTCTTGGTAGTATTTATCCCCCGTTAGCTGAGGAAAATGAGACTTGGGTATTAAGTGATGAGTTCCATGTCACTCCAGGATTTTGCATCTAAGAGCATGGGCAAATGACTTCCCCTGTCTCCTAACCCAGCTAAGGAATATGAAGAGGTATTTGAGGGAAAAAGTTGTATTCTCCCTAGTCCAAGCCAAATTGAAATAGAAAATTCTATCTAAAATCTGTATCTATCCTCCAGCCACTGAAATGTGCCCTGTTCATTTTAGGAGGTACTGCCTTTTCAGATTCCGGGGAAGAGGTGGTCTGCCCGGGCCAGGTCTGGGTCAGCTGAAAAGCTGCCATTTCGAAACCATTTTCTCCCACTTTCCCAGCTGGAGTGCCATTCCTCAGCAGCGGCCTTTCATCCCTGGAGAACAAGCTGGGTTATGTGTCCGCCAGGTAAGCCCCCCTGAGGCTTTCAACTGGGAGCTCTGAGGGTTGTGGAACTCCCAGGCAGGAGACCCAAATACATGGGGTGGATACCCCTCAACCAGAGAAAAGTCCAAAGTGCCAAAGTCCTGGGGTGGGGGTGAAGGGGCTTACCTGGCCAGGCTCCAGCTGGAAGCTGCTCTCTGGGACTCTGCACACTCTCCTGGAGTATGGTCTTGCTCTTTGTCTACTTCATAAAACTCCCTTTCTCCCCAGGCCTGCTGAGCAACATCTGGAGTGCGAGGGGTGCCCTGGGGGAGAGACAGATGGGCAGTTATTTAAACCTGTTATTAATTTCTCATTCATCTTAGTCCTTGCCAGATGTATCCCCTGCACCAGCCCCCCAGGATAGGTATTCCCCCCACAACCTGGCCCATTTGGGAGCTGATGCTGGGCAGGTATTTGAGTTGACAGAGGAGAGAGCTTTTGCTGATGAAACAGGCTGGGAATTGGGAGCCTTAATGTCAGGAGCTTTCACCCAGAAGTGGGCAGAGGGCATTCATCACCTTCCCTTTTGGGAGCTGATATCATTCCATAGGGGTGGCTTCTGCCCGTAGAGGAAGCTTTGAATTCCTAAAGAGACCCTGAAAGACCCTGAAAAGGCTGCAGAGGAAGAAGGAGGTGGCAGGTGTGATGGCTCCACCGCATGTGCCTCTTCCTCACCTCGAGCTGTCCTCCTCTTCCCAGTGAACAGCTCCACCTCTTGCAGCGCCCTCAAGTTCCTGAGATAGGCAGCACTGACTTCCAGAGCATGATGGAGGCAAATCGGAAGTGGCTAGAGCAGTACAAGAACGGCCCCAAGTCGTATCCTTTCAGCCAAGTCCCAAACCCCAGCCCTTTCCTGCTGTAGCTACCGGCGTGGCTGGACTTGTGTTTGTACCTTGGGGGACGGAGAGAGACCCCATTTGGCTCTTCCCATGGTTTCTCTCCGGGGCCAGAAGCCATCAGCGTTTTCCTTCACCTCGTGCCCAGACATCTCTCCTCGGTGCCCATGGCCACTTCTGGCCTGCTGCAGCTGGGCCTGGATCAGCACAACAGGCTGAAGGTGTATCGCTATTGAGGCGCTGGGCTGGGCGTACCTGGACCAAGTGCCTGAAGAGCTGATAAAGCACTCCCCTGTGCCCTCTGCCCTGCTCAGAACTTGGAGGAACCTTGGTGGGGGCGAGTGGAAGGATGGTACAGCGGTGCCCACATGATGGACCTGTGACCCTCTGCGAGCCCCTGCCTGGATGCCCAACACTGGTGCGGGGCCTGTAGAACAAAGGGTGCAATCAGGAGTTGCCTTCAAAAGCCAAGGGACTGTTGGGACCCACAGGGCACTGCTTGGGGCTCCCACAAAGATTCTGTGCCTGGTCCTTAAAGCCCCCTAGCCTGTCTGTACCCTGGGGCCAGGCTCTGCTCTCCAATACCTCAGCCTCCCGGGGATCAGATCTTTTTTCCTTATTTTTATGTGCCCTTCTCGAGCACTCCTGTCTCCGTTCAGCTCTCTCAGGATTGGGCTCAGCTGCCTGGAGCCTGCAGGAGGTTGCTGGGCCACCTGTCTACCTGCTTCTGGCCAGGCTGTCCTCAGGAGCCCTTCCTTCCTGGGGTTCCTCCCCAGAGCCACCCCGGCTAGATTCTCAGGTCTCAAGCATACAATTTTCCCAGAAGTCAACACCCACAGGAAAAGAGTGGGATGGCTCTGGCCCCAGAGAGAAACCATGGCTGTACTCCTGGGCCTTGATTCCTGCTTTCTTCCACCCATGCCGCCCCTTCTCAGACCACACAGCCCGTTCTGCAGGGGGCCAGTGCCAGCATTGTTGGCTGTGAGGGATCTTGTGCCACAGCCCCCTGCAGCGCCCCTTCCCCTCGGCAGGCTCCTCAGGGCATCACAGCGGATGTTCTGACATCTGTCTCATTGTTGAATAAAATGCTTCCATTTTTCTGGAAAGCTGGCAGTTGCCCTTGCCTCCCTAAACTCTCCTCCTCCATTTCTTTGTTACAGAATAAGAAATGAAGACCCAGTTAGCTTTTTCACACCTGCCCAACCCAAAACTTTTTATGCATTAGCCTGCCACCACGTAGAAAGTCCATTTTGTTATCTGGCTGGTTCTATGTGCTTTGGGATTAGCTCGTGTGTTCCCACCAACTCTGGTGACAAGCCTGTGTTTTCTTCATCAGTTAAACCTCTGTGGGTCCATTTTCTACAAGGTGGCTGTGTGAATGTGTGTCCTCTTTGAAGACCTTTACCGCCTCCCTCTTAAGAATAGAGCAAGCCTTACCTGGCAGGGAGCGCCCGTGATCACACAGCTGATTTTCCCAGGGTGAGGCTTATCCATTATACCGGATGTGCTGGCTCTAGTGATTTCCCCCAAAGGCGGGAAACAGACTACATATTTTGTGGTAGTGGGGAACTGTCTTCATTTGCACTTGAAAATGGGAAAAACAGAGGAAGAAAAAAATTAATATTTATGGGACACCTAGGTGTCTAGTCATTACAGGAAATCTAGCTCCATTTCTATGGATGACAAAACCAAGACTTAGAGACCATGAAGTGCCTGGAGAAAGGAGCTGAGCCTCCTGCAAGGGCAAAGCCCTCACATCCCCTCTCTGTATCTCCAGAGCTTCCTGTCCCCCTCTGACAGCTCTAGGAAGTGCTGACTTTGTCTCTCCCTTTGCCCCCTCCCCACTCTGCTGCCTACCAGCTGTCTCCCCCCCTCCTGCCTGCAGACAAATGAAAGCTAAGCCCCAGAAGTCCTAAGCTGGCAAAGTTTGGTGGATATTTTTTTTCTGCTCCAGTGGTGTGAGCAGCCTACAAACAGTTCTGGATTTGTAGCAACAAGATTGCTCGAGAAACAACTGAGATGGCCTGTTTCATGGATTTGCATAAAAAAAAAAATGGAGACAAAATGTACACACTAACACAGACTTCTGTGATCCAGCGGCCTTGGTGCTTGGTGGCAGGGAGGGAGCCAGCTAACATTTGTCAAATACCTTCAGTGTGCAAGGTGACTGTGTCCTCATATAATCCTTTTAACCTGTGAAGTTGGTATTTTATGGATGAGGGAATTTAGGCTCAGAGGTTATATGACTACAGCTCAAGGTCACCTTGGACTTCAGCCTGGATTCACATGTCTCTGAATGTTGAGTTCTGTGGGCTCCACTCCCCCCGCCCCCCACTCCCATCAGCATCAGCAGTCACCCTGGCTCACAGAACAGTCCTGGCCACCTTGGTCTGAAGATTGGGTCCCAGGGAGGGAGTGGCTTCTAGCTGGGTGAGCAAAACCCCTCTGGCCAACATTTATAAAGGGACTTTTTCAGATGACTCCAAAACTGTCCCATCCCTCCCCTCATGGGCTTCTGAATCTACCTGGGAAGTCTAGCATCACAGGCCTTTGGAGCTGAAAGGAGCCTCACAGGTGGGGATTCAGCCCACTCATATCGGACAGTGGAGGAAATGCTTAGCGCTTGCACGCATTGCTCACGGTTCCTGCCCATGAGTGGTAGAGGTAGGACCAGAACCGATGGAGTCCTGACTGCCAGAGACTGATTTTGATGACACTGTATATTCACATCGTCTGTGCTCAAATGGTGCCATTCCCCTGCGTGGGATCAGCTCTTTTGTGAGATGTTCCTTGACTGTTGTCTAAACATGACTAGAGATAGATAGACGTCCACCCCAAGGGGCAGTATGGGGCAGTGGGAAGTAACCCTAGCCTTAGGGTTAACTGGCTTCCTTATGCCTTGGTGACCTGAACAAGACCTTTCTTGGCCTGTGTCTTCCCTGGTCAAAAGCTTGAGGCTAGAACCCACACTCTAGGAAGGAGGCACAACAGCCCAAAGTTAGAAGGATGGAAATAATAAAGAACAGAAATAAATGACAATGCCAAACAGAAGAGATTAAGTAAACTAAGAGTTGGTTTTTTGAAAAGGTAAACAAAATTGACAAACCTTTTGTCTAAACTTATGCAGTCTAGACAAAGTAAAGGAGACATCACAATTGCAAGCTCATAATACAAAGAATCACCCCACCCACTGCGTGGCATAATAGGCTAGAATCACCCTCTCCTTTGAAAACTATAAAAAAAATGGAATGTTTCCATAGGAAAATCCAGATGCTTCGTACCAGCTATACAGCCCCAAGGTTTCTTCAGGGAATTCAAGAACTAGGGCTGGTGGCCGCTGAGGGAAAACAGGAGGAGGTGAGAGGTGTGTCTGGGCTGAGAGTTGACTTCCCAAGCTATGCTGAGTGAAACGCAGGACTTGGTGAAATTCCTTTGAGGAATTTTGTCAACACAAAAGTATGTCTGGGCCCTACCCAGGGCAGTGGGAGCTCAGCAGACTCTGACCCAGAAGATTGGGAACCCCACATGTGGGATTGCATGGCCACTGAAAACATCCTCTCCTCCCCACTCCTGGAAGAGATCAAAGAAAATCCAGGTAGAGCCAGGCCAGATTCCATAAAAAGCCTAAAAGCAGAAAGAAGGACTTAGAGTGAAATCACACACCCTCTGGGAAGGCAAACCAAGGGCCATGTATGTCCAGCCCTGCAAAAGCAGCAGCTGAAGCAAAGGCAGAGCATCAACGGCCATTGCGGGTGGCCACAGGGTTAAGTGGGCACACGCTCACCCACCGCACAACACAGTGCAGACTTTGAGCCAAGAGCAAATTCCCCAGAGTGTGAGTCTGGAAGTCCAGAAATTGCCTTTCACATTAGGAGGCCCAAGCTTTATAGATGACAATTTCCAGAAGAAAGGAATAACGGGGGTGGGGAGTAAAGACAACCTAAGCACAGAACACAGCATAATTGTGGAATGAAATAAGAGGGAGAGGGGACTAAAGTCACTCCTCAGACTGAGATTAAGTATTCAAGCCCTAGACTCCCCTCTGACCGCCACCTCACTCCCAGGTAAACTAAGAAGAGGACGAAGATAAATCCCTAGTGCCCCAATCACATACCCACACACAAATGAGGCATATACATGCCTAGGAAACAAGGAATACCTCAACCAAGATGGAAAAGCCAAGGGAGAAGGACAGAAGTCATGGGGCAAATATAGAGGGGACAGAAGTAGAGACAATGGCTTCAAAACAACAACACTAAATATATATATATATATATTTTTTTAAAGATTTATTCATTTATACAAGAACTGGGGTACAGGCCAGATGCATGGGAGGGTGAGAGGATTCACTAGAGACAGAGCGGGGAGCAGAACAGGCAGACTGACAAAATACACTGCTGAGGGGAGCAGCGGGCGAGACAGGAGAGGTCTGCTGCACCATATGGGACCCTCGCCGGCCGGGATCGAACCAGCACTGCAGAGGCTGTGGACAGCTTCACAGCGCTGCGCTCAACCACCTGCACCACCAGGGGAGGCCCATCAATACTAAAAATATTAAATGAGATACCAGAAGTCCAGTTAAAAGCAGAAGGGCAGATGTAAGCTCTCAGAAAGGAGATCTAGGAACAGAGTTCTTCACTAAAGAGATTGACTATATTAAAAGATCACAAAAGAATGACTGAAATGCAAACAAACTTAGTGCTTTAAATAGAATTAAAATGGCAGAAAAATTTCAACCATGGAAAAAAAATGAACAAATTACACATAAAGAGAGAATGTCAAGGAAAAAATGAGGAAAATCATAATATCAGACTCAGAAGAGGAAACCTATGAATGATCAGGTTCCCAGAGGGGAAGAAAGAGAAATAGTAGAAGCCCTATTCAAGAAAATAATGAAAACTTCTGAAACCCACAGAGTGATGACGGAAGTCCAGTGACCACAGAGAACAGCTAAATCCTTCACTCAGACCTACACCCATCATTGCAAAACTATCACAAATGAAAGATAAAGAAAAAAATTTGCAGGAAGCAAGGAAAAAAATAACTTCTAAGGGCTCCCAAATTAGGGTTTCCTTGGATTTCAGTCTAGACACTCTCCAGACAAGAAGTGAGTGGAAGGAAATATTTGCAATCCTAAAAGACAAGAACTGTCAGCCAAGAATTCTCTACCTGCAAAATTATCAATTATGAAGGTGTAATGAAGGATTTCTCAGACAAATGAAAGCTAATGGAGTTTCCCATCACCAGACCTGCTCTTTAAGTAATACTAAAAGGACTTCTATAGGAAAAAAATCTGAAAGCCAAAATTCTTAGCAAAATGATAACATGAAAACCAGGAGCAAGAATACTATGAGCCAACATCACCAAATATTAAGGGGGAGGAACAAATGGGTAGAATCAGTATAGTTAAATGTCAGAGAGCAGACACCAGCTCATAATGAACCTAAACATGGGGATTTAAGTAAAAACTAATACAAAATCCAGAATTGACATCTGTACATGAAGAAGCAAAGAAACTGACAGAAATACTATGGAAAGCCATCCAGAAAGAGTAGAGAGAAACAAAGGGAAAAAGAAACAACAGAAAAATAATCAAAATCAAAATGACTGAAAATAGTTCATATCAATAATCACCATAAATGTGAAGGGCCTGAATTCACCAATAAAAAAGACAGGCTAGCAATGTGGATGAAAGAATTCCAGCCATCAATCCTTTGTTTACAAGAGATGCATTTAAAACTGAAAGACAAATACTAAAAATAACAGTCTGGGGGCCTCCCTCGTGGTGCAAGAGGTTAAGATGCAACCTATGAAGCTATCTCTAGCCACTACAGCATGAGTTCAATGCCCGGCCAGGGAGCTACCCACATGGCACAGCAGATCTCTCCTGACTCTCCTGCTGCTCCCCTTAGCAATGTATTTCAGTCAGTCTGCCTGTTCCCCGCTCTGTCTCTGGTGAATCCTTTCACCTTCCATACCTCTGGCCTGTACCCTAGTTCTTGTATGCATAAACAAATAAATCTTTAAAAAAATAAAAATAACAGTCTGGAAGAAGATCATATGTGCTAATAAATCAAAGAATAAATCAGGAACTGCTATTCTCATATCTGATAAGCTAGACTTTCAACCAAAAAAGAGGTAATCAGGGACAAAGGTGGACACTATAGAGTGACCAAGGGAACGACTCACCAAGAAGATGTAACTCTTATTAATATTTATGCTCCAAATATAGGAGCACCTCATGGTATAAAGCAACTATTAACAGACATAAAACAATATATCAACAAAAATACAATCATTGTCAGAGACTTCAACACACCACTGACACAAAGGGATAGATCATCCAGACAGAAAATTAACAAAGAAATAAAGGCCTTAAGTGAAGTATTAGATCAGGTGGATTTATTGGATATTTACAGAGTTCCCATCCTAAAAGCAAAGAATATACTTTCTTTTCCGGTGCACATGGAACATTTTCAAGAATAGATCATATACAAGAATATAAAACAAGCTCAGAAAAATGCAGAAATAGAGATGATATCAAGTATCTTCACAGATCACGAAGAGATACAACTAGAAATCAATCATAAAAGGAATCCTGGAACAACCCCAAATATGTGGAGACTAAACAAAATGCTTCTTAAAAACTCCTGTATCAATGAAGAGATCAGAGATAAAAAAATTTTCTAGAAACTAATGGAAATGGAGATATAAGCTACCAGAAAACTCTGTGGGATGCTTTAAAAGCAGTGCTACACAGGAAGTTTGTAGCAATACAGGGCCACATAAATAAACAAGAAAGTTCTCATTTTAACAACAGAACAACAAAAGCACCTCAAAACAGAATCCAAGAAATAATAATTAGAAATAAAAAACAAAAGTTAAAAAAAAATGTGAACCAACCATGAGTTGGTTCTTTGAAAAAATAAAGTTGAAAAGCCATTGCTATGCTTACAAACAAGGGAGAAAACCACAATGAATAGATTCAGAAATGAAAGAGGCAAGATTACGACAGATACTGCAGAAATACACAGGATCATAAGACTATTATAAAAGTCTCTGCAGACAAATTGGGCAACCCAGAAGAAATGGAAAAATTCTTAGATTCACACAAACTCTCAAGCAGTGCTTGAGGATGAAAGAGACAGCTTAAACATCTCCAATCACAAGTGCTGATGTTGAAAAATCAATAAAAAGTCTCCCAATATCTAAAGCTCTATGGCTTCTCCATTGAGTTCTATCAAATCTGTAAAGAAGATCTAATACCTAGTGCACTCACACTCTTAAAAAAAAAAAAAAAAAAAACACGAAGAGGGAGAAAAACTCCCCAAAACATTCTATGAGGCCACCATTACCTTGATCCCAAAACCAAAAAAAATAGTGCCAAAAAATTATAGACCAATATGTCTGATGAATACAGATACAAAAATCCTCAACAAAATCCTAGCAAACCCAATACATCAACATATCAAGAGAGTCATTCACCAAGATCAAGTAGCCGTCATCCAGGGATGCAAGGCTGGTTCAACATACACAAATCAATGTCATTCATCAAATGAACAAAAAGGAAGACAGAAATCATGTGATCATCTCAACAGATACCAAACTATCATTCAGCAAGATCCAACATTAATTTATAATAAAAAAAAAACTCTCCAAAATGGGAACAAATCCTATCTAAATATTATAAAAATGAGTAAATAAAGTTTGTGTTTAAAAAATAAATAAATAAAAAACGAAATAACAAACCTAAAACACATGGTCCCTGTACAGTCACTATAGGCAGAATCCATAAAATGAGGAGAGGCTAGTAATATAAGCACAGCTCAAGGCAAATGAGTCCTAATGGTCAGATTTATAAGGGGTTTGAGTCCAGTCTCTACCTGCAGCTGAGATATTCCATTTACAGGTTCAATTTGAGCCCCAAGCACAAAAATAAACAAAACCTTCAGCTTAAATATCATTTCCTCAAAGGGACCTTTCCTGACCCTTCAAGTTATATTAGAGACCTTTTTAGATTTTCTCACACAATCAGCCCTTTTATACCTTACCATATTGGCAACTATAAGATCAATTTATTTCTATTTAAGTATCATTGCATTTTAACTCTTTATGTTTCCGGTGTGCATCATTGTAAATCAACATCTGCATATACTATGTTAAGTTCACCTTAACACATACTGTACTATGTTAACATATACCATGTTAAGTCCAATTCTACCCTTCACCATATAATTGATCATTTTTACCTGGAAAAATTATAAACACTATTTATGACAAACCTATAGCCAATAACATACTCAGTGGTGAAAAGCTGAAATCATTTCCACTAAGATCAGGAATAAGACAGGATGTCCACTATCACCACTGTGCCTCAACATAGTCTTGGAAGTCCCAGCAGAAGCAATTAGGCAAGAAAAAGACACAAAAGGACCCCAAGTTGGGAAAGAAGTCAAAGTGTCCCTGTTGGAAGATGACATGCTAATGAGAGAAACCGAAAGATTCTCCAAAAAACTTGTAGAAAAATTAATGAATACAGTAAGGTGTCAGGATATAAAAATCAATATACACAAATCAGTGGCATTTCTGTATGAGAGGAAAGGGAAGGAAGGAATACAGTTCCATTAACAATCAGGCCAACAGGAATGAAATGCCTGGTAATAAACTTTTTTTTTTTTGATTTTTTTTTAAGATTTATTTATTTATTTATATATACAAGCACTGAGTACAGTCAGAAGCGCGGGAGGATGAGAGAATTCACCAGAGTCAGAGCGGGGAACAGAACAGGCAGACTGACAAAATACACTGCTGAGGGGAGCAGCGGGCGGCAGGAGAGGTTTGTGTGCCATGTGGGACCCTCGCCGGCAGCCGGGGATTGAACCGGCGCTGCAGAGGCTGCGGGCAGCTTCGCAGCCCAGTGCTCAACCGCTGCGCCCTGGTAATAAACTTAACAAAGGAAGTGAAAGACCTGTATAGTGAAAACTATAAAACTCTGTTAAATAATAAATATAATAAAAGAAGACACAAAGAAATGGAAGGATACCTCATCCTCGTACATAGGAAGATCCATACCATCAAAATGGCCACATTATGCAAAGCAAAATACAGATTAAATGCTATATTAAAACACCAATGACTTTCTTTAAAGGAAGTAGAACTATCAAATTTATACAGAACCACAAAAGGCCCTGAATAGTTAAAACAATCTTTAAAGAAAAATGGAGGCATCGCACATCCTGACTTCAAACAATATTACACAGCAACGGTAATCAAAACACTACGGGGCCTCCCTGGTGGCGCAAGGGGTTAAGACGCAACCTATGAAGCTATCTGCAGCCACTGCAGCACAAGTTCGATCCCCGGCCAGAGAGCTACCCACATGGCGCAGCAGATCTCTCCTGAACTTGCCTGTTGCTCCCCTTAGCAGTGTATTTCAGTCAGTCTGCCTGTTCTGTTCCCTGCTCTGTCTCTGGTGAATCCTCACACCCCTTACCCCTCTGACCTGTACCTCAGTTCTTGTATGCATAAATAAATAAATCTTAAAAAAAAAACCTTTATCTTTAAAAAATATCTTTATCTTTAAAGAAATACTATATACTATATCTTTACAAAATACTATAGACTATATCTTTAAAAAAATACTATGGTACTGGAACAAAAACACACTCACACCAGGGGAACAGAATCGAAAGCCCAGAGAAAAATCCATATATGTATGGACAGGTAGTTTTTGACAAAGGAAATATGACCACACAGTGGAGAACAGAAAGCCTTTTAAATAAATGGTGCTAAGAAATATGGATAACCACATGCGAAAAAATAAAGCAAGATCCATATTTAACACCGTACTCAAAAATTAAATCAGAATAAACATCTGGACATAAGAGTACTTGAAAGTATAAAGTACTTGAAAAAAATATAGGGGACACATGACAGAACATCTACCACAAAGATGTATTTGTGAATATCACCCCAACAGCAAAGGTAACAAAAGCAAAAATAAACAGCTGGGACTGTATCAAACTTAAAAGCTTTTAGCACCACAAAAGAAACCATCACAAAAACAAAAAAAGGCATCCTACAGAATGGGAAAAATATTTGCATACCATAATTTGACAAGGGGTTAATCACCAAAATTTACAAAGTATGTACGCAGTCCAATAACAAAGAAACAAATGACCTAATTGAAAAGCGGGCAAAGGACCTCAATAGACACTTTTGTAAAGATGACTTTCATGTGGCCGATAGACACATCAAAAATGTTCAAGGTAATTTATTATTAAAAAATGCATATTAAAACCATGGTCACTCATTCTTTTAATATGTTGCTAAATCTGGTTTGTTAGTATTGATTTTTCACACCTATGTTCATGGATATTGGTTTGTATTCTGATAGTATCTTTTACTGGATTTGGTATCAGGGTAATGCCGGTCTTTTAAAATGAGTTTGAGAGTATTCCACCTTGCTCCTATGAGAATGGCCCATATGAAAAGAAGAGAATTAACAAATGTTGGTGAGTTTGTGGTGAAAAAGGAACTCTCATCTACTGTTGAGGGCAATGTAAGCTGGTACAGCCCCTGTGGAGAATGGTGTGCAGCTTTCTCAAGAAAATAAAAATGGAAATTTCACTTGGCCCAGCAATAGCTCTATTAGATATTTATCCAAATAACATGAAACATCTAATATGAGAAGAGCTATCTACACCTATGTACATAGCAGCACTATTTACAATTGCCAAACTTTGGAACCAACCCAAGTGTCCTTCAACAGATGAATGGATAGAGAACTGGAGCATACATTCAGTGGAATATTATACAGCTGTGAAGAAAGAGGAAATGATAGCAGTTGGAACAAAATGGATGAATCTTGAGGTGATTATATTGTGTGAAATCAGTCATAAAGTGAAAGACAGATTTTGGATGGTCTCACTCATTGGCAGAATAGAAATACCAAAAAAAAATTACATGCAAACAATAAAGAAATAAAAATCTGAACTCTGCAAAAAGATAACAATGGTTACCAGAGGGGATAGGAGAAAAGGTAGAGGGGGTGAAGGAGGCAGGCAGATGGGATATGGACATGGATAGTTTGGAGGGGAAAACTTTTTAAAAAGAGCTTCTTTAAAAAACCAAAATATTTCTGATAATTGATTATTTATATGATTTTTTCCTGGGAACTCAAAAGTGCCCTTTCAGTATTTAGATTAAAAAAAATATGAAGAATCATAAGAGGCTGCTACAAACAATTATATGTCAACAAACTGGACAGCTTAGAAGAACTGGGAAAATTCTTAGAAACATGTAAACTACCAAGGTAGAGTTGGGGTAATTCAATCAATAATCAAAAATCTCCCCATGAAGAAAACTGAGGACCAGATGACTCCAATGGGGTGTCTGACCAAATACTTAGAGAATTAACATCAATCCTTCTCAAGCTTATCCAAAAAACTGGAAAGAAAGGAATACTCTCAAATTCATTTTCTAAGGCCAGCATTACCCTGATACCAAAGCCAGTAAAAGAGGCTACCAGAAAAGTACAGACCAATATCCATGAACATAGATGTGTAAAATCTTAATACTAACAAACCAAATTCAGCAACATATTAAAAGAATAAGTCACCATGATCGAGTGAAATTTATCCCTGGGGTGAAGAATGATTTAACACACACACTAATGGAATGAAAGGCAAAAACTTCATATGATCATTTCAATAGTTGCAGACAAGAGGAGTTGACAAGTTCAGCATCTATTCCTGGTAAAAACTTTCCACAAGAATAGAAGGAATCTATTTCAACATCAATAAAGGCCATATATGATAAGCCCACAGCTAACAATATACTCAGTGGTAAAAGTCTGAAAGCTTTTCCTCTAATATCAGGAACAAGACAAGGATGCCTGCTCTCACTACTCGACAGAGTGCTCAAGTCTTAGCTGGAGCACCAAGCAAGAGAAAGGAATTAAAGGCATCAGAATTCAAAAGGAAAAAGTAAAATTTTCTATTTGTGGAGGACATCATTTTATACAGAGAAAATCCTACAGACACAACCCCCCGCCCCCCAAAAAAATAAGGTCTTATCAGTGAATTCAGCAAAATGCAGGACACAAAATTATATACAAAAATCACTAGCATTTCTATATAGCAACAATGAATTACTTTAACAAGAAATAAAGAGAATGATCCCATTTATAATGGCAATAACATAAAACACTTAGAAACAAATGAAGGTGAATGTAGTCTGAAAACTACGAGACAATGATGAAAGAAATTGAAGACAGGGGCCTCCCTGGTGGCACAAGAGTTGAAAGTCTCCGCACTATCAAGCTGTCGCCAGCCACTGCAACTTGAGTTCGATTCTGGCCAGGGAGCAACTCACATGGCGCAGTAAACCTCTCTTGTCTCACCCTCTGCTCCCCTCAGCAGTGTATTGAAGTAGATCCACCTGTTCTGCTCCCCACTCTGTCTCTGGTGAGTCCTCTCAACCTCCCACCACACCCTCTGCACCTGTGACCTAGAACCCCAGTTCTTGTATGCATAAATAAATCTTTTAAAACAATTGAAGGTGACACAAATAAATGGAAAGGCAATCTGTGTTCATACATTGGAAAAATATTGTTAAATATTGTCAATACTACCAAAAGCCATCTATAGATTCAATGCAATCTTTATTCAGACCCCAATGGCATTTTTTACAGTAGTAGAAAAGGAATCCTCAAATTTATATGGAACCACAAGAGAGGCTGAATAACCAAAGAAATCCTGGGAAGGGGAAAAAAGCAGGAGGCATCACACCTCCTGATTCCAAGTTATTCCATAAATCTATAGTCATCAAAAGTAACATTAAAAACAGCTAAGTGGAGCAAAATCTAAAGTCCTGAAATAAACCCAAGCATATACAACCAACTAATATTTGACAAGGGAGCCAATAATACTCAAAGTAGAAAAATGTTTGAATGAATTAAACTGGACCCTGTCTTATATCACTCATGAAAATTATTTTCAGATGCACAAAAATGCAAGACTTGAAACCATGAAATTTCAGGAAGAAAATACAGAAATAAAGCTCCTTGGCACGGGTCTTGGCAGAGTTTTAAGGTATGTCACAGAAAGCACAAGTAACCAAATGAAAAAGTGGGACTACATTGAACTAAAAAGCTTTGCAGAGCACACAAAACCATCAACAAAATGACCAGATGGCCTATGGGACGGAACAAAATATTTGCAAAGCATGTATCTGAGAAGGCATCAATATCCAAAATATAAGGGCCTCCCCGGTGGTGCAGCGGTTGAGCGCCGGGTTGCAAAGCTGCCCTCGGCCTCTGCAGCGCCGGTTCGATCCCTGGCTGCTCCCCGGCCACCGGAGGAGGGTCCCACATGGCGCGCAGACCTCTCCTGCCGCCCGCTGCTCCCCTCAGCAGTGTACTTCGGTCCTTCTGCCTGCTCTGCTCCCCGCTCTGGTGAATTCTCTCACCCTCCCGTGCTTCCACCTGTACCCAGTGCTTATATGTATAAACAAATAAATCTTTAAAAAAAAATACCCAAAATATATAAAGAACTCATACAATTCAAATGCAAAAAACCAAGAAAACCAATGAAAAAATGGGCGAAGGACTTGAGTAAGTATTTCTCAAAGAAGATATATGAATGGGCAACAGGAGCATGATGCGCTACATGACCAGTCACTGGGGAAACACAAATCAAAACTACACTGAGAAGCTCACGCCCATTAGAATGGTAATCCTCAAAAAGAAAAGATAATGCTGGTATGGATGTGGCACAAAGGGAACCCTTGTAAGATGATGAACTGGTACAGCCACTATGGGAGACAGTACGGAGGAGTCTACAAATCAAAAAGCAAACAAAATAACTTGAAAAGATCTTTTCTGCTGCATTCCTAGTAGTATTTACAATAGCCAAGATGTGGAAACAACCTGGGTCCATCAATAGATGGATAAAGGAGTTGTGTCTGTCTCTGTCTCTGTCTGTCTCTCTCTGTCTCTCTCTCTCACACACACACACAGGAATATTATTCAGCCATGAAAAATGATGAACTCCCACCACTTGTGACAACATGGTTGTACCTTGAAGGCATTATGCTGAGTGAAATAAGTCAGATAAAGGCAAATGTGGTATTTAAACACCAACATCCCAAACCCAGACTAAGATCAGATTTATAGTTACCAGTGGCAGAGTTAGGCGGAAGGGGTATTGGAAGAAGGTGGTCAAAAGGTACAAACCTTCAATTAGAAGATAATTACTTGATATATAATGTACAAATGAAAATCATCACAAGGTGTTAATGGATTTTACTTAAAACTGGTCATTTGGATCCTCTTCTGGGTCACAAAAACAAAAGCAACTTAAGTTAAAGATTTTTTCTTTTGGTTCCTGGACTGAGGCTCTTTGACCAGTGTGACTGCTCTGAGCTGGATTTATTGGAGTTACATTTTTGGTCAAGGTGTTTACAAGGATCTGAGAGTATCGCTAGCAGAGCGCCTGCCACAGGAGACTCAGTAAAGCAGTGGTTAGTGTGGTGGTGCATTTTTTTTTTTTAATTGCACCCTGGGACACTCTGCTGAGTGTTTCATGAGACCTCCTTCTTCTCTGATCTTCTGCATGCTTTACTGGTCCTCACCTATCTAACATATGTTCTGCTCCTATGTCATCTGGCACTGCCTGGGGTGTAACTGAGGGAATGGAGCTACTCTGCTCCCAAGAACAATGTCATCAGCCAAGAACAATGTTCAAGTGCCATCTGTGGAAGGCTGCTGAGTGGAGGGGGGATGAGACCTGTTCTGTGGGGCCCTGCAGAGTCATGGTGGGTGAAAATCCAAGGGGCAGACTAAGCTTATTGTGAGAGAGACTTCGCGAGCAGAGCTGTCTAAAGGTGAGAGGCACTGGCTTGGGAAGGGGCGTGTCTGCTCACGAGGTACGCATGTGGGGCCAGTCAACCCCTCCTGACTTCAGAAGGGACGCAAGATGTGGGTGAAGCATGGACCAGGTGACTTCGAAAGCCTCTTCGGATTCTTTGAGACGCTAACCTACCTGTGGACCACCTGTAGGGTAACCCACACCAGCAGCCGCTCTCCCGTCTTTCTGAGGGCCTTGCTGCTGCCACCCAAGAGATGTCGATTCTGAGAGGTGGGGCAGAGTCCTGACTGGCCTTGGCACCCTTTCCTGCAGACACAGCTGCCCTCCTCTGATCTGAGCTCATCAGCTGCCTTCCCCCCGCCTTTCACCTGCATAGAATTGGGGGAGAGGCCTTGGACCTGGGCTACAGAGGGAGGGCTTCCCCGTCTCCTGCATCAGTGAAAGTGGTGCTGGCTGCTGCGAACTCCCACATTTCAGCGGCTCGCTTACTGCATAACAAGCTACTTCTTGCTCCCAAAGCCAGGTGGTGGAGGGGGGGCCTCTGCTCTGCACAGATGTTCCGGAACCCAGGCTGACAGAGGCCTGGCCATCTTCAGTACATGGCTTCTCAGCTCACCCCAGCACGGACAGCAGGCAGAGAGAACAGAGGGTGGCAGGGGGGCTTGGTAAGCCCGGCCTGAAAGCAGCATGTGCCACTTCCACACACTATACCCACCAGAGCCAAGTCTGAGGGCCCTTCCTAAAATCAGGGGCCTGGGAATTGTATTCACTGGCAGGACAGCCACTTCCTGCCCAGTGGAGGGGGAGCACGAGACAGCTTGCCCTCCCTGACACACCTCAACTCCGGCTCCCCTCCTCAGGCCTCTGTCAGTTTACACATGTGCGCGTGTGTGTGTGTGCATGCGCACACACACACACACACACACACACAGAGGTCAGTGAGCCCCTTGAGCGTAAGGATGGGCATTGTGCTCAGTGCTTAGCTGGTGCAGGGCGTAGGAGTGTTTCAGGGTGTCTGGTGAGTGAACAAAGGCTTGTTGTTAAAAATACAGATACCTGGCAGAAAAGAGTTTGGCAGCTCCTCAAAATTTAAACACAGAATTACCATTTGATCCAACGATTGGACTCCTGGACATACACCCCAAAGAAATGAATGCAGGCACCCACAGCGGCACCCACACTAAGGTCCCCAGCAGCACCGTACCAGCCCAAAGCAGACAACTCAGGCCCAGCGGTAAGTGAATGGGGTAAAAAAGAAAAATGAGGCTTACACGTGTCATAGAATAGGCTTCAGCCTTCGATGGGAATGAAATTCTGATACACACCGCAAGAAGGATGGACCTTGAAAATATGCTGAGTAAAATGAGTGCACACAAAGGCCAAACACTGTGTGAGTCCACTGCTGTGAGGCACCTGGAGTAGTCAAATTAGTAGAGACAGAAAGTGGGGTGGTGGTTGCAAAGGGCTGTGGGGGGCAGGAGGTGGACAGTGTTAAGTGGATACAGAATTTGGATGATGACCAGGTTCTGGAACTGGACAGTGGTGACAGTGGAGGCCGCTGTGAACATACTTCACGTCAACGAATTACACTTAAAAATGGACAATTATAAACCAGAGACATCCTGCAGGGGAGAGGAGGGAGAGGGATCACAGGGAGGGAGGGAGGAGCCCAGAGGACAACGGTCATGATGCCCTAGAGAAGGAAATTCTATGGGGACTTAACCTGAGGGGGTGGGGGGAAGCAAATATTGTTTAAAAATAAAAAAAAAATGATATATTGTAAAAGGTTAATGTAAAATAATAAAAAAAAAATCCTGCTCAAATGGGAACTTGTGTGTCATGTCTATTTTAACAAGTAAACGCAAACTTTTGAAATGCTAATTAAAATCTCCAGGGGTATCTTGGCAAAACCTGGGAATGGTGAGGGTTGTCTTAGGCAAGCCATTGGGGGAAGTAAATCTCCATCCACAGAGCTAAATGGCAGCCGGCATTTAGCTCATTCTCCCCTCAGAGAACCAGGGTCAAAGCTGCCAGCCAGATCATCTGGCGTATCTTTGTATCTTTTATCACAATAAAAAAACCCCCGCAAAAACAGACGCCTAGATTGCACGCCCACAATCGTGGGCCTGTGGAATTGGAGAGCTTTCGGCTTTGTTGTCAACAAGCTCAGGTGAATCTGATGTGCAATAATTTGAGCTGAGTGAGTTTAACTCTGGTTGTTGGCAGGAGGGGAATGCAGGCGAGTAGTCTCTTGGGGGTCCTCTCGAGGGGGGCTTTTTGAACTCAAGTGTGCAATAAAGTTTTGGGGAGGTGGCTAAACTGCAGATTCTAATGCAGCAGCACTGGGGTGAGGCCTGAGAATGTGCATTTCTAACAAGCTCTCAGGTGCTGCTGCTCCTGGTCCACCGACCAAACTTTGAGTATCAGGTCTCAAGAGAGAGACGGTGGCCATGTCTGTGGTGGGCAAAATGGAGATCTGGCAGGGAGCAAAATGTTGAAACTGATTGTTCCAGATACTGAGTTCAGTGATAAGACATGGATAAGTGAGACATTCAGGTGATTTGCAAATCAGCTTCTGGTTATAGTTCAGATAGACAGGTATGTGGTTTATCGAAAAAACAGAGGTAAGAGATAATCAGCACATTAACTTGTGAGGATTTTGCACAAACCTGCCTGAATTTCCAGACCTTGTGTGTTATATAAAGGACCCAGCTCAGGTGAACACAAGTTAAATTGCCTCATATGTTGCTTCTCCAGGTCCTTCTCATCAAACAAGTCCTGCCCGCCGTCCCAGGCCTTCTCCAGCAGCCCCAGAGTAAAGTACCTCAGGGTTCCCCGGTTCCATCTAGCCCAGCAAAAAAACGTTCACGCTCCTGAATTATTCACTCACAATCCGGCTCTGACTGCTTTCCAGCCTTTAAGTCCACCTGGCACCAGCCCCCAGGCCAGCTCTTCCCCTAGCGAGGTCCTTAGGCAGAACCGAACTCTGAACAGCAGAACCCAACTCTGAACAGCAGAACCAGGGCAGCTCAGCTCTGTGGCTAAGGAATTAGACACTCCTGATGGTGACCCACCCCCGTCTTTTCCTGCTCCTCTAACGTTAGCTGAGTTACTTCAACTCCCCAGAGCTCCAGCTTTCTCACCTGTCACATGGGGTGTGTGGGGGGGGGGCTCCTGCCTTCCAAAGCGGCAACCAGGTGACAGCCACAGCCAGGAAAGTTCTGCTCCACCCCCGGGGCACTGCACACGGTGCCCTAATGTATTTGCATGCCAGGCAGCCCCTCTGCCGCCCTTAGGTGGGTGGCTCCATGCCACGCTAGCTTCTGGGGATTTGTTATTCTCTTGGGCAGGCCGGGCCGGGGTCATGTTTGTTTTCACAGAGTCCCTCGTGATGGGCTCAGTCAAGTTCTAGTGTTAGGGGGAAAAAGATGTCCTAAAGCTAATTCCATACAGGCTTTGTGGACTCCACCCCCACCCTCAGGTCCCAGCCACCTTCCCTTTGGTGGTGATGGGATTTGGAGTTCCCGGTGTCTTTGGCTTTGGCCTGGGGTGGGGTGGAGTCCACGAAGCCTGTATGGAATTAGCTTTAGGACATCCTTTTCCCCCTAACACTAGGCGAACCCCCAAGGCAAGATCCTTGTGCCTGCAGTTCGGGACGCCACCTGCAGATGGCGCGCGCAGCCCTGCCAGGCGTCCAGTCCCGGCGTCCGGGCCGCGCCGCTGCGCTCCCACTACTGGAATTAAGGCCCCGAGATGATTTTCGGGGTTGGGTCCTGGGTTTGGGGCCTGGCATGGAATTTTCCCCACGGGCCTAGGGGTTACCAAGCGGCACGTAGTCTCTGCCCCCTCGCATCTACCCTGCTGACCCTCTTCCCTTGCAAGGGCGCGCCTCTGGGTTCCCACTCGCTGGGGACTCCTGCAATGCAGAATGAATTGCTTTTTGGAAGAAACGTCTGTTCAAAGCCGTGCATCCCAGGGTGGGCCACATGGCGACCCAAGCTGACGGGTGCAACCCGCCCGTTTGCTGCAGAAACCTCTCCCGGCCTCGCCCTTCCTTGCCCTTCCCTGTTCCTCCTCAGCAGCCAGGGGGAGAGCAGGGCGCACACTCACCTTCCTTCCAGACTCCTGGGCCAGCCGCAGGTCTGCCTTGACTTGGGGGGCAAGCGCGCCCCTGTACTTCCTCAGTACACTGCCTTCCCACCGGGGGCTGCGTCTCCTGGCCTCCCTCTCACTGCCCAAAATTTAGCGTCCTGGCGCCCTCCTGGCCCGCCTCTGCTCATGGGCGTGCGCACGCTCAAGTGCCCGCCTCCCCAATTGCGCTAATGGCCCAGCTGTTGAAACCAGGTGAGCTACAGGTGTGCCTGCTGGCCTCTGTGCTGAGCTCCACCCCCTCCACGTGCCCTTTTCACGCCTCCCACCTCTGCTGACCTCACTCCTTGGGGTCTCACTGGCCCCAACTGTCAGTGCAGGAACCTGCCAGACCCCCGGGGGATAGAGCGACTCTCTCTCCATCCCCTCAGCAGGCACCTCTTACAAAACTGCTCCTCAAGGCTCCTGGGGTTGCCTGATTTTAAAGAGAAGGAAACTGGCGTGGAGGGGCTTAGCAGTTGGCTCGCACAGCTGGGCCTTTCCTGGGCCCAGCCCAGATCTGGGAATACAACAGGTGCCCAAGGAGGAATCTTGGCTAATTGAAAGCCTTTTAAAAAGCTTAACGGGCTGAGCTGAAGCCGAGGCTTCTGGGCTTCTCTCCATGAGCGAGAGACGGCCCAGGACAAAGGGCCTCTCTCGCCTCCCTCACCACTGGCCCTCGCCAGATGGGAAAAAAGCCACCACGTAGAAACATAACCTTTATTGCACACGGCGCTGGGTCTTTTTTCATAGAAAAAGGTATTAACACATAAGCATCTGCAAATTGAAGCAACTCCTGGTTTTCTTGGAACAGTAAAATTGCATGCAGTGTCTCTGAGTTGGGATTTTGGTCTTTGTCAAAACCACCTAGATTGGAGGGAGGGTGAGTAGGAGGGAAAAGTTGCTGAGTCTTTGTGCCTCTGTCTCAAAACGAGGTGAGAGAAATATATAGATATATAGCTGGTTCGTTCTGTCTCTCTCTATATGCATATATTTCTCCGCGCCTAGTTTGTGTGTGTGTGTGTTGGGGGGCGAGGGGGAGTTGACTTGTACTGTCAAATTCTTTGTGCCCTGGCTTCATGGAGAAGAAGAAAATAGTTTCATTTGTACAAAAGAGTTCTATGTACAAGCCTTCATGACTTGGGGGGTTTCTTTTCATTGTTGGTTGATTTTTGTCAGTTTAATATAAATAATGCAGGAAAACAGCCAAGTTGGTGTGTGAGGGCTGGAGGTGCAGACAGGTCCACGCGGGGGGCCGCTCTTCTCGCCGTGCCCTACACCAGGGTGTAGGATTTGGAGTAGGCCCCGGCCCCCTGCTTCTGAGACCTCCCTACCCCCGATGTGCTCATCTCAAGAAGTGAGTCCCTGGAGCCCCCCATTTTGGTGTGTGGGCCCCCGGCCCGCGGAGGCTCGGTGCTGGGGGCCGGCGGGGCGGTGCTGGGGGCGGGAGGGGGCTCAGCAGGCGGGGGGCCGGGTGCTGGGGGGGCCGTGCCGGCTGGAGGGGCGGGCATGGCCAGAGTCCTCTGAGGTAAGGTGGCTGTGGAGGCGGCAGCCGGGGCCCCTGGGTGCGGGAGGCCCAAGGGCTTGCTGGCAGGGTCCAGGGTCAGGTGGCGAGCCTGGGTGTGATAGGTTCGAGCCAGGTTTCTGATGGAGGCCTCTCGGGGGGGGACCACAGGGCAGGGCTCGCGCCCGTCCGCCTTCCGGAAGAAGGCCTCCGACTTGGCGTACAGGGGCAGGTTGCAGTAGTCACCTGGAACGGCGGAAGCAGAGCGTGTTAGAGGCGGACGACTCTGGCAAGTGGCATGTCCACCCCATCCTGCCCTGCAGTCTTCTCCCTGACCTTGCACCAGAGCCCCTTGGCATGATGGGTGACCAAGGACTGGCCTCCCGGAGCCTTAGTTTCCTTATCTGTGAAATGGGGACAATCATCCTTTTCCTCCATACTGTCTCAAGGAGCCAGTGAGACGAAGCATGACATGGTGCTGACACCGCAATAGCTGCTGAATAAACCAGGGCTTAGTGACAAGGGGTGACGATCAGCTGGTAGCTGATAACTAGCAGCTGAAGCTACAAGGGTAGCCTAGCTTGCAGCCTTGTAGCTTCAGCTGGTGGGGAAGTCCTTAAGACAAGGCCTCCCTAAGAGCTCTGGCTGCAGAAAGCTGGTCTCACCCTAAAGCAGAAAACACTATCACTTCCCTGCATGGAGTCTGAGTCTGTCCTCTGAGGACCTACAAGTAAGGCCTCGCGTTCACCCCACTGGGGCGCTTCAGATGTCTGAAGCCAGCTTCGTTTCCCCTTCCCTGACCGTGGTCCCTTCTCCTCCAAGTAGAATGATCCTAATTTCTTCAACTGCCTCCACAGGGCAGGCTTCTGGGGCCCCCGCATCCTGACCCCTTGTCGCCTGTGAACTCGCCTCTCTCCTGTCAACTGGGCCGCACCTTCCGGCTGATCTCGGTCCCACCGCCCTCTGACAGGTTAATATCTGCCCACATTTTGCAAATGAGGAAACTGAGGTTCAGGGAGATTAAGTAATTGGCCCAAATTCACACAGCTAGAGGGGTGGGGGTGTCATTTAGGGCTGCCAGTCTCCAAAGTCCTCATACACCCCATCACCCCAGGCTCTTCTCTGGATGGCTCTGAGCACCCAGGTTGGCAAAGCTACTTAACAAGGCCAGTACCAAGAAGTCCAGCCTCTGCAGGATTTGACAGCCTGTAGCTCCACAGCCTGCTTAGGGACAGCCCCTTGCCTGCCCCCTCGTTACCCTAGAAATGACCGCCGACCCTTAAGGGTGTGTGCTCTGGGCAAGCCTTTGGAGCCGTGATGTTTGGCCGCTGTGGGCTGAGCTACCACGAGGATGGCTCCTTCAGGTCTGGGTGAAGTTCAAACAGCATTAACACCAGCGGCCACTGGGCGCCTAACCCCAAAAGGGTGTCCTTCCATCCTGGCATAGCTTCTTATTAGGGAGAGATCACCCCTTAATGAGAACCTACAATGCACAGGCACCTCTATCACTTCTAATGCCCACCGTGACAATGCAGAATAGATGCTGGCATTTGCCTTGGACAAATGAGAATATGGAGGCCAAAGAGTTTCCATAACTTGCCCGAGTTCATGGGGATATTGAAGTTGAGGCAACATGCGGACCCTGACCTGGCGGCCCCCTAGTCCTTGCTCTTTGCACGACCCCAGGCTGCCAAGGAACCTAGCCTGGCAGGTAGGACGCCAGGGCTCAGGAGCAGGGGTCAGGGGAGGGGGTCCAAGCACTCACTCTTGTTGGCCCGGTGAGGGATGGGCACAGCCACGTTTTTGCCCCGGTCAGCATCCTGGGGCTTGGGTGGGGAGGCAGTGAAGCGGCAGATGCCAGGCTCCGAGGGGGTGCTCATGGACGTCATGCTGTCGGCGTTCTCGTTGGTGCCCGTGGTCATCTGGTCGGAGGAACTGTCGGAGATGAAGCACTCGGTGATCTCGAACTTGGCGTGCTGCAGCTGCTCCTCCAGCTTGGCGTGCTCGTAGGCCCGGGCCAGCTCCTCGTAGGTAGAAGAGGCACTCTCGGTGGACACCATGCTGTTCCGCCCTTTGTCTGGGGGGTGGATGCCAGGAGAGTTCAGAAGGGAGCAGTGGGTTGTGGGGAGAAAGGTGTGCATGAGGCTGGGCCGAGCAGCTCCCCTGCCCCTCAGCCCAGCCGCTGTCTGAAGGCCTGGCCGTGGACTAGCTGGGCTCCGGGCACCCTGCCCCCTTCTGTGGAGGCCAAAGTTGCACAGAAATAGGGCCTTTGGCTAACAAAGGGCAGGGCGCCTTTCATTCTTGAACATAAGCAACCACCCCTGGAACACTCAGGCCTATCTGTCTCCAAAAGCAATGCCATGAGCACCATTTTCCCTGGAAGGGTTGGGGGTGGGGATGAAATAAAATCTCTGACCAAGCAAAATGCAGGGATATCAAGTGACTGTGTCACAGCCACGCAGCGAGTGGTCCGAGCTGGTGGGTGGGGGTTGGGAAAACGGATGGGGGAGACGGCCTGCAGGGAACGAGACGGGGGGAGCAGGACGCTGGAGGGCCTGGGCTCACCCGTGTCCTGGGAGAGGCTGGCGCTGTAGCTGTCGCTCTCGGTGACAGTGACACCATGTTGGGAGCCCACAGTGCGCCAGTCGGAGGTGAGGGTGCGGGCGGGCGTGGAGGCCTGGCACTTGGTCAGGGTCCACTGGCTGGAGTACCGGTTCCGTGTGCTGTGGGCTGACTTGACATTCTTCCTGGACACTGGGTCTGCAGAGGGAAGCAAGAGCTAGGACCCTCCAACGGGGGGTACTTGGGCAGCTGGCACTTACCAGAAAGTGGGGAACAAGCCACAGTAGCTCCCTTGGGAACGTTCCTGACCCTACAGTTGTTTCCAGAGAAGAGGGTATAGGTAGCATGGTCCAGGGTACAGGGGTGTAGGTGGCATGGGCCCCACCCACCCCATTTTCCCTTCGTCCTGGGGAAGCACGTCACCTCCTCTCCCACTGTTCCTGACGGTGAGGTCCCTGCCCCGCTGATGTACTCTGACCTCATGCACAGCCGCAGTGCTGCAGGCAGAAGGCCCTTGGAGAACAGGAACACCCACCCCTCCCCGAATTCCTACACAAGGAAACTGAGGCCCAGAGAGGTAGGTGGGTGAGGCGCCCAAGGTCACAGCGAGTAATACACCTGCAATCAAGATCTAAGGACGGCAGCCCTGGGGCTCTTCTATTCTTCCATGCTGCTGCTCCCTCTTATTTCTTATCACCTGTGCCCCATGCTGCGCCCAAGACCCCCCGAGTGGGAGGAGAGCTGGCTCCCTGGGGAGAATGCATACTGGTGCCTGGCCGGATGTCAGACATGTCGATGAGGGGGCCTGTGCTCTGGATGAGGGCTGGATGGTGTAAGGAGACACCGGTGCAAAAACTCTGTGGGTTGACAGCTTGGCTGAACTCGGCATCTGTCACAGGGATGGTGGCTTTGTCGTCCCCTGGGAGAAGAAGAACCATCAGCAGGAGCCTTCCCCTTTGGGCATCATCTTTACCTCCCAAATGCCTGAATATTTTCTGACATTGAAACCCAGAAAGGCCAGTGCGATTCTCCCCATTAGCCAGAGGAGAAAACTCAGCCCCTTGGAGCACCTGCAATGAGTCCTGAGGTTGCTGAGTTGCTGGGCTGCCCCGGCTACTGGCTGGCCTTGGGGGTTGTTGCACGGGAAGCCCATGGAGCGGGGCAGAGCGCTTGCAGCCCCTGCCACTCACCCAGCTGCTTGATGCCCTCCTTGTCCTCGATGAGCAGCTGTACCCTGGGGATGTCAATGTGTAGCCGAGGGCCCTGGGGTGGTCCCTTCACAGGGGTGTCAAAGCTTCGGTTGTTCTTGCTGTGGACAGAAGGGCTGGAGGTGGGTGCCCAGTTGCCATAAGGGGCTGGGGAGGGGTTTTGCAGGAGAGTGGGGTCTTCAAAGCTGGTCAGAGCGGGGGAGTAGAGGAAAGAGGCGGCTGCTACTGGATACCCACCTTATCAACATTTCTGCCAAACTCTTTGCATCTGCAAAACAGTAGAGAGGGGACTGGGTGAGAAAGGAGGCTGGGCAGAGAGACATTTGAAAGAGGCTTCGGGGACAAGGTGGGGTCATTCCCTAAAATGGGGCCAACTTGGTCTTCTGGGAAGAAGAGGGAGAAATGTAAGGGCCTCTGAAGACAGTCCTAAACATGGTAGGTCTCCATGCTTCCAGTTTAGGATTTGACTCAGGTCTAGTCCCATTCCTCAGGTTTTCACATCTAGTAGGGAAGTCCTTCCCAAAGAAGAGAGTCTATGAAGTCCTACATTTGCTTTCGGAATTGACTCATTAAAGAAGACACCATAACAGGCAGCTAGCCTGTGCTTCCAGGCAGCATAAGGACAGATAATCCTTACAAGGTCTCTACTCAGTCATCTGTTGGGGAGAGGAAAGAGTGGAGGATGAAGTAGAGAGGGTCAATGGGCAGCCCCAAATGACTAGGGTGTCTGTCCCCAAAGAGTCCATGGATGGATTTGGAAGCCCTGTTTTGTCTCAGAGGAACCTCGAATTGGATCAGGACTCTTAGGTTAGAAATTGGACTCTTGAAAGTATGCCGTCAGGGGGAATCAAGTTGTGTGACGCATCCAACCATCCAACCATCCACACACCCACCCATTCACTCATCATCGATCCATCCACCTATGAGTCCACTCATTCACCCATCCAACCCAAACCCATCATCCAGCCATTCAACCATCTACCCATCTATTGATTCAACTACCCATCCCTTCAACTATCATTCTATCTGACCATCTATCCATCCACTCATGCATCCATTCACCTTTTCTTTCAACCACCCATCCATTCAACCACCCATGCTTCTACTCCTCTATCCAGCTGTCCATTCAAGCATCCTTCCAACAGCCATCTATCCAACTATCAGTCAATCATCTAATCCTCTAAGCACTCATCTAAACCCTCATCCATGCCATCCTCCATCCAACATCCATCCAACCATCCATCGAAGCATCCACTGATTCACCCATCCAACCCTTAAACATCCTAGGCAGTGATAGTCATTCCCTCTTCTCTGCTACTTTTGTGTTCTGGTTTCTCACGTTAAATGGTGAACTCTATAAGTCCACCTACTCCTTCATCCTTATATCTCCAGTGTCTGACATTATCTTTGATACAGCAGATATTCAATCATTTTTTTTTTCAAATGAGTGAAGGGACATTAATCAACAAGTAGGGGCCAGATACTGAACTTGGCCCTGGAGATATCAAGGTAAATGAGACTCATTCACGCCAGCCTTTGGTATTGGGTGCTGGGACAGGAGATGATACTCAAAATATTTAACACTTGGCACAGCAAGGAAACTGAGTAAGGTCCTGGAGATCTATTCTTTAATGTCTAATTCGTAGGAAAGTTATAGGGTTTGTGAGAGAATGGAGCATTCAGGGTGGAAGGAGCCATATCTAAATACCAACCAACATGGACAAATTGAAATATTTTAACATGGCTGCACCAGTGTGTGCAGTGGAGGAAGCAATGGACAATGAAGGGGGTGTCAGGAGGTTAGAGTTTCCCCACTGGAGTGCACAGGCGCTTGCTCCTGTCCACATGGTCTGTGACCATAAAAGGCGACCACTGTGGCTGAGGTCAGCACCCATCCCAGGAAGGCCACAGGAACCCCCCCCACCTCGGAGCCGCTTCAGTCGCTTCTCCTTCCTCTTCTTGCGCACAATGAAGAGCAGGGCCACCCCCAGCGTGGCCAGGATGACCGGGCAGCCGATGGTGAATAGCTTTTTCACATCGTCTCCCTCACCTTGAGCAGACTTGATGGGAGGGATGGTGCCTGCGGGGGGTGAAGAAGGGAGTCAGATGTCCCCAGGGTGGGGCAGCCCTGTGACCTCTCATGGCGTGTGGTCTCATCCTGACTGTTATTTCCTGGTGCGGAGCCCCACATCCCCCTTTGCTCTCTTTGGCTCTGGTCCCGTCAGAACCATTGCGAACAGTTGTATGGTTTTCATCCTGCATTATGAGACTGATGACTTCCTGGGCCTATTTTAAAATTATCCAGAAGTCTCTCAGAGCTAGTCTGTTGGTGCTCAGTGTTCATTTCCAGAAGGAGGCCTTAGATCCCCCATCCAGCTGATGGAGTGGGAGGGGAATGGTGAGAAGCACAGTGGAGAGAAGCCAGGGCAGTGGGATGCTGGACTGGCTTCCCCAGATGGGGCCAACACCTCAAGACCCTGCGTGCTCTTGCTCTCCCGCCCCACGGGAAATGTCTACTAACCTTGGGTGCCTGTAAGGAAGTAACAGGAAGTTCTGATGGCTTTCTGCCAAACCCGACTGTTTGAAAGCCTCACCTAAGGCATCTCCTTCATGAAGTCTCCCTGTCTCAGCGCCCCCTTCCGATGCTGCTTTTAGTCTATTTGCTTAACACACAGGGAGACCACATGAGGCTTGTAAACAGAGCTTCTCTAGGAACTCTGGCTCCTGCGCACCTTTAATACATGCAATCATTCATGCATGTACACAGTTCGTGTCTAGCTACATGTGTGCATTTATGTGCTCACCCACATGCATGTGCATATATGCATGCGTGCACGTATGTGCATGTGTGTGACTGTGTGTAAGATCTCCCCATGAGGAAGACTCCAACTGGTGCTCACCTCCGTTCCCAGATGCACAAGCAGTTAGATTGGAATCCTGTGACTAGCTCTGGACAACAGAGTGTGCACAGAAGAGACAGGATCACCTCCTGGCCAGGGCAGTAAAGAACTGGTGTGCCTTCTCTAGCTCTTATTTTGGTGACCAGGGAGATTACACGTTCAGGATGGCAGAGCTACAAGATGGTGACCAGCCAACGTTCCTGAGAGCTATGAGATCAAGAGGTGAGACTCTTTTGGGTTAAGCCTATGAGACTCTTTTGGGTTAAGCCACTGGGATGGGCATTTAGTGCTCAGCGGTTACCACAGCCCATGCTGGCACAGGGCTCTCGGAGGGCAGTGCCTCAACCACATCTCCACCTGCCTCTCATCTCTCTGGGGCGCTGGAGAGCCAGGATTGCACCTTTAAAGACCCTCTGTTGTCAGTGTTACTCATGGGCTTGCCCATCTGCCTCTCTGTATGGGTCACTGGTGCCCCTGCCCGCCTACCTGCCTACCTACCAATCTGCTGCTCCTTTTCCTGCTTACTCACCTGTCAGCCTCCCCCCCCCCGACTGTCGTCCTGCCCGTGTTCCCATTTATGTGTCTCTTTGTGTGTCTGCCTCTCCCCAGCTTCCCTGGCAACACCTTGTTCTGGCCTCTGTGCTGTCCCCAGCCGCCCCTGCTGACTCACTGCCATCGTAGTCCAGGGTGGCGAACTGGGCAGTCTCGTTGCCGCAGCCAGCGCTGTTGCAAGCCCTCATGCGCAGTTCGTACCACGTGGCCTCTCGCAGTTCGGTCAGAAACACCTCCCCGGAGCTGTTGGCCCGCAGGCCCTGCCAGGCCCAGGTCCCCTTGGGCCGGTACTCCAGTACGATGGCCGTGATAGGGCAGCCGCCGTTGTTCCAGCCCTGCAGGTTAAGCCGAGCATGTGTGGAGTTGATGTGGGTGAAGAGGTGCTGGTCTTTGCTGAAGGAGGGCTCTGGGGGCCAGAGGGACAGAGAGAGGTTAGAGAGGAGGAGGAGGAATCCTTCATCTGGGCTGGGAAGGATTTCTCAGCATGGCTGGGGCTGCCGTGGCTCCGGGGGTCTCCGTGGCACAGAGGGGAGCAGCTATGTCCCAGGGGACAGAAGAGGAGAGGCTGGTGAGGGGGCGAGCTGCTGAAGGACCTCAGCAAAGGAGGAGGAGAGATGGGGAAGGAAGAGGTGGTGCCCATCTGCCACCCCCACTCAGGGAGGTGCAACGAGTTTCCAGTTTGTCTGCCTGTGATTCCTGCAGATGCTGCAGTGATGAGAACTAGCTTGGTACCCTCTTCCCCGGCCCCAGCATTTTCCACCCCCAGGTCCCGGCTCCTCTGCCCCCGCCCCCCCTCGCTGGGGCTCACCCCGCCCGTGGGTCTTGGCCTCGATGATCTCGCTGATGCGCCCGGAGCCCACGCTGTTCTTGGCCGCCAGCTTCACCTTGTACCACGTGCCGCACTTGAGGCTGTCCAGCTTGAAGGCGCGCTCGCTCGAGCTGATGAACACGTCCTTCCACTCCTCGCTGTTGTCCACCGAGTACTGCAGCACAAAGCCTGCCCGGGAAGTTTGCCTGGCTCAGGTGGGCCCGGGATACCCCCACGGGCCCCCTGGGGGCTGGGTTCCGGGGAAGGGCAGGACGAGTGGGATCTCTGGTCATTGGGAGGGGGCAGATGCTAATTAGATGCAAAACTGGGAGGCCCCGGGGTGAGTGTGACTAGAGCTTGCTCTCTCTCTCTCTCTCTCTCTCTCTCTCTCTCCCCCTGTCCTGTTAGGGTTTTGAAGCCGTCGAGGCGGGGAGTGGAAACAGTTGTAGGGCTTACAAGCGATCCCCTTTGGGCCCTACTCCTCCACCTGTGCTTCTCTGACCCACAGGCTCAGCATCCCCTGGGAGCTTGTTAGCCAATGCCCAGCCCCCTGCCCAGGGCTCCCAATCAGATCTGTTTCTTACAAGATCCCCTGGTGACTTGTATGCATTTCAGGTTTGAGATCCCTCTTCTAGAATTGGTCACAGAGGCCCCAGGGCTACGCTCTATAGTCCAGATGCCCAGGCCGGCATGCTGTCCATGGCCCCTGAGTCACTTCCTTGTCTGAACTGCCACCCACCCCCACGCGGAGGGGTGGGTGATGGCCTCTCCTACCCCTGGTGCCAGAATTCCTTCCCATCACCGCATTCTGGTGCACAGCCCTCTCACCTCGGATGGAGCTGCCTCCATTGTCACCTGGAATCCAGGTCAGGGTGATGGACGAGGCGGAGGTTTTGGAGACGGTGAGGCGGGGCTGGTCCGGGGGAACTGTGGGGGGAAGCCACCAGCCCTCAAAGGGTTAACTTCTGATGATGGGGGGCATGAGGGGAACCTCAAATGGAGCCAGGGCAAGGGACTGGATTTCCCACCCTCTCAGTGCTTCCCTGCACTCACTCACTCTCCTTTCTACCCCGCCCACTGCCTCTTCCACTTGACGCTGTGGGCTGTCCCCATGCGGCTGGCCAACACTTCCTCCCCCTGCGAAACCCCGCACCCCTCCAGCCCTGCCCCCACCCGAGTCCTGGCTGCCTCGCGTGCTCCACCTTGCACCAGGAGGTTGACGATGATGGTGTCGAAGCCCCCGGTGTTGGTGGCCGTGCAGGTGTAGTAGCCCGAGTCCTCGGCCTTCACGGCGCGCAGCAGCAACGTGCCGTTCGTGTGGATGAGCCGGTGTCCGTCCGTGGACGTGGGAATGGGCAGGTGTTCGCTGTGGGGTGGGGGTGGGTTAAGGCAAGCTCCTCCTCCTTGGGCCTCCCCAGGTCTGCGGGCAGACAGAGCTGGGAGCAGAAGGCGGCTTGCTCGGGAGCCTGGGTTGTTGGGTGTTGACTTGGCACTTCCTGGGGGTGTCCAGTAGCCCTGACCTTTCAGCCACTCATGTGTGCATGTGTGTGAGTATCCATGAGTGTGTTATAGGAATGTGCACGTGGGGGAGAATGCGTGTGCCTGTGCATGTGTGCACGGAAGGGAGAATCTTGGCAGCCAAGATGGTGGCCCGGAGGCCAGGCTCTCTGGTGAGCCCAGGAGCCGTGTACTCAGCAGGGACATCACGGGGGAGGGGGAAAACAGAGTCAGCTCCAGATCTCTTCTTCATGGTTCTATTCTGCCCCGCCTTGGGGGTCCCCCACCCCTCCAGCGTCCCGCCACACACCTGTCCTTGGTCCACTTCACAGCGGGGGCAGGATCACCCACGGAATTGCAAGGCAGACGGACATCTTTCATCCAGGGTGTTGTCACGGTGCCCCCAAATGAGATGATCTTTGCTGGGGCTGCAGGGAAGAGAGGATGAGGGTCACCCCACCCATGAACCAGGGGACTTCGTGCTTCTGGGCCAGAGACAGAAGGCAGAGTGAGATGGTTGGGGGGAGAATTGTAGGGGACTGGAGACAGTGGCTCCCACCTGCAAGGTCACCACCAGGTCTGGGGCTAGGGGAGCAGAAGAGCAGAACCACCGCCAGGTCTGGGGCTGGCTGAGGAGAAAGCTGCTGGGGCAGCAGCCCCGCCTGGGGCCAGGAAGACCTGCACCTTGAGCAGAGGATCCCGAGGTAAGATGGCCTCGGCTGGGGCCGAGAAGCCTCGGGGGCCTCTGGGACAACACCAGGTTCTCCAGAAACCTGGTTCTGCCATACGGCTGGCTCCCGAACCTCTCTGTGTCTCAGCGTGTGTGACGTACGTGTGAGTGTGTGTATGTGAGAGTGTGCACGTGTGTGAGTATACATGAGTGTGTTATAGGAATGTGCAGGCGTGGGAGAATGCGTGTGTATGTGTGTGCCCGTGAACGTGTGCATGGAAGTGCGCGTTTACACGTGCATGAGTCTGAGTCTGGACGTTTGTTTATGTTATGAGAGTATGAGTGTGTGCGTTTATGTGTGAGTGTGTGAGTGTGTGTCAGAGTGTGTGTCTGTTCCCCTGGGACAGGGGAACAGCAGTGCTTGTTCTTACCTCGCAGGGTTGCTGTGAGGACAGAAGAGTGTGATGTGTTCTAGAAAGTACACAGCCCCCCAGGGACGGGTTCTGTTTGGTGCCCACGGAGGGAAGGGCCGCCCTGCTTGGAGATGCCTGGGCGCCGGGGCCCTGGGTGTGGGATGGTGGTCAGGGAAGGAGAAGAGTTCAGGGGAGGGGCTGTAGGCCCGAGAGGAGGATGAGAGGAGGAGAGAAATGTTGGGGTTGTTGGAAAGAGCCCACCGTGGAGCCAAAGAGCTGGTCCACACTGCAGCCCATGCCGCTCCCGCCTCCGGGCTTGACTGTAAAGTGGGGCAACAGGCCGGCCAGGAGGGCAGGTGGGGGCCTGGGGCTGCCCTTGATCGACAGATGACTCAGAGCCTGTGGGGGGCAGGGTAGGTGCCCTCTGAACCAAAGGTGGGTCATCCCGGAGAGTGGCTGGGCTGAGGCGGCACCCCATTTGCGCCTGGCCCTGGGGCTCCAGGAATAGGTGGCTGTAGGAGGGGAGGGGGCCAAAAGAGTGGGCCCAGGAAGGCCCAGAGTCAGGGAGGAGGACCTGAATCACGGGCTCGTGTGGCCAGTTGTGGGCCCCAGGGACGGCATGGAGGGGCAGCCTGGCAGCTCAGCGTGGCTGTCGGTCCTGATTTTGGTACTAAAGACTCTGACCAGTCATTCCCTGAAAATTGGGGGTGTGGTGCCCCCATCCACACAGATGACCAGGTCAGGGATTTGGGGGGGCCACTACTTAATGACAAGCACTGTCTCATTTACCCAGTGAATGAATCCAGAGCCTCCTCCATGGGACACTCTCTAAATGTCTGCTGATGGGCTGGGGTTTGGGTACACCCCAAATATGTCTATTAATGGAATGATTCAGCAATTAGTGGAATCCCTTCTGCCTGAGGGATCCAGGTTTGGAATGAGGGGTGCTCTTGGCAATGTCAGCTGCTTTGTGTGAGTAGGGTACCCCATCTCGGTCCACTTTGGGGGGACTGGGCACTGGGCCAAAAGTTCTTCAGTGGGTGGGGGAGGGCTAAGCCCTCTTCTTAGAACTCTGGAGCAGCATTTGAGGGGGACCAGGTGCACCTCGTCTGGGCAGCAGGGCACCTTGATCCTGTTGTGAGGCTTTCTGGGAGTCAGGGGGCAGCAGAGGCCCAGGCTTGGAGGATGCAGGAAGAAGGCAGACTGGCCAGCTCCTCACAGACAGGTCACTGAGAGGGTGTGGGAGAGCCAGAATTCTAGAAGGGGGCTTCTGCCTCGCTGCCGGCCTCCGGCTCCTCACCCTTGCCAGCAGGCTCGATGGTGACCTTCTCGCTGCTGTTGCCCCGGCCCGCAGAGGTGACGGCCGCCACCCATAGCAGGTACTGCTGCCCGCGGTTCAGGTGGGCGATCCTGTAGAAGAGCTGCTCTGGACTCGTCTCATACTCGCTGGGAGCCTGTGGGGTGGAGGCAAAGAAGCACTAAGAACCCGTCCCTCGGCCTCCAGCCTCTAACCTCGACTCTTTCTCAGAGTCCTGGACTCGGAGGAGGGGAGGGCCCGGAGGGGTTGGGGAAGGCAGAGGTCACCCAGTTTGCCCTTCCTGGTGCAGAGCAACAGAGAACAGAGGGTGTGCTGGGCTTGGCCCTGGGGGCTGACGCATGCGCTCTGGACCATGGCTGGGTCAGCCTCAGTTTATCCCTTTGCTCCAGGTGATGGCGACCATGGCTCCGGGTCTTAGGGAATGTGAGGATGCGGGTGAGAGTCAGAGGGAGTCAGGAGACAGGAGGAGGGAGGGTCCTAAGAAAACCCCAGGAAAGGGAGAGTGAAGGAAGAAGCTAAATTACTGGATTTGCCTTATTAGGGCTGTAGACAGGCTCCCCCAGCCGGTCCCCACTCAGAGTCACCTCCCAGCACTGTCATCTAATTACCGATCCTTCCTCCTGCAGGCGGCAAACCCATGGGGGAAGGAGGGGCGGGAAAGGCAACTATGAAAGCTTCACCGGGCAACACTCTATTAATGATTATTAGTGCTATAGATCACCATATGTATTTGTAGGTTATAGAAATCTATAAAAAAATTTTAACCAAATGACAGTTTTGACAAGTTGCCAACAAAACAATATCGGATCCCAGTGGTTTTACCAGTTGCTTTGATGAAAAGATTATGTTGCCTTGGAAACCAGAGGCTCAGATATTGAAATGAATTTGAGAAGCAGCTTTTGATAAGCGCTAGTTTGCAGACCTCCTGTCAGCCCCTTCCCTGGTACAGGCGGGATGGGGTTGACTTTCATTTTATTTTATTTTTTGGTCAGCCGCAGGGAAGGAAAAGGAGGACAGCACCAGGCCCTCTTTGAAATCAGGGCAGAAGTCGAGGGAGGGGGAGCAGCCCCCAGAACAGATGGGGGGCCCTGCGGCCAGAGGGAGCCAGTAATTAGTTATCTCTGCAGTCACGGGATCTTGCACACACACGCTGTCATGCACATGCTCACACACACTGGACATGTAAACCCACGCACACACGTGCCGAGGGACAGACCTCCAGACAGAAATGGGGTCACAGAGGGACATTCTCTGTGTCCCATAGGAGGGCTAAGGGACCCAGTGACTTATGACAGGAGAAGCATCCTTTTTAGTCCTCGGCTGGCTGCAGGGAAATGTTAGGGAGAAAGCACAGGCACCCCCAAGTCCACAGAGTCCTGGAGAACTCCCCCTCCTGCCTTTTTCATGGAGGTCTGGCCTCGAACTCAGGAGGTCCGTGTGGCCGGCAGGAGCAGCTGAGTCCTGCTAGCTGGGAAGCCCCCGGAAGCTATACTCTCTGGGGACTCGGGGGTGGGGGTTGGGGTGTGTGTGTGTGTGTGTGTGTGTATGCAGTTCACATCTGTGCATGAGTAGGGGATGTAGCAGCTTCACATCTGCCAGCGCTTCTTACTAGGCATGTGACCCACAGCATCTCATGATTCCTGGGGCCTCAGTTTTGTCTGACAGCAACACAGCTCTGCCTACCCTGTGTGGTTACAGTGAGGCACAGATAAGACAAGGGTGTGCAAGCCTTCTATAAGTTGGACATGTTCTTCTTTGTGTTTATTTTTCTCTGAGGGTAGAAGTCTATATGTGCACAGGTGGAGAAAAGTTGTGTACTTGCTTGTGTCAGTGTGGGCCTGAGTGTACATTCATGTTCACACAGGGCAGGAAAGATTTGGCTTCTTCTTTAAGTTACTGTATGTTATGCAGATCCTCGGTGCTTTCCTTTTAACCCAGATTCCCCAAGAACTTCTGAAATCACAAAAGCAAACAACTATATTCCCAAATAAAGTTTTAAGTGGATTAAAGGTAAAAAAATATGAAAGAAGCTTTAGGTAAATTTATCTGTCTCACTAATCTCAACATAAAGGCAAAAATCATAAATGGACATGACTGATACATTCAAATTATAGAAAAAGGAAATCTACAGTATATAAAAATAGAATTAAAAGATAAGCAATGAATACTGGCAAATATTTGCTACCTATATGATCAAAACCAGTTATTACCCTTAACATGTAAAGAGCACTCACCAGTCAATAAGGAAAAAAACCCCAAACAACCCAAATAAAAAATTGGACAAAGAACAAGAATCTTTGACAACTGGCCAAGAGGAAAAAACCAGCCAATAAACATATAACAATATCTCAAAGCACTATAACTCAAAAATCCTACTGGCAAAAATGAAAAAAATATAATATCTTGGATCAGCATAGTTGCACACTGGAGAAAAACTGGTACAAACTTTCTGAAGGGTAATTTGCAAAGGTATATGCAAACCTTAAGAATAAGCATATTCTGGGCCTCCCCTGGTGGCGCAGCGGTTGAGCGCTGGGCTGCAAAGCTGCCCGCAGTCTCTGCAGCACCGGTTCGATTCCTGGCTGCCAGGCGAGGGTCCCACGTGGCACGGCAGGCCTCTCCTGCTGTGCCCACTGCGCCCCTCAGCAGTGTATTTCGTCAGACTGCCTGTTCTGTTCCCCAGTCTGGCTCTGGTCAATTCTCTCACCCTCCCGTGCTTCTGTCTATACCCAGTGCTTGTATAAATAAATAAATACATCTTTAAAAAAAGAAAAAAAGAATAGGCATATTCTTTGTGACCCAGGAATTCTTAAATTTACTATAAGAAAATAATAAAGTAAAATCATATGAAGAATGTTGAATGAGGGCCTCCCTGGTGGCTCAGGTGGTTGAGCGCCGCACTTTGAGGCTGTCTGCAGCCTCTGCAGCACGTGTTCGATCCTGGCTGGCTGGGGGGAAATCCACATGGCGTGGCAGACCTCGCCTGTCGTGCCCGCTGCTCCCCTCAGCAGTGTATTTCATCAGTCTTTCTGTTCTGTTCCCCGCTCTGTCTCTGGTGAATCCTCTCGCCCTCCCACGCATCTGGCCTGTACCCCGGTTCTTGTATAAATAAATAAATAAAAATCTTAAAAAAAAGAATGCTGAATGAAGCATTATTGAAAATTTGAAAATAGATTGAATCTAGATTAACGGGGACTGGTTAAATAGAGTATGTACACATAAGCAATCAAGATCATGTTTTAAAAGTGTATTTGATGGTGTAGTGAAGTGCCTCCATCATGGAAAATGCAGATAACACTAGGTAACATTTAATTTTAGTCTTACATAAAAAGTCCATAAATATGTACAGATCAAAGACTGCAAGGCTATAAACCAACACATTGTTAGTTTTTATCTTTAGGGCATGAAAGTACAAGTAATTTTTACTTTTCTCTCTACTCCTTTATATATTTGCAGAATTTTCTACAATAAAATTGACTTATTTGGATAATCAGAGAGAAAACCACAAACGTATTAACATGTTGCTAAGATTTCTAACAGAACTCAAGGCAGTGCTGGCCTCCCCAGGTTGAGACTGGCTGGGAGTCAGCACCAGTTTCCTGAATTGATTTATTTTGAGGAATACCCACCCCCACCCCCAGGCTGTTAGTGATTCAGTCTCGAATGTGCACTATTACATGTAGTGACCACACACACACACACACACACACACACACCCCAGGCTGCTAGTGAGTCATTCTTGAATGTGCACTATTACATGTAGTGACAATGAAGTTCCAGGCACAGTTACGGCAGCTGAGCCGCTGCCACTGTGTCCTCCCGGGTCCGGGGAGCCTCGGGAGCGGGACGGCTGAGCGCCATTTTTGCCTCCCTGTGTGATGGAGGATGAGAGGCGACCAGCGTAGGACCAGCAGGCGTAGAGGTTCACACCTCCTCAAGCGGATGTCAGGATGGTGACAGACTTCTCGTAAGGGGAGTCTAGACATGACAGGGGCATGAGTGAGAGGAAGGAGGCGCAGAAGACGTGGCTGAGAATGTTTATGGGAATGGGCACAGCCACACAACAATGGCAGGGCGTCTGCACCGAACACCTGATGCCTGCAGACCCCAGGACACCAAAGTCTTCTCCCAAGTGGAAGCCCAGTGGGAAGGCCCCGCAGCAAGAGACACCGGTGAGCTCCCTCAGCAGCAGCCATCTGCACAGCTCCACACGGAAAACACCCACACGTGCACCCTTGGAGAGCATGATGGGCGAGAGGTCATGACAGACGCACACAGTGGAGCAGGACACAGAGTGAGTGAATGCCCTCTACACACAGCGCGACGGGTGCAAGTCACAATTCAACATCAAGTCGAGAACAACAGGCTGGACCAGCGGTCTGACTCCATTAACAGAATCCACAAAAAGAGGCCGTGCTAGTCTTGAGTCAGGCAGGAGGGTGCCCTGGCAGGGGAGGGTGGTGACAGGAAGGGGCACAGGGTCTCCGGGGGGTGTCGTGATGTGTGACACTCCCGGGTGTGTGTCGTGCCACCTCACGGAGCTGTACTCTCCTGGGCGAGTGGCCCTGAGGGCAGAGAGAAGATGGAGTCACTGAAAAGATGTTTCTGGGCTTTCCCTTTGGTGAGAGAACTCTTGCCTCACTGACCAGGAGCCGGGCCACCCCTGCCTGCAGGGTAATTCAGAAAGCAGCAAGCAGAGGAGGAGATGATGACGCAATCACCTAGCAATTGCAAGGCAGCTTTCTTGGCTGCCAGAAGCTTCTCTGCAGATGCTCGGACTGCTGTCAGATTTCAAGTTGCTGATGGAGGAAGCTGGCCTCCTCCTGCTCCTTGCTTCCCACGCCTGAGCACATCTGGACCATCCTTGTGGTCCTGGGGTGTGTGCCTCTTTGCCTCCCCCTCCCCAGACTGAGGGCAGGTGTCTTTGTGCCTCAACTAGGACAGGAGTGCCCCAGCATAGCCACCAGGTCTGGTCGAGGGGCTGGGGATCAGAAAAGAGGCAGAGAGCAGGACGCATACTACGAATACCGGTGCATAACCATCGACTTCTCCTCCCCCTCCACGGCCCCTCGAAGCCTCTGAGAACCAAGAGGAAGGGCAAGAGCTAGCCTGGGGTCACCTCCTCTGCTCCCGGGGTTTGGGTAGACTTTGCAGCCCCCTCAGCTGGGAACCCACCAGAGCAAGATGTCCTGCCTTCTCCCAGCTGTCCCCCACCTCTTCTCCTGAGTGCAGTTGGTTCCATGCCAAGGAGGCCACCCAGGGCAGAGCTGCAGGGGCACCTCTGAACCCATGGGCGATGATGATAAGGGATTCGTCTCCTGGGGCCATGGCACAGCCAAGTCCCAGTCGACAGGTGCCCTCAACTCCTTTTCAGGTCTGCTTGGTTATGACCCTGAATCAAAGCAGCTCAGGGTCTGTGACAATTTTGTAGCCCCTGGAATAGAGGACTGACCCCAGAGGGGCCCTGGGTATGGCTTCAGCTATTCTTGGGATAAGAATGAGCCATGCCCTGTTCTTACCCACAAATCCAGGTAGGAGTGCAGACACAAGCAGCCCCAGAGCATAGCTTGGAAGCCAGCTGATATACTGGCGTTTTCCTTTCTCCTGTCCCCCTCATTATTCCATTCTGAGCCCCACTTACCGGCTGGCCAGATCCAGGGCTGGAGCAGAAGATGGTGTACTTGCGGATCACCCCATTGGGCTTGGTGGGGGGGAGCCAAGACACAACAACGCTGCTGGCGGAGGAAGGGACAGCTTTGATGCCAGCAGGGGGACCTGGAACTGAGCAGGGAGAAGACAAGGTCAATTTATAGAGGGGAGGAGCACAGCCTTTGGGAAAGAATGTCAGGGTGGGGAGAATAAACCAGGTCAATCTGGGAGAGCTTTCTGGAGGAGGTGTCCCATGGTTTTGGTTTAAAGAGGGAGGTTCTAGCACAGCAAAGGGGTGAGAGGACAAAGCCCCTCATTTGGGTTTGTAACAAAGTCTCTGAGAGGAGGCATTACAAGTGGCCAGCTGCAAAACTGTTTGACCAAGGACTTGGGACACACAGGAGAGAAACAGAATCCATGAAGAAGTCCTTGTGACACTATAACCCTAAACTGCCTCCTGCCCACCTTTCCCTGCATGCCTTTACTAACTACAGGTTAGTATTTAGGCCAGCTCTGCTGGTTACTCTGTTCTCTTTGACCTGTGAGCTCCTTGGGGCTGAGGACCCTAGAGACTCATGGAGCAGACCTCCTCTTGAATTCAGGTGGAGCTGGTGGTCAGCCAGTGGGTGGCTGTTTCTTGTCAAGTGCTGGGCGCTGCCCTGAGGATAATGATGGCTAAACTTATTTTCCGGAGGAAAAGTCTACCTATGAATTGGCTGGTAAATAAATCTACCCTGAGTGGGCCCCAACTCATAGGGACTCTGAGATCTTGCTGCCCCCACCTCCAGGCTGCCTGGCTCGCTGGGACCCTGGAGGCTTCCTGTCCTCACACTCCTGTTCTCTCCCCTTCTGGGAGCTTTTAAGCTCCTGTGAGGATGGTGATGGTATCCTACTCAACTTATTTGATCTCTCTGAGCCTCAGTTTCCCCTACCTAATCAATGGACACAATAACTACCATATCCAAGGTTTGTAGTCAGAATTAGTGCCAGTGAAAATAAAGCACGGGTATATAAGACACTCAATAATTTGTAACAAGGATTAATTTTGCATTCCCTCCCCTGACTTTTGGCTTCTAGCACCTGCCTCATTTAAAAAACTATTTAACAAGTAGTCAACGGTTGTGGGTTAAATGGAGATCCAGTATCATCATCCATCAAGGGTCCTGAAGCCCAGGGCTGGCAATCATCCTGTCTCCCTCCTTCACCGTGACAGCCCGCCTCTCCACCTCTGCCAGGTGTCTTTACAGTTGTGGGCTGCAGGGGTCCATGGTCAGCCACTGGGGCCATTGTACTATTCAAATCACCTCTATCCTTGCATGTCTTCTTTCTTTATTTTTTAAAGATTTTATTTATTTTATTTATGCATACAAGAACCGGGTACAGTTCAGATGTGCAGGAGGGTGAGAAGATTCACCAGAGACAGAGTGGGGAGCAGAACAGACAGACAGACCAAAATACACTGCCGAGGGGGGCAGTGGGTGAGACAGGAGAGGTCTGCTGTGCTATGTGAGAATCTCCCCTGCCGGCCGGGAATCGAACCCGCGCTGCAGAGGCTGCGGACTGCTTCACAGTGCTGCACTCAACCCGCTCCACCTCCAGGGAGGCCCTTTGTCTTATCAATTATTAAGAGGTACGTTGACATCTCCCACTATGATTGGGATTTGTCTATTTGTCCTTGCAGTTTGGGGGATTTTCACTTTTATTGACTATGAGATTACGCTATTAGGTTCATACAAACCTAGAACTGGGTTATTTGTATTTAATAAATAGAATCTTTTATCATAACAGAGTCCAGCTTCATCTCTAGCAATGCTTTATGTCTTACAGCATACTCCATGTGTTATTAATATTCCAGTTTCCTCGTACCCAGTTTGACACGGTATGACTTTTATATCTTTTTCCATCCTTTTACGTTGAACCTTTCCATACATTTTTGTTGTTTTTGAGGTAACAATGGTTTAGAACACTGTATATGATTTAGGTTCACACCTCTTCAGATGTATGTTACCACACCTCCAAGCACCTATAATCTTCACCACAGACCATTGGGATCCCTGCCTCCTTTAATCTCCACCCCCACAATCCCACTCCAGTAGCCTCAATTCTGCAGTCTTATTTCTAAGATTATTTTTATCTGTTGCTTTGCTTTGTTTCTCTATATTCTATATTCCACATAAGAAATGAAATCATCTGGTATTTGTCATCTCCCCTGGACTTATTTCACTTAGCATAATCCCTTCCAGCTCTATCCATGTGGCAAATGGCAAGATTTCATCCTTTTTTTTTTTTTTTTTTTTTTTATAGCTGAGTAGCAGTCCATTGTATATATATATATATCCACTACATCTTCCTGGTCCACGTCCCTGTCATTGGGCACTCGAAACTCTTATGTTTTAGATGTCTCCTAAAAACAGCACATATTTGGGTTTTACTTCATTATTAGCCAGTCTGGCGGCCTTTATCTTTTAATTGGAGTATTTAGTCAATTTGTCTTAACACAGTTATTGATATATTTGGGGTTAATATAGTAAACCATATATTGTAAATATAAGCCATAATATAAACCATATTTAATACATTAAACCCCTATTCCTAAACACTTTCTGTTCCACCTATTCTGTTTTCCTTTTTCTTTTCTTTACCGCCTTAGTATGGATTGAACATTTAAAAAATACTCTATTTCCCACAACTCAATTAGTTTGGCTATTATACAATCTTTCACTACTCTAAGTGGTTTCTCAACAGATTACAACATGAATCTTTCACTCACCAAAGTTTAATATCATTAATTGGCTTTTTTCTTTTCAGACAATGCAAGTATTAGGACTTCCATTTACTCTCTCAATTTTATATGGCATTGTTGTATATATTAATTCTGTATATATTTGAGACTCTCCTCAAGATTACAAGATCATCACTATCTTATGCAATCAGTATTAATCCATTAATATTAATTAATCCATATTTATACATCTAGTCACCATTTAATTGTTCTTTCCTTCCTGCATCTCTGAGCTTCCACGAAAGATCACATGTCTCTTAGCTAAAAAGAACACCCTTTAATATTCCTCTAAAGCAGGTGTGTTGGTGATAAATTTAGTTTTTCCTCATTGGAGAATATCTATTTCATCTTAACCTTAAGGAATATTTTTGGTAGGCATAAAGCCATAAGCTGATAATGATTTCCCCCACATCCTTTATACTAGTGTATTGTTTCCACCATTTCTAATAAGTTACCTGACATTTTAACTGTTGCTCCTAATCAGCTTTTCCCCCTATAGTTGCTTTTAAGATTTTTCTATTTGTCTCTGTTTTTTAGCAGCTGTATTATGATGAGTTTAGGTGTGGATCTCCTTTAAGTTATTGCTGATGGAGTTTGTAGTTTCTTGCATTTGTGGCTTGATGTCTTTCATTAGTTTGAAAAAATTTCAGGCATTTTATCTTCTACCTCATTGTCTCTCTCCTCTTCTTTGAGGTTTCTTCTCACATCTTCTTTGTTGATATTCAGAATGTTGTCCATGGGTCACCAGCAATGTTACCTGGGAGCATGTTAGAAATGCAAAATCTCAGGTTCCACCCTAGACCTACTAAATCAGAATCTGAATTTTAACATGCCCCCAAGTGACTTGTCTGCACAGTAAAGTTTGAAATTTCTGCTCTATGTCTCTTGTTTTTTTTTGCTCTTGATTCATCTGTCTTTCTGTCCATTGGGTATGTCCTTCTGACCTATCTTTCACTTTACTAGTTATCTCTTCAGTGTCTAGCTGGTTATTAGACCTATCCACTGCATTCTTAATTTCAAGTGTTAGTAGTTTTTCTTTATAGATTTTTCCATTTGTTGGTTTAAAATTCTCTTACAAATTCAGTCTTGTTAAGAATGATTTTGATCAAGTCCATATTTAATAAAACCCATGTTGTGAGTTTAAGACCTTGCGGGTCTCTCTTTTTTTTTTTTTTTGGTCTGTTTTATCCCTGTTGACTTTTGTTCATTTGTCCCTATTATTTTTCATTGTGTGTCAAATATAGTATTGGCAAAGTTGTTTGTAGAAATAATATGAGGCCTCAGATAATATAATCTTCCTAAGGAGAAAGTTCATGTTTGCTTCTGATGGGCACCTGAAATCATGGGCACTTCCAACCTGGGGTCACCTGGATCTCATATCCAGGATCTGAAGCTGAGTGGTCACTTTTGGTTCACTTTTAACCCTAGAGTGATATCCTTCTCAGCTCAAAGTGAGGGTGTTCATCAGATAGATCCGCATACCCTTGTCTTCCTAGTGGTGCTCAGCTCTCAGCCACTGCCCCAGCTTCAGCAAGTGTCCCTTAGGGTAAGACCTGTTCCAAGTGCCAGGCTCACCTCCTGGGCCTCCAGTCTTGTTTGGATCCTGGCCCAGTAGTTCTCTCCTGCCAGCTGTCTGATCCTTCCAGAAGGTGTTTTAAAAACATTCCTATCAAGATTTTGTGGTGAGGGTGGTTTTGGGTTATCTAATCCACCATTACTACAAGTAGAGATCCTCTGATATGTTCCTCTTGTTTCCTCTGCTCTCTTCACCCTCACACACCTAGCACACACCTTCCTCTGCTCTGCCAAGAAGCCCACAGATACTAACAGGTCTCTGACACTAGTCCTTGTCCCCAACCCCGTGATCAATTAGCGCCCCCCCCCCCACTTCACAGTTTACTTTTCTAAAACAATGGCCTAGTTGAGTCTCTTCCTGAATGAAAGATCTTTAAAGTGGTCTAAAATCCAATTCAACATTGCACTCTGAGGGCAGGTGGTGAGGTCTGACATTCATTGGGGAGGTGAAGAGTCTGCAAGAGTTTGCAGTGGATGAACTGAGTCCAGTCATGCCAACCTGAAATCTATCTCAGAGTGAGAGAGTTGGAGTTAAGAAATGAGTTCGAATTTATCTATGTGCATTTCTCTTGTTATTATTTTTGCTTTAAGTTCCTTGATAATGTTTTTCTTTGGAAAAAAAAAAAAAGCAAAATCCTAAGGGGTAGAGTTATGTAGAGTCACAGTGTCTTCAGTTCGGGACAGCAGCCCAAGGTCCATGGCAGAACAAGAACTGGAAGATGGACCAGTCAGCTGAGTGACCACTGTTATGACTGCCACTGAGTCGGAGCAGTTGGTGTGTTGGCAACGTTGTCTGCTACCCACCTGCCATCATTCCTTTCTATTCCTGGCCAACAGAGTCTCTCTTTAGTTCAGGTGCCCATGCTCCTCCACCCTACAGGAAAGGTCGTCTCCCTCACCTACACCAGTGGATTACCATATTGGGGTAAATCAGCCATGACCATTCCTTTTCCCTTTTGGTGATTGGATTAGCTAGGGGCATGTTACTCCACTTTTCCCAATGGAAAAGGAGGAAGTTTCTGGAAAGAAAGCTTTCTTTCATGACCAAGAGAGGCACACCCCTAGAAGAGACCGCCTCTCTTGCTCTGAACTCTGTTTTGTCTGGTGTGAGGCCTGGAGCTGCAGTCACCTGGACATCCTGGGAGGAACTGCTGATGTGTTGAGGATGGTAGAGTAGAGAGAGGGAAGCCACTGAGTTAACCAACCCCAGAGCTCAGCTAGTGGTGCTCAGCTCTCAGTCACTGCCCCAGTTTCAGCGAGTATCTCAAGACTCGTCTCAAGACTCAAGGTTTCTTGTTAGGTGTGGCTATAAGTGTGCTTTTGCTTAAATCTTTTTAAAAAAATTATATTACTTAAAGCCAAAGTTTCCTAACCGACACTAATGGTAGGATGGAAAGTATTGAGGATACAGAGGCCAGAGAGCCTTGATTTGCCACTTGTTACCCGAGTGACCTGCAGCAAGTTGCTTTAGCTCTCAGGCCTCGGTTTTCATACCTCTAATATCAAAGTAATAATGATTTCATAAATCTAGTGGGTGGGTTAAATCATGCTTATGATAGCACCTCATTTATAAGTGATGATGGCTGTTCTGGATGAGACCTGACAGTGGGTCCCTTCTGGCTGGCTACCCTTTGGGGACACCGATCCTTCAGGGGCATCTGGATCCACTGGAAGCAGTCACTTTATTGCCAGCATCTTGGTAGCCACAGAACAATTACTGCTGGCTAGCACATGACATTTAGAGGGGTTTTACAACTGTCTTGCTTAACAACTTGATGAGGTAGCACTATCCCCATTTGTCACAGGCAAACTGAGGCTCAGAAAGGTTAAATGACTTGCCAATAAATGACAGGGCTGGGCATGCACTTCCATGGGATTTTCCAGTGTCCCCCCTGTGGCTCTGTGTAGGCTTTCTAGGGAGGAGAGTTGAGAGATCCCTGCAGGGAGGGACTGTGCCCCAAGACCTTTGGGTTCCCTTGCAGGGCCATGCTGTCGTCAGATAAATATGTGGAGGTGCTTATGGTTCAGACTTTGTCTCAGAATAGGACATGAGTTGTCTCCCCAGGTCATTATCAGAGACCAGGGAGGTGCCTGTGTGTATGACCCTGAGGCCCTGGAAGGGCCAGACTCCAGTGCCATTACTGTCGGTCTCACCCCAGAGCAGGTGGCTCTGCCAGGAGCTCTCCCAGGTGATCTTGACTCAGGGATTAAGGAAAAGTAGGCCAGGCAGGTTGGTAAATATTTAATTGCTTAGAGCTAAAGGGAGGGGGGAGGGCTAACCTGATGGGAAGGGAGGGCTTAGGGAGAGTGGGGAGCATAAGCTGAGCTGGAGCTGGCCCAGCCCCCACATTCTGGACCACACTGGAAACCATCATCACCTTTAGCCCCAGTTGCTTCTTTTCAAGTATTCTAACCCTTCCAACCCTCTGCTAAATTGTTTCAATAGGACCTAGATGGAGGGTCTCGGTAGCCTTTGAAGAGATGGAGGCTGAGTGGGAAAGAAACCATAATATCTGTGATGACTGTAGCACCAGCCAATCTGTACACGAACAGCTCTGATAATAAAATAGTGCCAGCTCAGAACCTCGAGAGCCAACTAAGCGGTGAGGTGGGTGGAGCGAGGAAGAAGGCACAAGGGGCTGGAGGCAGGAGCCGGAGCTGCTCCAGGGCACATGAGGCACGTCCTGCATGCGAGCTCCTTGTGGACGAAGCCCTGGAGTTGCGGCTCCCAGCCTGGCTGCTCTGACTTAGCTCCCAGCCTCCCCTCTGCCCTGATCCCTTTGTCATTCTACCCTTGAGCTTTGGCTGCTTAGCTCTGGTTTCCCTCCCATGAAGAGGGGCTTCATGGGATGTCCCCAAAGGGTATATAGCCCCTTTCCCCCTGGAAAGGCCCTGGCACACCAGGGTCTAGGCCTGCCCATTCTGGGACCTTTGCAGGGTGACCGCCAAGTTCCTAAGGCAGAAGTATGGGGTGATGCTCCTGATTTCCCCTATCCCAACCCTCTGTATCCAGAAGAAACCAGGCTGAACCCTGGGGATGGGTGGGGGGTGGTGGTATGTGTGTGTGTGTGTGTGTGTGTGTGTGTGCAGCTGCCACAGAAAGGCTTCTGTGGGGGTAGGGGTGGGAAGAGAGGCTTCATCCGGCTCTCAGCCCATGCTGCTCATATGTCCACGCGTGAGCCACAGACCTATGCTCTCCCAGGGCCAGGCCCAGAGTACACAAAGCCACCCTACAGCAAATCAGAGGGACAGCAGGAAAAATGGCTCTGTCCTCACCCTTCTCCTGGGGAGGGGCGAGCAGAGGGTGGCTCAAGGACAGAGCTCAGCACCAGGCTGCGGGGCACCAGACCGGCAGGCAGAGCAGACTCACCGTCCTCCTTGGTCTGGATGTAGAGCACGCCACTGCGCACGCCGTCCCCCGCCTGGGTGTAGGCCAGCACCTGCACGCTGTAGTTGGTGAACTTCTCCATGCCGCGCAGCTCCACCCGCTCCCGCGTGGTGGTGATGTTCTGCATCTCGCCCCACTCTGCGGGAGACAGCGGTCTAAGCGCAGCCCAGCCTGGCCAGGTCCCAGCCCCCAGCCCGGGGCCCTGGCCTCCTTCCCTTCGCCAGCCTGGGCATCCGTCTGGCCCACTCCCCTGGGCTCAGACCTTCACTCCATGGGGATGGATTTGGGGTACTGCCCCGCAGTCACATCACTTCCCAAGTGACCTACCCAAGGTGAAAGGCATCAGCCCCAGAAGACCTTGAACCAACTTCAACTTGGTATTCATCCTTTTGAATACCTCCATGTTTCCATCTTTCCAAGCAACAATTCTCTTTTGTCCACCCAACGCCCTCTCCAGGAGTGGCTGGGACTGGAGCACGGGACTGTCAGCCGCCATGAGCCTCGCCACCCCAGTGCCTCCTTGGGCTCGCAGGTCTCCCTAGACAGTATACCCACCCGGGGGCCTATTGACAGTGCTCGCACCAGGCTGCCCCGGATCCTGGCCCTCAGGAGTTAAGGGTCAGGGTAGTCCATTACCTTCTCCCCACCACTGAGGACACCCTCCCTGCAGAGAACCTGCGGGGGGAAGAGAGGGAAGGGCTGGCAGGGCCACAGCCAGAAAGGGCCAGGCTTTCCTCAGGCTCAGCACCTACCACTCCAGCTCTGCCAAGGAACTTGCCGTAGACTCTGAAAGAGCTTAGGGAGAGGCTCCCACAGGAGGGCCAGGGTCTTAGAAGGAGGAAGCGCGACAGCTTCCTGAGCTGACAGCTCTCCCACTGGGACACTGGCCGAGGATGGGCCTTATCAGAGGTGAGTGCCTGCAAACCCACCCCGGCCCTTGGCACAGCAAGGGTCTGTGGCCGGCCAAGGGCTCGGCCAGGGGAGGGCAGCAGCCTGCCAGGCTTAGCTGGAGAGAAGGCTGTGCCCATCTTGGGATGGTCAGGGTGGGGATGAAGTCTCGGAGGGGAAACTTCAGCAGCACCTCCCTTTCCCAGCAGGTCAGAAAACAGCGTAGACCTGCCCAGAGGAGACCCGAGAAGGGGTGGTCTTTGGAGATGACAGAGGCCCGTGCTGGCCTCATGGGAAAGGGGCTGGGCTCGGAAGCCCAAAGGCTTAAAAAGGAGGAAGCAAGTTCTGGAAAATGCAGGGTGACCCTTACCGTGCTCAGCAAAAAACCTGTGGGGCTGTGTTTGGGCAGCTCACAGCATGAGAACCCGGGGGGTCTTCCTGGACCACACCCCATGCTCCAGGTCTCTTGCCTTGGCAGGGGTCGGAGAGGCAGGAGCAGGGAATGGCGTCTCCTGTGGGTAGCATGTCTGAGCACATTCCTGGCTAGGGGAGCTGACCTGCAGCTTGCGCAGCTGCAGACTGTGAGGTTTCTGTGACACCAGGGGCAGGGTCTTGGTGGGTTTGTGGGGGCCACACAGCCTGTGTGGACTGGTGCATCCCACGGGAAGGACGACATCCAAAGGGCTGAGCCACTGTCTTGGTTTTTCCCTAGCTACCATTCTTGCCTCCAGCTCCACTGTCTCCTTCCTCGAAGTCCTGGGTGGCTCATCTGCACAGATCCCCTGGGGACCTGCTTTTGGGGACCCTGCTTCTCCTCCTGGCCCTCAAGCCTAGGTGGTAAATGATTCCTGCTGGTCCCAGGAGCCCCACTGCTCCTAGCGCCTGAAAGTAGCCCCCTCATTAGACTCTCTGTAATGGCCCATTTTGTGCCAACTGCTCCTGCTGGGACCCTGGCAGATATGACAGAAAGGCCTAATATCTACACTTACATTACAAGAGCAAATATGCCTCTACTGCCCTCAGCCACTCGCAAGCCTACTACTGTCTAGGAGCAGCTGCTGTCACCCTGCCCAGAGGTGAGCCTGTTGGCCACCACCCACTGGCCCCTGAGAGGGGGCTGCACTTCCCTGCACATCCCACGGGGATGCTCAGCTCTAATGAAGCGTGGATGCAGATCCCCGCTGACCTTGTGCCTCTTGCCCCCAGACCAGCTTCTGTTGCCAGCAGACTCACCCCCATCAACGTAGAGGGACCAGAAGATGACCCGATAGCCTTTGAGGACGCCATTGAGGGTGCTGCGTGGGGGTTCTGACCAGGAGATGACGGCCACATCGGACGTGATGGACAGAGCCCGGACGTTCTCGGGGGGCTGGCTGGGCACTGCATGGACAGGGGAGAACCGAAGGGCCCGGTCAGGGAGGCACAATGCAAGGTGCACACATCCTGTTGCTCAGACAGAGGCACTTGAGTCAGACAAGCAGGGCCTCCCCACTCAGCGCTGCTCGTGTTTGGGCTGGGCTGGCATAGAAGCAGACGTCTTTACCCGCTTGCTCCTTGCTCTCTGGATGGCACATTGCTAGTCCTGGGGGACTGGGGGACAAAGAGGGACTGGGAGACAAAGGGGTGAAGACTGGGGGACAAAGGAGTGAACTCGGGGACTCCACCAGTGGGCACCAACAACAGCCCAGCAGGCTCCGTCTGCAGAAGTAACAGAACCTGGATGGCCCCCAACTGGCCCAGCAGGTGTCTGCGCCTGACGGCCTTATCTGATGGCTGCCAGCCCTTCTGTTGTGCATCTGACCTGAGGGTCCGAGTCACAGGGTCTGCTTTTAGGGAGCTTTGTCCTTGTGCCAAGAGAGGAAGGAAGAGAAGGGGACCCCAAAGAACTCCAACAAATAGGAAAAGAGTTTCTACCCACAACTTCAGGGCATTTGTGCACGGGACCAGGCCAAGATGCCTCAGAAGATGGGAAAACACCCTCTGAGGCCAGCTTAGGTGGACCATCTGCCTGTAAACCTCTCCCTTTGGGAACTATCTTTGAGCCTAAGACCTGCCCTCCTGGCTTGGCCCTGGTGCACCCTGACCTTTTTGAGATGACAGATGATGGGGACATCAGGGTCCAGCATCACCTCGGCTAAGGAGAACTTGGGTGGCCCTTCCTGCTGGAGCCGGGCAAAGGGAAGTCATTCCTTAGCACACTTGACTCTGAGTGGGAGAGAGGAGGCACAGGCTGGATGGAAGGTAATTAGATCCCACTGCCCCACAAGAGGCAACTCTAATTTTTATGAGCATTTAAATGATAATACATCATCCTAACGATCCTCTTTGAGAATGATTATTGTTTCATATTACTTAGGTGTAAAAATATAAGCACCATGTAATTAGGGACCCAGTGTAATAAACTAATACAGATCGCCCGTTCGAACAAAATGAAGGTAATATAATTATGGAAAAGACACTATTGCTAAAGCAGGGGCCCTTGAATACCCCAGGAGGAGTGCTAATATTGCCAGGAAACGATCAGGATCTGACAGGCTAACGAGGGCCTTAATTAAGTATGAAAAACTGCTGAGCAAATATGGCTGGAAACTTTCTTCCCCTCTCCTCCTTTGTTTTAAAAATGACTCCATAGCCCATGCCGATGTCTCAATGTCTCGCTGTTGGAAATTCCAACCCCCTTCACCCCATAGCAGGGGAGCTGGGGTCCCGATGGAGGCCAAGGGCAGGGACGCCTGGCTGTGTCCTGGCATGGCCGTGGGGGGATGGGAGCTCAGCCCTGGGTGGGGCATGCTGGTGAGGACTTGGGGCAGCTACACCCCCTGGATGGGCCTGCAGGGAGCATCCTGCACCCAGCCTCTTAGAGCTCATCCAGTCTTGCTCCCAAGCCAAAGGCTAACAACAAAAGGTGACATAGAAAGATACAGATTCGGGTCAGGCCTGGGTTTTGTTCTGAGCTCTGTTCTTTACTATATAGGCTACTTGGGACAGGTTATGGGACCCCGCTAGTCTTAGCTACCTTCATGGGTAATGACCTAGCTGGCAGTGCGGTGGTTCTCACAGGTGCTCCCTGCACCCACAGCACCAGTGTTGCTTGGGGATTTATTCAAAATGCAAAGTCTCGGCCTCCATCCAGAACTCCTGCAGCAGAAGCTCTGGGGGTGGGCCTTGCAATCTCTTCCCAGCCCTTTAGGAGATCCTGTTGCACGCTCAGGTTAGGGAACCACTGTGTTATAGCTCTGCTCGGGGTTAGCACTGGTGGCACTAAGAGATGACAAGCTCATCTTCCTCAACGTGTGGCCAGCATCATGGAGGGGAAGGTGCCAGTGGGAGCAGGGGTGAGGGGCTGGGGATCAGAATTTTTATAGCTCCCCTGATAATTCTAATGTGTACCCTAAATGAAGAACCATCCGTATGAGCTAATCTAGTCTTAGGAGTTTCTGACCTGAGTGTGTGCATTTTCTCCCTCCCAAGGGTGTGCGCATTTTCAGAGGACCAAGCAGGGAGAGGCCGTTGTTTAAGCTAAAGGAATGACTATCTAATGATGAAATGCTGGTACTCTGAACAGCAATGCCTCGTGCTCCCAGAGTGGTCAGTTCCTTCCCTCTGTTGGGGGCAGGATAAGATTCAGCAACAGGTTTTAATCTCGGACCCTGGCTTGTTTCGGGAGCATGAAGGAAGCTTGAGATAATGTTGTTGGGCGACTGTGACAATGCCCCCCAAAGTCCTGTCTCTGGGGTGGGGCATTGAGGGCCATGTTGCCTCTCTCAGCAACCCCCCGACCCACCCCTGCCCTCTGCAGGTGCCCTTACCATCCTCCAGGGTGGTGGCATTTATCTCGCTGGACGAAGGCCCAGTGCCTGCCCGATTGAAGGCCTGGACCACTACCCCGTATTGGGCGAACTTCTTGAGGTTGTCCAGTGTGTAGACCTCGCTGTCCCCAGTGGCCTTCATCTCCACGATGCTGTACTGCCCATTGCTGCCAGGGCTGTTCTCTCTGTAGCCGATCTGGTAGCCCCGGATGACGCCGTTCTGCAGCTCCTTCTTGGGCGCCTGTGAGGATGGGGTGAGAGGGAGAGGAGATGGCACGGTGACACTCAGATAACATGCTTAAAGTTCAAGTCAGACAAGGCACTCCTCTGCTCTCAGCCCTTCAAAGGCTCCAGCTCACTGGGAGTTACAGAACCACGTGATCTGACCCCCACAGCCTCTCAGACCCCCACTCCTCTGCCTGTGTTCAGCATGCAGCTTCCCTGCTGTCCACACCTGGCGCGTCCTGACTCTCCTGGGACAGCTTCTCACCTCTGCAGCACTCGTGCTGAAATGCCCCCTTCCTAATGAGGCCTGCCTGAGGCTGCCCTCCACGGTCTAGTACGCCTTCCATTTCTCCCGGCTTTATTTTGCCTATAGCGCTGAGCCACCTGACTTTGCCTGTGCTTTACTTGTGCGTCTGATTGTCCGCATCAGAATGGAAGCACCACAGGATGAGCAGTGTTGTTTTATTTACTTCTTGACTCTGCATGTCTAGAATGGCGCCTGGCAATGCGTGCTTATTGAATGGATGGGCGGATGGATGGATGGATGGATGGATGAAAAGGGATACCATTTGGCATGGACTAAGGGGCCTGGGAGAAATAGGACAGCAGACTAAAAGTAACTGAAAAGGGAGGTGGGCAATTAGTTTGAGTAAAAAGAGATCCCTGAGAGACCCTGAGTATGGCCATTATCAAATAATGGAAAATGAGGCCTCCCTGGTGAGACAAGGGGTTAAGACACAACCTATGAAGCTATCTGCAGCCACTGCAGCATGAATTCGATCCCCTGGCCGGGCAGCTACCCACATGGTGCAGCAGACCTCTCCTGTCTCGCCTGCTGCTCCCCTCAGCAGTGTATTTCAGCAGTCTGCCTGTTCTGTTCCCTGCTCTGTCTCTGGTGGATCCTCTCACCCCCCCCAAACACTTATGGCCTGTACCCCAGTTCTTGTATATATAAATAAATATTTAAAAAAAATGAAAAATGACAAGTGTTGGCAAGGATGTGGAGACACTGGAATCCTTGCGCACTGCTTGCGGGAATGGAAAACTCTTTGGTGGCTCCTCAAAACATTAAATAAAGAATTACCATGGGATTCAGCAATTCCACTCCTTGGCATAAATACCAAAAGACTGAAAATAGGATATCTGTGTACCCATGTTCAGAACAGCGTTACTCATAATAGCCAAAAGGTGGAGGCAACCCAAGTGTCTGTTGATGGATGACTGGTTAAACAAAATATGTCCTAGACATGCAGTGAAATAGGACTTAGCCTTAAAAAAACCTGACATTCCAACGCATGCTCCAACATGGATGCGCCTTGAAAGCATGCAAAGTGAAATAAGCCAGACACGTGAGGACACACATCATATGATGCAACTTCTATGAGGTGCTTGAAAGAGGCAAATTGTCAGAGACAGAAGGTCGAATGGCAGCGCTGGGGCTGGGATGGGTGTTGCGCCAGCGCAGTTTCCGTCTGGATCAGGACAAAGCTCGGGGGACGGTGGTGATGCTCACATGGCACGTGAGAACACTCACCGCCACTGCAATGGGCATGGAAACGTGGTTAAAATGGTCCATTGTATGGGGACAATGAAAATTGTCCCCAAGATGAAAATTCATACACTGTGCAAAAATGAAAAATGATGTAAAAAATATATAAAAAAATGGTCCATTGTATGTCAATAAAATGGTTTGTACATTTTACTGCAATGAAAAAAATTGTCCTTGACTCTGGCGTCCAGCCCCTCTTGGTGCCTGCAGCTGGACTGGCTTGGACATCACACTAGGGTCTGTGTTGAGGGCGAAGTGGCCCCTAGACACAGGGACAGAGACAGGCAAGGACATGTGGGGACAAGGCATGTTCTAGGGCCTGAGTAAGGTTGGGGTTAGAGAAGGTGGATCCCAGGTGCCAGGGGAGTGGAGAAAACCCATCGGCATCAATCTGGGGGCAGGAAACATACCTTCACCCCAAGTTTGAACTCTGAGACACAATGAACATGACCCTCTTACACACACACACACACACACACACACACACACACACACACACACACACACCCTCACTATCTCTCCTCACATCAGAACCACAGCGCACACATCAGGCCGGCCAAAGCAAACTGCCTCCTCCACACACCATAGGGGCAACCACATGCGGACCCACAAATAGAAACGGGCCCCTCTACTGAGCATGCCTGCCCATTTATAAATCGAGAAAGAGCTCTCACCCCAGCACATATAAAAACAGCTTGAATCAGGGCTTTAAAGACAATGAAGTTAATTTAAAAGCCCACCTTTTATTGTACTAAAAAAGAGTGAGATCCAAAACAATTAAGTTAGTAAAACAGCACCACTGTTTTTTTTTAATTCAATGAATGTTTTAAATGAACTGCTTTTTAAAGCTCACTGTTAACTCAATAAAATGAAGTTTTTAATTTAACATAATTGTTCTGAACTCACTAAATAGGTGTGTGTGTATTTAATTGATTTGACTTTTTGTTAATGCCTGAAAAATGTCTCTCTGAGCTTGGGCAGTCCTGTCGGCTACTTTGTAAGGATGCACATTTTTGCACGTGGGGCTTGTACCTGCAGACACGTGTCTATGCACACCAGCACAGGCCTCTATTAGAAGCAGACATACTGGTACGAATCTGCTAGCCTTGTGTCACACTGCCACCGGCTCTCCTATGGCACACACCCGTTCACACTGACACACTGACATATATGTCATTACTGAATGGCACACTCGCCTACACACCTGAGTCATTTACACCATGAAATATACCTGTGAACAGTCCCACCCTCCCTTCGTTCACACTGATATGTGCTGTGTACTGACGGAGGCTTGGATCAGTGTCCAGGCACATCTGCTTCACACACACACACACACACAATACACACACTTACACATATACGCATATATGTACACACATATACATACACATATACATAACACATATGCATACCTATATAGGTATGTTTTCACATATCTATACAAATCTTAACAGATCTTCCTGCCCTACCTCCTTTCTTTTCTGCCCCCATCTCTCCTCTCTCTTCCTCTCTCTCTCCCTCCTCCCCACTGCCCCCAACAGGACACTCAGGATTTAAATCAATCTTAACAATATTTCTCTGAAGCATTAAGAAATCAATAGGGCTGATTGCAAATTTATGTCATAAAGCAGAGACGATCCATTTCGTGGAAAGAGTGTTAAAATGAAGTGACTTATCTTTCAAGTGAATCTTTATTTTTCATTAATCTGTTTCTTGGTGTTAAAAAAAAAAATCCCCAGAGAAGTCAGCCCCAAATTTATTGACAGGCTGGTTCATTCTGAAGTTCTAAGTTTCTAATCAATTTTATTTTTCATGATGAGACTTTGGAGAAATAAATCTGATTCTAAATTTTTATCGACCTCCTGGTCAGAGCTGTGTAGCCTAATGTCTCAGTCTTTCCCACACTTATTCATTCCCTGCCCCCACCTCCTGGCTTCCTCTGTGTGTTCCTAGGAGATGGGTCCAGAGCTGGGATGCAGACAAGATTTGGGACTTGGACTCTGGGCTTCATCCCCAGTTTCCAAGGAGGCCAGATCTGAATCTAGAGGTGAACTATCACTCCAGGCATTCACCAGGTGGCTGGTCCCCAGGAAGGACCAAGTGTCCGGCCCTGGGCCACGGTCGTCCCTCCCGGGAGGAAGGAACCAGGCCCACGCACGTGGATGTGCACATGTGTGTCTGTGTGCAGCCTTTTCAGGGAAAATATCTCTAGGCCCTTCTGAACTTCTCCCATTTTCAAGTCCATCTTTCTGAAGATCCCGGAAGGAAGACTAAAGCTCATGGTTTGTCCTGCCAGGAGCTAGAGAGAATGCCAGTGGACATTTGACCCCACATGTAGGTGAGGTGCCCTCCCCACCCACCCAGCAGCCGAACATGGACAAGGCCTATGAGAGCCCCCTGCTGTCATCCCTCAGGCAGGGGCTGTGGTGGGGACTGGGCAGGGGCTTCAGACTGAGTGTGTTCAGTCTTGCACCTGTCACTTCTGAATGGTCATGGCCGACCCACCTCACACGGCCTCGTTGATGGATGGGGATGAAAGTGCCTCTTCTGGCCACCCCAGAGGTACAGGATTCAGATGAGAGGGGTAAGGGGACACTTGGAGAGTGGAAAGGGCAGTGCAGCAGGCAGCCTGTCTGTGCTTTTTGCAGGGATGTTGTGACAGGGCCAGGGTTACCCAAAAAAGCCTTTGTTGGTCCTTCACAAAATTATTCTTATGTTTCTCTGCCCAGCTGTGAAACATCCTCTAAGAATTTCCTTAAGTGACAGACTCTTCAGACACCTCTAGGTCTGATAGGTCCCTTAGAAATGGGCGTGACACATACCAGTCTGTTTTCTCTGCAGTGACCCCTAAGCCTGACCTGGCGCGAGAGCGGGAAGTTACTTTCATCCTGACTTTATAGAGGGAGGAAACAGACCTGACAAGACCAAGGCTCCTCTCCTCATGAGAAGATACAGATGGCATCACTCCACCTCCGGTTCTCGATCCTGTCATCTCCCATTACCCACGGAACCCCCTTGAGACTTTCTACAAAATCAAACCCCACTTGGGTTTGGAGGACAGATGAGTGTGATGGGAAACCATGCCCCTCCATGGCACTGTGCAGTTCTTTGCCCCACCCTGGGCATAGGCCTCTAGCTGAGAGCCAGGGTGGAGAGGGTCCTCCTCTAGCCTTCCCTCCAACCTTATTGGACCTAGGAAACAACCAGGCATGGGTGTTATAAAGGATCAGAGCCTAGAAAGCCCAAGGGGCTTTATCCCTAAGCTCAGCACGAAGGAGGCAAGGAGGCAGTAGAGCAGAAATGCCTTTGACCTCACTTACCTTCCAGGTTACTTGGATGCTCTGTGAGGTCACTGGCTGCAAGGTGACATCCATGGGGGGCCCATCAGGAGCTGGGGGAGGGGGAGAAATATTATGAATCAAGTCTTGGGAGAGGAAAGAGGTCTATGTTCTCACTCCCATCCTCCTGAGTGGGGGGACTGCTGGAGCTCATCTGCAGAAGCAGAAGCTTTGTTCGAGACCCCTGAAATGACCACAGGGGTTACAAACCCTCTTAATTCTCTGTAATTTGCTGAAAATATAGCAAACAATGATAACACTATACTATTCCACATTCAGCAAGGTGGTAATATGTTTTTACCAGGTTTGCTAATATAAAGTGTAGATAAAAGTGTGTATAGTGACAGATACTCCTACACATTGATCATGGAAGAGAAACTGGTGCAACACTTTGGAAAACATTGTGTATTTTTTTTTTGTCATTAAAAGTAAAGTATACCCATCTAATGAGTTTGCTTACATCCTCTAGAGACACCCAATAGCCTGTGTGCTAGCATAGAAATATAAAACTGATCACAGCTCCAAACTACTAGCAGTTAATACATTCACTTATAATAGAATAGACAAATAGACAGTAGTAGAACCATGAAGTGGAATACTATACAACACAGAAAAATGCACAAACAATACAGCTATACTAATAATATGAAGCTCACAAAAATAATGATCAAAACAAGCAAGACATAAAAGAATACAGGAAATATGACTACATGAATAGATACTATTGGATAATAGGTAGAACTAAACCATATGGTATATGTGCACATGTAATAGTATAAAAAAAAGCAAGAAAGTTAGAATATTGGTTATGTTGGGAGGAGGGATAGAGTTATGATTTGGAAGGTGCAGAGGGAGGACCTCTGGCATCCTGGTTATTAATAAAGGGAATTGGTTATACTAACTTTTTACTACCATTATTTGTGAAACTGCATATATATGTACTTTTTAGAATCATTTTATAAGAGAAAACACAGCAAGAGAAGCCTTGTTTAAGCTCCCAGGAAAGCTCCAGGACAAAGGCTTCAGAAAATTCAGGGCATGCGTACCCTATTCTTTGTAGCTCTACCGGATTGGTCCTTCCCAGACAGGCAAGGGGCTGGGAAGTGGGTAGAACCAAGGATAGCTCCCTGAAGTCCAGCACTTAGAACACCACCTTGTGAAGGTCAGAGGAACTTCCAATGATCCACGGCAGCCACAAATACTTTGGGATCTCTTTTCCTGTCCTCTATTTGCAAGCCCGCTGGTGGAGAGTGTGGGTGAGGGACCCAGATGTCGCTGGCTCCTGAGCCCATGGGCAGAGGCAGCAGGTAAGACACTCACCAGCCTCCTCAGTGCTGATGGTGAGTTCCTTGCTCGGCTCGCTGCGGCCAATTTTGTTGAAGGAGTACATGCGGATGCTGTACACAGACGCTGGGTGCAAGTCCACGATGTTGGCCTGGTTGATGGTGGGGGAGATGTTGCGTGTGGACTGCTTGAAGTCCCAGGAATCTAGAGAGAGAAAGCCTATTGGAAACCATAGCCAGGAAATCTCCAGGACCCCTCCCCAGCCTCAAGCATCAGCACGTCCCCAACTTTGATGCTCAGAAGAGGTCCGCAGGCCTTGAGACCTTCACAGAGAGTACAAGGGGGCTGTTCCATGAAGCTCAGAGAAACCAAGGGGTACCTAGGGGTGAGGGGGCAGCAAACACACTGAAGGGAGAGTCAACCTGACTCCTCTGCCTGGGCCAGCTTGTGAGCTCAAACCCTAGGCAGCGGTGGGAGTTCTCAATGTCCCTTCCAAGTTTACCATTTGCTTGCTGTACCTGGTGCCACCATTCCCCCCTGACTGGCCAGTGCCCTTCTCTCTGGCCTCTCAACTCCTTTATCGACCTGTTCTGACTGAAGCACCCCATCTACACAGGTGCGGTTGCCGAGGGGGAAGCCAGGGCTCCTCCCTGCTTCTCCTTTGTGTCTCTGTATTTCCTCCCCTGCTCCACCCGTTTGGTGCAGGCCTTGAGTGTCACTTGGAAGGACAGAGCAGTGCCAGAGCTCCCAGCCCAATCGCCGCCCCTTTCTCTCATCAGCAAGAGAATGATCTGAGTCTTTATGCTCAGGCCAACAAAGGGATTCATGAGTTCCTGATTTATCCAAGGGGACTGGCAGCCCATCTAGGGTTAATGTTGACAAAATTGTAGAATGTGAACAGACCGGCTAAATTCCACCCAGGGATACTGTCAGCAGCCTGCATCCAGGAGGACACAGTCATTCATTCATGCAGTTTTGCTGTGCCCCTCCCAAGGGATTCCAGAGCAAAGTGGGGAGGGGCTGCAATTGCCACAACGCCTCATCCAGCACCTTCCAAGCCCAGACTTCGTAACCAGGGTATTCACACTCCACTTTGAAAAGAAAAAAGGCAAAGCACAAGCCAATGGTAGGACTTAAAACTCTTCCCAGGGTACTCCTGGTGTCACTCTTCAGTCTCATTCTCCATGCCTTTTAAATCCACTCTAGAGGATCCTGAAAATTTTTGGTAGAGAAGATTCAATTGTATTCATGACCACTTGATCCTTAAATCAGGAAAGCAGGTTAGCACATCCTAGAAAGGTTTTCAGGAAGGCTTTTGTTGTTGTTGTTCAGCTAATGCCTGGTAAGCAAAGGAGAATTGGTTCCCCAGAAGGGAGTATCCCATACCCCCCAGATTCTGGTTAGTTGAGTTCATTTAAGCAGTGCAGGTGCAGCTTCCATGCAGGGCATTGGCCCAGCTCCCCACCTGCAGTTTTGCATTTAATTCTTTGGTTTCATGAGCCACAGTCACAAATGGCAAACTGTGCTGCTCAGAAATGTATTATTTTCTTCTTGTCTTTTAAAACACTCCAGCCACCTGAGGGGTCACACTGTGGCTGGCAGGCTAAGGATTGCAAGGATGCAGCTCCTCTCTGCTGTGGGCATCTCTTTGGTTTGGGAGGGAATGATCTAGCAATGCAGGGGCAGGTGCTGTCTCTCTCCCTGTGGCATCCTGGGAGCTTCTGCCAGCTGGTGCATCATGCCTGGTGTCTTCACGTTTACAGGAGAGGACAGTGACCAGGAGTCTGCATTGATTTTTGGTGAGTGCAGGCAAAGGGAAGAGAGCAACACGATGTGTTTAAAAACAGAAGAGATAAGGAGATGGGGTGCTAAGAGCTATCAAGCACCTGTGATGTGCCAGGTGTGGGGCCGGACCAAAGTAAATGTTCACCATTTAATCCTCACACCCTCCTGTGACATCAACATCACAGCTCCCAGGTCTAGGTGACCCCGTGACTAAGTCCAATTTCTCAGGTGTGCTCAGCAGTCACACCTCTCACTGCTGAGACCCACTTCCTGGATAAAACACTTTTTGGCTTTCCTCTCATCGCCAGGGCTATTTCTTCTGTGTCTGCCTTTCAGGGCATCCTATCTACTCTACCATTAATGGTTAGAGTCCCCCAAGGCTCCGTCCTGGGCTCGCCTCCTCTCGAGCCATACACTGCCCCAGCCATGGCTGCTATTTCCACTGATACACAGAGAGACCACAGGCCTCTATCCGGCCTCGACTTCTCTGATCCAGACTCTTTTTTTTTTTTTTTTAAGATTTATTTATTTATTTATACAAGCACTGGGTACAGTCAGAAGTGCGCAGGAGGGTGAGAGGATTCACCAGAGCCAGAGCAGGGAACAGAACAGGCAGACTGACGATGTACACTGCTGAGGGGAGCAGTGGGTGAGACAGGAGAGGTCTGTTGCGCCATGTGGGACCCTCGCTGGTGGCCGGGGATTGAACTGGTGCTGCAGAGGCTGTGGGCAGCTTCGCAGCCCAGCGCTCAATTGCTGCGCCACCAAGGGAGGCCCTGATCCAGACTCTTGTAGTTAACCGCTCACTTGCTGTCCTCTTGGATGTTTCAACGCACATCACACTCAACATGTCCACGACAGAAGCCTTCAGCATACACCTAGGAGCCAGCCCCTTCCTGGGTTCCCTGGAAGTGGTGCCACCATCCATTCTGTTGTGCCAGAAACTTGGGTGTGATTCTTGACTCTCCCCTCCCTCCCCCTCTCCCCAAAATTCCATCTCTCTCTTGAATCTCTCCACTTCTCTCCATCTCCACCCCTACCCCAAGTCAGGTCACTGCTTTTCCTAATCAGACCAGGCAAGTAACATCCCAATGACAGCCTTCCAGAACCCACTGTGCGCCCCTTCCATCTGTTCTCCATACTGTGGCCATTATTTATTCTGCTAATATGATGGAGCATCTCTTACAGGCCAAACACATTACCTTGGCATTGAGAAGGGTCTTGCCCAAACACAGCTCTGAGACTGCCAACTGCTTGCATCAAACTCTCCAATAGTTTCCCTTTGTTTTTAAGGATAAAGAAAAAATTTCTTACTGTGACACAGGCCCTGCAAACTCTGGCTTGTACCTTTCCAGCCTCATCTTTCACTGTCTTCTCTGTACCCTTAGAGCACAAGGAACCTCTCTCCAGCTCACACTTCTGCTCAAGTTGGCACTGAGTTCCCCGGAGTCAGGAGTCAGGTATGTCCCTTGAGCCTCCCTCCCCCGCACTTGCCATGTGTGGGCACGTACACCGTGTTGTTGGTTTTAGATCAGAGGCACATTTTTTGTCCTTTACTTTGGGGGTGCCTCTGCATTTTGTGTTCACAATAAATACCCTTTGTCTTTCTCTTCCTTGCCCCACTTAGCTACCAATCATGAAGGGGTGTGTGTGTTGGTGGGGGGAGTCCTGGAAATTTCCTTTTCCCCTGCTTTTTCTAGTAGTTTGCAGGTGGATTGGACCTTGTATTTCCAAATGATCTTTGATGTTGAAACAAAACAGCTCAGGCCCCACAATCCTTCTAGGCGAATGCATCAGAGTCAAATCCAGAGACCTCGGGCTGGTGTTCCAAACTTGATTACCGCCATCTCCCTGACCCTGAATAGCTGAAATCAGGGGTCCTATTTTCTTCCCTTCCTTTTTCAGCTCTCTGAGTACTGAGCTGGCTTTGGTGAATATTGTCTCTTTTAATATTCCCTTTCATATGAGCCTGGCTTACCCAGATTAACATATTTCATTAAGGGCTCTCTTTCCCTTTCTTCATCAAAGGGTTTATGATGCAAAATATTCTTCTTAAAAAATAAAGAAATGGCTGGGGGGATGTCAGTGCCTTCCACTCTGTGGGCTGCTTGCTGGGAGGGGACCTAGAGCCTTAGGTTTTTTGGGAGATACTTTCACTGTCGGGGGAGCAGCTTGGACAAAAGCCACATCTGCAGCATTTAGCTGCCAGTGCTCGGGAAACAGATCCATTCTGCATCGCTGCTTTTCTGCAGCCCCCCCTGGCAATCTCCCTACAGACTCCCAGGGTGACAATGCCCACTTGTCACACCCCAACTGGAGCCCTCTCACGCCGCACCCCTGCTCCCGCAGCGCGCCACACCAGGCCGCAGCTCGGACCACAAGGCTGCTCCTGGGCGGTCCTCGAAGCGCCTCCTGCTCCTGGCGTGGGGCACAGGGGCGAAATGTGGTGTCTGCGTTTTAAAATCTGCACAGCGCCCTGTGATAGATTCGCGTGGACCGTGCTATTTATCATTCAGCATTCATGTATTATTACTCTGCTGCCTGGGGCCAGGAGAAGTCAGCGGGAGCGGGATGGCTCAGAAAGGGCAGGCTTGGTAATTTCCCTTGGAAAATTAGCACAATGAGCAACATGGCAGCAAACCTGGCGAAGACTCTATTGGGACAAAGAAAGGGATGAGGAGCAGCGGTGTCCTGACCGGATGGGCACAATCTGGGCCAGGAGGAAGACGGCCGGGGAGAGTGGAGGCAAGGGGCCGTGTGGTAGGGTGTGGTGGAGGGTTAGGGGGATCCTGGCGCTGGGCTGGGCACTTCCTCATAAGCTGCCGGTGCATTTGCTGCAGCTTTAGGGCCACCCTGGCAATGCCCACCCTTAGGATGACCTGTTAATGTCTCTATTTGCTAAAGAGATGCTAGGTAAGTCGCTAAAGGCCACACAGCTCTGGCGCTCGGTCAGTCCAAGTCTTCTAGCTTGAGACTGATTCTCCACTAATCCATGTATACGAATAGGAAGCAGCTCTTTTTATACAGACAGACAGACACACACACACACACGCACGCACACACCCTCCTTCTTCCTGAGTCACTTCCATCCGTTCCCTTGGATACCTTTCAGTTCTCATCTAATACAGTTTATGGATTGCATGTGGTTGGGTAGTGCTTTGTAATGGTTCTGGAAGGGAATGTGTGTGTGCGCGCGCGCGCGCGTGTGTGTGTGTACACGGTGTATGTTCTCATTTCAACTGCATTGCAAGCTCCAAGGGTGACACTCTGTCTCTATTTCTTTTCCTTTCCCTACCCCATGGCTGGTGCATGATTCTGCAGAAAAAAATTACTGGCACTCAGTACATGCCGCTGACTGACAGACACATATATTTCAGCCTGCAAGTCCCACAGGACTATAAACAGCCGCATGAGGTGTTTGAGTTAGAAGGGGGAGAGGAACTTACACTCACGAACAGTTTACTGTAGCCCTGTGCCAGATGCTTTCTCTTTAACCCTCTAACAAATCACCGCTCCCGCCTCCCAGACAAGGAGGCTGCGCTGTGCTCACCGGCTCTGTCTGATCTCGGAGCTAACTCACTGCAATTCTCATGGGACTCCTTCCCCAGATGCCAGGATGGACAACTATGGTGGGGTGAGATGGGGTGCAGTCCCCCCAAAGGCCAGGGGAAGGAATGCTGGCTTCCCAGTGCTCTTGAATCTGTGACTTATTTATTTATTTTTTTCCCAGTTGCAAAGCTCTTGTGGAAGGGCTTGACTGAGTTGGAAGTCCATGACCTCTCCCTCCTCCCTGCCCATCTGTCCTGGTGGCCCAGGCTCCAGGGTGGGGGGTGGAGGGAACATGACAGTGCCTCCTCTTGAGGGGAGCTGGGGAATTGGGGGTGCTGATGCGGATATGCTTTGAAAATGGCACCTCCCCTACCCGCCTTTCCTGCCTCGCTCTCCAGATGTGTGACGCTCTCACGTTGCCCTTACTTCCTGCCCCAGGAAAGGTGTCCACACATCAGAGTAGAGGTCAGTAGAGGAGCTGGGCACAGGGAATCATGGGGGAGAGTGCAGGGAGGTAGGTGGTTACCAGCGCCAGCAGGGGAAGGATACAAGTGACAGTCTGGGCATACTCCTCACCCCATGTGAGCAGAACCCTGCCAGTCATACCAGACACGTCCTTTCCTGTTGGCTCCTAGGCAGCTTGTGTCCAGCCTCAGGAGGCCCAGAAGCATGTGATGGGCACAGCTGGCCATCCCCTGAGGCCTGGCAGCTCATCACCTCTCCCTGGCTTCAGGGCCACAACAGCCTCCTCGTTACCCTGCTTCCCTCGGATGCTGGATGAATATGTCCAACACGGTCTGGGAGGGTAGACCTTGTCAGGGCTTTTAATGACCTTCCTGGACAAAGTAGAAGCTCAGCTTAGAGGCGCCCTCCCAATTTGGCCCTAGAGAACTTTTTAATCTTACTCCCTGGGACCTATGTCTCTGAGCCCTTGGCCAGATGTGCCTCCCTGGAGGAATTGTTTCCTGTTTAGGCCCTGCCCCCTGAATGTAGGCCCACCGCCTTTCAATTTTTAAGATCCAGCTCCATGAGTGAGGTGAGGTCTACAAGGAACCAGCGAGAGCGCCTCTGATGACCTCATTTTGACAGTGGTCTCCTCCCTCTCTGGCCTCTTCCTGTGTACTCAGGTCAAGGTGAACTTCTGGAGGGTGAGTGCAACCTGACTCATCTCCCCAGCTGAGGTTCTGAGGGTGGGACACCTTCTTGTAGAAACCTGACCAAAGATGACTGCTCAGTGCCCTGGACAGAGTTGCTTCTCAAGAGGTGAATGCACGACTTGCATGGACAGTGGCAATTAGCTTCACTGTGACTTACTTAGATTCACTCAACAACCATTTGCGGAATGTCTCCCCCAGGGGCCACGTGCTGTGCCCTGTCCTGGGAAAACAGGGGGGACTAGAACTTGGTCAATCTAAAGGACAGGGCTACATGTGGGGCTAAGGAAGACAGGAGAGGCTTTGGGAGGAAAAAAGACCTTGGGTCTCTGCTACAACCACAAAGCGGAGCTGGAATTGCTGGGGGCCAGGAGGGTTGAGTTCTGCAGACTCTTCTGGGTTTCATTTAAAAATTATTTTGAAAAGCTATATAGGCCTATAGTATTGACTTCAAAAGGCATGAAGGATCCAGGATGAAAAGCATGTTTTCTTCCACCCCTGAGGTGGAGTCACTCAGTACCCTCTTGGAGGCCATCAGCCACCCACTTCTCACACACCTTCCTGGGACAGTCCACAGACACACACACACACACCTAAGCCTCTCTTAGGACTCGGTCCATCTAGACCTCGGTTGCCTTTGAGGCCCTCTCCTTGCCATTTCTATGACCGTTTCTCCAGACACTCATGTCCATGGTTCCCCACAGGGCTTCATGGTGGTGGGCAGCCGCCCAGGTGCTTGGCTCCCAGGGCAGGGCTTCCAGAAGACTTCTGGAGGAGGAGACTTAGAGCTTTTGAGGTACGCCCATTCCCCAAAGACTCCATTTAGGCAAGGGGCAGCTAATCACCCCCAATCACTGTCATCATCTTGGGCCACGAATGCCCGGATGTCCCAGGCCAATCTGTGTGCCTCTGACCCCATGGACACAATCCCCAGCCCCCAGGCCCAGGGCCTTTAAACTGCTTTAAATAAAATCACCCTGTTTACACTTGCCCAGAGACAGTCTTGAAAGAAGGGACTGATACCTCTTCCCCATCAACTGGGGGTCCCTCCATCAGCTCCCTGGTTATTGGTCTGACCAGTGATGTCCCTTTGGAAGTCACACAGGGTGACTTTGGGGGTGCTGATGTATGCCTCAAATGGGCATCCCTGAGGTCTGGGGCTGGCCTACCTTGGGGGTGCTCAGGAAGGTACGTGCACAGGGATAAGGTAAGCTGAGGGCTCAGCCTACCTGACTTGTTCTTGTATTCAATGTCGAAGCCCGTGATGATGCTGTTCCCGTCGAACCTCTGGGTCCAGCGCAGATTCATGCTCCGGGCCTTGACTTCTCGGATCTCCAGCTCTGGGGGGTCAGGGGGCTCTAGGGTATGGCACGGGGAGGGGGCAGAAGTGAGGATGGCAGCAGAGAGCTCAGCACTCTGCCTACCTCCCAGAGAGACCAGGTTTCTGCTATACCCCCGGGGGTTGCTGTTACCTGTGGTCTACTCAGGAGCCCTGGCACCTGGGTATCTGTGCCAGGTGTGGTGGGAAGGCCTGACCGGGCTTCGTGGTAGAGGAGCCCAGCTGGTGTCCTGCTGTGTCCCTCGCTACACTGGCCTGGGAGAGGCCAGGCGCTTTCTCAGGGACTGTGCAGAGCAGGTGGCCTGCTTCTCCCCATGCGGAACTCCCAGCTTTTCCCAACTCAATACTCTTCCCATCCCTCTTCCAGGGTCTGGGTCCTGGAACCCAATTGTCCCCTAATTCTGGATGCAGTGCTGTGCTTGCTCTATGGAAACCACAGCCACCACCACCTGTGCTGTCTGAAGAGCACAGGAAGGGCCTTATCCTTGCCCTGGGCAGGAGGGAGAGCGGGGGAGGATTTTCCCCAGAGGTCATGTCCTATCACCCCCCACCACAGAGTGGGTGTGGGTCACGGCCCTGCTCTTGTAAGGGAGAGTAGCAGTGGGTATCTGACCCCCCCCCTCAAGGGGCTGGGATGTGGGGCAGGAGAGGTACCTTGCACGGTGAGTTGGATCAAGCCCCGGTCCTCCCCGTAGGAGTTGATGGCGTGGCAGCTGAAGAACACAGAGTCCCCACGGTCAGCTGGCTTGAGCTGGGAGAGGGCCAGCAGGGGCCGGAGGACAGGGAGAGAGGGAGGAAATGGGGGGAATTTTTAGAGCTGGTCTGCTGCAGGGGCCCCACTCTAGAGGGACCAGCAAGGCCATCTTGTTCCAGAAGGGGGACCCACAAGGGGTTTTATCGAGGGCCCCTCTTCTCAGGTTGAAGTGGGATGTTCATGCAAAGAGCAGCCAAGAAAGTGGGAGGGGCTGAGAGGGGCCCCAAGAGAGAGGGAGGGGTTGAGGGGGTTTCAGGAGGGAGGAAGAGGCAGAGGTGGGTTCCAGGAAGGTGTGAGGGGCTGAGAGAAGGGGTCGCAGGAGGGAGGGAGTGCTCAGGGGTTCTAGAAGGAAAATGGAGCCCAGGGGCTCTGAAAAAGAGTGAAGGGCTGAGAGATCCACACTTTTAATGGCTGGGGAGGGGGGGGTCAGAAAGGGGGTACAGTGAGCTTCTAAGGCAGAGGTTCCTGGATAGAGAAAGGCAATAGGTAACAAATGGAGGTACTTTCTGGGGTTTGGGGAGGGGCTCCCAGACTCCCCATTCACCTCCATAGGATACAGAGGGAGTAGCTGCCGGCCCCCACTTTCTCCACATCAGTGTCCCCTGAGACAGGGTCGTGGGCACTCACCTTCAGCGTGGAGACGACCTCGTCGCCGTTGTCCTTGGTGGCGATGGTGTACCTCATCACGCGGTCGGGGTCGATGACCGTGTCCCCTTTCTCCCAGCGGATGATGATGGGGCGCTCGCCCCGCGCTGTGCAGTTCAGCTCCTTGGCGTGGCCCTTGATGGCGATGGTGGTGTTGGGGTGGGAGGTGATCATGGCTGGGACTGCAGAGAGGAGGCACAGAAGGCCAGTGAGGTAGAGGCCCCCCTCCCCAGGGTCTACCGATGCGGGGTGAGGGGGAGACAGAAACTCACTTGCTTGTCTCTTCCCTTCCCCTCCCACCAGGGGCTCTGATAGTCTGTGAACCCCTCTGGCGAAGCACGGACCCTTTTCAGCATGTTTTAAAATGCAGAACATAGAATTACAAAGGAAGCCAGATACACCGAAGTGTGGCTACACGCGTATTACAAACCTTCAAAAGCCAGCTTGTGATACAATCACTTACTCATTTAGGTCTTTATTACTGTGAGGAGTTAGGTCTAGTAGTGGCTTATATTAGCACGATCGTGTAATAGTGATGTGTGATGCTATTCGGAGCTGCTGCAACGGTGGCGGTCAAACAGCTGGATTAAGAGCCGGCGCAGTCTACAGGCAGCTACCAGGGGGCGGGCGCTTCTGTCCAGGATGGACGGAAATACCAATTTTTTTTTAAAAGATTTATTTATTTATTTATTTATACAAGCACTGGGTACAGTCAGAAGCGCGGGAGGGTGAGAGAATTCACCAGAGCCAGAGCGGGGAGCAGAGCAGGCAGAAGGACTGAAGTACACTGCTGAGGGGAGCAGCAGGTGGCAGGAGAGGTCTGTGTGCCATGTGGGAACCTCACCGGTGGCTGGGGCTCGAACCGGCGCTGCAGAGGCTGAGGGCAGCTTCGCAACCCAGCGCTCAACCGCTGCGCCACCAGGGAGGCCCTGGAAATAACTAATTTTTACTTGGAAGTTAATGGGGAAAAGTTCCCCCTCCTCAGACATCCAAATGCATGGAGTCTCTGAATCAAATCCACTGACCATCTGGGGGTGCTGTCTCTGAGCCCCAGGTTTCTGACTGTGATCTAAAGGCCTGGGGCTACTGCTTTTGTCCATGATTCAGGCTCTCCACAGCTGCCCCCTATTCTTCCATGCAAAATGCAAGAGAAAGCCCTGGACAGCATCCACATAATTAAGGCCCCTCAAGCAGCATTCACAGGTCCCCCACACCAGCCATTCCACCGACCTGGGAAAATCATGTGAAGCCATCAAGGCCCTGGCTGGCTGGCAGGAGCCCCTCCCTCTGCCCTGACAAGGAGCCTCCAACCCTGACTCTCCTCTGGGCCTGAGGCTGAGGCTGTGGCTGTCCCTGGAGGAGAGCGTGGGTGCAGGAGAGGGGGGCTGGGCTGCCAGCAAGATCCTGTCTCCTGCCTCCTCTTTCCAATTCAGCAAACATGCACAGAACATCTACAGGGTGCCCTGCCAGACTTGGGGGACACCATGACATGAGCCAGGGTCCTGGCCTCCTGTGGGAATGAATGGGGAGGAGAGCAGAGGATTGCAGGAGCAACATGCCAGGGGGAGCCATCTGGTGTGTTTCACGGAAGTATTAGGAGAAATTAATCTTGCCTGAGGGGAGTCTGGGAAGGCACCAGCCCACTAGTCAGCAAGGATTTATTGAGCACCTACTAGGTGCCAGGCCTTGTGCTGGGTTCTGGAGGGAACAGTTGAGCAGGACAAGCCCAGGGAGTTTCGCTGCAGTGGCGAGAACAGCCAGCAATCCAGCAGCCCCCAGTAAGGGATGGTAAATGGTGCCAAGAGAGATATGCCACATCTGACAGGCGGGTCAGGAAGAGGGGCAGAGGGAAAGAGGCCCCCTCGCAAGGGAACTGCTGGACAAAGGCAGCACTATGCAGGGCAGGTCCCGCAAGGGAAGGGACCTGATGCACCTGGAGGTTGTCCTGGCCTTTCCTTGCCACCTTCCTGGGAAACTTTGAGTCCTCAGGGGCTCTTGCTCTGGGAGGGGTGCCTACTAGCCACCCCAAAGTACACAGATGGGGAGAGCCGTGGTTGACCTGAAGAATCACCCTACCCCTATATCATTTTGCAGGGGGACTCTTCCTCACACTAAGCCTGCAGAGCAGAGACCCAGATCACCCACTCTTGTCACCACCATGCAGAAGGGTGTCATCTATTCCCTTAACTGCCCCCGACCCCTCCTGGGGTACCATGTCCCTGCTCCACTCCAGCGGCTGGGTCCTTCCTTCCCTCTCAGGGTCCTTGGGATTCTCTCCCTTTCGCTTTTAAAGACCAACTCAGATAACATTCTCCAGCAAACTCTCCAGGGTCACCTGACTTTGAAGAACAAGTAAGATGTTGGCGAAAGAAAGGAAGCCAGAGGGCCACAAAGGTGTGAGCTGAGACATGGCCAGTGGGGGAGGAGACATCTGGCACAGCTGTGGGGATGAAGGGGATCCTGAAGAAACACAGCTGACACCTCCTCTGCCTTCTTGTCATGCGGACACGACACTGATGGCCACCCTGGGCCCTGGCCCCAGTACCAGCCTCTCAGCACAATCCCCAGCCTCAGCTCATCAAATAATGAAGCAGATAAATTTTATAATGCACGGCATTACACCAGGATATACAATAAAACAGGGAAGACAAATAACGAGGTGCAAGTTATAATGAAGAAAAAGCCTGCAGTCAGAGACACCCGAGTATGAATTATTGACTAAGGTTTTACACTCTCAAGGATGTGCCGAGGAATATTTTTCCATCAAAGATTTGCATAATTCACTCGTATAAACCTGGGTGGAATATAGAGTAAGATTTTACATCAACAAGTCAGGCCTTGCATAGCAGATGCCTCCATTTTTCCTGGAGGGTTGAAATGTGGGGGTGGGTGGAGAGGCACGTGGGCTGTCTCTGCTCGCCCACAGTGAAGGATCAGAAACTAGGGCTGGGGATTCCGGGCACACCAGGCCCTGAGGCCTTTTTAGGGAAGAAGAACCACAGAGAAGCTGGCGCTGTTCATGCAGACATGTGCATGTGAAAAAGAAGTGGCCAAAGTGTCAAACCTTAGCATGGGCCAGAGTCTGGGAAGGGGAAATGAAGTCTGATTTTGGGATTTTAAGTCTTTGCACTAGAATGAGAAACTTGCACATCCCTGTTCTGCTCTCCAGGCCAGGCTCACATGCCCAGGGCCTGTGTGTGTTATAAAGCACTTCTCTGGCTGGATGCAGTCTGGAACCAGGAGCCATAGCTTGACCAGCGGAGCAGACTCTGCTTACCTCTTAGGCTATGTACCTTTGAGCACTGCACAACCTGTACACCTGTACATGTCAATCCAACCGCAGGGAGCATGCCTTCCCAACAGGGTGTGTTCCAAGAGACAGATACAGTGGCAACTAGAGATGGCAGGGCCTCAAAAGATCCAAGACCCACTTGGTTCTTCAGCCCTGAGTAACAACCACATCTGGGGCCTGGGGTAGGCTCACTGCACCTTCCTGCTAGCTGACTGCTTGTTATGACCACGAGCACCCCAAGGCACAACCCGATGCTCTCTTTACAGCCCCACAGCTCCAGGAAGGTACAGGGGAGCCCATCTATGAAGAGCAGCTTCTGTGTACCCCCTCTTGTTTCCCCTGCCCCAAGCTTGAAGGGCGGGGGGCCAGGCAGATGTGGTTTCTATTTATGTCTCTACCACTATGTGGCCTTCAATATAGTGTAGTTAACTTCCCTGAGCATCAGGTCCATCACCTGTGGTAGAAAGACATGGCTCTTTACCTCGAGGGTTGTCATGGGGGCAAAATGAGTGCATGTGTGTGGGGCGCCTGCATGCAGCAGCTGCTCAAGATACCTGGGTGCTATCCCTGCACCAACACTCTCACGCCTGCTCCTGTGCCAGGAAAGCATCAGGTAAGGACATGCGCACCTCCTGAAGTTTCTTGCCAGGGCATTCCACAGACTCACAGAGGGCTAGGGTGACAGGGCCCAGATAATGTTCCGGATGGCACTAGCCGGACATGGCTTTGGCTACTGGGCATTTGAAATGTGGTCAGTTGAAGCGGAGGTGTGCTGCGAGTGTGAATACACCCCTGCCTTTAAAACACAGGAAAGAAAAACAATGTAAAACGTCTCATTGATGATGTTTATCCTGATTCTAGGTTAATGTTTTAGATGTAAGTATATCAGATACAATTATAATGAATCTCACCTGTTTCTTAGCTAGAGCTTCATATAAAAGGTATAATTTCAATGAATCTCTCCTGTTTCCTTTTACTTCTTGAATGTGTGACAACTGACTGATCCTACATTCTATAGGTGGCTTGAGTTTTGTGTCGCCTCTGTAGATCATCTTTTCCTTTTATAAGCCAAGGACCCGGGGCCACCCTGGGGAGCTGTCTGCCCCGGTGACTCTGCTGAGAAACAGCAGTGCACCTTCAAAGTGGACAGACGGGAGTGGGCAATGCTTGACACACAAGCTGTAGTGGCCAAAGGTCAGGTGACACTGAGGGCACTAGCACCCAGCTCTGTAGGACTCGGAAGGACCAGCTCCAGATGACTTGTGAAACACGGTGTTGCTCTGGGCACCTGCTTGATGGTGGATGTTGACAAAGCAGGCTGACCAGGGAGATGGACAGACCTCAAACCAGGCCACACGAAGGGGCCTGAAAATGGGGAAGCGTAGCTCTTCAAAAAGGGTGAAGGGCAGAACTCCTGTTTGGCTTAAGAAGGAATTTTCTAGTAGTTTTTGCTATCAGGGAAAGGGTTGCGGGAGGCAGTGAGTTCCCTGCGCTAGAGGTAGATAACTGGAGGGAAGATTCTAGATTTCAGTGAGGCCTGAAGTTGAGGTCTTTGAGCTCCTGGGGGTATAGGGGTGTTTTCTGGGTCTCTGGAGAGAGGGAAAGACGGTCTGGAAACCCCAAGGTGACTGATGAGTGCATGCTTTTCTTTGTCCATAGGGGCTTTAGCCCCCTGTCCTAACAAGAGGCAGAGACCCTGCCTCCTCCCTCTCTCTGTGCTAGACCTCCTGCCATTCCCAGAACAAGCATTTTGCCACTGTACTCCTCCCGCAGGCCCTCCCCCCACCTCCAAGGGCCGTGCTGCACTCCTGTGCCCACAAATTGGGGGCTCAGCCCTCCTGACTGCTATGCAGATGGGTGTAATGAGGCAGCCCCCTGGTAGAGGGACCCGGACAGCAGGTGCTCCTCCACCCCCCATCTGCTCTCTTCTCTCCCACTTCCCCCAGGCTTCTTGCTCTGGACCACAAGGTCTCTGTCCTCCACTGAATCGCAGTGATAAACATGACTGAACCCTTGCTGCACAGGGCCTGGCTGTGCCCCCGAGGGCTCTCTGCATGGAAGGCTGACCCCAAAAGAGATGCTCATGTGCAGCCACATGCAGGAGCACAGACACACCCGTGTGTGCACACGCACACACACGCACAGGGAGTGTCAGCAGCAGTCACAAACACAGCCCCGCTCACAACCGATGCTCTGACATCCTTACTATAAACACACACACACAGTGTCACCACGTATAACCCGATGCACTTGTCAGTGACTGATGCGGCTAATACACATGCCCCCAGCTCCGCATTACACTAATGCACCCTCTCTCTCTGCACACACACTTGGGTTTACCTTTCGCGGGGACTCAGCGTGTACCACGGGCTGGCAGTGTCCTCGTCCCTGACACGAGAGATCTCATGGGATGTGGGGACTGTTCCTCCCTGGCTCCAACACCTGGGGCCATGTATTTCTTGACTAGGTGCCACGATCTCCCTGTGCTCATGGTGAAGCGGGCAGTAAGCTGGGTGCCTTTGCCTCTCGGCTCATTTGCTCAACCATTCCCCCCAACAGCCCCCTAAGAAGTTAGCTTTATTAGCCCCATTTTTCAGGTGAGGAAATGGAGGCTTCCAGAAGGCAGTTCTTCCCTCTTTAAGCCTTTGCAGGAGTGGGCCATCTCCCGCCATCTGCCCCTGCGCACACACATAGCATCTGACTGTGGGGATTCACTGTCACCAGAAAGTGGTGGCTTCTCTGTTGCAGGAAGCCTCAGCAAGCCCCTCCCTGGGTGGGTAGGGGGCTGTGGCAGCTTTAAGGGTGCAGGTGGGAGTGTCAGGGAGGGGCTGAGTCCTGCATGCCAAATGCTGATAGCAGCCACAAAGGCAACACAATAGGACACAGGAGGCTTTAATGAGATACAACTTCTCTGCTTTCCTGCAGTGTAATTCAATTAACAGCCAGGAAACCCAATTTCTTTTAACAAAGAGGGAGGTGCGGGGGAGGGAGGAGATTCTCTGGGGACTTGGGAGCCCGGAGAGGCTAGAGACCATGTGGGTGAGCTGCCCTAAAATACAGCTCCTTCCAATGCGACCCCTGTAGCAGGGGAGGGTGCTGCTTTCTGGGAGGTCCTGTGCAGGGCCAGGTGAGCCATGCTGGCCTCCTGCAGTGCGTACGAGCCCCACGCCTGCTATAGTGCCCGGCACTGCTCATGGCCAAATCTGTAAGAGGCTAAAGGGGCTTGCTGGTGACTTCTGGGCCCTTTCTTGACACCCCTCCAGCAGGCACTGAGCATCCTTGACACAGTGGTTGTTCTACTCCAGTGCCCTCATCTCCTTGGGTCCAGGTATGAGACTCCAGGGAGCAAGCATCTCCATTCCAGGACTTAGCACATATGTGGGGACAGAAGGAAGACTCCCAAGTGCTGGGTGCCTCGTCTGCTCCCCCATTTCCTGGGTTAGCCTGGCCTGGTCCACAGTTAGACTCCAGGGCCGGAAAGAACCTCACTGGGCCTTTGGTGCTCAGCCACTGCCTACAGACAAGCAGAAGTCCAGATTTCCTTCTCCTGGTTCTGATGGGGCCTTATTGACAGGCACCAGGGAGGAGAAAGGCACCAGGCCGGAGTGGGGAGGGATCACCTCACCCCCTGCTCTTGGGCCCTCCTGGGGCAGCAAGCCGAGGGAGAGGAAATCAATTTCAGAAACGAGACAGTTGTCAGAATCCGATGTAACCGGTTCCCGTCTGTGAAATTACTCGCAGGCCAGCTCCTGTCACCCCTGAGGTCCTGCCCAGACCAGCTGCTATTTACATTTTAATTTGATGTGAGAGGCTGATAGATTTTTAAAACACCAAGAGACAACTCTGTCTCCCCGACCACCCCCTGTCTTCCCCTGGCTCCAGCATCGGCAGACTTTCTGACCAACACCAGGCTTGGAGATGGAGTTCTAGAGTGCCTAGACCCTGCCTTGGGAGTATAAACAGTTAGCTTCTCCCTGGCTCCTCCGGCTCCCCTTCTCTGGGGTCCCAACTCCTAAGCTGGGGTGGGCCAGCCCCCTGCAGTTTACATAGCACCAAAGCAAGGGGCTTGATTCTTATTAAGGAGATAACTGGGGGGCTATTAGCCCCAATGTTAGCAATGAGAAAGTGGTGGCTCAGAGAAGCTAAGTGGCTTCCCGAAGATCACACAGCTGGTAAACAGCAGGAAGGAGACCACACCACAAGTGCCCTGATAATTCACCAATTCAGCCCAACCTTCTGCCTGGATGCTTTTGCTCCCCCCTGGGAGATGGGTGGCAATGATGTAGTGGGGTGGGTCCTGGGGGGACGCCAGGAGGAGGCTGACCACTGGAGCAGAACAGGGTGGAGGGCCAGGAGGCCAGTGCAGGGCTGGGGGTTCAGGGGCCAGTGCAGGGCAGGCTGGGGCTGGGAGCCGCAATTGAGGGGGGCTGGTAAGTGAGGCTTTCTCTGTCTCCCTCTTCCTCCCTCCTCCTGCCTGGTGATTGGAGATCAGCTGGTGTTTCTGACAAGTCCCCAAGTCACCAGGGAGAAAAGATGCGGTTATGAATACCCAGGGGAGAAGAACAGTGTGTGTGGGAAGGAGAGTGTGGAAGAAATAGGACGGGAATGCTACTGGCTGTTGGGAGAGGCCTGATAACATGGGAAGGCAGCACAGTAAGGTGCCTTCCCCAAGGAAGCTGAGGGCACGGCTGTACCCCGCTCTCGGGCGTTACTGTACAGTAATTGCAGTAATTGACATCACTGGGAGCTCGTTCTGTGCCAGACATTGTTCGGCATTAACTGTTAATCCTCACAACAATCCTATTTTCATGCCCACTTTACAGATGGGGAAACTGAGGCGTAGGGAAGTCAATGGACAGCTAGTAAGCGGCTCAGCCAGGACTTGCCCCAGGGCATCTGTGGATTTACCCATGATGAGACACTGCTCGGAGAAGGGCAGGAGACAGAAGAGCAAGTATGTGGGTGCAGAGAGCACCCCTTCTCTAAAGAGCAATAGCTATTGGGGGCAAGAAGATTAGTCTGGGAACCAGGACGCTGAGGGCTTAGGTTACTCTTCTCTGCTAGGTGGGGGGGTGGTGTAGGGTCAGCATGGGGACAAGGAGGTTCTCAGACCTGGGTACACAGAAGAATTACTCGGGAAGATTTAAAAAAAAATCTTATTACTGCGGCTCCACCTTAACTGGTCCAGGCGGAGGTCCACACGGCATTCTCTCAGAGCCACCTCTACCCCAGGCGACCCACTCGGGATCTGGGGAAAAAGTGGGGAAGAAGAGGGGCTGGAGGGTCCACCCCTTCCCCCTACTGTTCCGGGTGTCCCTGGTCCCTCCCTGGCTCGGGCAGAACACTTCAAAGTCAAGAGGACCGGAAAAAAGACAGCAAGTCATGGGGTTCTTCACCCTCCCCAAGGAAGGGGTTCTTTCTGGAAGTCCTCCTGACAGTCTAACGCTGAGTCTCAGAGTTTTTCCACCCAAGAGGATGCTCCAGGCATGCTAAGTGGGTTTCTGGTTGTCCCAGAGGCTTTTCCAGGGACAGCAGATGCCCCAGAGGCTTCTTGGGAGCCCCGCAAACCCACCTTGTCAGAGGACAAACAAGAGGCGCTTATCTCCTTTGGTTTCTGAAAGGATCACCTGTACCCATGTGAAGTGAGTGGACCACTCCCCTCCCCAGCCCAGCCCATAGCCCATCCCCTTCCTACTCCACAAGGCCTAGGTCTCTGCTCCTTAACAAAATCCTGACAAGAGACAAGAACTGCAGCCCTGTTCGGTGGTGTGAGATAAGCCGCCACAAAGGGGCATTGTTGGCATGTGGGGTGGTCAGTGGGGGGTGGAAGCTCTTTGCTGCTGGCCTAGGCTGCAGCTCCAGGCTTCCCCCGGGAAGAGCTGGTGGTAGTGGGGTGGGGGGCAGGAGGCTGCCTTCTGGTGCCTGCTTTGTTTTTCCCTTCTTAAAGAGCCAGGGCCATGGCGTCGTTAATTTGATTGCACCCACTTCGGCTTCTTGTCTCCCCTGATTAGCCAAGCTCCACCTGAAGCCTGAGATTAATTCAAATTGCATGGAAGCAATCAGCCTCTGCTCCAGTTCCGAGAGCTGGTGGGGGGTGGCCGGGGAGCTGGAGGACCCAGGGGACCCAAGCTGTCCACTGCCTGAATGGGACTGGCCCAAATACAGCATGTGGAGGGGCTTGGGGCAGGTGGTGGAGAAGGTCAGGACCTTCGGGACATGGACTGCAGACCTGTTTCTGTGCACGGTGGTCCCACCGGAGACCCTCAGGCTCACCAGGCCTTGCTTTCTCCAGCTAGAAGATGGAGTCAGTGCTTCTTCTCTTGGCTTGTTAAGTTCAAGGGTAGAAGGGGGTTTCTCTCGTAGGGGTGGGGCATGGTTTTCCCCCTGCTTCTGGACTTCCACTTTCTCCAGAAAGTTGGGAAAATAATAGTGATAATAAAAGCAGCTAACATTAATTGAATACTTATTATGTGCCATGTGCCCTGGCTAATGCTTTACATGAACCATCTCATTAAATCCCCCTCCTATACTCCACCGCCCTACAAAGGGGAGCATTTTGTCATTTTAGCGATGACAGAACACACAATCCTGAAATGACCCTGCACATCGGAATCCTTTCCAAAACAGGAGACAATGCCATTTTTCTTGAATGACTTGGAAGGCACTTCAGAGTCACTGCTGTGATGACCACAGAGCAAGGCTTGCCAACTTTTTCAGTGAAGGGCCAGACAGTGGAGATTTTTAGGCTTTGCGAACCATATAGATCTCTCTTGCAACAACTCACCTGTGCTGTAGTGAGCGCGCAGTGTGGACATAGGGCATGAAGAATGGGCGTGACTGGCTTCCGGTAACATATAGGCCTGGCCAAATTTGATCCCAGTTAGCTGAGCCCTGCCCCAGAGTTTGGGGCACAGGAGAGGTTGGGCTTGTCACTCTTGAGCTGGAGAAGTTTTGGTTAGGAGACTGGTGGCATGGACATGAGGCAGTAGAGGATATTGGAAAGGAAAGCATTTCCACTTCCAGAGTTCTGGAAAGCATGGAGTCAGCAGTAAGAAATCACTGGGCATGGGGATTTTTGTGGGCTGAAGAGTGTCATCCTCTCAACTCCCAGAGATGTCAGTCCTAACTCTGGTACCTGTGGATGTGATCTTATCTGGTCTTTTCAGGTGTCACTCAGGTAAATGACGTCGAGGTCTGACTAGAGAAGGATAGGCCCTTAATGAGATAATTGGCGTTAGCATAAGAGGAGAAGCACCCACAGAACAAGGGTGATGTGAGGACAGAGACACCACCACGTGGTGATGGAAGCAGAGGGGGGAGCGATGTGTCTACAGTCCAAGGGTTGCAGGAAGCCACCAGAAACAGCAAGGAAGTGGGCTCTGGAGCCTGAAGAGTGAGCACAGCCCTGCAGAGGCCTTGGTTTGAGGTTTCTAGCAGTTACTAGGTGATGCTTTTCTGCTCTTTGAAGCCACCCCATGTGTGGCGCTGTTACAGGAGCCAGCATGTGCTGAATTCTCTGCGCAGGATGCCAGAGAGGATGGGATGTCGCCTCTCCTCCACAAAAAGGGGGCTCTCGAAGGTGGGGGGTGTGCGACCTTGGCTCTCCCTGCTGTGTGTGGAGCTCAAGCTTGGACTTCCAGCACCAGGTATGGCTGGCAGCAGGCAGGCAGGTATAGGGGGCAACAAGGGCCACACATACCCTGGCCTAGCGCAGGGCACTCAGCAAGTCCTCATAGCTACCAACTCACAAATGAAAAGGCAGGCTGGGGCATGAGCAGGGCAGGGGAAAATGTTCTTCAGTTTCCCCATGGCTTGAGTCCCTGTAGACCTTGATGGAAAGTTCCAGGTGGAAACGTGGTGTTTCTGAGCTGGGGGCCCTGAGGATGGGGCAGGGGTGGGCTGGGGCCCTGGGATTTTGGGGGAGTCTCTGGTCAGTCCATGCATCTCCTCCTTTGTGGCCCAGCACAGGACATCTGCCAGTTACATGGTGAACTGTGAGTCACCTTGGTGGGGGTCGAGGGTGGCGTGGGGAGCTGTTGGGTCATGTGCTCTAGCATTTTGTTCTAGGTAGAATCCCGGCAGGATGTCAGCCAATGTCTGGCTGCCCCAGGGCTCCCCATCAACTCCACCTCCACATGGCCAAAACAGACGTGCAGTCTCTCTTTTCTCATTGGCTGAGTTTCTATGGGCAACATCATCTTATTTCTCATCTGTCAGCCTCTGGTCTTGGACTCTGCCGGCTCTTTCTGTCCAAGCATCAAGACGTCCTGCTGCACCCAGGGCTACGTTACGGTGACTCTCAAATCCCTCCTCTCCTTCCATCCCCCACTCAAGACCCTAGTATCGTCTCTAGACTCTGGTGCCGGTATTTCCAGTCACCCTCACCCTGACTCCTGACCCTCATCAGATGTTCTCGTCACTGCCTTGCATGCTGCCTTCCCAGTGTCACTGTTCTTCTAGAAAGTTCTGTCTGTCCAGTCTGTCCACGCTGGGGTTTTCCTTCTCTAACCCAAGATCACATGTGCAATGCCAAAGCTGTTGGCCTGGTTTCCTGAAGGTTGGCTCCTGCTTTCTAGTTCTCTCTCAAGTTCCTTGAGGGCAGGGGTGGAGATGTAATCAGGAAGCACATGTTTACTGCTTCGGGGATGAGGGCGTGAAGCTGGGGTGCGGCTCCTCCCACAGAGGCTGTTTTATTCCACCCTGCAATCTCGGGCAGCGGTCCCTTAGGACATTAGGTTTGAGCTGTGACAAGACTTGCTCCAATGATACCCAGGCCTCTGGGGGTCACTCAGCTCACCCCCACTTCTTTGGTTCCGACAGGTCTATCTTTTCTATAAACCCCTGAAATTCCCCAGCTTCTGAAAGGCGTGTCCTGGAACTGGCCCCACACACCCTGTGGGTCTCCAGGTCACAGCAGAAGGGGACACGCTAGAGGAGCGCCATCAGTGCCTGGCGGCAGAGGAAATGGGAGAGAATGGAACCCTAGGGAGAGGCAGAGACTGACTCTAGTTTACCACGGGGTAGTAGGGGAAACCCTGGGACAAGAAGCCAGGATCCGAGCACTCTGGGCCAGGGCCTTCCTGGCCCCTGAGCTACCCTCTGATTTTGGTTTCCTTGGGCCTGTGGGGAAGACAGGGGTTGAAGGGGGTCAGAAGCCATTCTCTAGAGCAGGAGCCCCTGTCACTTGTCTAAGGGAGGTGCTGCTTCTGCCTGACAAGGAGGAGTTTGCTGTGTGCAAATTCGGTATCAGAAGAATCTTGGTGTACTGGACACACAGTTGTCTTTCTAAGGGCTTGCGTCAGGACCTCTGATTCAATGGTCAACACAGGCAGGTGACCTGGTCTACCCAGGCCAGGCACTTCCTTCCACAGGGTGGCTCCCTCCACTCTCACAGCCCCCACTTGACTCCCTTCTCCTGCCTTCCCAAGACTGCAGCTGGGTGTGTGCCCATGGAGGGCTCTTGGCTTTAATTGGTCTGACATTTTGCTAAATAAACAAATCAAAACTCAGACCAAACAAAGAGCCCTTCTGGGTTTAATTGGCTGTGGGCTTTGCCTTGGTCTAATCACTGGAGCCTTCACAAGTGGAGGAGAGTCTGGGGATGTAACAGGACCCGCCTAATCAGGTAACCTGCTGCACAGGGGGCCCCCAAGTCCCAGAGGCACCGCCATGTGGTGGGGGCATCAAAACCCAGCCAGGCCCTTCCACCACAGACCAGGGCATCTGGCTTTGTACTTGCCTCTTGGGGAAGAATTCTCTTTGAAGATGCTTTAATTTCCCCCCCATGTGTCAGTGGAGGAGGAATTGCCTCCTCCTCCTCCTCTTGGTCATTATCTCTGTCTCTCTTTTTTTATTTTCAAGAGGGAGATAAAAGGCAGATCTGTGGACGTGGCATTTTCTCCTGTTAATTATATTTATTTTCAACCGAGTTCTTGGAGGCAATCTGGTGCCTTGCAAGCACACACCGCTAGGATCCGAGATGGTCTGAGTGCAAAGGGACCTGGCTATCAACTAGTGACCAGGCTCTAACCCAGGCCTCTTACTGCGCAGACGAGGAAAGCAAGGCCCAGAAAAGAAAGAGATGCTTCTTGCCACATAGTCTGTGATTCACAGGCGGGGCCAGCATCCCGTCTTCTGACCGGTGGTCTGCTCTTCCTGTTAGGGGGAAAGGATGTCCTGCGCTAATCCCATGCAGGCTTTGTGGACTCCACCCCCACTCCAGACCAAAGCCATCAGGACACTGGGAAAGACAAATCCCGTCACCACCAAAGGGAAGGTGGCAGGGACCTGAGGGTGGAGTTAAGCAGCCAGGGTTGGCATAAAAACCAGACACGTGGGCCTTGGGGGGTCTCACTCTGTAGCTCGCCTCCTGGCTTCACGGCTCCTGGCTGGCGGCCAGCTCTCAGAGCGCCATTTTGGGATTCCTGATCGGCAGATTGGGTAGGACGCATTTAAAACTTTGTCTCCCGCTTTTCTTCCTGAGCTGTACATTTCCTCATTTCCCCTTCCCTTGTAAATAAACCTTTTATTAACCTTTCGCGTGTGCCTGCAGTAGAGCATTGATAAGTCCTTTTAAGCATGTGGGTGAGGACCCACAGTCAGGCACCCCGTTTTGTATTGGGGCTGCCCTATAACAATCCTACCTAGCCATGAGCCCACAGAGTCTACTCTCAGCTGCGACAGTTACCCACTGACCTGGGTGCAGCCTTCCCTTCTCTGTGCCAGAGAAGGAACTATTGTCTGTCGACCTCACAGGCAAGATGCTGGAAGAGCTTTGTAAACTGTCAAGTGTTGCACTTGCAATGAAGGCAAAGCTGGGCTCAGGTACTCACAGGCTCAGTGCATGTCAGCGATGGGGGTCAGGGAGCGGGGGAGGAGCCAGTGGGTCCTGGTGGGGATGTCCAAAGACTTGGAAAACCACTTTTCCACTCTGAAAATCTCTCTTAAATGTAGTGATGAGTTGCTATTCTCAGGGAATTTAGAATCTTGAAGAGGAGACAGACACAACTATATGACACAAAATGATACGTGTCTTAAAAAGCTACAAACAGGTGCTGCAAAGGAAATCCAACATAGAATTGCTAATTTTAACTTTACAGGTAAACAAAGGAGTGTCCCTAAGCAGTTCATCTCTAGGACTTGAAGGACAAGATCCGTAGGGACAAAGGTCATGCCATTCCACCCTTAGCAACCTGGACACAGGGACAAGGTGTATATGGCCATTTCCAGAACCATCTCTGGAATCCCACCCAGATTCCTGGGCTCTGGGAAGCTGGTTTGGGGCTTGATATCAAGTGTCAGGGCTGTGCAGAAGCACTTAGCTTCCAAAGCCCCCACACACCTCACATTTCATCCTTCCTGTCCCTTGTCCCTTCACTCTCCACCAGATACCCTAAGTAGACGACATTCAGATACCTCAGCAGACGACCTTCACAACCTTTGCTGCCTTCATGCCCTTCATGCTCTTTTCTAGTCCTGGAATGGCATGACCTTTGTCCCTCCCGATCTTGTCCTTCAAGTCCTAGAGATGAACTGCTTAAGGACACTCCCTTGTTTACCCCTAAAGTTAAAATTAGCAATTCCATGTTGGATTTCCTTTGCAGCACCTGTTTGTAGCTTTTTAAGACAGGTATCATTTTGTGTCTTATAGTTGTGTCTGTCTCCTCTTCAAGATTCTAAATTCCCTGAGAATAGCAACTCATCACTACATTGAAGAGAGGTTTTTAGAGAACAGTCTTACTCATCACCAGATTTTCAGCACCTAACGAGTGATTGCTAATGATTACTGAATGTGTTTTGTGCTGAGTCCTGTGTTAACCAAGTTCTAGGTTGTGAACAATGGTGTGAGTGTGTCTCATTTATAATTCAACAAGTACAGAGGAGGAAACTGGGGCTTATGGAGATGGTTGTCTAACAGCCCATTACTGTCAAGTGGCAGAGCTGGGATTTGAACCCAGGTTTGCCTGGCACTGAAGTCTGTGCTCTTAGGTACAGAGTTTTGCTGACCTTTTGGGTGAGAACTCAGAGAGCAACTGTTATCACTAGAAAGTGTCAGGGTCCATGCTGTGGACGCTCCCCAACAGAGGTGAACTACAAATGTCCATTTCGACACTTGAGTGCTTTTGATGACGTATGTCCTTTGATATATTTACTTTCTTGGTTAAAGTGGGGACTGAGAACAGTTTGCCTTGGGGCGCCATTTTAGGTCAGAATTTCCTGAGAGTATTTGAGGCACTGTGGGGAGCCTTGACATTGGCTTCTCAGATGGAGGGTCTTTCCTCTCTCCCTGGCCATCTCTGCAAGTGGGTGAGAAGGGAAGGGAAAATGAAGGCGGACAAGGGCAGGGCAGGGCAGAAAGGGGAGGATGTGCAAGGGAGTCGCTGAGGGAGGGTGACCTGGAGAGTGCCTGAGTGAGAGCAGCAGGAGGCAGAATGGATGTCCCCAAAGGAGGTCAGGAGCACCCTGTTCCCCCAGTGCTTTCCCACCCCCTCAAAATTATCACATTGTCACAGGAGCATCTGTCAGCAGCACAATTCAGGCTGCTACAGAGCGGCAGCCAGACCCTGTCACTCAGACAGAGGCCCTGGCCAGGCTCATCCTCCACACCAACTGCCCTCAGACCTCAAATGCCTCGTCCTGGCAGTCAGGGTAACACGGGGTCTCCAGAAAGGCCGGGCAGGTCCCTGGAGAGGGAAGCTGGAATGGATGGGGGGTCTGTGACAGAGAAGGGATGTGAGGCCAAGGCCGTCTGAGGGAGCACAGGTGTATGAGGGTTTGGAGCCCTCGAGTGTGCTGAGTGTGTGTGAGAGCCAGCTTGGAAAACTGCCTCTGCGGATGAGGGTCATGTGAGGGAGGGGGCAGAGAGACTGGTGAGGAAGTGCTGAGAGACGCCAGGCAGGGCAGCGTGTGACAGGCAGGCGGTGTGAGGGGGGGGGGGTGGTGAGTGAGAAGATATGACCCGGAGGTGTTTGTGAGACAGAACAGCTGTAAGAAAGGAGTGAGTGTGCGCCTTGCGGTGGAAGAAAGCAGAGGAAAATGACAAGGCAGCTGAAATTAGGACAAGGGGGAAGAGGGAAGCAACAATGTCCAGATTCTGCCCACAAGTGACTGGAGTGGGGGGAAACTCCATCATCCCTCAGGAGGAGGGGGCCGGGTTAACGCCATTATGGGTATGTGAGAGTGTGTGTGTGTGATTTTGTGTCACACAGGTTCACAAGGTTGCCCTGGATGTATAAAGCAGCTTCCTCAGAATACCTCAGAGTTTCATGGCTGCCGCCTGTGTTGTGAAGTGTGGCCAAACGGGGAAGAACACAGGCCCATAGAGGGGAAGTGGCTTTGGGGGTCGACCCCATGGCCCTGCTGGACATGACCTGGGGTTCCTCCTGGCTGCTGTCACCCCTCACCCGTGTCCCTCTCATCTCCACAAACAGACCACGTGCCACAAAGCCACAGCCAGGCTTGCTCAGTGGAATTGCACAACTTAGCGAAAAAAGAGCAAAGACCAAAATACAATACAAAAAAAGTCTGAATAAAAAAGTCTGAATATATGGGCTCATCTCTCCTAGGACCAGGGGAGGGAAAGGATCCAATGCTGAGGATGGTTCCACGAGGTGCCTACTCTGCCTCCCGCCTCACGCAGGCAGAATTAGCAAAGTCCTCCCTGGCCGAGGGATGTAGATTGATTGCCTGGTTTTATTAAGGACAAAGTGCTTTTTGATAGTGTGAGGGAAGCGGCTCCCTAGGGCGGGGATTCCCGCGCTCAGAGCTCCCCAGCATCGATCGCCAGGGCTTCCCTGTCTTGTGCTGAGCCGAACACGGCTTTGGCAAGCGATAAAGAAGCTATGATTCTTCAAGGAGGGAGCTCTGGGGAGATGCTGGGCAGACCACACACAGGCAGCCTCTCAGCAGCCTCTCCTACACGTGCCCGGAGGGACAACCGGAAAGAATAACTAGACTGAGGGCCGAGACCCTGACGGCCGCCTGGGTGCCAGTTACCATGCCGGTTACTTGACAGCTATCACCCCACTTACTTTTGACATAAGACATAAGCACTGCCGGGATTCTCATTTTGTATAGCAGTAAGATAAGGTACAGCGAGGCCAAGGAAACTCATCAAGGTCACAGTGGTGACGGCGCGGTGCCCAGACTCCCACGTGGCCTGGTCAGACATGGAAACTCAGGTTCTTATTGTGAAGCCCAGGTCCGTGGCCCACTTCCTGACTTGGGGACACAGGGACACTGTCTTTCTGCTGTGATTCCTGGGGCCTAGAGACCCCCCAAGTGCCTAAGGGGCAGGCTCACCAGTAGGAATATTTTTGTACATGACATAAAGAATTCGGGGACATTTGGAGTGTCCAAGGCCATAGTTGCCAGGTCTATGTCTGAGGTGAGGAGCCACAGATACAGCACCAAGTTATGAACTGGATCGCGCTTTCAGCTTTTCCAAAGCACCTTCCCCTTTCTGTGATCACTTCCTATACTGTTCACAACAATTTTGTGGGGGGCAGAGGGTGGGAGGGCTAGAAAGGAACCTCTAGCACAGGTGAGAAAACGGGAGCCCAGAGAGGTGAGGTGATTTGCCCCAAATCATAAAGCTCACACGTGGCTCTGGAACTGGAACCCAGGTTTTCTGTGCATACAACTTTCTCCCACATTGCGTATGGTATTCTGCTTTTTAAGCCACAAACAGGTTATACACAAACAGGTTTATGTTAAGGAACAGAAAGAGATAGTTGGGTAGGACTACTCAGATCTAATTGCCAACCTATAGATCAAAGCTGATGGGATGTCATGTAAACTGGGGGGCAGTGAGCTGCGACCGTTCAGGGTGAGGCTGTGTAGATGAGTGTGCACCCCTCACACTAGAATCCTTCCTGCCTCCCTGCACAGTTAGAACAATGGAAACCAAGCGGGGAGGCAGGCTGAGGGCAGAGACACACCTGACCTGTGATGGGTGCTGGAGGGCCAGATGGGGGCGGGACTTACTCTTGACAGTGAGGAACATGGACTTGCTGATGTCGGTGCCCACGCCGTTGCTGGCCTGGCAGAGGTAGTAGCCGATGTCCTCTTCCAGGACGTGGCGGATCAGCAGCGAGCTGTTAGGCAGGATCTGGATGCGGCCAGTGAGGGGCACTGGGTGGTACTGCTGGGGATTCCCGCTCCCTGGAAGGAGGCAGTGGTTAGGAGGACTGGTGTCTAGGCTGGGGAGTGAGCTGGGGTACACTGGCGTGCCCCCCAGGAATGGACCAGATACCTTTCTCTTGCTGACTTAGGGCCATTTTGGAGCATCCCCTAGATGCTGGGAGCCCAAACAGCTCCTGCTGTGGGAACAGGAAAGACCCTCACAGAGGTATGACTCTGTCCTTGCTTTGAGATTAGGAGGTGAAGTTTGGGGCCTCAGCTCAATGCCCATTTTGGCAAATCCCTCGGGGAGAAAGAGTTGTCTTCGGGCTGCTTGTCAACAGGCAAAAGGAAAACTGAGCCCTCACGTGGTAGTTGCCTGGTCTTCGCAGCCAGCCCTGGGAAAGGGACCAGCTTTCCTCTAAGGGGAGCTGTGTGGCACTTCCCCCTCCCGGGCCGCAGTTTCAGCAATAGACACAGGCTTGGATAAGAGGTTGGCATGGAGCTTAGTCAGATATCAAATGCCTTCCTGGAAGGAAGAAGGTTAGGAAAGACTAAGATCCCAGAATAGGCTGACAGGTGAGAAGAAGGGGGCAGTGAGGCTCTAGGACCCCAGGGTGCAATGGGGAGGGGTGGGGAAGTGGATATGACTGAGTTCTAGGGCTGGAGCAGGAAGAGGGAGTCATTGCATGGGACAAGAGGAAACTGGAGTTGGGATGACAGCTGTCCCTGGTCCGTCCAGCAGCTGAGGGTGACCTCCAGGTCAGGCGTGGCTGGGCCCACTTAAAGCTCAGAAGCCAATGGCTCCCACCCAGGGCTGGGAACTGTGTGTGGGGAACAGGCCCACACCCCGTCTGTATCCACCCCTCCCCTCCTGCTCAGAGAGGCTGGCCGACCAGGGGCTTACCCTTGGCATGCTTCCACATGACCTTGGGTGGGGGGTAGCCGTCCACTGAGCAGTTGAGCACACCAGCTTTGCCATAGATGCCATCCTGGTTGTTAGGCTGCACCACGAATCGAGGGGGCACTGCAGAAAGAGGGCTCATGTTAAATCTGACCTTCAGATTTGTCCTTGAGGGAGAAACAGATCATCTCATTCTCTATGGGTCTTCTGGGAGTTGGCACCTGGCATATCCAGGACTACTATAAAGTCAGGAGCAGGCAGCTCAAAGCCCAAGATGCTGAGAACTTTTGCCCAGTACTAGGTGGGAGCTCTAGGAGCAGACAGAGCTGGACCCTTCCCCACTGCTGGCCTGTCCCTGCTCACCGCGCACGATGAGCTGGCGCTCCCGGCTCACGGTGGCCGCTGCATTGCTGGCGATGCACGTGTAGTTGCCGTTGTGCTTGAGGGAGACGCTGGAGATCTGCAGGGAGCTCATGAATTCCTTGCTCTCGATGGTCACGCCCGAGCCTGAGATGATCACCTGTCCGTCCTTCCTCCAGGTGATACGGATGGGCATGTCCCCCGAGGACACCACACAGGGGATGTAGAGCAGCTGGCCGATGGAGGCCGGTGGGAACTCGAAGGGCTGGATTAGAGGGGGCACTGGGGAGGCAAGGGGAAGGGTGCAGTCAGGCCTCCCACTTGCCCCAGCCTGGCAGGCATTGCCCCACCTACCTCCCCTTCAAACTCCTCTTGGCCCTGGGGTGGGCTGTGAATAGTTACCCCTGGGTACTGGGGACTCCTATACCTGCAGAATCTCATGGGGTGTCCTGCCAAGGTCTCCTGGACACTCAAGCCAGGACACATGGTCTCTGTTTAGGGCCCTGGCTGCCTCATGTTAAATCTGACCTTCAGATTTGTCCTTGAACTTGAGCCTAATGGCTCTGGTGCTTCTTGCCTCCCATCTGCCTACTGACACACTGCTCAGCTTTCACCCTGACTTCCCTGGCCCTCCTGTGCCCAGTCTCATCCCAGAGCTGCATCTCACAGTGCTCTGGACCTGGGATGGATAGTGATGTCGCGCTCCAGATGGTGACGAGGCAGGCCGGCACTGAGACTGTCCTCTTGGCAAAAGGACCTGCTCATCTGGAACCAGGTGCTGCCCTCCCAAATCCCCCCACAGAGGCCCCTTCATCCACCCTCCCTTTCCAAAAGGCATCATGGGTTGCTTCCTCCCACCAACCATGTGACTCGAACTTAACTGTCCCCATGTTACAGATGTGGAAACTGAGGCTCAGACTAGAGAAGTACTGTGTCCGAGGTCACCAGGGTCGAAGAGATGATGGGGGATTGGAAACCTGCTCTCCAAGTCCAGACTCTTCCACATGCTGCCTGGTTGCCTCTCTAGGAAAGCCCCAGACCAGAGACCCTTTGGTCTCACAAATGAGCTTGCCTTGGACGGAAGAGAGGAGAGGGTGCCCTGTTGTCCCCTAGACACGCCGGCTAAGTATCATCCACACAGGCTCCCTCCCTGCAGATATCTGGCTCACCCTTCCTCTCTGCCCACAGCTCCGGCCCTGGAGTGGGGGTTGCTGTCTGGAGCCTGAGCTGCGGTGAGAGGGACCCTCCTTTCTCAGCTCTGGCTAGAGCATCAGCCATTATCTTTATGATAACTCAATTAGGCCACAGTGACTTCCCCAGCAAGTGGGGGGAGAGGAGAGCGGGAGACAGACAATTAGCTTAACAAGGATGAGCACCCAGTAGATGAGATCTCCTTTCTGCAGTCAAATAATTAAATTACAAGGCTGTCCACAGTCCTCGGCCTTCTCCCTGGCACCGGCCCCACCCCTCCTTGGAAGCCTGCTCCTCTCCATCCTAGGCCCATCCAGAGGGCCCACAGCAGGGCATGAACCCTGAAGATGGCGTCCTATGCAAACCCAAGGCCCTCCCTGCACCCCAAGGGTAATCATGCCCATTACTGAGACTTTCTAGTTCTTTCAGGCTCTGCTGATCCCCACAGCCCCATCTTTTTTGGATGCCTGGATCAGGCCTCCTTGGACTTTGTGATGACATTGTTGAGGAGATCCAGCTATGTCACCCCGTTTGCTTTCTTAGGCCTAATAGAACCAATTCTACTAGGATCAAAGTGAGAGCCTGGCAGGCTGCATGGGAGACGCCTCCTCCCGCTGGCAGACCAGTGCTCAACCCACACTCTGATTGGGGCACTGACACAGGCAGTGGGTTCACTGCTGCCACTTTCCCTGGGAGTCTGGGTGAGTAAGTCTGGAAATCATTTCCTGGGTTGACTTAGAGGTTTACTTGTGAAATGGGCAAGCAAGTGAGGAGATATTAAGTGGGGAGGTTTCTCCAGAAAAAAAGGGGAATCTAGACTTTCTCAAGAGACTGTATTTATGCAATGCACTTTTGGTGCTAAGACTTCACCATTGGTCCTTCCTAGGGGTCAGGACCTTGTTGTCCTAGCACCAAGCCCACATCTTTAAGGGCCCTATGGACACTTGAACATGATCAAGGATAAAGTTTCAGCAGTGACACGGGCTGCAGAGGAGCAGAGGAAGGCTGTGAGCAAAGCAAGCAGTTGGGAGGTTCTGCCTAAGGAGAGGGTCCTGGGTTAGATGGTCATTTTCACCATGGCCAAGAGCAAGTAGAGAGTGAGAGGCTGAAATTTGGCAGGAAGATTTAGTTCACCCAGGGCGAGCTACTGTCTCTCTCAGTAAGAAGGAATTTTAGCTAATGGAATAAGTTACTAAGGCAGGTTAATTCATTAATTAACTAATTCATCTAATATTTATGAAATGCCTGCTCTGCGAAGGCATTATTATATTCTGGGTAGGCTGGGAAAAATAGAAACAAGCTTAAAATACAGCTAGAATCTCCAGGAAAAGTAAGCTATTTCCCTCAGCCATTCTTGAACAAACACCCCATGAACTTGGGGACAGGGAGGTGTCATCCATCTGGGTGGCTGCAGCGTCGTGGAAGAGGTGGCACTTGGAATGAGTTAGAAGACATGCAGGCTTTAAAAGATACTTGTGGGGCCTTCCTGGTGGTACAGGGGTCAAAGTCTCAGCGCTATCAAGCTGTTGCCAGCTACTGCAGCAAGAGTTCGATCCCTGGCTGGCCAGGGAGCTACCCACACAGCACAGCAGACCTCTCCTGCTCCTCCCGCTGCTCCCCTCAGCAGGGTATTTCAGTAGATCTGCCTGTTCTGCTCGCCACTCTCTCTGGTGAATCCTCTCACCCCTGCACCTCTGGCCTGTACCCCAGTTCTTATACGCATACACAAATAAATCTTAAAAAAAAGGTATTTGCAGTGAGAGATGGAAAAGGCTGAACCAAGAGGCAGAGACCCTGTAGGGGCGGTTGCTCCCTAAGAGGCAGAGACCCTGTAGGGGCGGTTGCTCCCTTCCCGGCCTTGGGACGCACCTTGGAGCTACTGCAGAGGCCACCGAAGGACAGAGTGGCCAACACCCATGCTGGGTGTGACGTCTCCTGGCTGGCTGGAGCTCTCTAGAGCCCTACAGTCATGCCCACAGATCCAAGGCAGGCTCCTTGCTCACCTCCACCCCCACACTGCTGAGGGCTGTGATCCTGGGGTTGACAGGTATCCTCTTGGGAACTCTGGCTGGGGAGCTCGGGACCAGAGCTGCCCAAAATACTCCATGGCTCCCGGCAAGGATTCGGGCAACCCAGGAACTCCAGGCCCACAAGCATGGACTGGAGAGGGGAGAAATTTGGGGTCCTGACTCCTTTGCTGAAAACTAGGAGCACTGTGAAGAGGAGGTAGAGGAAGCAGGATGTGGGGCTCTGACATGTGTACGTGGGCCTTGGATGAGGGGCTGCTTTCTGATCTGAGTCATTGGCACTCTGGCCACAGTCACCTTTGGTGAGAGGGCTGCTCAGCCGCCTCTGAGGGAGGCAGGGCTGGAGAAGGTGCTGGTGCAGTGAAGGCGCCAGAGGACAGAGTGGCTGAGACGTCCCACGGTTGTGGTGTCCATGTGGTGTCTGGCAGCGACAAAGCCTTTATGGTCACCTGCTAGTGAGCGCTGCACGGAGGAGGGCGTGCTGACCACCAGCCCAGCCCATAAACCTTTTATGGTGTCTCTCAGCCTCTCTCTTTGTGGCCGAGCTTTTTCATTTACTGCCCCGCTAGCAGAGTGGGCGCTGTGGGAAGTGGGAGCTCTGCTGCCAGACTCTGCTACTCACACAAGTGCCTGTGGGGAAGGCACCAGCTCTCCACTGCTCTGCCTCTGCCCTTGGCCTCAGTTTCCTCACCTGCAAAATGGAGGTGAGGACCACATACCTTCTGAAGGCTGACTTGGTCTAACAAGTCTAATATTTTAGGTGTAATGACCATTTACTTCAGTTTTTTTAAATGCAGACTTCGGCCTTCCCTGGCCACCCTAATTAAAATTTAAGCTGCTCTCAACCCTCCTTGGCACTCTCGTCCTCGCTCCCTCTTTGCCTTGAGGATCTTCTATGTATCTTTTATTATCCATGTCCCTACTAGAATGGAAGCTCCCTGAGGGCGGGGATTTTCATGTTTGAGCATCACTGTGTTCATGATTCAGAGCCTGGAAGATGGTGGAAGAGGAGTATTGTCACTGAGTGAATAAATGGGTGTGCTTACTCCTTCATCATCATCATCATCATCATGAGTCTGGTCTGTCCAACAAGGAAGACGCCTGCTCCTCCGTTCCTGGTTCCCGTGCTGAGGAACAGGGCTGTGGGCAGCAGCTGCCTTGCTGCCCCGTCCCTCAGCACACCCTGCCCCGTGGAACCTGTTGTGCCTCCTCCCCGACTCCTCTTGTGGATTCAGGTGGGTTCCTTCCAAACCTTCACCAATTCGCTTATGCCTATAGCAGGCAAAAGCCAGGTGGCTGATTCTCTCTTAGCCCTGCATCACAGAACCCCTAACTCACCAATTGGGTGGAAAGGCCTCCTGCAAAGACTCCCAGCACACGAGAGCAGCTCTTCTAAGTCGGGCTGCAGTCAGCACTATGCAGCGAGCAAAGAATGGGTGTGGGTGGGGAGTGTGGGCATTTGGGAGTGAGGGTGTGTGCATGTGTGTGTGCCTGTGTGTGTCCTCTTCCGTTTGCTCTCCACAGGGACCTGGCACTACCTTTTAGGCTTGGCCCTGCTGAGCAGGGCACAAAATACCACGTGCCCTTGTTTTGGCTCTGGAGGCTCAGATGTGGGGATGGAGATATTCCCACACTGAACCAATGCCAAGGAGCCCCAGTTGCAGCCCTGCCTTCTTAGTTAATTAAACATTCAGTCTGTGTGCCCAGAGATGCTTTTATGTTACATTATTTCTCAGCTACAGGGGGCCCTAAAGACACCAAATCTAGGTTGGATCTATGTGTCCTCCTCTTAGCATCCTGCCAAGGATGCTCTCCGGAAACCCAGAGACAAGCACTCTGCAGCCTGGCTCTCCCCTGCCAGCCAGTGCACCGAAGCCCAGGCAGCCCTGGGGGCATCCTCACTCTCTCCCCTCCACCCCTCCCACCTTGCTAGGCCACAGCAGGCCCGCCTGGGCAACATTTCATATGGCACCACCTGCAGCCACCTTTTGGGGCTCAGCAATGTTGCCTTACAGAAGGAGAGGACACAGGAACATTGTGTCTCTGTAACTGCCAGTATGCGTGCTTGTGCGTGCATGCGCCAGTGTTGACAGGTTAATGGGTACATATTGGTGGTGCAGATAGTATGCACCAATGTGTACAAGCAGGCATACTCATGCACACAGGTCTTTGTATGTAAGTAAGTGTGCACGTTTGGTGTGTTCTGCTCTTAGCTCACTGTGTGAAAAATTCATCAGAAGACAAGCAGGCCCAGAAGGAATGGACTGGAGTCAGAGTTGTTTTTCTAGCTCATGGAGCAGCATGGGCTTTTGCTGCCCCTCCCCCAAAGAAGTGGGGGTTGTTGGCACTTACAATAGGTCTCAATCTTCTAGTGCCCTCTCCCGCCCTAGTCTTACCCTTTCTATTGCCATGCAGCCCCCTGCTCTGCTCCTTCAGGTAGGATGCAAGTCCCAGCTGGTCAGTAGGAGCAGGTCTTGGAGAGACCCCTGGATCTGCCCCTCCTTCCGGACAGTCAGAGCCCCTTTCCACGCCCAGGGGCACCTCCTCCATCCTCCTCCTTGAGTAGCTCTTGGAACAGCACATCAGCTAATCAAGCAGTGTGCTCATAATCAGCTCTGATGGGCTCTTCTGCAAAAGTGCATTCTAATGAGGGGGGAGGGGATCAGGGAAAGGGTAGAGATGAAGGACCTGAGTTTTTGCAAATTGGCAGGGGCCCCTGGCCCTGAGCCCCTCATCCAAATGCTGTTTCTTAGTCTATAGAGAAAACAGGTGACAAATCCCTTCAAGGGCTGGCTTTCGGACCCCGAGGGTGTGGAGGCGGGTATGTGCACACATGCCTACACTCCGTACACACGCACAGTCCTGCTTCATGAATAAATGGATGTGATTTCTCCATCATCATCATCATCATCATGTGTCTGATCTGTCCAACAAGGAAGACGCCTACTCCAAGAGCACGCTTGGGCTGTGTGCCAGGGGCACCTGCCTCCAGTGCAAGGGCTGTGCCCTCCAGAATAGCAGATGCATGCGTGCGTGCACACACATGTACACACACACACAACACACAGCCTTCCCTCTCTCTAGGCTGGGGACACAGTCGCCCCTACAATCACAACAGGCCCAGCGAGTCACTGAGATGGAATGCATCAGATTCAATTCATTAGGACTGATCGCTCCCTGAATAGGGCTGAATAATTGATGAGCAGAAGCAGCTCTCAGGATGTTCTGCGTACTCTGAGGCTCACTGGAGCCCTGTTATTATTTTTTTTCCAAGCCAACACATCCGGCCAAATGCTCGCTGGTGCGAGTGGGCAAAGGGAGTAGAGCAAAGGTTAGATGTTTTAATACGTGATGTTTACACTGTAAACTCTTGGTCCACTGCTTGTAATGGAAATGGATACTGGAGGCTGGGGGGGTTGGGGGGCCAGGAGCAGGGAGGCAGGCTGCGCTGTGCATGGCAGTTACCACGTTGGGGACATGGCCTGGGGGTTGAGGTTCCTGCTGGCACAAGGCCCCAGGTCTGGGCAGAGGCACAGGTCTGAGAAGGGACCCAGGTGCCCCTCAGTCTGGCTGGGAAGCCGCATTGGGGAGCAGGGAGGTAGATGCTATAGGGTCTCCTCTCTCGTCCTTAGGCCTGAGATGGACCCGGAGCACTCAAAGTGAGGCTTCCCAGTAAGTCACTCCAACCCAGACGACTGTCTCAGTCTCAGTTCGAGAAACACTGTCTGGCACTGTGACAGGTGGTAGGTGCACCAGGATGCATGTGACAGTCCCCATGTGCCAATGAAGGCAGGCGGGTGACAGGGCGCAGAGGGAAATGCTGGCCTGCCATTCACTGCCCTTATTTAGTCTCTCCAGCTGCCCCCAGACACTTCCACCCAATGTCCCATCATCATGCCCTTGAAGGGGCCAAAGCCGAATGCAGCATCTGTCTCCCCAAACTTCTCCTTCTCCCAGACTCCCCTCTTCCTGTCTATGAGGTTCCCATTCTTCTTGCTTCCAATCTTGGAGAAAAAAAAGGAAACCAGGAATTTGGGGCCCACTGGGGCCCTCACCCTGTGCTAAGGCCCCTCCTGGATCTGCTGGTGTCCTCCCCCAACATGGGGCACCCGTCATTTACTCATTCATTCATTCATTTGCTCACTTACATTCATTCATTCATTCATTCATTCATTCATTCATTTAACCCTCAGAAGTTTGCTGGAGGCTACAAAGTCCCAGGTGCTGTGGTAAGTGCCCTGAAAATAACATGGATCTCACCCAGGGGAGTGAGGTCCTGGGAGGAGGTTTTAAGCACCAGGTGGTGCCTTCCAGCCCCAAGAGCACCAGCAGCGGATGGTCCTGGCTGATCCTATAAAAGCCACCTGAGGCCGTCAACCTGCATTGCAGAGGGGGTCAGGGCACCCAGGCTCCTGCTGCTTCTGCTGCCCTGGCTTCTGGCCCCTCCTCTCTGCAACCCTGTGCTGAGCTCAGGGACAGTCCATCTCTAAGCTGGGCCTGCCCAGAAGATGACCCGACTCCTCTTTGTGTGTCACTTGCCCCTCATGCCCCTGGGGTCAGTCTGGACTTGTCCCAAACTTCTCATGGGGAACCTGGATGCAAGGGTCCTTATGGCCTTCTTGTGTCCCCCCACAATCTTCCTCCCAAACACCAGGTTGGGGCCCTCTCTTCCTTGGGCTTCCACTCACTCAGGACGGCTAAGTGGCCAGCTGGAGAGAGGCCCGCAATCCTGGGTGACCAGTGGGCTCCAGCTCGGGGGCAGCCTACCTTTGACAGCCACATGGACGCTCTGGCTGATGGAGAGCTGGGGCTGGATGAGGACACTGCACAGGTACTCCCCCTCGTCCATGCCCTTCTGCACGTCAGTCAGCTTGAGGGTCCCGTTCTCAAACACCACCTGGCGGTGGTTGTCGGGCAGCAGCAGGGCATCCTTGTACCACTTGATGGAGTAGTAGGGGTAGCCGATCACCCTGCAGTTGATCAGGGTGTCCCGCCCAGCGACTGCTGTGATGTTTCGCATTGCCCGGATGCTGGGGGGGCCTGGGCAGGAGGCAGGGGTTGGGGGCAGGAGGAGAGAAGGGGCAAATGGTACGGTTAGCCAGGACAGCCAGCTGCTGCCCTGTGATGCTTATCTCAGTTTCTTGGCCTCAGAAGCTATAGGTGGGGGGTAGAAGTTCACCAGCAGGGGAGAGAGTCCTTTACTACAAAGGCAGGGGCTGGAACTGGGGTATCTGGGGTCTCTCCAGGACTTGCCATTATTATCTTCAAATAATTGCAAACAAACATGTTCCAGTCTTGCCTAGGGCAAGAGTCCGTTCCCCTAGTGGGACAGAACAGGGTAGATGAACAAACGAAGAAATGGCTAGAATTTGGGAGGGCAGGTCTTCTTGACGAGCTTAAGATTGGAGGGTTAAAATGGAAATGGGGAGATTTCATTATCATTTGACTTGTTCCAAAAGGGATCTTATAGACATTAAATATTGAAAGGACAATAGGAAGGTCTTCATTAGAAGAGTTGATGATTTCCTCTCAACAGGTAAATGAGTATTGTGGACTCCTGAGAAGGGGCTATAATAGGGGGGCTCTGACTGCCCAGGCTGGGGAGGGGAGTGGCCTCAGCTGGAGCAGCTGGGCAGGTGGCAATGTGGGAGCTGTAAAGGGGGCTCAGAGGCCACCATGCAGGGATGGTGTTGGAACAAGTGTAAGATACTCTGTGTTTCAGTCTCCCCATTTGGTAGATGAGGGGCTGGGCCAGGAAGTCTCTCTGCAGCCCTGCCTCCCCTCAATTCAGAGCAGAGGACAGAGGGTTGCCAAAGGGGCGGCTGCATTTCTCGCGTGGACCTGGAGACCTGGCAAGGGAATGCGGCATGAAGCTCCCCACTCCCCTTGCACCACTGTCCTTCTGTTTCCCTGTTCCTCCTCTGCCCATGGGTCAGGGGTCACTAGCAGGGCCTGTGAGGGCAGTTTGACCCCACAGGGCTTGTGAAGAGCTTCAGAGGACACTATTCTCACCACAATGGATTGGAGAGCTGAGACACAAGATGATCATGGTGAGGACTCCTGCTGTAGCCTCGGAGGTATCTGCCTGTGGGCGCCCCCACCCAGCCTGGGGCTACTCCTGATGGCTTGGGTCTGGGTGGGGACAAGGTGGGGGTGGATTAGGAGAAGATGCAGCCTGGGAGTCTGGCTGCTAACACCTCCTGGAGCATCTGGGGATGGCTTGGAAGGAGGACACTAGGAACAAGCTTTGGTGGACACTCCTGCCAAAGGTCAAGCCTGGCTCACCACCCCTTTCTGTCTGTGTCCTTGAATGGCCTCAGTGGGACTGGTGGGTGCTAGCAGGGTGCTAGCAGGGTGCTTAGTGTACCTGAGGCCAGGGAGATTTGATGGGAGGGCTGGGGGGAGACACGGGACAGGACAGATTGCAGGAGAGAAGTAGGCAGGAGGGCATGGGAATGCAAGTGGGTGAAGTGTACCACACACACATACACACACACACACACACACTCACACTCACAGACACAGACACACATCAATGCATGATGGGACCATGGAGGGCAGGGAAAAGAGGGAGGAAGAGAGACCTCTACTAAAATCAAAATGACAATTAATAATAAGTACTAATCAGCACAAGAATGATGGTAACCACAGAGATGGCAAAGGAACTCAAAAGCCTATTCTGATATTTAAATGTAGACAGGCACCTCTTACGTTTATTCGCGCCTGATATTCAGCACTGCCCACCGAGTTCCGCGCCGTGCACCGGTACACGCCCCCATCGCGGATCTGGGGGCCAGTGACGTTCATGTGGCTGATGGTGGTGCCGTCGGACATGGTGTACTGGTTGGTGCGGTGGCTTCCGTCCCGCACGATGGGCTCGTCGTCCAGGGCCCAGGTGACGGTGGGGGGCGGGGCGCCCTTGGCTGCACACATCAGTGAGAACTGCTCCCCGGGGTTGACCACCTTCTCGCTGAAGGAGGAAACGATGCGGGGCGTGCCGTCTGCAGGGAGCGAGGGGGCTGTCAGGCTCACCAAGTCACAGAGACACTGTCCCGCCAGGGTAGCCCACCCTGATAGGAGGGGGTGAGGCAGTGGTCACGAGCCTGATAAAGAACCCTGGTAGGCATCAAGTTATGCGTTATCCACAAAACCCTGGGAGGTGCACTTGCCACTGCCTACTAGGGAAGACTTCTGGGCTCAAATCCTTCTATAACCACTTGTTAGCTCTGTGTCATTGAGCAAGCTACTGAACCTCTCTGAGGGATCCCCTCTCTCAGCTGTGCAGGACGGAGATAATGGGGACAATGACTGTTTGTCTTCATACGGATGCCGTGAGGACGAAATGAGCGGGAGCTTTAAAGATGCTGAGCACAGCGCTTCACAGGTGCTTAATGTTAGCACCTCTCAACTTTCCCTTCTCCGCCTCTCTCTCCCCTTTTTAAAAATGGAGACACAAAGGTTCAGAGGTTAATGGTGTGGGAACAAGGCTTGATCAAGCCAAAACTGCAGAATCTGGTTCCAGTTCATATCCCAGCAGGAGAGGTCCTGTTAGCAGAAAGCCTGACATTTGAGGCTTAAAATGCAAGCTGCATGGAGGCCATAGTGGTGGCGGTGGGGCCTGTGGCTAACTGGGTAACCTTGACGGGACAATTAACCCGGTCCCACTTTCCTCACATGGGATGCAGGGGATGTACTATCTAACCTTGGCCATCCTTCTGCACATGACTGTTGTTCGGGATTCCTGTGGGCATGAAGTACTTACAAAGTAAAGAAAAAAAAAAAAAAGAAGCAATAAAAAGAAAGCAAGGCAGATGTAGCACAGCACCCTATATCCACCTGTTTTCCACCAAAAATGTTGATGTTTTGGTGTCTTTGTTGCCAATGTGAAAAAAAAAAAATCCTCAGAAACAATAGGTTGAAGAGTTTTGTTGGTAACAAAGTAGCTGAGGAATTCCACATTTTGGGGGAAGGACAGGGCCTCTGCTAACCCAGGCTGCATCTATGTGCAAAGAAGAAAAAGGCACTTTCTCTCTGTGGTCACAGCTGGTGCCAAGGCTCATGGATCCACATGGAGTGCAAGCTGGATTTCCGGGCTTACTCACCCCCTCAGTCGGCCAGCTTGTGCAGTGAGCAACCTGAACAACCGTACACAGAGGCGCTGGGTGCAGAACCCCAAGTCCGTGATAAGAAACAGGGTCTGCTGTAAAGCGGCCTCAGGCAGGGAGAAGGCTAAAAAATCCAGAGGTTCTGGGCACTCTCCAGGGGCCTTGGGGACATAGTGTTTGAGACCCTCACTAGGACCCTTCCGAAAGTGAAGTTCTAGTAATTTCAGAGGACAGCGGCCTCACACTATGATGAGTGGAAGACCTGAGTTCAGACCCCAGCTCTGTCCCGTGGGCACAGCTGTGCGACCTTGGGGAAGTGACCGAAGCCTCACGTTCCTCAACTGGCAGTTCCTCAACTGCCAAATAGGGAGCAATAAGAAAAACGCACAGGGCCCTTGGGAGGAGGAAAGAGCCAGTGTATCTGCCCGGTGGGTAGCAAGCGCAGCAGTAGTGAGACTGTCCCATCTTGGCAGCTGGGGAGAGCAGGGACATGGCGGGATGCTGAGGGGGCTGAGGGGCCCGTCCCCACTCCTCTATCCCAGCTGCCCCAGCTCACCCTCCAGCATTATGATGGCAAAGTCCTGGGCGGTCTGGGTCTTGCGGGTGGCGAAGCACTGGTAGGCCCCCGAGTGGCTCTTCTGGGCTGAGGTGATGAGCAGGGTCTCGTTGCTGAGCCCGCGGATGGAGATGGCCTCATTGGGCAGCACCTGCTCCGTGTTGCGGTACCAGCGGATGGTGAACTCCGGGGAGCCCATGAGGGCACAGGACAGGATGACCGTGCTGCCGATGCCGGTCTTCAGCTTCTTTGGTGTCAGGGTCACATGAAGGGGGTCTGGGGCGGGGAGGGGGGAGGAAAGAAAAGAGAACGGGCTGAGGGTGGGTGGCATGGCTGGGGTGACAAAGGGTCTTGAGAGACAGGAGCCCAGGGGATGGGGATGGGGAGGGCTGCGATGAGGGAATTCCCAGCTCTGGGCCTCAGTTTACTCATCTTTTAATGGTAGGGTCTGGCTAGGGCCTGTCCTCACCTCTTGTTCTGAAGGCCTGCGCTGCTGCTTTTTCAAAATATATCTTATTTTCCCACCACCCCTATACTCCTTTGACCCTTTCTTTGCTCCTCAGCCTCAGAAATCTCAGTTTATTAGTGTCCACTTGTTTTTATACGTATTTTGCTTTGTCAAATATTCCGCTATGTCAATTTCCAATATTTGTCCTTTTCCTTCTGACTTGCTTTACTAGACAGAATTCACTCCAGCTCCTTCCATTTTGCTCTAAGTAGCAACTTTCCATCTTTCCTTCTGGCTGAATAGTATTCCACTGAGTGGCTAGGCTATATCTTCTTGGTCCAGTTCTCTCTCAGCGGGCACTTAGGTTGTGCCTATGTCTTAGCTATTGTAAGTGATGCTGCAATCAACACTGCAGAGGCCTGTGATTTCTTTTTTTTCTTTTTTTTGTGGGACCCTCGCCGGCAGCCGGGGAATGAACCGGTGTTGCAGAGGCTGTTGGCAGCCTCGCAGCCCAGGCTCAACCGCTGCACCACCAAGGGAGGCCCAAGGCCTGTGTTTTCTTGATGCATGTCCCTGGCCCAGGCAGGGTTGCAAAGCTCCCTTCAGACAGGAGCTTGACAGGCTCATCTTCGTCCTTATCACCCACCTGGCAACCAGAGGGGCACTCTTGACTCAGTCACCTCTCTCCCACACCTGTACAGATGACCATTTACTACCTTCCGCTGGTCTGATGTCCTCTCTGTGCTTCTTCACCTCTGCGGCCCTGCGGTAACTGCAGCTCTGGCCTGGACCCAAGAATAACCCTCCCTGCTACCTTCTCCCTGTGGCCCTCCGTCTGTCCTCCATACTGCTGCTCCAGCTGCTGCCCTGCCCAGAACTTTAAATTATCCAGAGTGAGTTTGCTAACTTCCTAAGGATTTGGGGGGGTATGCTCCCCTCCTGGCCTGTCCCCTAAGAGTATGTATATAAGTTTGTGAGTGCTAGTATGTGTGTTTGCATGTGTGAGTGTGTATAGCAGGAGGCTGGGGAATGGGGGTGAAGGTAATATCAGACCAAATAATTTGGGACAGTGCCTAGGGCAAGAGCATGGGTACCAATCCTGGTCCTTCTATCTGGCCACCTGCGATCTAGGGCTTCTTTGTGCAAGAAAGTGGGGCTTTCAGTGCTATAAGCTGAGTGTTTGGATCATGCACTATCCCTCCCAGGATCTTTCTGCTCTTCCAGTGGACCTGCAAGGGGAGGGCCACTTCTCTGTACACGCATGCACATGCCCTCCACCTGTGTCAACACTCAGTGCTAGGGAGGAGACTGGGCTCATGTCTGGGTCAAGGGCAACAAGACACCAGGCCCAGGAGGCCAGCCCAGGACCAGGTGGGTGCTGTGTATGGTTTTCTGGTCCAGCCGGGGCTTTACAGAACTGACAAGGGTTGTGAGGTGGGAGGAGAGCCTCCTGTCCACCTTTGTAGCAGACAGAGCCTTTCTTCAGGACAGGGGCAGCCTCTACTCACTGCCCAGGTCACATGACCTGAGTGATGCCAGTGGGTACAACATCGGGGACTTAGGCTCTTGTTGCTTCCAGGAAAGGGGTTCCTCGAAGGGTCACCAAATCTCTGTCCCACCCCTGGAAACACCTTCTCTGCAGCCTAGAGGGCAGGGAACTCAGAGAGGCAGGCTCTGGAAGCCAGAGCCAGAAGGGCCTCTTCATTTTTCAGAGGGAGAAACTGAGGCTGGGTCATACGAGGGAAGGGTAGGGTGGCATGAGGTGAAGGATGCCCCTTGACCTGAAAATCCTCCTATGGGGCTCTTCCCTGGCATTAGCCCTTCTACCTCTATGGCTCTGCCCACCCCGGGGCTCTGCAGCAGGGGTCTGCTAACGCCCTGAGTTCCCTGGACCCGTGAAGCTCTGGGGTGGGGGAGGAACAGGAAGGACCAGAGTTGGTACCTAGCTGGTGGGTGTCCTGGAAAGGCTGACTTGTCTATGCCTAGTGTCTGGTCTGATTGATCAGCACTCCGATCAATTATTGCAAAATATTCCAAATGTCATCTCTAAAGGATACATGTCCTCTCTTAAGGTTTCACATCCCATTGTTTCCTTCAGTACAAACACTACCAATAAGCCAAAAAGCCCCGAGAACTCATCACCATCACCCTCATTGTCCCACCTGACCCTCGTGAGTCTGGGAGGCAGGAAGCCTGGGACCACAATCCCATTTTACAGAACTGAAGGGAAAGGTAATTGATGATCACAGTCGTGGAATGTGCCCGAAGTCAGTTACTCTTTTCTGATTTCAAACCCAACACTTCCCCAGGATGAAAAGCTGCCTTCCCCAGCCAGGAGACCACCCCGTGGACGGGCCAGAGGTAGGCACAGCAGCCCCACGCCTCTCCCCAGCACACTGCGGGGCTCTCAAAGGTGACTGGGCTGGAAGAGGGGTTTTCCCTGCTCACCGATGACCGTGAGGGTGCCTGTGGCCTCTGCCGAGCCGAAGGTGTTGGTGACCTCACAAATATAGGTGCCGCTGTCCTCGGTCCGCAGGTCACTGATGGTCAGCCCTGTGATGCGCTTGGTCCAGCGGCTGTCAGCCGGGAGGGGCCGGCCATCCTTGAGCCAGCGGATGGCAGGAATGGGGTAACCGGAGGCCGTGCAGGGCAGCTCCACGGTGTGGCCGGTCCACACTTCCTGGGAGTGGAAGCCGTCCAGGATGGTGGGGATCGACTCGGCAGGATCTGGAAGGCACAGAAGGTCAGTGGGCATGGCCAGTCCTGGGTGGGTGAAGTGGGAGTGGGGGAGGGAAGGCAAACACCCACAACCCCACAATAGGAATCTGCTGCCTGGTGGGACCCAGACAGAGCAATACCGTGTGGAGTGCACTTGCTATGCCTCCTGTACCCCAGATTCTGATCTAAACTCCCCTACTCAGGTCAGATGGGGGACCCAAGAAGCACGATTGGGAGCAGGGAGGGTATGGTAGGCAGACGAGGTTAGAATGACAGACAGATGGGAAAAGAAACACAGCAAGAGGCACAGAGAAGAGAGGGGGCGTGAAAGCTCTTTCCACACGAATTGTCCCTGGAGTGCGGCCCAGATTCAGGATCAGGGATGCCCCGTGACACGAGAACCAGACACTTGGGTTTGCAATTTTTGGTGAATGTCAGCTGGGGACTCAGACTAGACTGGGGGTGCCCCTCAAGGATGGGGGAACCATCTGCCTGCCTCATCCTCTCACCTGCCACTAGGCAGACTCAAGAGACGGGCAGCGCATTTCCATGGAAGCCCAGCAGGACGGGAAGTTCAGGCTTCGCAAACCACGCTGGAGACAATTCTCTACGCTTTTGCATTCCCAGACCAAGAGGAATTAGAGGCTGAGGACCTGTGACCCCAAACTGCAGAAAGCCACAGCCTCCTGCGGGTGGGTTCTGTGTGCGATGCCCAGACCATTTCTGAGCCATGTCTGGCTGCCACCTTAGTCTGGTTCCCACCTAAAAGGCCTCCCTTGGTTATCTGCCCATTGGGAAGCTCCCCCGGCCATAAAGCTTCCCAGGTACCCCTTTATCTACATGCTGCAACCCATACTTCTCATCCTGAATTCCAAGGCTTTTGATGATTAGCCCCAACCAGGCCCCTGGCCTCACCTGCCTATATTCCCTCCCCCACCTTCTCACCTCAGCACCTGCCCACCCCAGGCGTGCTGTGTCATCACATCCCCATGAGGCCAACTGCTCTTCACCTTTACAAACCAGCTCAAATGTCACCCCTTCTCACTGGACTTCCAAAGAACTTTCTTTGTCTTTCATTTTATTTTCACACAACCTTTTCTCTAAAAAAAAAAAAAAAAACCTGTACTATGTGCATGCTTCAAAAAACACAGAAGAGTGTTGTATAGTGAAAGGGGAGTCTCCCCTCATTCCTGCACACCACCCCACTTCCCTCCCCAGAGGCTACTGCTGTCTCCACTTCCCACTTTCCAACAGTGTCAGTGCCAGGCCATTTAAGCACCATCCTGGGAAGACAGGCCTGTCACAGGGTGTTCACCCACTGCTGGCCCCATGCCTGGCACACAACAGGGCCCATGGCTGTGCAGCCAGCACCTGCAGGAGGAGGAACGGGGCCTCAGTGGACCAGCAGCTCTATTTTGCCACATTGTGGGAATGAAGAGCCTCCAGGAATAGTAGAGCTGGCTTAGGGGCTGGGAGGGTGCATACAGATGAGGCCCCTGACACCAAAGGGGTGTAGGGACCTGGTCAACATCACTGCAGAACCAAGATCAGAAACCAGGTGTCCCCCCAGCCCTTGCTGAGTTAAAGGGGTGTGAGATGGAATAACATCATGTGGAATTTTGCTCAAGAGGGAATAGTGAGAGCGGCTGATGCCCTGGCGGGTGTGTGTGTGTGTGTGTGTTTAAAGATTTATTTCTTTATACAAGAACTGGGGTACGGGCCAGATTCACAGGAGGGTGAGAGGATTCACTGGAGACCAAGCAGGAAACAGAAAAGGCAGACTGACGAAATACACTGCTGAGGGGAACAGTGGGCGCGACACGAGAGGTCTGCCACGCCATGTGGGACCCTCTCTGGCCGGCCAGGATGGAACCAGCGCTACAGTGAAGCTTCACTGTGGACAGCTTCACAGCGCTGCACTCAACCGCCTGCACCACCAGGGAAGGCCCCTCTGGGTCCTTCTTACTGACAAAGTGTCCTCGTCTTCAGCTCACCTTCCCGAGAGAGGGGTTAGCCTAGGAACTGACCTCTCCGGGGGAAGGACTTTCTAGAAGGAGCCCAGGCAGGGTATCAGGAGCCCAGGTGCAAGTCTGCTGGGTCACTGAGAAACTACGTGACTTTGGGTAAGTCTCGGGATCTCTGGGGTCTGTTTCCTTTTCTGCAGGGCAGAGGGGATGGCCTGTCTCCAGATCTCAGACGGGCATTGTAGGCAACGGTAAAATGTAAGTCAAAGAGCCTGGAGGATGCTAAATCACTATGCAGATGTGCCGGGCAATTACAATTTGGCGCCCGCCCGCCCTGCCAGCTTCTGCGGCCTCGTCCCCCACCCCCCCGCAACCCTGTGGGAACGGTTGGGATAAACAAACCCGGTGCCAGGCAAGAATTACTCAATGTGACACTTAATTGATGCAAAATACACAAATTCCGTGGCACACCGCAGAATTTACAAGCAGAGGGGCCGACAGGGTGGTGGAGGAAGGGGCGGGGGGAGGGAATTAATCACCGAGTCTCAGGCGTGAAATTAAATTCTGAGGGAAAGAAACCTCTTTCATTACTCCAGAGCAGGAGTAAAATGCTGCGGTGTGTACTGGCGACAGCCTGGGGGGATCGGGTGCTGCCAGGCCGGTGCAGGGTTGGGGGAGACTGATGGTCAGCCGAGAAGCCTCTGGGGGTGTGCTGGGGTCCCGCCAGGCTGGGGGACAGAGAACCCACTCAGGGTACTGCTGGGAGCAACCCCAGCTGGCTCAGCAGAGCTGCCCTAGAAAGGGCACCCCAGAGCAGGGCTTTTGCACCTGGCTCCACAACTCCGAAGACTGGGGAGCCTTGGTCTACTCTCTCAGCCTTTCTGGTCGCTGGTTAACTTCAATGCACAGAATGTGTGTCAGGGGCTTGGACTATTACAACTGGCTTGATTCCTAAGCTCTTTTGCTAATATGCTTTCTACCAACCCTCCCCCCTCCCCCCATTTATTTGATCAAATTCTTTGTGGGGACAAAAGAAACCACAGATATGGTTGCTCCCTTCATTGAAGGACCACCCACAATGCACTGCCCATGTATCATTCTCCCCCGTTGTTGCCTTTAGGCCTGGGGAAAGGGTGGGGCCGCCACCCTTGGGAGCCAGACTCAGACCCCCTCAGCCACCAGGCGCCTTGGTCTAGTAGGGTGGTCCTCCTCTGCTAGGACACCCCAGCTGCATCTCCCCATCCCAGATTCCAGCTGCTGGCCCAGAGCTTTTGGCCAGGGAGGGACCACACCATTCACGTCACCAGCCGTAGGAGTCCCAGGAGGCTTTGACCTTTCAGCTGGACCCCATGTCCAGGTTCTCCTGGGATTGTTCCCCCACCAGACTCCCAATCTGGGAGTGGGTCTGAAATGTTAGGGTGGGGCCAGTGCATCTGGAGACTGAGGCCCGAGCTCCCTGACACCATTCCCTTCTGTACAGCCTCGCTCCCGAATCAGTTGCATTTTTGCAGAGACAAGCAGCTTGCATATCACCTTGTCACATCACATCACATCATATCAGGAGCTGTGACACTCCACGGTCCCTGCCCCTTGGCTCCCTCTGTTCCCTTCCCTTCTGCCTGCTCCTTCCTTCAGATCTCTTTCACTCACTCTGTGGTCGTCCTTGCTCTTTCTTTGTCTCTCTGCTGTTCTTGGCCGCCTTCCTCTCTTTACTTCTCTGTTTTTCCAGCTGATGGGGAATGAAGACCAGGAGAAGCAGGGCTGTTGTAACCCCCCATTTAAAGAGTGTCTTTTTATCTCAATCTGTTCTCCCCCAAAGCTGGAGGAGATGGGATTGGTAGGATGAAGGAGTTAAACACTGGAGCAAGAGAAAGGAGCAGGTCTGCAGGAGGGGGGATTTCTGCGTGTCAGGCATCATGCCTTTCCGTGTTGTATGAGAAGCATGTAAATGAGATGTAAATGAGATGCAAAACACCAGACAAATAAGTCCCTATAATTTGGAAGGGAATCACTCGGACACATTTGGGAACTGGGCTGCAGATTCCAAAGTCAAGCCATAAAGATGAGGCCGCAGAATGCAGCCCCATCTCCTGCCACACAGGAGGATGGCACAGTTTCCCTTGGTGATGATTAATTCCACAAATATTTACTTAGCACATACTATATGCTAGGCACAGGGCCAGGGGCTGGAGACGCAAGGGGAAATCAGAGAGCCCGATCCTTGTCCTCTTGGCTCCTGCTCTCCTGGTCTTGCCTCCAAGTACATCAGGCCACGAGCAGGGTTTGGGGTGAGTCATCTGCTGGTCAGGGTTACCCTCACCAAACCAGAGGATGTCAGAGGCAGACAGAACCAGAGGTCACCTAGTTCAGCCCCTTTGCAGAGGCCCAGAGAGGCTACATGATTTGCTGTGTCTAGTCCCCAAACCCAGATGTTCTGAGTATCAGTCCGTCTTCCTCCCCAAAGCCGCTTCAATCCCACCTCCTCAAGAGCAGAGATTTTCAAATTGCAGGTCACAGACTGTTAGGAAGTTGTGAAATCCATTTGGTGAGTTGCCACCAGCATTTAGATAAATTGAAACGGGATAGAATAGAAAATATTGGCGTGCACTGCCATGCATGTGGTAGGAAACACCCGCGTGCGTTGCATAGGTTATGATAAAACGTCTATCTGTGGATTTCTGTCAAAGGGGCTTAAAAAGCATGGTTCCAGAAAGCTCTCCATGAGGAGAGCTGCTGATCGTGCTGGGCATTTGCATGGTGGGGCCTTCAACCGGCCTCTTCTACCACGTGGGCTTGGCTGCAGCTGGAGACATGGGGCCAGGGCTCTGCGTGTGACTTCTCCCTCTGCCTCCCACTGGCGAGACAGTTTGGGCAGTGCCTGACTTCTAAGATTTGGCTTTCTCACCTGTAAAGACAGGAGACCCCTGCACCCCTCCTGTGGTGCCAAGTGGACAATAAAGGTGCGGAACCCCTGGGCACATGGGGATTCAATAAATACCAATTTTAACTCCCACCCCTTTTAAGAAGCTATAGCCACTCCAGAATAAGAATCATTGACTTAATTCAGAAATAATTTTGTTTATGAATTACATCCTGCCTTCTTTCAAAAGTTAAGAGGTGGGTTACAACAAAAGACACACACGTACTCTTAAATAGAGAAAATAGAATCTTTAGAAATACCTAGAGACATGAGGAAATACAAAACCCACCCTACTGTGGTGGTATCGAATTCAGGCTCATCTAACCTCAGCTAATCATCACAACATTTGAACAGCAGATTTTATCTATGAGCTTCCTGGTTTGAAGGTTAAAAAAAAGGAAAGACACAGTGTTCTCCATAACCCTTATGGGACATGCGGTAACTTATCAGTTCGTCAGGAGAGTTCAACTCAGGGACAGACACCTAGGAAGGCTTATCTCTGGAGAACTTCCAGGAAGGGACCCAAGCCACACTGGGCCAGGCCCGCCCCCTGAATCCAGAAGATGCGCTGTGAATCTTCTGCGTCCCCCAGCCTCGTGCCACATGCTCAGCCCCAGGGGCTGGCTGGTGCCCTCCCCCTACTGCCACCCTCCTGCTTACCTGTCACGGAGAGGCGGGCCCCATTGCTCTGCCGGGTCTCCCCGCTATACTTGTGCTTGGTGATGCAGCGGTAGGTGGAGAGGGCGTCCTCCTTCTGCACGTCGGAGATGTACAGCCCGCCGTGGTGAGTAATAAAAAACCTGTTTTCTGGAGACACAAGCAGGACATAGTCCATGACTCCCCTGACTGGGCACAGGTCAGGAGCAACTCAGGCCACAGCTGGCCTTCTCCAGACCAGGACCATTGTCCAGGGAGAGGCAGCCAGGGGGATGTAAAGGGGTGCGGTGGGTACATCTCAAATGGATGAGGATTTCCTTCCTGTAAACAAACAAAATTGCAGCAATTTTTTCTTTAAAGGCAGATGCTTCAGGGTTTACAGAAAGACGTTGGACTTTAAAGTCAAACTGAGATCTGTGTTCTGATCCAACTCTTCCCCCCATTAGCTGTGTGACCTTGAGAAAGTTACTCAACCACTCTGAGTCTTACTGTGCAACAGGTGCAAACAATACTTCATGGGCGGATGTTAAAATTAAAGCAATAACATGGCATGTGCTCACTTAGTAACCATTAATCCTCATCTTTCCGACTCTGCAAACATTTGTAAAGGGGGAGAGGAGAACACAATGGACGATGGATGCTTTGGTGGTGGGAAAACTATGGTGACCACACCCAAGGAGAGAAATCCTATATTATGAAAAAAGGGAAGAACGTGGACTGGAGAGGTGGGGAGGGGCTTGCACTTGGCTTCTGGAATACCTCAGCTCATGGCAGTGACCTCTCTCCCAAGACTTAGCCAGACTGACAATGAGACCTTAACTCTGCCTGCTCTCTGGGGGCTGGGCTGCTTCCCCAGGCAGGCAGGGAAGACCCTAGGCCATGACTTAAAAGAAAGCTGCAGGGGAGAGGGTAATGCTGACCCCCCCAAAGGATGACCCAACATCAGAATGTCAGCCTGTCATAAGGAAACATTTTGGGTGGTTCACCCCCGTCAGGTCCATTGTTTAGAGGTCTCCTCCCTCCCACCACTGCTGACAAAAGCACTGGCGCACCCTCCTGGTAGGAGGCGCAGGAGGTCCCGCCCTCCAAGCGCAAGTCCAAGTTCTCATCCCCCAGAGGCGGCCCCACATGGAAGGAGGTGTAGAATAACAAGAGAGGCTGCAGAAGCCCAGGGTTGAAAAGCTGACTGCTCTTGGCCATTGCTTTGACGAAGGTTCTCCAGCCTTCATCTGAGCACCTCTGGGGCTGGGGGGCTCATGATGTCACTCAGCGGCCCATTCCAAAGTTGATAGCTCTGGCTTTAGAAACATCTTCCTAGGTCACAGTGGGTCTCCTTGTGGCTCTCTGTGGGTCCTGGTTCTGCTCATCTTGTTAGGGGGAAATGATGCCCTGGGCTAATTCCATGCAGGCTTTGTGGACTCCACCCCCACTCCAGACCAAAGCCATCAGGACACTGGGAAAGACAAATCCCGTCACCACCAAAGGGAAGGTGGCAGGGACCTGAGGGTGGAGTTAAGCAGCCAGGGTTGGTATAAAAACCAAACACGTGGGCCTTGGGCGGGCTCGCTCTCTTGCTCGCCTCCTGGCTTCACGGCTCCTGGCTCGCGGCCAGCTCTCATGGTACCATTTGGGATTCCTGATCGGCGGATCGGGTAGGACACATTTAAAACTTTGTCTCCCACTTTTCTCCCTGAGCTGAACATTTCCTCATTTCCCCTTCCCTTGTAAATAAACCTTTTAGTAACCTTTCGCATGTGCCTGCAGTAGAGCATTGATAAGTCCTTTTAAGCGCGCAGGTGAGGACCCACAATCAGGCAGCCCGTTTTGTATGGGGGCTGCCCTGTAACAGTTGGAGCCCTGCAGAACCAACCTAAACCCCATGGCTGCTGCATTCCCTCACAATGCGGGAGGCAGTTATCATGCCCTTTGACGTTTTGGAGGATTCAGTACTCTTAAGATTTTATTTTTTAATAGTGACTCATTTAATACAGTTTCAAGTAACTTCATTGATTTTGGTTGGCTTCTTGCTTTTTTTTTTTTTAAAGATTTATTTATTTATTTATACAAGCACTGGGTACAGTCAGAAACGTGGGAGGGTGAGAGAATTCACCAGAGCCAGAGCGGGGAGCAGAGCAGGCAGACGGACGAAGTACACTGCTGAGGGGAGCAGGGGGTGGCAGGAGAGGTCTGTGCGCCATGTAGGACCCTCGCCCGGTGGCCGGGGATCGAACAGGCGCAGCAAAGGCTGCGGGCAGCTTTGCAACCCAGCGCTCAACCGCTGTGCCACCGGGGAGGCCTGGCTTCTTGCTTCTTAATAGACTCTGGCTTACTTCTAATTTTCCCACCCTCCTTCCTTAGCAAACTCCCTTGCCTAGGATTAGACCTACTATGTGCCGGGCATTTTGCTAAGTGTCAGGGCTCTAACAATTAACCTTATCTGACCAGGGCAGGACTAAGCACCCCAGTGTCACACTGCATTGACCATTTGGCGGGACGGAGGAGACTGGGTGGCAAGTATATTCCTTCTCTCCACCCTCAGACACCTGCCTACCTGGGCCCAACTCTGGCACTTCATGTGGCTCCCTGCTCAGCAGCATCTCTATTGAGAACTCAGTAGCCTGCCAATCCCCAGGAACCTGGAGCTTGTGGCCTCCCCCTATGCCCCAAACACAAAGACCACAGTGTGTGACCTCCTCAGTGCTGTGGGATAAAAGCAGACAGGAAGCGGCAGGGAGCCAGGCTCCGCTTGCCAGCAGGAAGTCGGAGAGGACCCGGAGGAAGCACAGAGAAGCCTGGCTCCCCCACCAGACTCAGATGCCCCGTTTTGTCTCCATATTGTGACATCCCAAAGTCAAATGTGGAAGCTCTCCCGTAATGTATTATGTAACTGGGCCTGGAATGCACAGCCTCTGCAGGGTGTTGCTGCCAATCAGAAGTACCAGGATGGGAGGTGGTGGTGGTGGGATGAGGAAAAACAGAAAAGACACCCAAATCCCGACCCTGGTCGGCCATAGGTGTTCCAGCCTGGACAGCTAGGACTCTTGACCCTGCAGTACCCAGCACCCCAGGATGGAGATGGACTTGGCCTTCCTGGAATTTTCAGCTGGGAAGGGGTGCTGTGGTGATGGTGGTGGGGACCTGGGGTTTCTATAGCAACAAGCAGCTGCTGCATCTGATGTTTCACATCCTTCATTGTCCTCATTTCCCCCCTCCCTTCCCCCCTTCTTGTGCATATTTAATTGCAGTAACATTTCCAGACACAGTGTATCGCTCCTCCTGAAACAAAGGCAGGCCGCAGCCAGGGGGATGCACAGCGCTGGAGAGGGGAAGGCGAAATCAGGGGTATTATGTTAATCCCCTCTGGGGGGGACTTGTGCAACATCAGTTCTGCATGTTTGATGAGAATCAGATGATGGGCCCTGCTGGGGAAGGCAGGCGCAAAAGGCCTGTGGAGTGAGCGGAAGAGGCGGCCGGGTGGGGGGTTTACAAGCTGGTTGCCAAGGCTGGGTCCAGTGGGTCCCCTGGTGGTATGGCAGTTCATACTCTGTACCCCAAAGGGGACCAGCGGTGCTTGGAATGGGTAGAGGAGCAGGGATTCTGCGACTGGCTGGAGGAGTGGCAGCCCCCACCCTGAGGCCATTGGAAATGTGTATCTGGGGTCCTTTTTGGTTGACACTGTAACTGTGGGGGCTATAGAGAGGCTAATGGCAGCCGGTGGTCAGGGGTCAGGAGTGCTGGACATCTTGATAACAAGGAACTATTCGACCCCAAATGCCAATAGTGTCCCGCGGGTGCAGAGCAGAGGCTCACGCTCCCTTAGGCTCTAAGCCTAGGACCTAGAGCTGTGTTTAAAGGTGATGCTGTCATTGGCACTTCTTGATCATTCCATCTCAAAGGCTGCAGTGTCATCTTGGACATGCCCATGACAGGGGCGTGCTGTGTGCAGTTAACAAAGCCTTGCCTTCTTTTTATTATTACCACCAATATTCTGGTCAGCCTCACCATCCTCTTTCCTGGGGGCCTGGAGCAGGCCTCTCTATTTTTTTTCAAAGCTAAGTATTTATTGAGCACCTATTATCCCTGTTAGGCCAATAGGGATTTCTATATATTGTCTCATTTAATCCCCATAACCCTTTGACATGGATACCATTACTAGTAACTGAGCACAGAGAGGTTAGGTAGCCCATGCAAAGTAACACAGCCAATAGGTGATAGGGCTTGGACCTTTAGTCCATGTCTTATGTTCTTCTAAATCTCTATGCCAGACTGATTCTCCTAGATAACAGCACCTCTTACAGAGAAAGGGGTGTGGTCAGCCAGTCTCTGCTTGGTTTCTTCTGTCAGTGGGGTCCTCACTACCTCATGAAGGAGAACACTTATCCACTCAGTTCACTTTGGCTCAACTTATCAAGTCTTGCTGGAGCATCCCCGGGTCCAAGACTGGGTTTCGGAGGGAAGTCTGGGACTTGGTCTTTGCTCCCTGGGATCCCACAGTCAAAAGTCAATGTCTTTCCACCATGAAAAGTACAGCTGCCAGTACTGGGGTTGGTGAAGGGTAGTGAGGGGGCTTGATGGAAGCCATCAGTGAGAAGAGGACAAAGAGGGGCCAAGTTACCTGGTGTTATGGGGTGAGCCCAGGATTGTAACTTAGGAGACTGGGCTGCCACCAATAATGGGGTGCATACTAGGTGAAATAAGTTTTAGTCCCCCAAATGAATGAATTCACAAGCACCCAAAGCTTGTGAATGTGACCTTAGTGTAAAAGATCTTTGCAAATAAGATTAGGTGAGGTCGCAGTGGAGTAGGATGGGCACTAAATCCAACAAGACTGGTGTCCTTATAAGGAGAGAGACATTTGGACAGACACACACAGGGAAAATGCCAGGCGGAGACAGAGAAAGAGAAATGTCAAGGATAAGTGGCAACCCCAGAAGCTACAAGAGGCAAGGAGGGAACGAAGGAGCACCCCCGGAGCCTGTAGCAAGCAGGCCCTGCCCGCATCTTGATTTTGGACTTCTGGCCTCCAGAATGGTAGCATAATCAATTTCCAGGCTTTAGGCCACTAAGTTCGGGACAGGAACAGAGAGTGACCTTGGGGAAGTCCAGTCTGCCCCCAGGACTTCAGTTCTCCCATCTAAAAAGAGAAGGGAGTGGGTTAGCTGTGAGTTTTTAGCTATGATTGTACATTAGAATTATCTAAGGAACTTATAAAATGGGGGCATGGCCTGGAAATCGGTATTTTAAAAGGGATTTTGGGTGATATAATGTGCAAGCTGAACAGAAAACCATTGGATTAGATAAACTTGTCAGGCCCCTGACAACTGATGTCTCTATGATCACCCCAAACTCATCTGAGTCCATTTTTCCTTCAGGAAAATGGAGATAATAAACAAGGACTTACACCACAGGTTTTCAGGGAGAATGAGATGGATGTCTCCCACACAGGGGGTGCTCAGGAAATTAGATGGATGTCCCTTGCACATGGGGTGCACAAGTTGCTCCAGCTTGGGGAAGATCAAGGGCCAGGACTGTGGAGCGCTCAGCCCTTCCCTGGGGTCCAGCTTCCTCCTCAGGAGCTTGGAAATACAGAAGTCCTCCATGCTGAGTGAGCAACAGCCTCTCCTGTCTTTTTCTAAGAGGTCAGTGAACTGACCCTTGGGGACTTCCGGTGTGGTAGGGGCCACAGAGGGATGACTGATGGAAACCTCGGGGCTTCTGGTTGACCCCAAAGGGCTGGCTGGACAAGAGCTACTTTCTGCAAAGGTGGGGTACGCTCTCAGGAAGATGCAAGGGTGATTTGGGTGGGCGAGGGTTCAGTGCAGAGGAAGGTATGAACTGGCCAGATCTCACACCAGCTTCTGGAGCCAGAAAAGGAAAAAGAAAGAATGAAGCATGGACAGCAGTTTCTCCCCAGCTTCCCTGCCCCTCCTCCATCTGCACCCAACATGTAGCCAGAGTGAAGTTTTCAAGCCTAAGTCAGAGCATGTGGCTCCTTAGCTTAGAACCTTCCCATTGCTTCCCATTTCACTCAGTGGGGAAAGCAGTGCTGGTCACAAAATAGGCACTTGATAAAGATTTACAGAATGAATGAAGCAAACATCCCCAAGCTCTAAAGTAGTTTTATCTCCATTTCACTCACGAAGAAGCCACAACTCAGAGAAGTTAGAACCCAGCTCGAAATTTACCTCCAGGCCTCCCTGGTGGTGCAAGGGGTTAAGATGCAACCTATGAAGCTGTCCACAGCCACTGCAGCATGAGTTCGATCCCCAGTGAGGGAGCTACTCACATGGCGCAGCAGACCTCTCCTGACTTGCCAACTACTCCCCTCAGCAGTGTATTTCAGTCAATCTGCCTATTCTGTTCCCCACTCTGTCTTGGTGAATCCTCTCACCCCCACATTTCTAACCTGTACCCCAGTTCTTGCATGCATAAATAAATCTTTAAAAAAAAATTTACCTCCTTCAGGACGCCTTCCTAGATTAACCCACCCCAATTTCTGACTGTTTTTACATATGGCAAACCTTTTGTCACTGCTAATCCAGTTAGACCTTTAAAAATCCAATTAGACCTTTAAAAATAATTATTTCTAAGCATAAAAAAGAAAATCAAGATTAAACAGTATGTTCATTCCTCAAGGAATTAAAAATGGGATTATCATATGATCCAGCAATTCCATTCTGGGTATACATCCAAATGAATTGGAAGCAGGGACTTGAAGTTTCCATAACTGGGGTCTTTGAGGAAGAAGACATATGCAGGGGCCCAGTTGTAAACTTCCCATCTCCTGCCCTTTTGGGCACGCCTCTTGGGTAGAGTCTGCCTTGGGACAGGAGAGGGATTCAGGCCTAGTTGGTAGAGTGTCTGAAATTGTTTTATAAAGTCAGCCAGAAAGATACCCCAAGGTGCATGAATCTATGGGCACCCATGTGCCAGCCACAGTACAAGGCCTTTCCACTTGTCACTCTCTTAAGCACCATCACTGGCCTGGGTTGCATGTGCTGTTCCATTTGCTTTACAGAGAGGAAACCATGGCATAGCCGAAACCTGTCCCAGTCACACACTAGTGAGTCAAGGGCCAGATTCACATCTGGGCTTCATCACAATCCGGAGCTGTTTTTCCCAAACCCAGATGCCAGGAGAATGGGTATTGCCTACTTTGGCCAACTCCTTTCTTGTCCCATGCTTCTGGGCAGTGGCCCCTGGCTTTTTCTAGGGGACACACCCCTCTCACTAGCAGGGCCAGAGTGGTGGGTGAGCAGAAAGGGGTGAGCAAGTGAAGTGAGGCCAGCTCAGAAGGCATTGCAGCTATTGAATTAGAGAAAGAAAGAAAGAACGATGTCCCTTAGTAGGCTGGGGTGCAGGGAACTAAGAAGGTGTGAATATTAGGGGGGCGTCTGTTTGGGGAAGGCTTAGGTGAAGGGCAAAGAGACCTTGCCTTGACCTGCTGCTCTGTGTTGGCAGGAGGGTATAAGCACCGGCAGGTGGCTGGATGTGTCCAGGGGACAGAGCATGTGTGTTGGCGTCATGCTGTTGGGTCCTCTGCAGGGGCCCAAGGGGACTGCGAAGGGGCTACAGTTTGGGGAGGTGTATGTTCCCATGGGGGAGATGTGGAGCACTGGATTTGGAGTCAGAAATGGAAAATTTGAAATCTGACACCTATCAAGTGGGTGGCTTTAGGGAAATCACTTAACCTTCTGGGCTCTGGGCTCTCAACCCCTGGTTTCCTTGGCTCCCCGGGATTCTTTGTCTATGAAAGGGCATTGTGGTTGTACCGTAAGGTACAGGTTTGTGCCCCAGTTCTTGTATGCATAAATAAATAAATCTTTACAGGTGGAAGCAGGGTCATTACAGCAGAAGTGTGCAAAGGTGCAGGGCTTATGTGTCACATCACACACAAGCACACAGGTCTCTGTAGGTGTTGAATTGAATGAATGAAGCCTCGCAGTAAAGATGCTTCTTGGAAGACACTTCTCAGCTCCTAGAGTCAGGTGCCTTCTGGAAGCAGGAAAGACAGAAACTGCTCTATCCACCCCCTTCACCCTTACAAGGAAGGTCCCAATAGGCCAGGGGTGGGATGGAGTGGAAGGGGAGCGGGGAGGAATGGATAGAGCTTTGCCTTGAGACCACGGTCAGAAAAATCATTCATTCTCTTGTCAGAGGACATGAGATTCTTAGCCTGTCACAGTCAAGTTTCCCAGACAACCTCGGGATGCCAGGTTGTCCAAGTGCCTCAACTGACCCCCAGGGGCCTTCCAATCCAAAAAAGAAATTGCAATCAATACAGGTTACCAGTTACTGCTCCATTCAATATAGATTTATCCAAACAATGTGGCCAGCCTGAGCCTGGAGTCTGTGAATAGTTCATCAGACTAATGAGCTACCTGGCCCAGCAGCCGGGCTGTTCTTTCCTCGGGGCCTTTGCTCTGTGGGATAGTGGGGATCAATACTTCCTAGCTGGAAGGAATTAGCCCCCGTCTGGAGGCCTCAGCCCCAGGGTCGCCTGCAGGGGGCTATTTAGGGCTTACTTTGCAGAATCTTCCTTCCATCTTTTCTGTGATTCTGCAGCTGACCAGGGCCCTGGGGGAACCTGCCAGCCAGGGTTTGTAAAGCCCAAAGGAAGTCAAGGCCAGGTCTCCCCTCCCTGCCTCGGACTCCCAGGAACGTAAACCCTGCACCCCTGACTTCTGCGAGAGTGGCGGTGGAGGGAAGGCACATGGGAATGTAGCTAGACACTTGGCTTCAAGTCCCAGCTCCAGTGCTGACTGGCTCTGAGTTCTAGATCTTCCCTGTTATGGACCAAATTGTATCCCCACAAAATTCAAATGTTGAAGCCCCACGCCCAGTGTGACTGTTTTAGGAGATGGGGCCTTTAAAGAAGGGATAAGGTTAAATGAGGTCATAAAGGTGGGGCCCGAATCCAGTTGGACTGTTGTCCCTATAAGAAGAGGAGACACCAGGGTGTGGGTGCCGAGGGGAGACCGCCGTGAGAACACAGGGAGAGAGTGCAGGAGAAACCACACCTGCCGACAACTTGATCCTGGGCTTCTGTTCTCCAGAACTAGGAGAAACAAGTTCCTAGCAAGCCCCCCAAATAGGCACTTTGTAGACTTCCAATGAAGAGTACACTTCATCTAGATGGGTGTTTCCTGGGCCCTTCTCTGTGAGGACAGTGGGGGAGGACTTGAGGGTAAGAATGGGGAGGCGGGCAGCTCCTGAAGGTCACCCCCAGTGTCACACAGACTGGGAGAGCCGGAGAGTCCTGAGGGGGGATCCCAGAGCTCAAAAAGGGGGCAGGCAGTGAACTGGTCCTGGGAAGGGGTGTTTGATCACAGAGAGGGGCTCATCTGTGCCTGCTACAAACACTCACATCTGACCCCTGTGGCATGGGGCCCTGGGAGAAACGAAGGCACTGTCCAAAGAGGCCGCCAGTCTGGGGGCTCCCTGCTCCTCCCCTGTGGAATTGAAATTGGGGAGAGCAGACATACCATGGTGGTGACGGGCTGGGAAGGGTGGCTAGGGTGGATGGAGGGGGCTGTGGAGCTCGAGGCTTCACCCTGCAAAGAGGGAGGGAATGCTGAAGCCAGAGCAGAGTGAGAGCCAGCTAGAGGGTGGCTGCAAGAGGCCTGTTGACCTGTGGCAGGTGATAGGTCTATCTACCTGCTTTCTGGCACAGGGGCTACCAAAGCCCCCCGGGAAGACACCAGTGTCTCACGTCCATCTTCAAAGCCTGAGGCCAGGCTGGGCTGGGGCTTGGTGGTGGTAGTGGTGGGCACAAGGTACAAAGCATGTGTTCCCAGGAGGTTGGGGAGCAGGCCTATGTCCTTCCTGCTCCAGCTGTACCTCTGCAGTGAGAGGGCAAAGGTCAAAAAGGAAGATGTGGAACTGTGGAGCAATGAACACAGATAATCTCCTAGCTACATAGGGCTTGACTCAAACTCAGTTTCTCCTGCGAGGCTGGAGGGTCCTACGGCTGACAATGGGGCTGAATTTCCTAGGCTGAATCAAGCTCTGGGGCTGGATTAATATCAGAGCTTGGCCAACCTTGAACTAAGTACGTGGAAGCACTGTTTTCATGTCCATGTCTCACGCCTCCACCCAACCACGCTCTTCTAAGAAAGGTTGAGACTTTGCTTGAAAAAGCACCAAAACCTAGAAATATCATCTATGAGAATCTCTCCTCTGGAAACACTTATACAGAGGCAGGTAGGGTGGTGTGGAGAGCTCTGGACTTGGAGATGAGAAACGTGGTTTCTAATTTGCTGTGTGACTTTCGAAAAGTTTTGGCACCTCTCTGGGCCACAGTGTTCTTAAATGACAAAAAAGGGAACTGAAACATGTGATCCCCCAAGTCTCACTTTCTTTGTGACTCTATGATCTCCATTTATTCCATGGGTCTCCTCTTTTAACCCCATCTCAGTGGGCGATTTTCTGGGTGCTAAGCACAGGAACATGGCAGACAACCCCCCTGGACCAGAAAGACAGCTACCTGGCCCTCCCCCAGACCCTGTCCTGATTATGCTGAGCTGTCACTGCCCCAAGTCCTCATTTCTGTCCTGTAAGAGAGATTAGCCAGGTCCCCCATCTTTATTTCTGTCTTTGGGTTCTACAGGAGATGGGATTACAGGAAGGATGGTGTTTAAAGGTCTTAGGAGGACCCAGGAAGTTGTTTACATGGTGACCCCGGAAGTTGTTTACCCCAGAGTCAGAAGACATGGGTGCAATCTGCATTCCCCTTTCTAGCTGGATGACATGGGGGAGCCTTCGGAATGCTCTGAAACTGATACCTGGGAGAATTAAATGTGTGAATGTACCCAGCACAGTGCCTGGCACATCACAGTAAGTAGTTGTTGAACATATGAGTGAGTTAAGGAATGAATGAATGCACAGATCTTGTAAGCAGGTGGGAGAGGCAAGGGAGGGGACTTCAGATCTTGACCTGGCCTTCAGGCCCCAAATCCCAGGCTCTGCTTGACTGCTTCCCCCACCTCCAAAATGCCTACAAACTGGCCTCTTAAGTGGACAGGAGGGGCGCAGTTCCTCAGGGGCCAGATGACAGTGGGAGGCAGCCGAGCTCTGGAAGGGTGCCAGCACTGTCTCCAGAGCGGCAACCAGGGAGCTGGGGGTCTCATGGAGTCCAGGGTGGAGGGTATCTGTTGGGGAAGAGAAGCAGCAGGGGGATCTTGGCAGAGGGGTGCAGAGGCACAGCGGCTAGTTTTCTCTCTCTCTCTGAGTTCTTTTCTCTAAAAACAGCTCTATCTTTCTCTACCATAGGATTAGCACACATCTCTCATTCTCCTATTGCAACAAGATTTTATTTCTAATTATGCTGTAATAAAACTGGAGCGCTCCCAGGCTTCCTTTCAAATGACTTGTACACACACTGCCTATCGGATCCTCCTCAGCCCCATTGTAATAGCATTTCCCTGACATTCATTAGACATGCATGAGAGGGGCGCTTTAAGAATAGAATTGCATTTAAATGGATTTGCTGAGAGAGGAAGATGAAAAAAAAGAGAGGCGAGGTGGGGAGAGGGAGAGGGAGAGAGGTTTGTTGAACAAACTATGAAAACAAGATGCCATAATAACAGGGTGCTGAAATAAGCCTCTTTATTCCCAGTGCTCCTCTCGCTGCACATGGCAGAGCCCAGCCGGAGCCGCAGCCTCCAGCCCTCCCCAGAGCCCCCACCCCCACTTTTATGTTGCCCGCTGGGGGGGCTTCATAGCTTCTCGCGCCATGTGTCAGATGCTCACGGTGTAATAGAAATAACTGTTATTACAATTCGGGAAAGCTGCCCTGCTTCGACAGAACCCCAATAGCCAGGGAGGGGGGCCCTGTGTCCTTGGGCCTGGGGGAGGTGGATGATGGTGGCTGGCACGGAAGGTGGAGCCCCCATGCTTCTGCTCCTCCCCCCCCCACAGATGATCACCCTGTACCCTGAGCCCTGGGAGACTCTGCAGGGACCGGCAGGAACAGGCAAGGATCCAGTCTGTTTCCAGGGCTGGACCCTTGCAAGCCTTTTCCCCGTGGCACCCTGTGTGAGCCATAAAGGGCCTACTATGGACAAAGGGCCTACTTCCTATGTGTTCGCACCTCCCTGTGGTCTCATCTAACTCCTTCCCTCACAATAGCCAGCTCTGCCCTCATAAAACAGACATCTGACTGCTGAAACCACCCTGTGACTTGGAGCTTTTCTTAGGATAAAGACCCAAATCCTTAACAGGACAGCCAAAGCCCTAGCTCCGCCTGGCTCCATGTCACACCTGGTGTAACTCCAGCCAGGTGGGCCTCCCTCTGGGTCCCCAGAGAGCAGTTCCTTGCTCCTCCGACAAGTCCAGTTCCTTACCAAAGTCCACTGTGACTTGCCCCTCGGGGCTCAGCTCACACACCTTTCTCAAGAAGACCCTCCTCATAAGTCTTCCTGTCTCGCGTCCTCTTTCCCTGTGCACCTGTACAGCACAGCTGTGACGGAGCATGGACTGAGCCACCAAGGCCTGCCCATCTGTCCCTAGACTGTAACCACCCCGGGGGGTAGAGGGTGTGGGGCTCCAGGCACTGCGGTGCACCAGCGGCTCCTCAGCAGCACAGCCCAGTACAGCGGGCTAGCACCAGGTACTGTGCCCCAACCACATCCTTACCCAGGCGGAGGTGAGGAAACTGAGCATCAGGGGGCTGAAGGCAACTTGCCCCAAATCACCATGCTCCTTTCCTGTACATTGCATTCTGCGGATATGCCCTCTGGATCCCAACTAGGGCTCTCCTCTGCTCCCCAACAAGGCCTCCTTCTGTTGGAGGCCCTGTCTCAGAGTTCACTGATACAGATCCTCTCTCCTTTCTACTTTTTTTTTTTTTTTTTTTTTGGTGGGACCCTTGCTGGTGGCCGGGGATTGAACTGGTGCTGCAGAGGCTGCGGGCAGCCTCGCAATCCAGCGCTCAACCGCTGCACCACCAGAGGAGGCCTTCTCTCTCTCCTTTCTTTTCCAGAAAACATTCATGATTTCCGCCACGAGCCATGGAACCTTGAAGGGCCTCACATTGGCTACCTCGTCCCTGTGAGTCCTCCTTGCATTCCCCAGCAGTAGCTAGGTCCTTAAACACAACACATCCCACTCTGTGAACTCCAGACACTCAGGCCAGGGCTGGGCACATGCAGGCCCCGGGCCTCAGTGGAAATTGCTGTGTGACCTGGAGGCCAGTCTTGGAGAGGAACCCTTTGAGCCCCAGACTTATCATCTTAAAGTGGATACGATGAGCTGCTGTTTTCCTTACTTTGGTCTCTCTTTGGTGACAATGGGGTGGGGGGAGACAGTGCCCCAGAAGGAAGGGTAGCTAAAAGGCATGTGAAGTTCATGAACATCTGATGTGGCTCTGAGGGCAATGGGATGGCAGTGGGGACCATCCCTCTGGTTTTCCTATGTTTGCCTCCTGATCGCCACCTCCCCATCCCAGAAGCCTGCTTGGGCCAGAGGCTTTCAGTATCCACATGCCATAAAGAGAAGAAGCTCCCTTGAAGAGTGGTTGGAGCCCCCAAAGGCCGGGCTCATCCACCTCTGCCTCCTGGCCCCTTGCATGGCCACGCCTAGCACTTGTTAACGGCCCAGTGCACGCTGGACAAAGAGACCATGACCTCCAGGAGGTGAGGGGGCCAGCTTGTCCATCCATTGCTCTGGACTCAATCTTGGGCACAATGCACGCACGCGACAGAGCTCGATGATTATTTGTTGAATGACTGAACAAATAAATGAATGAATGAGTGCATCAATCTCGACCTCTGAGGTTATTCACTTGGGCTCTGAAGTCACAGGGAGCCTTTGGCTGCATTGGTGTGAACAAGCACAGGTTACCTCTCGGACTCAATTTCCTCATCTATAAAATAGTACTATTGTGCTAATAATAGCACTCATCACAGAAGTGAGGTTGTCGAGAGTATGAACGTGCCTGGCCAGGTCCCGCACAGTGACTGTTCAATAAACTGTGGCTCTTGTCGTTATTATCACACAGCTTCCAGGGAAGGGTGAATCTATGCTATGCCTACTCCAGCCCACTCAGGAGCCTGGAGTGACCACTTGTGTTAAAGGTTCTAGATTGCTTCACAGTCCCAGTTCCCTGTCTTAGGATGTGTAACAATCCTCTGATGCTGCTCAAACAGCAGAGGCATTTCTGCTATTGTGAACATCTACCTTTTGTATTTACAGGCTGATCAGCATGACTGAGAGGCACATCAGCCGAGGCAGCCAGGTGAGCCAGCGGGGAAACTTATGGGGAAAGTAGAACCATTCACATCCCCATCAACACTGCTGTCTTATCAGCTCTCAAAGTGAGTCTGCTTCATTGAAATGAGGTGAATACACCAGCACTAGCCCCCAGCTCCACTGACCCTTCGCTTCCCCCTAACACAGGGTGATCTCAGCACCTTTTGGTGCTAAGCTGCATCCTATTCTCCAGGAACACCCCCAGGCCTCCATTGTCTCTTCTCACCCTAACTTGTGGGATCTGCACCTCATCCCCAGCTTCTACCCAACATTTGCCTTTTATTGTTGATTTGAAAAACATGCATTGATGGCTTGTCTTCCTTGGTGCCAGTGGACAGAAGTGGAGGGCAAGGGAGGGGGTGGCAGAGATGTGCCTTGATTTATGGATTTCCATTTAGTGCCAGGCATCGTGCTAGATGCTGCACACGCATGGCTTCAATTTAGCCCTGAGAGGCAGGTAATATTACCCACAGCTGACAGGTAAGGAAACAGGACTTGTGGAGTTTCAGAAACTTGCCCAAGGTCGCCCTGCTGGACAACAACATAATTGGGATTTGAACTCAGATGAGCCCACAGATTCTGGAGGACAAATCCCTTCATGGTGTCTGGCCTGGAAGCTCAAGGTTTGTTTATAACCATTAGCTCTTGACCATGGCCATCTTCAGGGTGTCACAAGCATTAAGTGAGAAATGCAGGGGAAGGCCTCACCCAACCTTGCCTCCCAGCGAGGGCCGCCTCTGCCATTCCTGCTGTGCTCTTTGCGCGAGTGTTCTCTGAGTGGTCACACTGTCCCCGTTGCAGCCCTGTGCCCCCAGCACCGCTTGGGCCCCGCCAGCTCCCTGGGCACATGCTGCCTCCCCACCCACCAGCTTCCCAGAATGGTACCAATGCGGGGGGCATCCCCCAGCACTTGTAATTCTGAGCTCATTCATCAGACAGGTGCAATTTCCTACCTCTCACCCGGACACTTTCTGTGCAATCGATCACAAAATTGTTTCCAAATTAACTTAGATTTAGCTCCGGTTTCTCCTCTTCTGACTCTAGCAATTTCCTACCGATCTCCTGCGTAGGTTAACTCTTCTGGACTCCAGCCTCCCCAGGTCTCTGCCTCTACCTGAAAATGCCCTGCTGACCTGAGCCCAAGTTCCTGCCCATGTGATGCCCTTGTGCCTGGACAAGGACCGATCCAGACTTGGTCTGTTTCTCAGGCTGCCTTTTTGCTCTGGCCTCAACCATGGCTGAGGGGCCTAAGACAGGACTCCTTTGCATGCTGCCTTTTCTTGGGATTCACCCTATAAGCTGAGTTTCCTTCTAATTAATTATATGGGTGGGAGGGACATAAAGTTTCCTCTGCAAAAATCCCTAAAAATGTGTACAGAGAAAGGGATTTGGGAGGATGAAGGTTAGAGGGAATTGGCACAGGGAAGAGTTTAGGGGTGTAACTCAGGGTTAAAACAAGAATTTGGGTGTAAATTCCAGTGACTGTACTCCCTATCCCCAGTAACTTCCAGTCTGGACAGAGCAGAGAAGGAAAACAGCATTAGCAGAGCACCCCCTGTCTGCCAGGTATGATACTCGGGGGTTCACCACAACCTTGCAGATGGGTATTATCATTTCCAATGTGCAGATGAGAAAACCGAGGTTCAGAGAGGCTGAACAAATTGTTGTCTGTGTCACAGACCCAGCGAGGGGGTGCAAAGTCCTACCCTCTTATCCACTGTGACAAACTACCTCTGCTTCTCCCTCTCTGGAGCCTCCCAAGGACATGTGGCGGGAGGACGGAAGAAAGGACTGGATTGGGGACATTTATGAGTCTTTCTTCTGCCACCTACGCACTAGCTTTACACCTGCCTCCTCTGCCCATTATTGGGAGGTAGATCTGCCCCCAGAACTGGAAGCTGAGGCTGGGACGGGGGAGGTAGGGGGTTGGTAAGGGCCCTGTGTAATTTACCCACTAGGCCTCAGTGCCCGGAGGCTGTGGGGGGCAATCAGCAGTCACAGGATCAAAGAACAAGCAGGAATTAATATCCCTGAGGTGGTCCGGAGTCTGTGATACCAGCAGAAAATTACAGGACAGGAGACAGGAACATTACAGAATGAATGGGAGGGGACAAGAGATTTCCGTGGCTAATCCTGTTAACGAGACAATTTCTTATCAAACTCATTATACTTTTGAAAGAAGGGAGCAAGGAAGGGGGAGAGGAGGCGGGGAGAGGACGATGGGGGGTTACCCTGGAGAAGGAAGGAGACACGCAGGAGCCCCGGGGACAGAACCTGCAGGCTCCTGCAAGGTGGGTCTGTGACTGGCAGGTGCTGGCAAGCACAGGACTGCTGCCCACCTGCCTCTGTGCTCCCCAAATGGAGAGAACAACTCTCCCCAGGAGCTACTTCCCAGGGGAACACTAGCCAGTGGAATGGTCCTCCCTGCCCTGTCTGGTGCAGTGCAGAAAAGTGGGGCCCCCCACACGCCCTCTTTGCCCAAGTCTCATCTTGTCCCATTTCCCCTGGATCGCGTGGACATCCCCTATGACACTGAGGCAAGAAGAGCAGGTTCATTGTGTGAAAAGCGCTCTCCTGTTCAGGCTCCCATTTAATTCTCACAGCCCCCTCCTTCCCCTTTCCTGTGAGATGGGCAGGGAAGGGGTGACAGGGCATGGAAACTAGGAAGGTTCTTTCTGGCACTTAACCAGCTGAGCACCTCTGGGCAAATCACTTAACCTCTCTGAATGCTCATTTTCTCCTCTTGAAAATAGAGATTAAATACATTTCTGCCCTACCTACTTCACAGGGTCCTTCTAAGGATTAAAAGGGATAATGTAGGCAAGAGGGCGTTGTAATCTGTGAAACATTTACATAAAGACAAGTGATCGTTATTGACATTTTGAAGTTGAGGCAACAGGCTAAGTGTCTTGCTGAGGTAACCAGGCTGGAAGTGGAAGCCAGGGCTTGAACCTTTAGTTTTCAGTTCCAAGGTCATTTCTGCTGACATGAAGTCACTCCATTGCCCTGTCTTTGACTAGGCAATCACAAGGCAACTCAACTGTCACAAACCTGACAATGTGTTTGTGAAGGGCCTATGATGTGCTCAGTATTCTCTCCGATGGCCTCTAAAAACTGGGAGGTCAAGGACAAAGTCCCAGTCCTCAAGGAGCTTAACATCCAATTGGTGAGCAGAAGTAAGACCCACTGGAGCAGTGAGAAGAGGCGAATTTCGGGGCTCCCCCACGCCTCCCCAACCCCGCCTCCCCTCCAAATGCTCAATTGTCATGGGTCAGAGGAAGGAAAAGACCCCTGGGTCAGGGCCTTGAAGAGAGGTCTCCCCACAGGAGTTGGGATTTCTGGTGGCTCTGGGATATGTGGGGTCTGGATAATAAAGAGGTCAGATGAACATTCAACAAGCACTTAGAGCACCCATTTTGTGCCCACCTGCTGCTGTGCTAAATTAGGAACAGGTACAAATATGCTTAAAATCTTGGTCAAGTCCAAGGTCCAGTTCAAGCCTCTCAGCATGTGACTAGGGAAGACACAGTGGGTTGTCTAACCATGGTCTCTTCTATTATTTCGAGTTTGGGTTGGCAAAATTCCCCCTTCACTGCCTGTTCTGGCTGACGAGGTGCAGTCTGCTGGGGTGGGGTGCTGGGGAAGGGCTTCCAGGAAAGCTTTTATTTTCCAAACAAAAAGGACAGACACTCAAAATGGATCAAAGATCTACACATAAAAGCTAAAACTGTAAAATTCTTAGAAGAAAATATAGAAGAAAACTTGATGACATTGGATTTGGCAATAATTTCTTGGATATGATACCAGAAGCACAGGCAACAAAAGAAAGCTAGAGAAATTGGACTGCATCAAAATTAGAAACTTCTGTGACTCAAAGGGCATCATCAAGAGAGTGATGAGACAGATCACAGAATGGGAGAAAATGTTTGCAACCCACATATCCGATAAGGTGTTAAACTCCCGAATATACCAAGAACTCTTACAACTCAATGACAGAAACAAACAACCTGGTTGAAAAATGGGCAAAGGACTTGATTAGACATCTCTCCAAAGGAGATATGCCCATGGCTGATGAGCCTGAATCCTAGGGCGAGTTAGGGATAATTAGACAGCCTCAAGGACAGTGCAAGTGTTATAGGACAGGGAGAGGGGCAGCCCAAATCCCGCAAACCTGCCTATTCTACATGGGTTCTGCCATCCGCCGCATCAACACAAAACATAGGAGACTTTAATGGGAAGGAACTTTAATAAAACTAGGAAACAATACAGGTAAGGCAAAGAGTCTAGTTTCTAAATGAAGCATCCAGAGTTACCCATCCCCTCGTGGGTAAAAGTCCATCCAAATGGGATTGGCCCAGAGCAAGGCCCCAAGGCCTGCCACAAGTCTAAAGCATCTTCCAGTGGGGACCCACAGAAAAGGGTCACAAACAACCGGACAAGCCCGGAAGGAAAAGAGCAAAATCAACATCAAGATAAAAGCTGCCATTGTCACCTCCCCATGGGTCTCACCCACATCTGTGTCACCCAGTCCACGACCAAAAGACAAGCGGTTTCTTCACGTGTCTCTAGGCTCCATGTGCCTCCTCCAGGTCTCCTTCTGGCTCCATCCTGCTTCCTTCCTTCCTCAGTCTCCTCTGCAGCTTCTCCTCTTCCTGCTCAGCTCCACCCTCCCTTGGGTGGGGCAGGGAACCTCCCCCTTTCCTGGGGACCACCCTGTTACACAAGGACTTCAGGAGAGTAAAGGAAGTCTCCAGAAATAAGGGCCACAAATTCCAAAGGGGACTAATCAAACACCCCAGGACTTATGACATTAGGGACTTACTTTATGAGCTTAGGGTCAACAAGACATTCCAAATAGAGGGCAATGAAAAAAAAAAAGATAAGGGCTGGGACCCCGAGACTTAGTTCTGGGCATAGAGACATTTAGGCAGTGAGTGAGACAGCCGAGAACTAACCAATCCCAAAGAGACTGGTGGAGCTTTAGAGTAATGAGGGAAAGAAGGTCTATATTCCCTGAGACACGACTCCACTTTGGCTTCCTTGCCCCTCCCTGGCCTGGTTTCCCGTCCTGGGAGTCCCACTTTATTTCTGTTCCTTTTCTCCTCAATAAACTTTTTCTTTCTCTAAACAAACCTGCCTCTTCTCTCTTGCTCGCCTGAGCGTCTGCGAAGTTCCTGCTGCGGCTTCGTGAGACACCAACCCGTGGGGGTCTAGTGATTGGGCCTCAGCGCTGCCCTGCAGCCTGGGATCCGTTCCCGGCTGGGAGACCAGGCCTAAACACCTACAATTCCGGTATCAAGCCCATGACAAGACACTCAACATCACTAATCTTTAGGGCATTGCAAACCCAGGCCAAGGGAGACCCCGCCTCACACACACAAGGATTAATGATCTCAAAGCCCCAGAAAATAACAAGTACCGGTGACGATGTGGGGCAATCGCAACCCTTGTTCTCTGTTGGAGCGAGAGTAAGATGGTGCAGCTGCTATGCTGGAGCCTCAAAAAATTAAAAATAGAACGACCATACGATTCAGCAATTCCACTTTTGGGTACATCCCCAAGAACTGAAAGTGGGGGCTCAAAGAGATAAAAACAATGTGGTATAAATAGAAGCATTATTCTCAGTAACTAAAAAGGTGAAAGCAAAGCAAGTGTCCATTGATGGATGAGCAGATGGAAGACGGACACAGAGGAAAGCTGGACAAGCCACAGCCTGTGGACACGTGTGACCTGGGAGTGTGCCGGACTCCAGGCCTGAGAGTGAAGTCTGCCTGGCGCACTTGCTATGCCCTCAGGCAGGCTGTATGAATGCCTAGAGCCAAAAAGGAAGGGTGATATCTGTCTTGACCTCCAAGTGAAGGTCAAGGGCCTTGAGAAGTCAGCTGTCCAGTGGGACTTCATATGCACAGGGGAGGGCTGCATCCTTTTGTAGTGAACCATCTAGACCCCAAGAGCCCACGTGCCTACATCTTAGCTCCTGCTAATCTATTTTTGTCTGCTGGAAATGCTCTAGTGTGGGAAGGGTACTAGTTAAAGAGGTGGCCTCTTGGTCTCCCCCAGTAAGAGGGGAGCAATGTCTTTCCTGGAGAGACGGACACAGGGACAGGCCAGTCCAGGTGGGACCAGGCAGGCTAGGAGTTGGATTAGACCTTGGAGGGGTCTTTGAAAGGGGCATAGGACTTCTTGCTCTTCATGGAGATGTTGAAGGAACTGAAAATGTCCCCTAGCTATGCTAGTGAGAGCCGAGGGTCACGAATGGGAAGTCAAGTATGTGGGGACTTGGGAAGCAGTATGTGGGGACTTGCAGAGCTGGAACTTGACAGGAGGCTCTAAAAAGGAATAGAAGGTGACCTTCGAGGCTCGGGTTGAAAGTGCTTGATGCTGGTCCTTCAGAATTCTAGACTTCCAGGGAAGAAGTTCCCCCTGCTTCCTGCTGCCCTCTGTTCCTTGGCAGAGCATGGAGGTGCCCAGGCTTCCTGGTGGGAGGGAACTGCCCCTCAGCTGCAGACCCACTCCTGCCTGCTTCCCAGAACCAGGGGGTTGGTTGCCAAGGGGATTGGGAGGGAGTGGACCTGTGGCTGCCAGAGGGCCCCCATGCTCACTCAGCCCCAACCAATCTTCCTGCCTTTCATCTGAGCAGAAAACAAGGGAGAGGCCCCAGGCACCAGCAAAGCACTTCACTGCATGCAATTTGCATTTTTGTTTCCATCTTGACAGCCGTGGCTTTGGGCAGTGAGAAGGAAGAGCAGAGCTAGAGACAGAGAAGGTGCAGCGTCTGGTTTGGGCTGCAAGGTATTGGCGGATGTAGTGGGGAGGAGAGGGTCTTTGAGATTGGAGGGGGACAGTGGAGGGAAGAAAGCCCACAGAGAGGGGCTGGTTGGGGAGGGGGCAATGAGGGCTGAGAGGTTAGATCTAGGACTTGGTTCTTTGTGGGAGCAATTTTGCTCCCGTGGGGACATTTCACAATGTCTTGGGACATTTTTTGGTTGTCGTAAGGCGGGGAGGGGTAGAGGTACTACTGGCCTCTAGTGGGCAGAGGCTGGGATGCTGGTAAACACCCCACCCCCACAGGGCAGCCCTCTAACAAAGGGTGGTCAGGCCTGGTATGCCAGGAGAGCTCAGGCTGAGAAAGCCTGGTGGGAAATCAGAGGCAAGAAGAAAATATCAGAGACGAGGGGGATGGGTAATGACCCAGCCAGTGTCTGGGCTGTGCTGGTGCCCTGGGGTCCACACAGGAGCAGGTCCACCTATCCCTGGCCACACTGTCCTTCCTGCCTCCCAACAAAGAGGCTGACCTTAGTCCCTCACCCTTGCTCATCCCACACTACCCCTCCTAGCAGCCGGATCTGTACAGGTTCACTTAGGAAACTTGCCCAAGGGGCCGAGGAGCAAGCTTTCTAGACTCTGGGCCGGATCTTGCACTGAGGTGGGCCTCCAGGATGCCGTCCTGCTATGCAAGGTCTGAAGAGTCTTAGCTCCATTAATAACACACCATGGGTTGCAAGGCAGCCACCTGCGCCCCACATATGCTCACCACCCAGGACACGCTGCTCCTTTAACAGACACAATTCCCCTCCTCTCTCGTGCCTGGACTCCAGGGTTCCTCACCCGGGTAAGTGTGCCAACCCCCATGTCAATGCCACGTCTTCTGTGTGCCTCCTGGCTCCTCTTGGAGTCATTTCTTGCACTGAGCTCTCACATCAAGAAGCTTGTTGACACTGTCGTGTGAGTTGCACTGAAATGTCGACATGTGGTCACCATGGCTGGAAGGGGAGTTCTCTGAGGCCGGAAGCACGAGTTAGCAGAAATCCAGCACACTCGGGCGGGAATGCCAGTTCTTAGCCAGTAGCTAGCATGGAGCAGGCACTTTGCGAATGAATAATGACTGAAGAATTTCACTTTTTTTGAATTCAAGTTCCTTTTTTCAAAAAGGGGGGCCATCAAATCTGTATCGCAGGGATTACCAGAAGGCTTGCAGCCACTGTAGAAGGGTCTGGCACAGACGATTCAAGGTTATTACTATTGTTACCACATGCCCATGCCTCCCAGGGCAGTCCACTGCTGGTTGAAATGTGGTGGAGGTCAAGAGGTGGTGAAGGTGAAGAGCAGTCGCTGGAGCACCAAACCCACTTCCTGGGGTTCTATCGCCCACCACAAAGCCAAAGCCAGACCTGGGGCCGAGTAGCTAATTCTACCCACAGATCGCCACTTTCTTTTAGTGTGCTTATTTTATGCATATAGGAGGAAACCTATGAGATTCAGGAAAGGGGGGGGGCGAAGAAAGAGAGGGGGGGAAAACCCTCCCAAAGAACAAGCCAGCATCACAGGAGATGGACGGCACGGCTCATTCCCCGGCTCTAGAAGTCTGTTAAGGAGAGAACCCTGAACTGAGTAGGGAAGCCGGGGGCCTGGGAAGGGGTTACAGGGGCCAGCTGCAGTTTGAAAGCACCTGACAGAAGCCCCTCTACTTGCACACGCTGTACGTCCAAACTCTCACGGGTGTGAACAAATCTATGGCCAGAGAGAAAATCCCAGGGCCCGTGGCTGCATGGGGCTTGGTAACAGCCCCTGCTGCGGGTTTGTCTATTGCGTTGGCTGGGTTTGTGCCAAGTTTTGAGGAACTTTATGCCTATGGCATGCTGTCCTTCACGTTTGGAAAGTGTAAAATCAGTAAGTGCTAGGAAAAGGGGACGTTATCACAAGCACTCCAAAGTGGAGAGAATTTATTTACTGAATTGTATTGTTTTGGGTTGAGGTAATATTGTCACTGTACCTGTTTTGGGGGTAAAGGCTCACACTTGTTCAGATGGATGTCATCACACCACACCCACCACCAAAGCATCTATACTCCCCCACTGCCGTCCATGGGCCCCCCTCATTGTTCTGCACCCCAAGCTCCCCCTCTGGTAGCCTCCATTCTGCAGATTTCTAGGGTTTGTTTTGATTTAGTTTTGTCTATCCCTTTGTTTCATTTCTTTATTCTACATATAAGGCAAAGCATTTGTCTTTCTCCTTCTGACTTATTTCATTGAGCATAATTCCAAAGTGGGGATAACTGAATAAAAGAGAGAAGAGGAGAAAAAAAATGACAAAGGTGCTTTCTGCAAGGAGGACCGTTCTGAGGGCAGAGAGGAAACAGAAAATGGGTTAAGAAGGGCCCAACAGGTCCCGGCAAGGAATGAAAGAGCAAGGAGAAGTGGTTCTTTCTGAAGAAATGGAAACAATGTTCCTGTACGCTTCTGCCATCCAGGCCGGATGCCAGTGGAATGAGGCGTTCGAAGGCAGGCAAGGCCAACTGGTGCCAATGGAACTAGCTAAGGATGGTTCTGCAGGTTCGAGGCACATTGGAATTGGCCAAACATCAAACCAAGCTGAGTCTCCTGTGCTGGTGGCGTAGCTGCCCAGGAGTTCCCGGGGGCACTGGTGGGGACCAGCCACGTGGAGGGTTACCTGCCTGAGCAGACTTTCAATGTGGACCAAACAGGTAGGTCTACTTTGGGAAAAGTTGCCCGTTAAACATCACATCTGCATGAAGGAAAGCATAGGCCTGGCTTTAAAGCTTCAAAGGACTGACTCACTCTTGTTTCACAGAAATACACCTGTGGGGGCACCTTACCGCTCTCCTAGTCCCTTCGGACACGTGAGTAAAAGGGCCGACTCTCAGCAGTCGCCAGCCAAGCCTGCCTGTAAGCAGAGAAACATCTCTACTTTGTGCAGAAATACTCTGCTCTTTGACCATTCACGGGAGGCAGTTACTAGCCATCGCCATCCACTTTATTGACCCAAGAACACTCGCCTCTTGAGACCAACGGGCTGCGTCTGTGCTCCAGGTTCATCAGGAGGCCTTGCTGTCCCTGGGAGTGTTCCTGCTCTGGCAGCGCTGGGCTCCTTGTGCCCTGGATATGCCAACCACACCCCTGCCTTTGCCTTCACCATCCCAGAAGCTGCTCCCCAGACCTGGGCCGCTCACTCCTCACCCCCTTCAAGCTTTGGCTCACATCCTTTATTCTCAATAGGGCTCCCCTGAGGACTGTGTTCAACATAGGCCCTGGCTCCTCCCCTTGACCCTGAGATCCCAGGAGAAGGAAGGCATGGGGAAGCCAGGGAGGGTTCTGATACCCCAGGAGAAGGCGAGCTCTGCCCCCCAGGAGATCACTGGCATGTGACGTGGCATGAGTCCGAAATAAACCTGGCTGGTGTTGGAGGTGCCCAGCACAGCAGATGGTCTCCCCTGGCTAACCCAAACTTGAGGTTGAGGACATGTTTTTGAGGTGAAGAAAATGGGGTGGGACTTTCTGGGAAGTGAAAATGCCTTGGGCAAACTCAGGGCATGGAATGGGGGAGGGCCACACTGGCAGGCTTTATAGAGGGCTGGTGGGAGATGAGCTACAATGGCTGGGGCTGGTTGAAAGAAGGACTATGGGGCTGTCCTGGAGATGTTGGTGTCCCTTGGGGACTTAATGCCAAAAACACATTTAATCTGAGTCTTAGAAGGATTGTTCTGGTGCAGTGTTTGTTTGAGACCTTCCCCAGGAATTCCAGTCCTGGGAGTTGTCATAGAAAATACTGTTTGGCTTCCCCCTCAGAGATTCACAATGCACATGAGCACATCAATCCCTCTCTACACCTTTCCATTATTTCCTTACACATTTCCTGTCTCCCCCTACTCTGGACTAAAAGCTCCATGAGAGTACAAAACGGGTCTGTCTTATTCATCACCTTTCCCCAGCAGCTAGATGAGTACCTGGCAGGTACTAGAAGGCACTTGATACATTTTAGGTGACTGAGCAGTTGGAGGCTCTGATAAGTCCTGCAGGGAAGGAATTAGTCTACTGTGTGCACAAGACCCTTGACGACCACCATTTGCAAACACTGCCTTAATGGCCAATGGCAGATGGCAGCGTTCTGCTGACTGTGCCTGCCGATTCCAGGGGCCATCGAAGGCCATGACCTTTCGTGGTGCTGGGGGTGGTGAGGTTCTGTTAAGACACAGGAAGCTACTGACCATGGCAGCTGGGACCTGCTACTATGGCTGGAGCACTGCTCCCTGGAGAGCTCAAAGTGGGATTAGGTCCCCAGCTCCCCGTCAGCCTGGCTCTGTGCCAGCTGCAAGGCCAGCTTTGCACACATGGCAGCTGAGGGTAGATGCTAAGCTTTGAGGATTAATACTGGCCTTGTGCAGAACCTGGCTCCCATGGTGAATGATCTGCAGCTGGGCACCAGCAGCCCCAGACAAATGAGATAATGAAATCCAAGTCTGTTGATGGGGAAGTAGCAAGGCCCAGAGAACGGCACCTTGGGGGCAAAGGTATGGGAAGACCAGAGCTTCAGAGGGCCCATGCCTTGCCCAGCAATCGTGAAATAGCTGTGGGAGCCTGAGAGCTTCCTCTGGGTTGGGAGCAGACTGCAGAGGGGTTTGGGGATCATCCTCATCCCTGCAGTCACTGCCACCATTTATTGAGCAGCTACTATGTACCCAACACTGCCAGAGTCCTCTCAGCAACACTAGAGGTAACAGTTATTGTCCATATTTTACAGATGAGGAAACTGAAGCTCAGAGAAAGAGAGTGATTTCCCTAAGATCTTGGAGTGAGTGGCCAGGCTGAGCTGCTCCCAGCTCCGGCTTTATGTGGTCCCTGCTCTGGGGAAATCCCCTTGTCCCTGAAGTGTACGGCTGGGCCCGGACAGCTCTAAGTGAACAGGGGCTCATTCTGTTCTTTCTGGCTTCCCTCAGGCTCTAAAATTTTCTGACTTGCTGGAGCTGGGATTGAAGGAGTGCCAACTGCTCATTCTAGGAGCTGGGTGGGATGGGAAGGGGGTTCAGTGTTCACTCCCCAAGCCCTCTAACTTTGACCCCTAGACCACTCTGGAAGGGGCACTTTCTGGCTCTCGAGTCTTGGTTTTCTCCTCTGTGGCATCCACCTTTGTAGGCCAAATGGGCACTGTTTCTTTGGGGGAAACACCCATTTAGGGGCATGCAAAGGAACAGAAAATTCTGATTCCCTGGATGGTCCCACAGAGACCTGCTATGGGGGTGGGGGTGTTTGCCCTGTTCTCTAAAGACCTGTCTCCCTCACTATGAGATTAGGTAGAGGGGCCCTTGGTGGTGGGCTCGGTGGGGGAGGGGGTGCTGGCTACTGTTCCTACTTAGTGACTGGATTCTTATGGTCTGGAAGCCTCTGAGGTCCCTGTCCTTTCAAAGTGCCTGCCCTCTACCCTCTGCCCTTGGGCCTCTTAGCTTCTTGGGTGTCTGGCAGAGAGCTGTGGATGGGCCTCTCAAGGTGACTTGCACACAGGAGCCCATGTTATCTCTCCTCTGATTGCAATGTGATGCCCTCAGCCTAACTGTCCCCCCACTTTTCAAGGGCAGCGGCCCCGCCCCTGGGCATCAGGCACCACCTCTCTCCTGCATGGGGCTTCCCAAAAACTCCAAAACCACCCTGGGCCCTGGCACCAACCAGATTCCAGGTCTGACAGTGACCTCCCCCTGTACAGGCCCAGGAAGGAGAAGCTGGCCATGCCAGCCTGGCTGAGACCAGCATGATGCTGAGCAAAGCTCACTCACGCAGGGTGCCCAGAAGAGGAAATGCTGGCAGGAGACCTAAACACAGAGTTTAAGCCAATCTTTCTCAACCTTTGATCCACTTATCCAAATTCAGAAGCCTCAGCTCCCCCCTCATTGTGTAGGTTAGGGTGAGGTCCTGGCCTTGGATTTTATAAAACTTCCCCTGACGATCGTGCAACCTGGCTGGGGTAGAGAGAACAGCATGAGAAGGACCCGAAGCTTGGCCCGCCATCCCGCTGAAACCTCACTCAGCAGCAGTGAAACCAACAGGGAGAGAGTGTTCTCATGAGCTCCCGTCTCTCGTTTGCAGGCCCTGTGCGTGCAGGAGCCCCCAGAGAGAAGGGCTTGCCGTGTCCTGAGTGTCAGGAACAGTCAGCAGCAGAGTCAACATCTCCAGCAGTGCAAGTGGGTAAGCCAGATGCAGATAACTGTAAGCTGGTTTGTAGCCGCAGCACTGGCGGCCTTCAAAGGCTCACGACCATTGGTTCGAATCTGCTAGGCATTTTACTCAGCGGCATCCCACTTTCCACATGGTTTGGGCTCAATTTCAAACAGCAATTCCTGATTCAGAGTTAAATTTCTTTTACAACTTATTTCTAGATGGTGAGTCACGTCTTTCTTAAACCACAGATGCCAAGTGATGGAACAAAACAGTGTCTTAGGTCACAGAGTCTGTGGTCTAAGCTAGGACACCCCAGGTGATGAGACTTTCTGATCTCTGGCCCAGGAGCTTGACAAGAATAGTCATTCTTGGACCCTGGTCCAGAGTCACTTGGGGCTTGTGTTACAAAGTACTGATGTCCTGGCTCTGTCCTCAGAGAGGCTAATTCTTGAGCTCCGGGGTTGGGCTTGGGGGTCTGACTTTTCAAAAAGAAGTCCCACAGTGGTTTTACTGCATGGCCGGGTTTGGGAACTATGAGGCCAATGGAAATTTTCTTATCCCACTTGTTGCGTCAGAGGTGTTTGCCCAGCTGACTTCCTCCTCCTTATTGAAACCTTTAACTTCTCTTGGGCCCCAGGACACCAGTTTATCCAGGTTCCCCTTCTCCTTCACTGCCACACCCTCTCAGGCCTCCATCTAAATGCTGGTGTGCCCTAATATCCTGCACCCCCTTCTTTTTCTAGACCCTCCCCCTTGGTTTTTGTATCTATCTATTCCCATGCCTTTAAATCCCCCTGGTTTCGTCCCAGTCTCCTCATTGTCTATGAAGGGCATTCCAATCCATCTAGGTGCTAACCCCCAAATTAGGGGGTTAGCCATTTAAAAAAAAAGATTTATTCATGCATTCAAGAACTGGGGTACATGCCAGATATGCAGGAGGGTGAGAGGATTCACCAGAGCCAGAGCGGGGAGCAGAACAGGCAGACCGACGAAATACACTGCTGAGGGGAGCAGCTGCGAGACAGGAGAGGTCCGCCACACCGCATGGGTATCTTCCTGGCGGATTGGGATCAAACCCATGCTACAAAGGCCAGGACAGCTTTGTAGCGCTGTGCTCAACTGCCTGCGCCACCAGGGAGGCCCAGGGGTTAGCCCTTTCTGCCCTCATCTAATCATCAGCAAGGGATGCTGCCTTGATCTCTAAACAAACCCCAGACCCACCTACTTTTCTCCAAATACATTGCCACGACCTGGTCTAAGATTCTTCATTTCCCACCCGGGCTCTGCAGCTTCCCTGATTTCTCTACTTCTAGAGAAGCCTTATCCTCTCATAGTGCATTTCTCTGCTCAGCAGCCAGAGCACTCCTTTTAGAAACTTCATTCCTTTCCCTATGATATGCCTCCTCCTATGATTGACACTTAAACTAACATCCAAACTCCTTATTGGTACCTGAAAGCTTCCATATTCTGGCCCCACCAACCTCTTGGGCCCCATCAATATGGTCCTCTCATCCTTGTCCACGCCATTCTGGCTAGCCTGGCTCTTTAGAGTGCAAGATCATTTCCATCTTGGGCCTTTGCACTGACTACTCCCTCTTGCTGATTACCTGCCCCCCCAACCCCCATAGCTGACCCTTTCCAGCCAGTAGGTCTCAGTCAAATGTCACCTCCCCAGATAGGACTTCACCGACCACCCAATTTGCAGGAGACAAACACTCCCTTTTACTGTCTGCTATTTGCATTCCCTGCACAGCATGTACCACTGTCTGATATTTAATCGTGTATGATGATGTTTTTCTAGCTTGTTTGTTTGTTGCTTCTTCACTAGACTGTAAAACCCATGAGGTCAGACTTCATTTGTTTTGTTGACCATTGTATTCCTAGTGCTTAGAACACAGATTGGCCCAGGGTACTGCTTAATAAATATTTATTAAATTAACGAATAAAAGGTAAGTTCCCATCCAGTTCTAGAGGTACGTGATATATTTAGAATATTTAATAATTCATTATGTTTTCTCATAGAAAAGTTCTGTGGAGCCCAAGAATGTGGTTTTGAATGTAGAGTAAATGGAAATATTTCTTGTAACCTCGCTGAATATTTCAGGTGTCAAATTTTGCTTCATGGTGGATACCACAAAGAGGAGGACCCTCTTCAAATACCCCTAGGACTCAGGGTTATGTTGCGCTCCATAAATGTTTATTAAGAGAGTGAGTGGATGGTCTTCTCAGGGGCTAAGGAAGGAAACTGGGTGGAGGGTGGAGAGGGCACATTCTTGGGGGTGGGAGGGTCTGGGTGCCTCTGGCTTATCAGTTAGCTCAGCTCTGCCTTCCACTTTCTGGGCTGGCTGCCCCCAAAGCCTCTTCATTCCTACCTTATACTTGGGGAAACAAGGCAAAGTCGCCAGCCACTTTCCCACCTAGACACCAGCGCTAGAAGCTGGATGCAGGGATCCAGTGGGGCTGACAGAGTGAGGTTGGTGTGTGTGTTGGCTGTGTGACCTTGGGCAGGTACTTTATCCTTCTGTGCCTCCGTCTCTTTGTTTGTGAAAAGGAATGAATCATAGCTGCCAGTGCCCATGGGATTGCTGTGCTGATTAAATGAGAAAACATATGGAAAGTTCTTTGTGTGGTGCCTTGCGCACTGAGGTTGCTCAATGACTGTTGGCCACCTTAATAATCATTCAGAGTTGCGGCCTTGAGCTGGGATCTGGGGTGCGAAGGTTCTCTGTTAGGATTTCCTTCACTCTCTCTATCCTTTGCAGCCACAGGCAAGTCACCTGGAGTCCTCCGATCCTTTGCTTTTTTTGCAACCAGGATAATGATAGCTCCCCTTCCTTCCAGCACTGCTGTGTGGATTAATTAGTGCTAATTAATGGGCTTTGAAAATGAAAAGCACCTAGGTAAGTGCTGATCGTGGTGATTATTAATGGGAACCATGAGCATGGAGAAGGTGCCGAACAGGGTCCTAAAATTATACAGATTAAAGAACAATGAGAGGAGTTGAGAAAGTGACTATTAAACTCAGAGGCAGGGGCCTTAGGCCTGCCAGCCTGCCAAGATGCTCCAACCAGAACAAACCCCCCAGACATTCTTATGCAAAATAACTTGGAAAGCCAAAGAGGTTGAATATCTTCAACAGAAGTCACAGACTTGCAGGGACCACTGCTGGTCACTGAGCCAAGGCCCCCTCCTTCCGGGAGAACAAAGCCAAGTCAGCCCTCTGCACCTCTGAAACACGCGCAGTGCTTGCGCACTTCGAGGCGGGAAGGGGCTCTCCATTATGGTGACCGTCATCAGCGTTACCATATATTGCCTACCCATTATGAGAGGTGCTTCTCTAGCAAACATTATGTGTTAAAGATCTTATGTGACTACATCATCTCTTTTTTGGAGGTGTTGATTAATTGAGATATAGTTTGCTTTTAGTAGAACTCACCCTTGTGGCCTACAGTCCTACAAATCTTGACATACAGTCTTGTAACCATCACCACCACCATGACACAGACAAGTTAGATCACCCGCCCAATTCCTGAGTCCCTAGTGTCAGCCCCTTTCCCCAGCCCCAGTTCCTAAGAACTGCTGATCTTTCTTCTGTCCGCATAGTTTTGCCTTGTCCGGAATGTTGTATATAGAATTCAATGTCAAGATGCCTTTTAAGACTGGTTTCTTTCACCTAGGACACTGCATTTGAGCATGATGCACTGGGGTGATGCAGGGAATATCCAAGCATTATGAATTTTACATGTATGTATTATCACTTCGCATCCTCAGGACAACTCCGATTTAGGTCCTATGATTACCCCATTTTATAGATGTGGAAACTGAGGCCAGCTCATTTGATTAAGGTCACATTGCTAGTAAGTCTCAGAGTTGGGATTAAATTTAGAACTTCGAATCTTGAAGACAATGGACATGATCACTGCAACACTCCACACACAGGCATACCAGGTCAGCAAAATTGGTTAACTGCTTGCACTGATTCTACCCTCCCTTCCAGAAGGCTGCCTGGGGCCCTGAGCTTGCACCCATCTCATCAAAATTCACTTCCTTTTACATGTGACTTCCAGACCCATGCCCAATCCCTAGTTTGGGATTAGGGGAAGGTTACAGCTTCCTCTAATAAACACAGCACAGTTCTCATGGAGACAGAATCCCACCCTCACTCCCAAGACAAAGGACGTGGGTCTCTGGATCAAGTCACATAAGTGCATTTTGAGGAGGGAAAGATGAGTTCAGGGGACAAGAAGGGCATCTGGGATTGCAGAAGAGAAAGGTGAATTCCATCTATTGTGAGAATCACAGCCTAGTTTCTTTTGGACTCTGTCAAATTCCATTTCAGCTGCTGCTTTGTAGATTTGGGTTCCCTATCCATTTACAAGTCCAGTGGGATCTAAGGGTGCAATGTGGTTTGAAACCACAAAACCATTCTCCATTTCTTTGGAGAAGTGCTGAGCTGGGGCTGTGGAAGGCGGCATTGATCCAGACTCAGCAATTAGTACACCAACAAAGGCTTTTTCCTTGCACACGGTCCCCGGCGACCTCGCCATGGAGAGAGGGATGAGCCGGTTCCAACAGCCCACGTGGCCCTTTCTTTCCCCCACTCGATCAACAATTATTAAGATGTACATGAAAGTGCACTGACCTAGTGGGAGGTTTCATAAATATAAATAAATTAAGTGGTGATGCCTAAGGATGCCTGGGCAAACGTGTGGGAGGCAGGGAGTTGCTCATGGTTGAATGGAGATCGAGGGGGATCCTCCAGCCTGCCCAGCAAAAACCAGTGAGATTTTACTACATGACAAGGGAGAGGGACACACCCACAGTGCCCTGCCACGATGCCTGGACTCTCTGTCTCTGGGACTGGCTGAGCTGCGTGGAGCCTGCAGTGTAGGGTGGGGTGACCCTGGAAAGCCCCACTAGTGACGTCTGGCTGTCAGTGGTCAGTGTACACCAGTGTGCCAGAAGCAATATTTTTCATTTCTGCTTTGACGTGTGTAGGGTTGACGTGAAGGCCAAAGGGTCCAGGTAGGAGAAATAGGGAACTTTTCAATATATATTTCAGGGGGGGAAGTGGACCCCAAAATGTGCATGGCCCTTTGCACTTTCCAAAGTGCTGTCATGTCATGGTCTCATGATTCTTGCAACTCTGCAGAGGCAGTAGGGTGATGATGGTGATGATGTGTTGTCATTCCCATTTTACAGATGAGGACGCTGAGGCCCAGAGAGGTGAAGTGAGTTGTTCAAGGACACACAGTGACCATGTGGCTTTCTAATTCCTGAAACCACGACTTTTCTCCTCCCCACACTGCTTTGGCAGGGGCCTGGACAGTCTTGGGATCCTCAGCATCTCTTCTTTCCAAGCTAGTTCCAGCGCCTCATCCATCACCAGGACTGTCTCATCAAATTCTCCTTGCTCCAGGTCTTGCCCCTTCTGAGTCCTCCTGCACACCCCTCTGCCCAGCAATTCTTAAGCGCTTCTCCCCACTGGGCAGACTCTGCTCGAGATCCCTCCTCACTCCCCTTTACTCACCAATCCAAAGTCTAAGCCTGAGGGGTCAGCCTCTCGAATCTGACCTCTTCTCACCCTGTAGAGTTCCCTGCCTGAATCAGAGTGCAAGCCGTCCTCCAAGGTGCAGTTGCAGGCCACTCCTTGGGGTGACTGCCCCGACTGTCCCAGCCCACACTACTCTCTCCCCGTCCCCACCCCTATCACAGCGCCAATATACACTGCCTTGCAATGCTGGTCACTCCTTTCCATGGACATATCTGCCCTCCCCCTGTTTGCCAGTAAACCCTATGGGGAGCATCTAACAACACAGCCTGTACCCCCATCTTGTGATCTGGGTCTGTGGTATGTTCTCTCCACATCTTCGTCCATCAAATGGGAAGGGGTGGAACTCAGAGATCTCAGAGATCCCTCCCAAAGCCACCCTCGGGTGGCTACACCTCACCAGACAATGGTGTTTGAAAGATGGGTGGGTCTAACACTGCATTTCTCCAGGAAGCTGCATTTTAATAGGCACAATGCTTCAGCCAAAGGAAAGACTCCCTGGCATTTTGGGAGTAGGGGGAGCTTTCTGATACCGTGTGTGTGTGTGTGTGTGTGTGTGTGTGTGTGTGTGTGTGTGGTGGGGGTGGGGATCTTCTCATGGCCTAGGGCCAAGTATGCTTTGTAAAGATTTTACTCCTCCCCATGCAACATTAAGGGATCCTCAGGGAGCTAAGAAAATAGAAACACATTTAAATTCTTTTCCGCTTCTGTCCTCTTGCATTCAGATGACTGACTAATGGCGGCCTCATCTCCCATCTCTAACTCTGGGCTCTAACCCTAAGGAGCTGGGACAATGTCTTTTTTCTAGCTTCATTTTCTTATTTGAAATGCAGAGACTGGGATTCTTGGTTTGATTCACCGCTAGGCTCCCACCCCCAACAGGTGGGGGTCCGAGCAGCTATCAGGAGATGGGGATGTTTATTTAGGAGGAATAACCCACCCCAAATTGGAGCTGGGAAGCGAAGCGTTTGTCTACAAGCAGACCCATGTCAAGGAATTGCAGAGATCAGGTGTGTACAGATGCCTGGGAGAACCCAGGAGACTTGCTTGGGGAGGAACCAGACTCCTTCTGTCCTGACCTCAGAGTCCTCAGGACAAAGTTTCTTGGAGATGGATGGTTTTGGTAGCTTCACTACTTGCTCTGTGTTTTAAGTGAGTCAGGGAAAATCAGAGAGCACTTCACCTCCAGTGCGTAGCCACGGTACTTGGCTTTGAATAGCTTTGAATAGAGTTAAATTTGAAAGAGATATGACCCAGCCAAGTTCAACACAGTGGCTATGAACTTGGCTCGGGGCAGGTAGCTTGGCCTTCTCATCTGTGAGATGGTTTAAGGGCAGTGCCCTTCTCACAGAGTTAAGGGCAGAGGAGGGAAGTATCAGAACAGTGCTTGGCACGTGGCAAGTCTTCAATGAATATTAGCTGTTATTATAATACGACTCAGAGCCACCGTGAGTATTACTGGCCAGTGAGGGCGGCCTGGTGATTTGCTACCGTCTCATTTGGATGATTTTAGTCCAGATTATCCTTGCCAATGCTCTCTCCCAGGATTATTCAGGGCTTCCTCTCTTTATAGTCATTCAATGTCTCCAGGTGACTCATCTCATTTTGAGACTCGGCAAAAATGGAATTAGGAATTCATATTTTCTACCCCCCAAAGTGCATTTCAAATCAAATGGAGAGGATGGGGGTGTTATTTGTTGTTTTAAATGAGCTGTTTCTTCCCATTTATCTCCATGTGTGCATAGACACGCGCAGTGCTGGTATTTCAGGGATGGATGGCATCAGTACTCTGGGGGTCACACGCTTGACTTCTAATAGCACCCCTGTTGATCTGCACTGAGCTGTAACTTGTAGGATGCAGCAGCAGGGCAGCTGGTGGGAGAGCTGGTACCTCTGTCAGGGAGTTCAGAGAGTGTGAGTTGCCAGGCAGCGGACCCCCCTCATTCCCAAAGGCTCAGTGGAAATGTCATTTCCTCTGTGAAACCTTCTTGGCCAATTTCCTGTCAGAACGAATCCCACCTTTCTGTGCTCTTGTAGCATTTGTGTTAATTCCATGGGCCTTGGGCTGGCTGTCCCCCCAGCACCCTGATGGTCTCTGACTCAGCCCAATGTCCTGAGCATCACACCGAGCCCAGGGGAGGATCTCAGGGAACATTTGCTCATAAAAATCTGAATGCCCTAGGCATGGCAAACCACCTCTAGAACCTTCGAAGACCCAAAGGAGGGCCTGAGAACCTGCTAGACTAACCTCCTCCTTTTACAGCTCCAGACAACTAGGGAGGGGACATCCCCAAGATGGCATATTGACAGCAGAGCTGGGACTAGAATATGGGTCTCCACTCTGGGCCCAGGGCTCTGTTCTCTGTACCTCATAGCCACTGGCTGCCACTGTCCTCTACTTGCAAGCATTAGAGTCTGGCTGGCACTCTGGGGAGTGGAGGAGATGGATGGGGATGCTGGGGTCCCATCTTCCAGCCACATGAAAGGCTGATCCTTCAGAACCTTCCCTTCTTAATAACTTCTCACCCCTAAGTTTAGTGCAGCCTGCCCTTTGACCCCAAGAAGTGGGGTCTTGCTTCCTCTAAGGCTCCCCCAGTCTGAGTTCTGCTGGAGAAGGATGGAGCAGATCTCCATTGCAATGTCATGCCACGGTGATGACACAGAAATCATTCCCTGACTATAGCTGTTCCTCAAATCACACCAGTGCCCAGCCAGCAGGCCACAGGGCTACACAGCTGTCTCTAGTCTTCCTTCTGAACGCGACCTTCAGACAGCACAGGTGTTGGGGAAGGACCTCCTCTGATGTCACTATGGTAATAGTTTGAGGACTCATCATTCAATGGCAGCAGCAGCACCCAAAATTACAAGATAAAGGAGGCAATTTCCTTGCAGAATCCCTCACAGGTGGAAAGAGCAGAACCTCAGCAATACTGATTGTCAAGTTTCTGGGGTGGGGCCCCCGAACAATCCTGCCCCTGCGTGGGCACTCCTTACAAGGATTTGGAGACACCAGGCTGGGGCCCCACCAAGTAACTAACACAAGACTTTGAATTATAGAAAGGTAGAGCTAGAAGGGATGTTAGCAGTAAGTTAGTCTCCCCCCATTTTTTGCTGTTCTCAGAGAGCAGAGGCACAGGCCGGGAAGAGGGGGCGCATCTGACCAAGGTCACAGAACTGAGTCTTTGACCTGGCCCTGCTCTCAGCTCAGGTTGCTCAGTTCCCTGTTACTTTCAGAGGGCAGGATCAGAGCAGAGGCAGGATGGAGCTACAAGCAAGAGGACAAGGCCAGTGGCTAGAAGCAGGGGGAGTGAAAGGCTCGGGGAAATTAATGCAGGTGTCCATGATGGGCTTTCTAGGGGTGTCATCTAGGTGCCTTTCCCAGAGTTGGGTGATGCAATGATTTCTTATGCTTGGGGACATTGCCTGAGACTGTGGAATGATTGTCCCCATCCAGGTGGCCATCTTTCAGTATTTTATCCATTTGCTGTGTTTAACACCTTATCTTTGGGTATTAAAGCCTGCCGAGTGCCAAGGCCAAGTTGACCTTTTTGGAGTACAGTGGTGGGCACAAGGTAAGGCTCCTTGGGGTGTCACCCACAGTCTCCTACGGTCCCATTTGGTCCTATCTTTTAGGATAGACTCACAGACATGTTGGCTCTGCTCCAGGCACATTCTTCTGGCAGGTGGCCACCCACCATGCTCGCCTCAGGAGAAGGCTCTCAACTTTTTCTAGGGGGTCACTCCTATTGCTCCTACCCCCTGGGGATGCCTTCTTAGCTCAAGGCTTGTCTCTCCTCACTCCTCTGGATAACTGATGTACTGACATGGCAATGAATAAGGACACTACAAGTATGAGCGCACCTTAATTCTCTCCCCCCATGATGTGAATACTATTATTATCTCTTTTAATAGTTGAAGAAATTAAAAAAAAATAGTTGAAGAAATTGAGGGTGAGAGGTCAGTCACTGGCCCAAGGTCAGTCAGAAGGTGACAGAGCCAGGTTCTCTGAGCTCCTCCCAACCCCCATCACGCTGTCCCCCCAGCTACCTGGCTTCTCTGCCAGGAGCTCTGCCTCCAGCACCTGCTCTGTTCTCCAATCTCACGAAGGTCTGGGGAAGCCAGTGAGAGCAGCCATTCTGGACCCCCGCTGTGAGGGCTGATGACACCTCCCCAGCCTCCTCCAGGAAGCCTGAGACTCAGCTAGGGGAGCTGCCCATCAGAGCTCAGTCATGCAACGCTCCCGTCTCCCTGCAGCCCCACCGGCTGCCCTATGGAGCCTCACCCAGATGGGGAACGGAAGGTGGGGGGATAGATTCCGCATGGAAAATGCAAGTGAGAGGAAAAATGGCCTGAAAAAATGAAAAGTCTCCCTTTGGCTTTCAGATCAGAGGCACGCTCCACTCGACATGCCTCTCTCTGCCCCATACTTCCACCCTGACATAGTCAGATGCAAAACAAGCCCACACTGTGGGGTCCTCTCACTGCTCTCTGCTCTGGGGTGTGGGGACAGCTATGTTCTCAGGTGTCCTGTGCCTGCAGGGACCCTGTGGGCCTCAGGGAATCACTTCCCCTCTCCACCCAGGAACACATCTCCAGATCTGATGTCCTGGGGCTTGATGACACCCTCGTTCCCAACCTCAGTGTAAGCGACCACTGCAGGCAAAACAGCAGGGAAGACTGATTTCACCAACCCTGACGGGGTGCTCCAACATGGCAGGCGCTGTTCTTTCTAAGCAAGTCAGTGGTGGGAAATCATTTAATCCTATGATAACCCTCTGGGCTAGCTTCCACTGTCGCCCCCATTTCAGAGGCAAGAAGCAGAGGCAGTCAGGTCACACGGCTCGTATGTGGCAGCGCTGGGAAGACCCATCTGGCACCAGGGTTCATGCTGGAAACCACCCTGCAGGCCGCCTCTCTGCTGGTTTTGTCAGTGACCCTCTCAGAGGTGCTGCTGGCGAGGCCTTTCCTTTCCAGGACACTCGCTGAGGCCTGAGTGCCTCCACGGTCCACTCTCGACACTTCCAGTTTCCCATCTGGCCTTAGAAAGCCCATGCAAACCGCAGGGGCAAATTAATCTGGGATAACACGGGCTGCAGCTCCCAGACAAAGCCGTGTTGATGAGGCCCTCCTCCCTGAGGCCCTGAGCGGGTGCGTCGGAGAGGCATGAGCGTTTTGTAGGTTATTATGCAAACACACATGAGCCCTGGATGCCAGCGAGGCAGAGCCGGAGCGTCACACACCACAGCCCCGGCCGAGCTGCTGGAGAGAGCTCTGAAGTGTGCTATCATCAAGGGGACTGTCAAACGCTAAACATTTGAGATGCTTGTATCCAAACAGAAGGAGCCAGTGGGGCGGGGTGGAGCTGAGTTCCAAATATTGACATTAGCACCCAGAATGGGAAGCAAGAACTGGGGGTGGGGAGGCAAGGTGAGTTCTGGAGTTCCCACTGCCCTTCCTACAGCCATTCTACCCCACTGGATCCTGACTTTCTCTCCTGTTTCTCCTTTCCTTCTCCTTCTGACAAGTGGGAGCCATCAGTGAGGATCAGGGAACCCTGCTGCCATCTGTGGAGAGGAAAATGAGCCTCCTCGACCCAAATAAATACAATCAGCACATGTAAGCACTTGCAGGGGGGTGGCGACTGCAGTAAAGAAGAACAAGGCGGGGTTTTGGGAGGTTTTTGCAGGGAGTGTTGTGGTCGGGGGCATGGAAGTCCTCATTTCAGTTTATTCCAAGCCTCAGATAAGACTGGGGAAGCGGGCGGCAGCCTCTTCCTCCACCATGATCAAATACAAGCTTGAGAGGGGCCAGTAAATAGAGAGTTGCAGATGACAGACATCACTGTATTAAAATGCAAGCAACCAGAACCTGCCTCCTGCAGACACTCAATGCACCTTGGAGAGCACGGCGAGGTTAAGTTGGATCAGATGTGCAGGGCAGCCCTGCCTCCTGTCACCCAGCAATTCATTTAATTCATTTATTCAAAACAAACACGCACTCAAACTCTTTTTATTCTAGGTGAACAAAGCAAACACATTCTGCAGGCAGAACACCTCCCCCCCGCCACCTCCCCCAACTCAATGTGTTTTCATTAATATAAATTGTTTGCAGTAGGCAAATTAATTCTAGAAATGGTTTTTAGACACGGCAAATCGTTCTTGTAAAGCAAAAGATGCGCGGGAGCCCTCTGCATTTCCGTATGCACCAGAGAGCTTAGGTAAATATAATAATGTTGGTAATGATAATCGATGCTGATTACCACGGCCAGCCTTAACGACCTGCAGCGCCACCGAGAGCAGGTGGGAGAGGCTGGGTCAGGTTTTGGGTTGCACAGAACCCCTGCGAGTGAGCAGGTGAGGTGCCGAAGGCTTGGAAACTGGGGAGTTCTTAGCATATCTTAAAACTTGCCTTTGCCATTGTATAGGTAAGAGTATGGCTCTGAGAGGTGCATGATTTGGTCAAGGTTACCAGTAACGAACAGAACTTGGAGTGAAATTCAAATGACCTTGGTTCAAATCTCTTATTCCTTCCACTATGCCAGGGCTCCTAAATTTCAGGGATTTGGATTCCATTAGATTTTTTTTTTCTATATTCAAATACCTCTGCATTGCCTCTATATAAAATAGTACTGAGAGTCCTCAAACAAAAAAATTGGAAATACTATATGGTTCAGCAATACCACCTCTAGGTATTGACTCAAAGAAGATGAAAACATTCATTTGTAAAAATCTAAGAACTCCTATGTTCGTAGCAGCACTATTCACAATAGCCAAGACATGGAAACAACCTCAGTGCCCATCGCCAGACAACTGGATAAAGAAATCATGGAATGTATACTCCATGGAATACTACTCAGCTATTAAAAAAGACAAAATAGTGCCTCTGGGACAGAGTGGGTGGATCTAGTGATTACACTAAGAGAAATAAGTCAGAAAGTGAAAGACAGATTCTGGATGATTTCACTCTTTTGCAGACTATAAATAACCAAAGGAAACAAACTGACAAAACACAACAAAGAAGAACTCTTAGACTCTGAAAAAAATACTAGATACCAGAGAGGCAGGCAGAGAGAGGGAGGCTTAGGGGCGATGGGGTGTTTGGCACTGAGGCTCTGGTGGCGGGTGTACACCTATGGACGGGTGAAATATTCCCCAAACGATTGGCAATCAATGAAATTTGGGGGAAAACCCCAAGTACTTCTACATTATTGTTGAATATACTCCTCAAAATTGACCTTAAATCATCAAATTTTTTGGACTGGCTTCACTTGTTATAATGATATCTATGAAACCAAAGGATTGAGGTGCTGGTTCTGAATTTTTTTTTTTAATGTATGTCTGTGTATCACCTAGAATTGCCTGGTACACCATGTGGCACACACCCCACTTTTTGGGACGCATTGGTTTATACCGCACAGCAGCAGCTGGCCAATTCCACGTTGTTCTTGTCATTCCTGATGCACCTGCCCCTCCAATGCTGGCCAGGCTACAGGTCCTGCCAGGGGTCTGACGACTCCCCTTCAGTTCTATGTCCCTATTGTAGACTAGAGGCAGAGGACGGTTTGCCTGAGCTCTGCTGGGTGTCTGGAGATGGGGGATTATAGAGCGGCTGCAGAAAAGTCTGCTGGTCAAGCTCTAATAGGAGAATGCAGTTGCGGTGGGTCCAGGGCAATGTCCAGGAGGAGACCATAAACCACAAAGACCCTCAAATGCAGACTGAGTCTTGGGTAGTGACAAGGAAGGACTGTTCAAAGTGATGCTAATGACCATACGGTCATATGGGAAAGAGCCATATTTCCTTTAAAGCTTCACACTGAATTACGTGGAGGTGAAATCACAAAACACTACCTCTGCAAGGTAGTGGGGAGACAGGAAGCCAAGGTGGGCAAATCTTGAGTGTTGTTGAATCTGATGTGGGGAGGTGGCTATAAGAGGTTCGTTTTTGAAACAGTTTGAAATATTTTACACTATTTTTTAAATGGGGAAAAAAAATGACCCTAAGGCAGCCAGTATAGGTACAGGGGTATTAGGA